>NC_138827.1:98965830-99565830 GCF_965183815.1 Platalea leucorodia
ATAACAATTTCCCATTTACAATCTTTTCCTTTGTTTTTGCAATAGAACCATTCCCAAGGTATACTGGTTTCAGACGATAATGACCTTGACAGGTGCTGTATTAAATTCATCATTTCTTCCCATTTCTCCCATGTTTGTAACAGGAAGCATCAGATTAATGTTACAAAACTGGTGCTGACTGCACCTTTTTTTCCTGCTGAGTGTGTTTGTTTTCTCACCTTAAATCCCAGCTCTCCCCGAGCTGCAAGCATTGCCTGGTTTCTTATGCCATACCTCTCTGCAAGAGTTTACAGGCTTCATATATAAATTACAATTCCCCTTTATTAATCTAATTGATCGTTTGGTTCCAAATGCATATGCAAGATCTTTTGAAACCTTTTAGACCCCTGTGGTTCAATATCAATCTCAAAATATTAAAAGCATCTTGTGGAAAATTAGAAAGCAGATGAGACACTTTGGGACTGGAGATGCTGGAGAAACTGAAACTTTTAAAGCAGCATTGACACAATTATTGAATGCTGTCATTGCTCAAAAGGGCTTTTTATTTTATCGGTTCTTCTGTAATTGTTTTGTACTTTTACTCTATCTGTGCAATGTGGCTGCCAGGAATTCAACTTAAATGAGAAACAATGTTCAGATGAAACCAAATTATGCCCTGCACCTTGGAGTTTTTGTTTCAATCTTCTTTTTCATGCCCATTTACCAGTCCGAGATATTGTGCTATCTGAACTTTGTGGAGCATTCTTGTCATCTAAGACCAAAATATTTCGGAAGTACAAGTTGTCGTTCCCAATTGATGAAAAAACCCTTTGAAAAACACAACACACACAAAAATGGAATATGCCTCTCTCCCGCATGGATCGCTTTACTAATTTCTATTTACTTTCACAACTTTTCCCCGAGACTTGAAACATCTTGGGAAAAGCGTATTTCTCATGGTGACTCTGTAGCTCTTTGGGAAGCCACCCTTGCTGGGAGAGAGAAGACTGCATTCAGCAACGTACCGCATGCAGAGTCGTGACTGCAGGTGGCACGATTGTTCCAACTGAATTAACGTAACAAACGCTGTTATTCGGATTCCTTGCAAGGACAGTAGCTGTTCCCTCAAGAAAAGTAAGGGAAAATATTCCTCTGCTTCTGCTCCTTCTCTTAGCTCTTATCAAAGCACACACTGCAAAGGAAATGAGTTGAAAGGAACCAAAACAACCATGCTGCATATTCTCATGGAAGAAAGCAAGAATAAAACTCGATCAATGTCACAAGGAATATTATTCTGCCCATAAGAGATGGTTGTTGAATTCTAAACACCTTCACAGTGTCTTACTGAAATATTTAGTGTTATGAAGCACCATGAAGCAACATGAAGTTTAAATTAACGTGGAGCAGCATGAGGTACCAGGGCATTTTGAGAGAGAGGGCGTAACAGTCTAATTAGTCTAACTTAGAATTTTCAGCCAACTTTTAGAGGAAGATTTTAAATACTTAAATTTTTTCAGTGGAGTTAGGAGACTTTTACAATACATAACAATACTAAATACAACATTTCAAGTGAATTATTAGGAAATACAAGCAAAATAACTTTAGAAGCAACATTTTTTTTTCTAAAATTCTTTGCTTAAAGATTTTCATGGTGAGCTAAATGGAGAAAAATAAAAAAAAAAAAAAAAAACAACAAACCAAAACCAAACAACAAAACCCCACCACAAATACAATCATGTGAATCTCAACAAAAATTCTCAAGTGACAATTATCAAAATATGAAATTACCAGATACCATTAAAATTCATCCATACTTTTAAATCATTTCTTCTATAGGGAGCTTTCTGACTGTATCCCAAATGAGCTGAGTTTAAAAGTGGAGAATTTTGGGCAGGAGACCCCAGTGAGTCCAATGGAAAGGGATAATGAAAGAATGTTTGCCTGGGATCAGGAAAAGTTACTAGGGTGAGTATTATGGACACTGGCAAAGATGATAATAGGAGGATAAAGTAGATGCAAATAGAGAAATTAGGAAAACTAAAGAAGAAATGTTCAGAAAAGTAGACAACTCAGAATAAAGTCAATTTTGTGAGACTTTGCATCATGTATTTGAACTTTTTTTTTTTTACTACTATTTCCATTACTATTTCTTGTTTTAGAGAACTTAGTCATGCAACTAAATATGTCTTTGTAACTCCCTCAGCATGTAAAGGGCTAACACCAAGCAAATCCTCCATCTCCAGGCACTCCAAAAAAGGTTTCCATGAAATCTGTCATTCTTCATTCCTCAGCTATGGAGCTCCTCCAGTAAAAATAAGATTTATAAAGATATATAAGAACTGGGAATATTCACCAGCAGATGAGCAGAAAGACAGAAAATGCAGACATCAGCTGAAAAATAGTTATGTGAAGGCCACAGCTGTCTGTCTTTATCTAATTTAGAGTTAGCCTTACAAAAGAAAAAGGCTACCTGACAACACAATCCTAATTCAGCAAAGGAAAAGCAATCATAAAGGAAAATCATCTGCCTGCCATGATTGTAAAGAAACAGAAATAAGATGACTGCTTTTATGTAGGGAAAATACAACCTAAACCAAGTCTACTCATCACACTGTAAAGATGTGCAAAAGGCAGATAGCAAGCCTTTGAGAAATCCAGCTTTCATTACTCTGATTTTACCAGTTGTTTATTTCAGTTCAATAAAGAGTTAATGGATAAAAACATTCAGCATGAACTTTTTTTTTTTCACCAATCACCATACCATTCAGCCTACCTTCAAAGCCTCTTTCTTCCCCATACTTGAGGGCTATGACTTCTTCCCATGCCCCTAGCTAATATTGTCCATTACTTATATAGCAGGACTGTTTATTCTTTAACTATCCTTCTACCACAGCCACCAGCCCCATCAGGCTGTAGCTTACTTAACTCCACCCCATTAACTGGCAACTGCCCCACTAAGTTGACTCTGAGTTGGCTCATCCATCTATTAACCCATCACCATAATACACCTAATACATCTGATTCCTTCTGTTTGAGACCCCCACCATAGGAAAGCCCACAAAGAATCTGTTGGCTTCCCAGTTCACAGGTCAGCAATGCCAAAGGCCATTACTTCAGTGGTGATTCATGAAACAGTGACGACAGCTCCCCTTTATACCTCCTTGCAAGGATGTTGGATAAGACCACAACTGGATAATAAGATAAACTTTCCCAATAAATCCTGACTCAGTGTCACTCTGCAGCAAACCACAGTATCATTCACCCGTAAATCAATAATGAAGATGTTAGATGGATGTAATTTACCCACTTAAGAGTGCGACGAAGCCAGGAGCTGCTTCTAAATAAGCTTTTTCTCCCCTACCACCTCATAACCTGAGGTCTGGGCAAGGCTCACTTACTGTTCTCCAGCCATCTTCTAGGATCAACACATTATTTGCAAATTTGGATATCCACGTTGTTCTCAATATCTCCAGTCAATTACAATCAGAAGAAACTCATATTCTTCCATTTGCTCCAACATGTCAACATTATGATCTAGGCAAAGGTCATAACGCTCCAATATCCAAAATCCAGTTAATTGATTCCCTCTGGGTATCAAATCCCTCCAGCACTGCAGTTATTGCTGCATCAATCATATTGCTATTCATACCAAAGAATTAGAAGGATGTCCAAAACACTGAAATCTCTTGCTACTCCTGTCCTCAGCTTCTCCTCCGGCCATTTCTAAGCACACCAATTTTCTTGATAACACATTTAAAATTCAATTTTCCTCATAGGATTTGATTGTGCCTATAAATCTGAGCCTGGCCTCTGATCAGATCCTCAAAATGGTCCAGCCCCCAAATTACTCCAAAATTCCTGCCATACTCTCATTTATTTTTATCCATATCTTAACAAAAGACCATCTTTACCATCTGTTTCGGGATTACTGTGTCCTAAAGCCACAGATAACTCACTCCAACTTTTTCTACATTGTTCAGATTTCTTTTAGTGGTCTATAACATCTCTACATTTTTAATCTCACTTCCAAGTATGTCAACTTTTATCTTTGCCCAGAGGGACTACTAACAAAAGTATGAGACTACCACCCACAAGGTCATCTTTTTTTTTTTTTTTTTCTTTTCAGTAAATAACAAATCCATTCAAATAACAAGGTCCTTCCAAGACAATGTCTCAGAGTCAGTTACCTTTCTAAGCAACTGCTGCAAGCTTGCTGCTCACAAAATATAGATTCAAGCACAAGTAAAATCAGGTCCTTCAGCATTATCTTAGACCTGAAAAAACTGACTTCAACTGAGACTATACAAATATAAACAAGGATCAATACAGTAATTTGCTGATTAATTTCTGTGGTCAAATATAACACCAATAAACTCTCTCTGAATTTGAGAGATAGAGGCCCTTGAATGGACAGTTGCATGTTCAGCAACGGTAAGTTGAAGGACCTAGCGTCTCTCTCAGCAGTTCCTTGCATTGATTTTTTTCTACTTAGAAATATTTGTTCTCACCCTCTAGGTGATTTCATTTTTAATATCATATTATTATCAAGTACTCTCCCACTAGAAAGGAATTATCTGAAACATTGCTGCTACAGAGAGACCCTGATATAGCCAGGGAGACCTGAGTTACCTTGAGAAAACCTGTGACAATCACGACCTCTCACAACAAGCACTGAAAAACTGAAGAAGGCAGCATCCTTTCCTGCGTGATTGTCAGCCGCTTAGGTTGCAAGGGGAGCTACTGCAACATACCCATAACCCTTTTGTGAAGTCCAAAGGAAGGATTAGTTAAATGGTAAAACATGGTTAAATGGTAACTAAGTCACAACAGCTGGGCAAACCAAAAAATCTCTTGGCCTTAGAGGCAATCATTTTAGGCTGAGGTCAGAGGTAGCCAATCCACAGATAGAGTGGGCACCTATTTGTGTCTAATGCCTGTGTTTCTATAATGTCATTTACATTCATACGTATTTCTTCAGCTGTTTGCAAAGATGATGAAAAACAGTTCATTACAAAAGATGCAGTTTCTGAAGGAAAAAAAAAAAACACAATCATGGAACTTTGAAACTGAAAGGTTTTCCAATCATCTGGTATAAAGTATGCCAATGAACTTCCTTTGACTAACTAGAGAAGCTCTTCAAGCTAGAGATTGTGCTTCCCTACCCTGAGAATAGCAATAGTCTCAATAAATAATAATAATTGCAGGGTGGATTCAACTACAGCTTTTTTTATTGCTGAGGAACTCAAACAACAAATACTGCCTGTACATCTATCAAAGAGAAAGCAACAAAAGTTCACCGAACCATCCTAACTGTGTGCGTTTATTTAAAATAAAAATTGTATGTAAATGTATATGCAAATTAGGTGTGGCCCTCAAGCTCCTGGAAAGTTGCCAAAAAAGCCTTCAGTGTTGCAAAATTGAGCATCCTATCTACCATATGGTAGTACCTATCGATCTCGGAAGGGAAAAGATACCAGCTCTTCGTACAGATGGCATCCATCATAGTACCTGTAGAAGGTTTGGGGATGTAACAACGAAAATGAGGCCTTTTCAATGTTATGAAAAGCATTCAGCTTTCTAATCACTGTCTAACCATTAATACTACAATAATATGATGTAAAAAGTAATACTAAACTATAGCTAACACACCTTAACCAGTCACTTAACCAGTGATAGACAAAAAAAAAACTATTTACATAGACTTTTCTTCATTAGTTGTTGCATTTTAACAGGAAGGTGTATCCCTGGGATAGAACAGGTACATCTACATTAATGAGTTAGTTCAGATCCCCAGTTGTCCCTGATGAGTGCTCCTTGATTTGCATTAATAGTGTCAATGCTCCAAATAAAGAAACTGGATTTCTTCTTTATAAAACTAAACCAATTGCTGAAACATTTAAAGGCTTCAGCATTGTGGTTTCACTCTGACTATGGGTCCCACTGCCCCACACTATGGTTGATGTACACCTACCCAGCAGCAACACAGGACCTAGAAAAACATTGAGAGCTGGCTTTGCTGTGGCAAGCACATGGATGTTGCAAAGTATCTCAACTTTTCTCAGTAGTTTGGGGATTCTCACTTCTCTGAAACAGAGTTTGGAGAGATGGTTTTCGCTTTTGATATTGAGCAGTCATGCCAAAGAACGTTCCCGTTCTCCCATGCATACCATTAGCACAGTGTACATCTGAAAAAATGTATTTATATATCTCAGAATGTGAAGTGCTGTGTAATTAGGAGTTTAGATGAGAAATTATCGCAGAGAAACAGGACTTGGGAGTTCTATCATCTGTTCAGTGCACCGCTCGTGCAGCTCCGCAAGGAAGTTGCACGTACACTGCACGGCGCTTTCCCAATTTATAAAGCGCCGAGAACATCGCCGCTCTGCTGCAAGGCCCACTCAGTCAAGCTGTGTGAATATTTCATAATGAATAACTCATTTGCAAGATTTTGACTCTTTGTCTGTTTACATATTGCTATTTAACTGCAAGGTACTGATTCCCATGGTCTCTGCTTGAGCAAATCATGCGCTGGAGCGGATGGGAGTTTCCCTTGCTACGGGCAGAGCATGGATCTTATGATTTGGCCCAGTGGGAGCTGAGGGTGCCTGGAAAGATCAGGCTCCCAGGAAGGGAAAACGGTTAACATTGCGTTGACAATGTGCCTTAGTTTGATACATTGCCAAACAAGATGTATAGATTTTGCGTAGTGTTGCCTGTAATCAACCTACTGTGGTATAATTAAGGGTCTGGTTTAGTTTAGATATAAGAAATGAGCTCCCTTTCTCAAATGCAAAATTGGTCAAGGGGTTGTTTTGTTTTGTTGTTTTGTTTTTTTTTTTTCTCTAGCTTATTGTCTTGCAAGTGAAGAGAACATTTATAATTTCTGTTCTTTCTGTTGTAAATTGTGCAGCGCCTAAAGTTAAAAAATATCTGGCAAGCCCACTTTGTATATTGTACTCCACATGATTAGTACAGGTCTGTTGGTAACATGAAATCAGTTCAAACAATGGATAAAAATAAATCATTACTAGGTACACTAGATTTGAGATGGAAAAGGCACTAATGGTTGTTAAATGAGGTATACTGCATAGAAGGATTATATTTTGAATGGTATTAAAATTGCTTTGGGAGTGAATATTCTGACTAATATTATTATTTGTATACTTGAACTGTGGTGTGATGGGGTTGTATTCCTGAAGAGAGTTTATGAAAAGTACAAATAGATTCCCGATGCCTTTTTTTTCCCTTTTATATTCTGAATAATAAGAGGGTAAACTGCACTTACAGTGTATGAACTACAGCTTTATCTGTTTCTCACTATGATTCAAACAAGTCAGAAATTTTCTCAAACACTTTTTTTTTTTTCATAAAAACACGCTGTTCCATCAGCATCAAAGGATTTCATAAAAATGTATTAATCCTCATTTAAGTTTTAACAGAACAGTATCTCAGATCGAGCTGGAATTTAGGGAGAGAGGAAGGGATTCGGAGAGAAAGACTTTCTCATGCCAGGAGTAAATATTTCAGAAAAATTCTGTTTCCCCAAAACCCGCAAGAGAATTTTTATTGCAAGAGTGCAATAAAACAGAGAGTGCTGGGGTCCGACTGCTGGTGCTGGCCTTTGCAGCTGGAGACAGCTTGGGGTCTGTCTCTTTTCAGAAGCCCCTTGACCCAAGACGATCTCCTAGCACACTTCCAAGTCACGATGTAAATATTTAGTAAAGTTTACATATGGTTAAAGCTTGGGACTCACAAGTACAAGCTGGTTGGGTATTGGCTTAAAGTCTTCATAGTAGCAAAATGCCTGTCTTAACTATGTTTTATAGTAAGTCCTCGTGGCCACCGTGTAGGGGACACAACCCCAGCCCCTGGCTCTTGCCACCTGCCAGCGCCGTACCCATCTTTTCCCCTCTCCAGGGACTCTGCCAAGACACTTGAACACAGACATTTTGCTCCATCCTGCAAAAGCTGCCGCAGGAGTTATCTTACTCGTTTCTTATCCTACCTCCTCTTTCCGCTGCATTGTTTGTTTTTTGGGTTTTTTTTTCCACTTTTACCCTTTCAGTTAGAAATTATTTCTAAAATGTGATGCTTTTCTCCACTGTATGTCTTAGTTTTGGTACTGTGCCATTGTTGAAGGCAAGCTGGCAGACTGTCAGATTGTTTTCAGTAAGTTATACCGCATTCAAAGTTAAAATGGGACCATTTATCCATGTTTGTATTTCTGGGATCATGGTTTGTAGAAACAATTCGTTCCAGGAATGGAACTTTTGTTATCGTTTTCAGAGGAACATTTGGCAGGATAGGCCCATTAAAAAAAAAAAAAAGTCTGGAAAAAAAGAGAAAATCACTACTGTGCTTTTTCAATTCTCCCATCTCTGGGTTATCAATAACTACAGCTAACACTGCTCTGATATTCTGATAAAATAGGTCTTTTCCTTTCAGGTCTACCTCCTCTTTCATTACAGCTTCTCTCACACATAGGTATGAGCGAAAGCAAAGATTGCCTAAAATTTTCATGTGATTTAAACCTTTTTAGAATAAAAATAGCGGGGTGAAGATTTGGAATCAGCCAAAGACTGAATTAATGTTTGCTGGGTCCACCCTGCATGAGGGCACCCAGCAGCCGAAAGGCTTCAATTGGTGAATTAGGACCAGCAAAAGCGTGTAATTTATCTCAGATCACAGGCTGCAAAATAACTCGGAATTCAAACTTGCTTGTAAACAGGTTCCTTTTTATTTGACTATCAGCTAAATTATGGTTGTTTTGTTGGCTTTTTTCCCCTGGAGTAGGGTGGATGAAGTTTTTATCTAATTACAAGTACATTTCACACACAAAAATAAAAATTCTGGGAATTAATCTAATCACAAATTCAGATCTCATCTGATAAAAAGGACCGCAAGAAGGAGATTTTCCTAGTATTTATTTGAAATGAAATGTGTTTCAGAAATGACGTATTTTACTTTGAAACTTTCTAAGTGGAATTTCTGTGGGTTTATTTTTTAACTGAAATTTGAAATGAAATAGATTCAGAGAAAATTAAAATGTTAAAAGATTCAAAACTAATCAAAACATTTCACCTTGGTCAACTATATCAGGTGAATTTAGATAACCGAAAAGTATTAGTGCTTCTTATTAATCTTTTTTTTTTTTTTTGCTTTTTGTGCCAAAAAGTCCTTATCGATTCTTGTTTAACTTGTCCCTTTCCAAGTTTCTGCTAATTTTTGTGTCCTCACCTGAAACAAAACAAATTATTTGCCTAGCTCTATCACAGGATAGTGAGCTCATAAAGTGAGTAAACTGCAGCAAGCCCACTGGTTGTCTCCCTTTCTTCTTCCAGCTAAATTTCACAAATTTACCTGACTAATCATTTGTATTAAACCTGCTACATATTTTGTTTCTGTTGGACTAGGAAGTTTTATTCTCACTTAAAATTTTCAGGATTTTCAATGGTAGAGTTATCTGATGACCTGAAAAGACTCAGTACAAAATTCAAAGTCTGTTAACTCTTCCTTGGTGTAATTTTTGCACCATAAAAATTGCCAATTTTTACTTGCATAGAAGACTCGTTGTCATGTAATTTTTAACATTGATAGTAAAAGGATATGATTTTTATAGTGTTTTTATGTCATTGTTTCTCGTCAGTTATATTCTCCTGCAATTTAATGTAATCAACAAAATTTGAAAACTTGCTTTCAGTTTTATGTAGTACCCTGTAATTTTTTGCATAAATATCTGTGGACCTAGGATAATTTCTAATATATCCCACCACTAACCTTCCTGGCTGGTAGAGGGTCCATTGATTGCTGGTGTGCTACACTTTGTTTTGTGTTTTTTAGCCAATTTTAAATCCATTAAACTCAACTTTCCACTTATTCTGTGGCTCCACATCTTAGCATTAACCTCTTCTAGGAAACCCTGTCAAAGGATGTCTGAAAATGTAAGTATAGGATGTCTCTTGCATTGCCTTGTCTATCCTGGCAGAAATAACAACGATAAAAGATGCCAGTATATCTGTCAGACACTAGGACTTTCCCCCCCTCGAATTAAATTTGCTTTCTCTAATCAGGCAGTACTTGTCCCACTGTACCCTTCATTTGATTCCTTAAAATATTATCTAGGACATTCTCCGCAGTTTATGCCAGGAGTTACGTTCTTTCTCCATATGTCCCTGGACCATTTTTAAATAATGCATTCCTATTAGATTTTGCCAGTCTTCAAGGATCCGAAATTTCTAATAGAGAGTCTCCAATTTCCCTTCATACTTCCTTTGGCTCTCTTGGGTGTATTATGTCTGATTCTGATGTTCTATCAATTTTTTAAAAACCTCTAATCTTTTAATAGCCAATTTGAGCGATATCTACATGCTTCCTAATTCCTCATTTTGAAGCTCTTAAATCTGGTGTTGGATTTATTCAGATGAAGGGGACAGGTGTACCTAAATTGTCTCAGAAAATTTCACTTTCTTTTGTTTCTCTGCTTTACCATTTCTCAAAATGCTTTGGGTTTTTAATAATGCAACAATTACAGTCAAGCTTAAAATGCATTTAAGATACTTTCTAGAATATTTTTAGTTTAAATTTAATTTTGTGTGCCTACACCATATTTATAGTATTACAGTGATGCCCACTAACCTTGCTGGAGTTAAAATTCTGCCAGCATTTCCATCCAAAGCCACTGCTGCAGTTGTAACTTAGCTGTGAAAACCAGCCCCAGGCTAAAATAAGGTATTGAAAGTTTTCTCCAAAGACTGTTTGTTTGGGATTTTTTTAATGGTTTGCATTAAAAAGAATGAAGCTTTTTTTAGTACATGCTTAATTTGAAAAAAATAATAATAAAAAAAGACTTCATAAAGAACTTATGCAGACCATTAGTCCATAATGTGGACCAGACTTTGTATGTGTGTGTATCTTTTTAAACGATTAACTGCAACGTGAAATTATTAGAAATGAGAAATTGGCAGAAGTAATTTTTTTTCAAAGAACAGTTTAATGAGGATGGATTTTTTTAAAAAAACAAGTCAGCCTTCGTTAGGTTGAAAGGCTATTTCCAAGTCAGTGAATTTCTTGCAAAAAGTCAGAAGCACCCCATAAGGTGCAGTAAAAGGATCTCTGCTGGTACGTGCTCATGTATTTGTCTCTGTCTCATAAGAGCTCCAGTTCTGCACCCATACCATGCAAAGTGCTGAGGACATCTCAGCTTTGATCAAGCCATCAACAGCCTCAAAACACCAGAACCAGGAACGAAGAACCACCAAACTCATCTCATGGATGGAGTTAACAACAGTGTGCAGATGATGGCACTTTCAGCTGCTCCATCTTTGGTCCTATGATGTAGAGTGCCAAATCTCTACAAGCTGCATCCCGTAGTGGGGACGCAGAACCCAGGCTTGTACAGAAATTATGCATCCAAATTTCAAATTATGGTCCAAAGGAAAACACCATTCAGCTGGCCCTACACTTGTCTCAAGGCTTTAGATATTGATTGAGTGGGACAAGACTCATTTCACCTTACAAAACTGTAGCTCAGCAAGTGCTATTTTTATTCAGCTGTTTATGGGTACTCTCCATTACTCTCCTGAGCCATGGGTCAGCCTTTCCCCCTCAGACTTGTAATTTTAGGATTTTTATAATGCATTTATACTACAGCGAGAAAAAGTGAAACAGAAACAAAACAGTTTATGATTAATAAGTGATAAGAAGGAATAGACTCTTAACCTGTAAGAATTTTGTATTCCCAGAGATTTCCTCCCTGTTGCTACTGACCTCAAAGAAGCCTTGGTTCATCCACCTGCCCCATCATGTAGCGCCAGATAAAACAGTCAGGGAAAGAAAGAAATCCCCTGCTTTATATATATATATATATATACACATAGTATATAAATATATACAGTGTATTTATATGTATGTACATATAAAGTGATGTCACTCTCCCCAGAAGTGCATATTCAGAAACCAGGAATTAAGAGGAGAAGGTTGAAAATTTCCCACACGCTCAACATTTCAGGAAGTTTGTATGGTAAAGAGTGCCACGGGGACTGAACGGGATCACGCGCTGCTTCTGCTTTGTGAAATGCCTGCCAAGTGGTGGAGTAACCATGCAAATAACCCCAAAACAAGAAAACTGTAAGGATCAGAGTTCACATTCATAAACATTGCCGTTACTTTGTCAATACTTGATAAATAAAAGTATGGCCTATGCAACTTCAACAGCTGAAAACGTATTTCTGAACTGTTTTATCTGTTGATTTCCGTCCCACCAAACCCAGCCTCTTCACTTCTTGAAACTCATGGCAAGCAGAAGAGGCATAGACCTGAGAGCAAATCACCTTGCAGTGTGAATGACTTCTCAATAAAATCCGTACACGTTTTTTAAATTGATTTTTTTAAACCACTCCAGAAAATGAAATCCGTGTGTCCGTTCTTCTGTCTCCATGTGCCTGTCGTCTTCACTGGTGCCATTGGCTGCAAACAACAAACTTCAGCTAACAAAACACCTAAGTCTTGATTAGTGTTTCACAGCAGGCAACAACATGCCCTGATCCAAAAAGCAGTCATGTAGCAGATCAGACCTCAGGAAAAACATCACCTCCTGACCCTTTATCTGCAGGGTCCCGAAGTTTAAGGCAGCTCCTGAGAAAGGGCAATACCTGAGCTCAAACCTCCAGCCCCAGTGTCTCCATGAAAGAATCTGACTCCTGAGACTGGCCCCCTAAAACCTTCTTACTGAGCTTTCCTACATCAAATAAAGCACGTTTATTAGGTGAGGGAGTTTGTTTAACAATCCGGTTGCGTTCGCTCGCAGTCACCTGGGAAACATAGGTTGCAGCCCTTGATATAATAAATCATTATCAGGATTTTGAACACATTTGAACACATGGGATGTTTTGCCCCATGCTGCGTTTTATACAGGAAGACCTGAGCAGTTTGCATCTGGATCTAAATTGCCTTTAGGTTTTTGGAATATTTGTAACTGCTGTTTCAATGCATCTCTAATGCACAGCGCTCTCATGAGCTGAGATTTTCTTCCTAGCTGAAGTGTACAGATTTATGAATGAGGGCACTTAATATTAGCATAAAGAGGAGAACCAGATATACAGATTCAAGCACAGAAGTGAGGACACTGAAAACTGAAGGTGATGTCATGGTACTTCATTCATTCAAACCTGAACATCATAGATTAGGTAAAACCAGATTTATATTTAAAAATAAACCAAGACTTAATATTATTAATCTAAGTAATTCTCCAAGGTAAGTTTCTTAAAACTGCCTAAAAAAACTCAAGTCCCAGTAAACTTTGGTCATTTGAAAATGTTACCTGCAAAATACTAAATATATTCTTCAAAACACAGAGTGGACATAGCTGTCACTTGCTGTGTGGACTTGACCAAATATCTCTCCATGACATAGGCTGCTTATTTTGAAATAAGGGTTGTAATAAAGGATGATGGACAGACAGACAGACAAGCCTGTTCGCATTCATTCCATATGTAAAGTCAGTTTATAACACTGAAAGGAAAGTTTTTGGTTTTATTCTTTTACCTGGACAACTAGAGATTGTAATCATAAGGATATTTAGACTTTTTATATATTTGTAAACTGTACTGAATTCTCTCATTTTGTTGCCACCTGCTCCAGGATTAGCTACAACATGCTTCTGCTTTAAGAAGAAACACATCACACAATGGCATAGCGTTTTCAGAGAAATTTCAAGTAACGAAGTCTGTGTTCTCTAAAAAGTGAGCCAACAGGGTCTGTGGAGGTCACAGGCATCCATTAAGTTACCCACCTAAATCATATAAATTTACACATTGGAAAGTCTAAATAGTTGAAAGCAAATCTGTTGTTGCTGCAACACTGGAATGTGTTGTTAATAGGTATGACAAAGCAGTAATAGCATACCAGCATTTTTTGTATTTCCACTTCAAACAGCAAATCCGACTGAATTTACCTAATACTTCAATAATCCAATTATAACACTTTACTAGCAGAAATCATCAGCACATAAGCCTCAGAGTATGTTAAAATAGCACTGTGTCAAGCTGCTCGCCCAAGATGCATTTCAAACTCTGGCGAACAAGTTCCTCCAAGATCATCAGGCTCAGCTTATGCCATCACATTGGCTATAAGGAGCGAGCATAAAAGCACCACTTCAAACACAGGGCTACCAAGCTAATGAGAAATCCACTCTAACCAAGGCAGTAATGGTAGGTGCAGGACACCGAGCAACACAGTAGAGCTCACAGTTTTCAAATCAAACTAGAATACAACCAATTTTTCAGTTTGTGACCTGGCAGTAATCATACATTTTGACGTCAACCTCCAAAACTGTTGATTTATTGATGCAAGTCCATTTATACTAAATACTGCGTGTTCTAAACACAAATAGCCAATGTTTTTCAATACTGGAGGATTTAGTGCCCATAAGCATAATTTCATTTATCTTTTCACAGTCATATCACTTCTCTTTACTCCCTTACACCATAAATCTACATTCAGTGATTGCGGTTCTTGCATATCAATCTATCGCCTTTTTTCCCCGTACGTAGTATTTATTTAATGGATCGAGGGAACTATCCTTCAAACAAAATGGGATATTCTATTCACAGTTAGAACATTAATATGTCAGTAAAGTTACTTTTCTTCAAAGTAGGATAAAATAAATCTTGAAGGCTTAGATTCATACAGGCCTGTTAATGAGCAACGATGGTGTGATTTTTCAAAAATTACGTGACCTAGTCAATTCCTAAAATTTAGACAAGAGTTTCAGTCCATATTTTAGTAATTACAGCAGAAATACCTTATAAGATTATCATAACAAATAGCTTTCTGGGTGTCCAGTGTTCATGAAATGTACCTTGTTACTTGAGGAAGGCTTAGAAATGTGCGATGCACTATGACTAGAGCAAGCCTTTAGTCAAAGTTAGTCCTAAAAAGTAAAATTAAACCACGGATTAAATATTACCTACAGAGTAAATATTATTCTTCTTTCTCAAACTGGTGCCTCTATGCAGATCTGAGTTTCCTCAAAACATCAGAGGTTCAAGCCAATAATTGAGCTGGGTCCATCTCTAATTTTTTTGGAGAAATATATGGTTAAATATCAACTGCAATTAATAGAGTGGTTTGAAAGATAGATTATTACTGTAATTTCTACTGACATTTTGTGTGTGGTATGTTTTGCTTTACTAATTAAATACTGTGAACTCTTTTCTGAGGGCTAATACATTTCACAAAATTCCCCATTTATAAATAAGTCAAATTCAGAATATTTATTTGTAGTTATGTGACAATATAAACCAGAGATGGGATAGAAGAGGTAGACTGGATAAAAAGAAACACAGATTTTATCTATTCCATGTTTGGCAGTTGGCTGTGGAAAATATAATCCGGACATAAATCTGCAAACCAACCCTGAATTTGTATTGCATTACTTTTAAAATAATTGCAGCATTTTCACATCCCCTAAAATGTGCCATAAATCTCTAAAAATTATCCATATGTTATATATCTTGGAATGAATTAATTACTTTTCACTGTACTGCAAAATGCAGATAAAAGAACTCTACCCAGAAATTTAAAAATGCCTTTAATAGGTGCTTTTCCATATGCATAATAAGGAATTATTGCACTAAGGGATTATCTAAAAACTGAATTCATATGACAAACAGTTAAAACGGGAATTTAAACTGATGTTTCTGTCTCTATAAGAGCCCGTTTGGGTGCTCACTTCTGGGAGCAGATGTGGCCATGGAGTACAAGTTGCCTGTGCTGACAAACCTAGCACAGGTTACAGCGCAGGCCACAGACCAAACCTGCTGAGAAGCCCTAATCCAGTGCTCCTCATCTTTCCATAACAGAGCTTTTATCAGGTGCTTAAATGCAACCCATAGCAATTTTAAAAATATCCTTCTGATTGTTTAGGACATCAGCATGGAGATCCTCATATGTAAGGTCTATGTACCCTTTTGCCTTGTCACAAAAAACGGCAAGACCTTTGACAGAGAGGGGAAGAAACAAAAAGGAAAAATCACTATGGAAAAATTGAGATTCTTGTAACAAAGACCTTTTCAAACTCATTCATGCTTTAAATATTAAAATATTGGATATCCCTTTCCAGTAGGGCTTCTAACTATGTAAAAAAAAAAAAAAAAAAAAAAGGCTAACACAAAACTGGAATATGTCTTTAAAGATAATTAGAACAAAATCAAATCTGCCGATTCCCCATAGCCCATCCATTTAACCACATATTCCTCCGGTTACCGTTGCCCTGTCCCTTGCCATCTAATGCTTTTGCTATGCTAATTTGCTAAAAAGGATACCGAAGTGGTATGTGAAAAACTGCAACTCTGAGAGTCTGGTTTATATCAGCTTGTCATGCCAAGGCCAATGCCTGGAGCCCCCCGGCTGCAGCGGAGCTGGGGAAGGGGAGCAGGCAGGGATGCAGGTCTAGGTGATTACTCACCCACAAAGGGCAGGAAAATGCCGGGGAGGGGAGAGCAGAGCAGTTAAAAGCCCCAAAGTTTAGACGCTGAATATCTGGAGGACAGCTGGAAAAGATTTAAGGAGCATTTCAATCTCTCTCTAAGCAAGGGGTGCCAGCAAAAAACAAACGTAGCTCTCTCTATATATATATTTTTCGTGACAAAAGCTGATTCTCAACTTGTGGATGTTTTTAATATTTAGACAGAAAAACCTAACTCTGAAAAGATATTCAAGAAGTGTTATGAAAAAGGAAGATTGATACTTCAAAAAACAGAAGGGACAAATGTGAAATCACAGCAGAGCTGTGACTGATCCAAGACTAAGAGCCAAGCCCCCTCCCCAGTCCCAAGGTTCACACTAAATCTTGGATATTGATGAAATTATGGTTGTGCCCCGAGACAAACATTCCTAATTAATCCTTGCAAAGCAGTTCAAGTTTGCAAAGGAAGAACCAAGGCCAGGGTGAAACGTGGAGTGTGAATACCCCGATGTTGGTGTGGATAAATTTGGGAGCATATAGTATAACAAGAAAGGTCTGAGGTTAAAATGTTGTGCTACAGAAAGTGAGAGACCCAAAGAAAATAGCACATAGAAAGACGCATGCTGTGGCAAACAACTTGTATCAAGGAAAAGCCCAACATTCAGAAGAAGGTACAAGCTTTTAATGGATTACCCTGCTTGGGAAGAGATTTTCACCAGGTGTAAAGAGCGCACTGTGAGAAGAAATAGGACAAGCAGCATCACTGCCTTGTACAAATTTTTCCAAAGAGCCAATAAACACTACAAGAGCAAAGAAACAAACTACTGATGTGTGACATTTATTAATCTTGTACTGAGTACCTATATCAATAAAGTGCTAGACGTAGACAAGGCCAAACCAGTCAGCAAGTATGATTTGGGCTGCAAGAAGCTACCAGCACGTCATACGTGCTTAGGATCACACAAAAAAGTCCCAGTGCTACAACAGCTAGACCACCAGCTACTGACTTATGAGAGTATCAGGCCTCATGAAAGAAGTTGTAGTACAGCTTTACCCTAGATTTATATCTTAAATTAGGATTTTAGAGGCTGCTAATGGTACGTGCACATCATGCAGAGGTGACACCTCAAACTCCTTGTACGTAGAGCCAGACCTACAAAGCACTTATAGGAGAAACAGCGTTAGTGGGGGCAGGAAAACAGCACCTGTGTGAGAACAGCATACAGCTTCACAAACACCTTTAAACATATAGTTTAATCCCTACTATAACTTTCACTATGACAGTAACTCTTCTTGCAAGACGCGTTGTGAGCAGATCCTGACATCACCATGTAAATCCATGATTTTTCTCTATCTAGAGACCGTTTTCTTTAATGGTGTCTTTGAACAGTGCCAAGGATAGCTGAGGTCTCCTTGGTTAGAACCTTTAGGAATTTTTTTCAGTACAAAAAACACAAACAAGTAGCTAATAGCAATCTATCACATCTAAAATCCATCCAATAATCACTCTG
Organism: Platalea leucorodia; assembly: GCF_965183815.1. NCBI lineage: Eukaryota > Metazoa > Chordata > Aves > Pelecaniformes > Threskiornithidae > Platalea > Platalea leucorodia. Next base: position 98,983,786 of record NC_138827.1, read on the forward strand.
TGGTGCAGCCCTGCCTTTTATGTGGTTTGTTAAATGTCTTGCATAGTGCGTGGGTGTTGCATAAGTAATAAATAATAATAACTAATATTTGTAATGCTCTTATAACAGTGGCTAAACCACTAACATGCTGACTAATAGTGTCTCATTGGCTCCCTGTACTGTCTGCAATCTATCTGCATTCATCTCGGCTCCTACACGAAAAAGCTAACAACCCAAGTGTAACACAGGAGAGGCCCTCCTACAGCGAGGTGAAAATGAAAATGACAAGTTAATAATATTCATAATATCTTCATATGGACACGTACGTTTTACAACAGGACATTGTTTTACAATGGACCGTGCCTCTGTGCGTGTGCTACCTTCATCTGCCCCTTCGAAAGACGTCTCCTTGAGATTATTTAGCCAAGGAGTCAAATGCATGATTCACCTTAGAAAGGCAGAAGCCAGTCCAGGGGTAGGCATGTAGGATTGTGCTTGTATTTAACCCGTTTGTGTTTGTGTCTGATCCTGTTTGCACGTATCTGCTCTTTCCCGAGGAATCAGGGAAGCAGCTCCTCTCTTCCCAGCACCTCCTGGGCCTGCCTCGGCTGGAGGGTGAAGCAAGTGTTGCCATAGGGTTGGGCTTCTGGGTACAGGCTCCAAGAGTACTGAAAGCAGAGTAGATAGAGGGGAAAAGCACAGAGGGAGCTGAGGTGCAACAGGAAATTATTTATATCAATACAGGTATGTGGAAAAGCCAAGAGGTTTCTTATCATTCTGTTGGTCAACAGTTTTGACCTTCAGAAAAGAGCAGGTAAGATGGAGGGACTCACCTCTGACTCCTGCATCATTGACAGGTCCTAAAGGATCTGTCAAAATGCTCTAAATACATCTTTTACTGTACCAGTCTTTGCGAGACTGGAAATGAAAGATGAACCATGATCTGATTTGACACCTCTCTTTGTCCCGGGTGGAACCAGGCCCCAGATTTTTAATACTAATGCTTTGGGACATTTAAAATCCACATGTGAGGCTTGGCTCTCTGCCTGCTGTTTACATGATAAAGTGACATTCTGATTCAGTCTATCTCATCAAATTCATGATTTCAGAAGTTCCTTTAAACATGTCTGCAACATCACACTAACTTTTCAATACCTCCATGTCAATACATGCCAGTTGCTTAGGGTTATTTTTTTCCTGTTGGAAAGAAGGTCAAAACAGCAATGCAAATGTATTAGGGGGAGAAAAATGCATTCAAGTAACGTTACTTGTTTCTGGACTCAAGATGCCAGTCCATCTTTAAATCACACAGTTGAGTATTCAATTCACAAATACAATGAGGGTACTTTTAAATTTTAACTGTCATACTCTGTTATGTTGCCTGATGTTAAGTTGCATTGTGCTAGCAGTGAATGGGATAGGACAGAACATAATTCACTGCATTATAAACAGCATAACATAACTTGACAACTGGAATTTAAAAGGAGGAAATTCTTAACCGTAGGATCATATTGTATATTCCTATACATTTATAAACCCAGCAGCAAAAGATCCAAGCATAAAGGCTGATGATAAACCTATTGCCAAGAAACAAATGTTGTCTCATTTGTGTGGCATGCAAATAATTGGGGGTAGTTTTCTTTGCATTTTAATTTCCCAACTGCACAGCTGCCACTTTCCTTTTCGTGCTACTTAGAGGTACTTGGTGGTGGTATCATCTGAAAACTTCTTTCATACCTAAGCCGCAGAGCAGCATTCATTTTTACGGAAGCTGTTTTGTTTGCTCTCCTGGGCTAAAATAAAGAATGAAGTAACACATTTCTTCAACATGAACATGCTAACAGCCATAAATCTGCTCCCTGGCACTACTGTAGAACAAACCATAGTAAATGTTTAAAAATGTGCTCCTAAAATAAGCCCTGACTGAGCTTTGATGTCACTTTATTTAATTCACATTGGCATTGCATACACAGCTCAGTTTACCAGAGAGGATTCATTCTTTACTGAAGCATAATTACATTATCAGATATTCAGTAGAGGTCATAAACCACAAAATGGAAATTAGACCGTCAATGGCCATTTTATACTACAAGGATTATTGTATTTTAACGTTTGTGTTGTCAACCACTGTGCTGGCAATCTAGCATGTGGACCCCAATTTTCAACATCACTCTAACCTGAATAAAATTTAAATATATGAACACCAAATTGAACAATCAATAACAATGTTTTAAGCTATACAAGCTTCTGACTGGCAGCAAACTAAGCAATAGCACAGAGGCAAATCAATCAGGAAGCTCTGTTTTCTTTCCTAGTCCTATGCATTTCAGGTTGAGGGAAACTTATTTCGGTGCATTGTTTCCTGATCTTCAATATATATATAAAAAAAGTGAGCTACAGCTTTCTCTTCATTGCCCACTCAGATTTGTAAATGGAATTTATTGCACGCAATGTCCTCTTATAGATTAAATTAATGTTATTGTAAAGAGGTTTAATGCTCAAAGATATTTATGACTCATGCTGAGAAAGAAGCTGTACTCAGTTATGATGATTAATATAATTTTCCCAAGTTCTCACAGATGAAATTGCTCCATGTGCATATTTTGAGTACAAAACAGATAACCATAATTCTAAGAAAAGGCAGCCATGATTGTGTTACTGATGCATCATTTGGAATTAGCAAGTTGCTTGCAGAGCGCATGAAATGTTTTTGTTGGATTTGGTTTCTGCTTGATAGGCAATGGGAGAAGCAACATTCACATCATCCCAACCTGTGTTTGTGTTTTGATCTTAGCATAACAAAAGTTAGTGCTTATAGATAGTTAGATTTTATGGCCAACCACTAATAAGACAGGCTGTGATTTAAAACTTATATCCTCTGTCCAGAATGAAAACCAAATGAGATAGGATTTGACAACTTATATCAAGAAACTGAAGATTTACTAACTCCTCTCGCATACGGGTTTGAAAATGGTGCAATCTGTACTTTGTTGCAGTTAAAGCCTTAAAAATGGATTGCCCATGTATGATTAGAAGAGCTCTCCAACAGTTTTGCAAGGTCAGTGAAGATTAAACTAAGCATCTCCGCTCCTTACCTTTGGAGGGTCAGCCCTCACTAATAATAAAGATTACAAATGTTCATTTAACAGTCTGCCTATTATGGACTTAACTTTACTATAATTAGATTGAAGTGCTGTGGCTATTACACAGTCCAGTTCCAAACAGAATTTGCGTTTCAGATTTTAGCTAACCTTTTTGTTGTCATGTGAGAATAGCAAACTAGAGTCTGTGTGAAAAATAGGGAAATTCTGAAAGACTAATGGACTACAATAATAAGAAAAAAAAAATTCCTGCAACAGAGATATGTTGATTCCCAGTATTTTTCCTTCCTCTTGCATTTCTTTATATTATGCCTAAGAAGCTGGTAAACTTGCTAGTCTAGATAAATCAATGTTAAATGTTACATGCGTTGAACCAATTTTATAATTTAAGTTTGAATGACTGTGCACTGGAGACCATAAACGTTACAGATATTAGGGACTCAATACCCTTCCTGCCAAAGCCAAAGACTTCCCAACGTGACTGAATTTGGTCTGAAAGTGAAGTGAACAATGTGTAGCCATAAAGCGACTCACAATATCAGTGCCAGCTATTGATGGGACTGACACATATTATAAAATAGCACAGTCATACGAGTTGACAGAAACGCCAAAAAAAAGAGTTTCTCCAAATTTTTCATACACTTCTAGTATGATGAAAGTGAAGGAAGCCAGTTTTTCAAGAAAGGCTTAAAGTGAAGGCCTCCTGCCTCCGTAGGTTCCATTGACGTAGGGCCTTAAGGTTACATATGCCTCGACCTTACTGGCTTTCTTCAGGCTCTGCCGAAGGCAGGAGTAAGAGTATATGGTATGAATGCTTTGTTGAATATGTTACTTCTTTGGATAGTGAATACCTGATGAATTGTGGTTAAATCTGCTGCTTAAACCTTTTCTTTTTTTCCTTTGAGTAATATTTAAGATTATCTTTATAAACAGTTTTGGAATAAATACGTTAATAATACATTATTAACGGTTAGACTCAATGATCTTAAGGGTCTTTTCCAACCTTAATGATTCTATGATTCTATGAAATGTTTCTCAGAGGAAATACAAATGTATTTTCTTCTCACTTCATCATATCGTTGGCCCCATGTTTCGATTTCCAGAGCCCCTTTGAAAACCACATGCTATAAGTTAATTGGTTTAATCTGGTTGTGGGAGTTATCTATTTTTACCTGCAGTTATATATGAAACAATTATATATGAAATATTGATTTTTCATTAATGCAGGGGATATCTCCCTTAATACATTTCATAATAGTTCAAGATCCTAGAGCATAGTAACTCTGAAGAGGTCTAGGGAATTGTAACTAGCTTTTAAAGTTGTAAATGTTGTTTCAAATTGCTTGGCATCTGAAGTCAATATGAAGGTGTTATATAAAAAAAAAGGCATAAAAATGCATCTGAAAAAATAGCAATGTCACTGTATTAAGGAATATACCTTATAATACCTATAGATCTTCCTTTCAATTTCTAGTTAGTTAAATGAGAAGAATGTACTACTCTTTATAAACGCATTCTCTTTCTGTTGGCTTCTCTGGAAGCTGGTCTGTATTTGGGATGCTCATGCTTATCATTGCTCCACATGAGAGAGTCAAATCATTCATGGTACAGATACTAATAGCAATAAACGTAATTTTCTACAATGATACAAAGTAATATAAACATCAATTTTAAAATAAGAGGTAATAACTACAGCTTCAGAAGTCCAGAAAATTCTCAACTCCCAAAACACTTCTGTCTGAAGGCTGAATGCATAGAAAACATAAACCAGGTGGAATACAGTTCTCAGAAAGCAATGAGATAATTTGTAATAACAGTGTGGTTTATTGCATTATCTGTAGCTAATATAAACACTTAAATTTGTTTGCGAAGGTTGCTGCTGAGAACCATATGATGTATCGATACAGCTATCATGCTTTGGGACAAATCTTGATCACAATGGGATTTCTGACACTTCACTAACATAGGGAGATTCCATCCTTAACAACAACAATTTACAAGATTTACAAAAGCAACGTACTATAATCATGATTTTTAAAAGGAGAACATTGTGAAATGGTTGAAGTTCTCCATGGATAGTATACCCAAACTCAAATCCATTCAGCCTAAAAAATAAGCTGTTCTGTTAGCCCACCACTTGCAGTCTTAGGTGCTAAATCCCCTTCAACCATAAAAAATCTAGTCCATCCTGCTGGGTTTTATTCACACTAGATGATACTAGATGTTTGCAAAGGTTAAAAATATATTTTTTTGAGTGTCTTATTTAAAACAGGTTGAATTTCTACAAAAGGACATTCGAAAAATTTGAACAATGCACATTCTTCCATACTAATGCATAACCTCATTGCTATGGAAATCCATGCAACGTCTCAAATTATGAGAGATCTATAAATTGCATCCACCATTTTTCTCAAAACTTACTGTAGAAGATGCTAGTCCAAAAAATTTCCCAGAAATCTTTCTCCACTCAACAATTTATTCCAGTTTCCATCCTCCTCTCTCTTTACGATAGCTCTTGTCAGCTATCATTATAAGTGAACAACACAAAGGCTTAAAGACATACCCTCTGGTTAAAAATAAAAATAAAAAAAATCCCACAGCTTTCAAGTGTGAACCGGATTAATCACACATAATAATTATACAAAGTGATAACACTTATTATAAGATCACATAAACACCGTTAAACGAACAGTGGCAGTAACCTTTAGGAAGGAAAAATAAAGCCACCAAAAATAATAAAAATCAAAGTTTCTATTATAAAGACTTTTTGAGTAAGGCTTCTCTGAAACCCATAATGAAACTAATGTGCAGCATTTCAAAGCAAATGACAGTCACAGTTGATTTACATGTTCCATACATCTTCAAAAAGCAGTATAAAAAACATATATAAAATACGGGTGGGGAAAAATTACTGGTCCCCAATCTCTCATCCTTCAGCAGTCCTCAACAACTTAAAAACCTCTTTTTCTAAGCTTGTTTTCTAGATCGTCAATGTAATTATACAACAATTCATACTCCCCATATTAGCAATTCTTTGTTGAGCTTCATGCAGTTCTAAACCAAGGCTTTCAAAGATTTTTTTTTTTTTTTTTTATTGCATTAGCTGTGGCTTCAAACATATCAGCCTTTTCCTTGCAATTGCTTTGTTTTTCTTAAGAAACTCCACTCCGTTGAAAGTTTTGTTTTGATCTCATATTATCACTCATTTTTATAGTTCCCACTAAGCATCTGAGGAATAGTTTCCAAGAAATTCTTCATGGACAACCACACATTTTTTAAGCACAAGCAAATCCTGGTGAATTCTGGTACCAAGAAGATTTTTTTACCCCAAGTCATGGGGTTAGCAGATCATGAGGCACTTCCACAGTGGCAGAATACGCCCCCACAGGGGACCTTTTGGATATGAGGATAATACAGCCCACAAATCTGCTTCGGCTTCCCCGTTCCGGGTCAATCAATGTTAGAAATTTTCCAAGGGTGCATGGGCAGCCGGGGAGTGGATCGTGATCTAAAGATAGAGGTCAGGCAGAGGGGAAAAGTGGGGGAAGATACAGAGCAATATGTAAGCTACAGAAGTTTAAAGAAGATGAAATATAAGAAAATTTTCTATACAGGTAGTTAGAAGGACAAAACATCTTGAAAATTTCTACTCTCTAAAGATATTCAATGTGCAAAACCATAAGATTAGTAAGCATTATTGCGAAGACAGGCTTAGGGCATGGTAATGGCTATATGAAAGTACTGAGACCACAGACCATGTATATGTTAAAATAAAAGCAAAACAATTAGGGATACTACAAAATTCTGCAGGTCATGACCAGAAGGGGTTTTAGGCAATATTCTCGGTATCACAGAGCAGAGAGTGGACACGCACCTGAATTGAGGACACATGGTGCCCAGCATCACAGCGAGAGGCGAGATGGACGCTCATGAAAAGAGAGGGCTCTGAGCCGATGACAGAGATTCTGACAAGAGAGAGAGCAAAGAATTCACAGAAATTCTCAGAGAAACCTTCACCTTGCAGAAATTCAGAAATGAAAGATCACCTGTCCATTGCTAAACGTATGTATAATTATAGCACTGAAATGAAGTGGTTTTAATCTTCATAGTAATTAACAGCATGTAAGCAGCTACTATAAGAAAAATAATTGCAAACATAAGAAATGAACAGCTTGTTAGCGGAATTTTTTTTCCTCTTCTCGTTCAAATGAGTGACTATTAGCTATTTGCCTATTGTCCAAAAAATTGTTTGGGATCATTAAATATATAAGGGGCTCAGATATCTATATTTTACCTTTATGTAAAATATTTACGTCATACATAGGACCTCACCAAGGAGGAGTTGTGATTAGTTGCCAAGAAGCGTCAAGAATCAAATGTGGAAGGTGACCTTGCCCATGGCAGGGGGGTTGGAACTAGATGATCTTTAAGGTCGCTTCCAACTCAAACCATTCTATGATTCTATGATATGATTCTATGAAATACAATTGTTAGTGTTTAAGGGTTTTCCTGTTTATTTCTACAAAGTTACAGGATAAACACTGTCAGTCCAAAGTAAACTACAGAGTACACATTTTTTTCCAAAACTAATACCCTACAAAAGCCTAGGATGGCTGAAAACTACATTTAAACCAATTCATTCTGGTGACTAGTACCATGTGTGAAGACTCAAGGATATTTCATAACCCAGAGACCTTGTTAACTAGCTAAAATTATCATTAAAAAGCTATCCTTGGTTTAGACCTAACAGTTGATGAAGATCCTCCTAAACACATCAAAAAATATGGTCAACATTTGGATCTGATCAAAGTAAGTAAACCAGATATGGGATATAGTTTTAAGAAACAAAACCTCAAATTCAGCTTAGATTTAAAAAAAACCAACAATCCAGCAACACATATGTACAGTATCATAAAATCTAAGCCACCACACCAGGGACTGAATTTTGAGTGACATTCAAAAGATTTTCATTAAAGCATCCATTTGTTTCAGTCATTTGAGAACTATTTAGTCACTTAACTCTCCCAGCTGAATTTTTTTCAGATGCCAATTGACAGAGGAAATTCATTCCAACTAAAGATAAATCCCTATTTTCACTGCCAAGAGTTTTCCTGCCATAGACAATTATTGGTCTAGAGGGGACTTTTTCTTTCTTCTTGAAATTTAGCTCCTTCTAAGAAACCTATGTAAAATTAAGTACTTCATTAAACTGACAATCTGGTAAGTCTACCATTGTGCTTTGTTTCTTCTAAGGCAAAGTTAAAGAACATATGAAATGGAAGAAACATTTATATAGAGAGATCAGTAAAGAATTTGTTCTTCAGCAGCTAGAATGGTAAAATGGGGGAAAAAAAGAAGAAAATATAGTTTAGATCAAACAAGCACTTATTTTCTTAAAGGTTTAAAAAAAATGAAAAGCATTCAAAACTGAAGCATTTATTTCAAAACAGATCACGCACAATTATTGTCAAAATTAATGACCTACATTAAATCCTCATATTACTTGGTTTTAATTTTTTCTCATTCCATGATATCATGTATTCTATGCTGGATAGACCTTTTTTCTAAGTATGCAGGGTCTTTGAAATCTCTGTGTGTAAATTTATATTTTAAAGGCAATCTTTCCATGAGAGCTCGTGGCATCAAACATCTGTCTCAATGTTGTGTTTTTAAATGAGGAGAAAGCTCTGAGTTTACTAAGGCTTTTCAAATGAGATGTATAAAATAAGTCTGTTCGCTTGTGATCATCAAGGACCAGAACAACCTCACCTTTTGTCAAGTAAGAGCACTAACAGCAATGCCACCTCATAGATGAAGTTCCAGACAGGTGAATTTTTCGTATTTGGAGAAATCAAAATTTTATTGTCTGTTATATCTCCTGTCTTTCTGTTAGTTGCTGTACTATTAATTACTTCACACTGTTACCAATTAAAGCAATTAATTCATCCATGTTTGGCTTCTGTGCTCTGCCCTGGTGTGTTTTAAGTGGCCAAAATATTGTGAAACATCTGAAAATTTCCTCTGAAATAAATGACAATAAAAAGAGCAGAGCTGAGTGAGAAAATTCATCATTTTAAACACTTAAAATCAGAGTGGCAGAATAAGGATAATGGATCAAAATTGCTTAAAATTAGGTCCAAAGGAGACAGAATTTGGTTAGCTGAGAAGTTTTCAGAAGACCATCGTATTCTCGAAGAACAGGGTAGTCCAAGCAAAGAATAAAGCTATAGTGATGAAAAAGAGAAGTATTGTAATAGTCTACTAAGTACAGGTAGAAGCTTTGTTTAATAACATCCATAACGTAATATATTTTTCAGAGAGGGCTAATTTAAGTGTAATTTAAAATATAAGGTGATGGCTAAAAAAAAATGTGTCTCATTAGAAAACTGTAAGAAGGAATTTGAAAACAAGGTTTTGCTCCATTCGTTATTCATAATTACATCAAGGAACACTTGGTCACTGAGGTGATATCAGGAAGAAAAAAAAAAAAAAAAAGGGTTACATAGAGCAACAGCCAGTCTGCCACATGGCTGGACAGCGTACATTGAAATGGACCCAAGGAGGTTCATGAGATGCATTTCCTTTTCCCAAGATGGTTATGGCACAGATAAAGGCTTCAGTATTTGTGACCTGTGTTTTGCATTTGAATTATTATATATCAGAAAGAAATTTTCAATAGGACTGCATTTTGTGTTGATATTTACATTGTAAAAACTATTCACCACATCATAAGAAAAGAGCCAGAAGAAAAATCTTGGACTGTTGTATGCCTTGCTCCTGTAGCCGCCCCACTGGCATCACGCCATTATTGCATCTCAAGGAGGAAGGAGTGGGAGGGTATTATTTTGCTCATTCATAGCCAATGTGTTAACTGTATAAAAACAGTTCCCTCAAAACCAAATTCTGACAAGTTCAGGGGATTTTTCCATTTGTTGGCTTGGAAAGGTTTGCTCCAGAAAGCAAAAGTAATGGTGGTATGTTGCTGTTTTAGATGATATGAAAAAAAGTCTTGAGAGGTCAATGTGAGAACCCATGGCAATCATGGGAAAAAAATCATTTTGACATCGACAGTCTCCGGGTCACGCTCAAAGGAACCAAAGCCAGTCAGCATCACCATGGGACACACACAGCCCACGTTCAAACACCGGGCAGCTGCTGGAGCTTGTCTCTCCATCTGAGAAGGGGCCCATTCTGTGTCCTGCACTGTTTAAGAATTGTCATTAATGGAGAGCTTCATTTTTCTACATTTTTCTCATAGTAGAGGAAAATAGATTAGAAGCGCAAGAAAAAAAACCTGTGGCCTAGTAAGATTTAAAGCAAAAATAGGGTTCAGTCCTAAATCCCTCATGTGTCTGGAAATCCCACTGCACTTTTCCCATTTTGGTGCTCAATAATTAGTCATTAATTCCTGTCCTGCGCTGAACAGAACACACTCATCCACCACTTACTTGACAAGAGCGGGCTCATGTTGATTATTTTAACAGACTAATTTAATTCAGGTTTCTGTAGTTTCTCTAGGAATTTGCCAAGCAGAAATTTATCAGATTCCATATAAATCTATGTCAGGGGGAACTTTAATGGAAATGACTACATTAAGAATTCAGGATTGGGCCCTTAATAGCTGCTATAATTTATCATCTTTTTAATATGGAGAAATCAGTAAAATGAAATATTCTAAAGACATAAAAGTAATAACCCAATCATTTAATATGAAAGAATAACTAGACAATACTGTCCTAAAGAACTATAGATAGCCTTCCAGAAAGGCACTGAATATAAAAGCCAGAAAAGCATCGGTATTAATTTCGGGGAAATACTGTATTCATGTAAAAAAATACCAGCAAAAAGAAAGCAAACCAATCACTTCTTCTCCATCGTTGGTACCCTTTTGAAGGCCTTTAGACAGGGCTTTGAAACAACACTAGCAGTGGTGGCATGATCACAGATAGAAATCATTGTCCTTGGCTCAGAGTACAGGCGGGAGAGGAATGATCCAAGCCACAACCAAAAGGAGCTGAATTCCTTGGGAAAATTTGCAATTTTGATTTGTTACGAGCAAGAAAAATGCATAAATTTGCAGCAGGTAATGATTAGCTGCATTTTCATCTATAGCCATTATAACTCTATAAATACATGTTTTGAAGGTAATGTAACTCAAATAATAACTCAGAATGAAAGCAAAAATGTATGAAAATGAGAGGCTGTCATTTTAGTCATAATATAAATCTAAATACAAATTCTAATAAAAAAGAAAATACAGTCTGTTTTACAATTGTACGTTTGCTTTCATTGAGAGATATCAAATTACTTTAAAAGCGAGATTAATACTTATATCCTGCTTTTATCTAAAGGGAAACTGAGGCACAAAAATTTGCCTGCACTGGTCTTAGAGGCCAGTGGCAGAACCATACTGGAAGGTGAGCAGTCCAGTAAGCTGGATCTTAAACCGGGCCACCAAAATTGTGCTGGCAGGAGCAGGCATGGGAACGTTGCTACAGGTGTGAGTACACCCTGAATCACAGCTGGTCACTCCGTCTCTGTCTCTTAACCTCAGATTTACTTTCCTTTCAGTGATGGTTGCCGATTCCCAAGAATGGGGAGCTGCCTTTAAAAGTTTGCTTACTCTTGTTGATTTCTGCCACTCATGAAGCTCCTGAAGCTTCTCCGCTGCTTTGAAAGGCAACATAAAGACAAAAATGTCTGCCCAGCTGCTGTCAGAGCCTGAGAAACTCAGGCTTCTGGGAACCTCCAGATTTCCATTCATAAGGTGGGATTTGGACATGCACAGGTCCCTTGGGATCTGGCCTCAAATGTCATCAAATATAAACAAAATGTGACTTTTGCCAGAGGTTATTTTCAAAGGGAAGGTCCTTTCCACTGTGTGGTGATAAAAGATAAAGGATTAAAATTAAATACATTTAAAAAGCAACAAAAATTTCTTAAAACGTAACACAGAACAGAAAAGAAAGGCCTTTTTTTTTTTCTGTAACAGGAAATTACCATTTGCCTTTTCTAGTATTACATGAACTGTGATAAATTCATCTTTATGTGCCAAAAAAAGGAAAAAAAGCCCTCACCCAATTAAACGTGCGTGTGCTTCATGCCCACTGCTATGGGGGCAGGATGCAAACTTCTATCTGTGACTGCCAAAAAAAATGGTTGTGTAGCTCTGGAAATGCTTTACTGAACTACAGTAACACCATTTAACAATTTAGCTAACTGATAAAACTAAAAATACTGCTAATTCCCATTTGTAATATGCTAAATTGCCTGCAACTAATTTAAACAATAAGTGAGCCAAGCTGTGAGTTGTTATCTGTGGCCAGTTGAGCAAAATACTTTATTTGCCATCTCTATTACTTCATAAGCAGGAGGTTTAATAGATTAGCTCCTAAAATATATTCTGCAAGTGGACAGCCTGTATGGCCTCAGAACAGTTAAACCCTGCAGAGAATTCACCACCTGAACTTACCAAACTTGCCATTTAGTGATAAAATAAATTTATACATAGGCAAAACTTTTAGCTTTAAGCTGCAGATTTTTCTGTTTCGTTTTTTATTTTCCTCTAAAGCTTACAAGTTTCCTTTGGGTTCAGGTATTTCTAAACACACAATGAAAACACAACCTTGAAACAAAAAAATAAAACCAAAACATATGATATGCTCTGGTAGCTTCCTGCAATGCTAAAAAAATTAGTTCAAATCCCAAGATCCACCCTCAGGAGCTTAATTGCTTCAAAGAATAGGAATCTTGTCAAACTCAGTCCAAACAAACATAATCAGTAGCTTTCAAAGCTTGTTTGACATTGAGGAGGCATAGAAAACAACACAGGAACCAAAGAAACATACATCGATGGTCTGTCAAAATTTTTTGTTAGACATGATGCTATTATCAAGGCACATCAGGATGAAATAAAGTGACCTAGCTGACCACAGGCTTACAAATGTCTTGGGAAGGAAGGAAAAACGGTGAATCAAAAGGTAGCTTTGTTGCACGTCCCCCCAGGCCGTCTTATTGACAGGGATGACAATGGTCCCAAGATGCACCATTATCTATGACCAGCAAGCAGACATCAAATGCTACCGAGCTGTCTCTGTCAGAATAGAAAATGCTGCTCAAAATATACAGGGCTTGTTACATTTTGTTCAGCAAAGGTTTGTCAAAAGCCAGGGTCACCCTGTGTATGCACTGCCCTGAAGGGTAATTTTAAAAGGCAGGAGAGATGCACTTGATTCTTCAGTGTTTCTCCTGGAAGGAGACTTCGAGTCTGTGGATGACCAAAATGTTTTGAAAATCAAAGAATGACTCAGAAAAAATAAAATAAAATAAGATAAAGTAAAACAAAGCTAATAGATGTTCATTACGGCTCTGTTATTAGAAGGCAAACCACTTTTCAAAATAAACAGGTTAGGGAATTATTCCCATATTTAGATGTTTTTTCAATAAAAATTCAGTTGATTTCTAATACATCAGGGGTGGACGCTACCGTAAAGGCATGACTCAAATTGTAGTGGATAAGTACGCCCTCTTCAAGTATCTGTGTTGTACCATTATGCAGCTAATTGCAGTAAAAATATTTATACTGGCGAGAAAAGAATTGTTAATATGGTACCCTTTGGAAAGAAAAGAGAGAGGCTACATATACAAACTCCAACCTCAGAAATGTTTGGATAAACTTTGTTTTTCTGTGAACATCTGCTAAGCACACACTGAGGAAAGAAAGTCTAAATGTGCTTCACTAATTGACACAGAAATCTTTGTTTAAGAATTGTGTTGCTAAAAAAAAAAAAAAAAAACAACAACACAACAAAACAAAATCTGAGGGTGAAAAGAATATTTCAGGGGGTGAAAGGCATTATTGATACAGAAAAGGCATTATTGATACAGAAAAGGCATTATGGAATTTGTCCACTAGTTCTTGCTTATGGGTCAGCTCTTGCTTTTTGCCTTAATAGTCATTGCTGCATTACAGATGGGCATGACTTTACCGAGAGAGCAAAAAAGGGGCCACGAAAACTCCCTGGCGCTGCCCTGTACAGACCAGGCAACACTGCACCACCCCCCGCTGTTAACTTTATGGTTCCATCTTGCCCTGGCAATGTTAATTAAACACCACGTGAAGGTTCCTGTCCATCCCCCTGTACCTGGATGCTCGGTGGCATGTAGGAGGTCTAATGCTCCCCTGTTCTGCTGCTCACCCCAAATTATACGTCCCGAAAGCATCGTGCTCATTCACTTCAGTCCTCAGCTAGCCAGACCTGTTTCCCTGCTTACTTCTGCTATCGATTATTGTGACTCCTCAGAGCATGTAATTGTCTCGTTTTCCTTCTTTCCTTTTTAAGGATAAATAACAGAATAAAAAAGGAAGAGAAAAGAACAATCCAGTTACAGCCTTTTGCTTCAGGTTTGCGGCTCCGAGGTTACAGCTGATGCTCCGCTGTCCATACCCGTATGATTTTCAGGACAGAAATTAGGATAATAGTCTATCAAATGTACTTTCCCTCATCCTAGGCCAATCTCAAGATGATAGAGATGATCCTTTTGCGTCTCATGGGACGTGCTCTTTTGTCTCCAAACACAATGCTATTAATTCAATGCAATAGTTTCTCTTTCCTTTCGCTGGAAGTCACAATATGCTGCGAGTAAGGCTGACTCGTCTTTCCTCCTGTTGGAGGACGCGTAAGTGGCCCGAGAGTCGAGGCAGACTTTGTACACCGAGTATTTGCCCACCAGTACAGCTTTAGCAATCTCATCAAAACCTGTATGTATTCTTCCTTGCCCTTTATTTCCATCACTCACTATTTATGGGGACTCATATGTAACATCCAGTTTTCATTGTGGGTGGAGTAGCGTCCTTTGGTTAAATCCTACTTCCTATTATTTTTTCAGCTGTCAATTATTGATATAGACATAAATGGAGGGGGGAAAAAAAAAAAAAAAAAACACACAAAACCAAATACGCTCCTCATCAGTAAATTCAATGTTTGATTAAAAAATCTGCATTAACATTCTTGCGCATTCTAGCTCTTAAAACCAGGAAATCTCACCAGTGACTTCCGTGCTGTAATACTCCGTGGGAAATTTGGACCTTTAAGGCATCTTTAGCATTTTGACATCAAAGCCTTCCCAGAAGAAGTCACCTGATTCCATCTGGAAGCAAAAGAAGGCACAAATACATCTACAATCCCTTTTGCCCACCATTCAGTCTCACATGAAATGGCTTCCTGAGACCAGAGACACTGGACCAAATTTATGTGAACAGTGCAGTAGGTTCATTCTCTCCCAAGCCAGGTTTCAAACAGGTATACCATGGAGGCAAAAGAGCTTGCAACAGTTCATTTTATAAAATCTTATTTATTAAATGAACCCTGTTCTGCTCACCACACTACTCATTTTTGTGATTTCTGACCACGACAATATACTTAGCCTCCCATCCTGTTTTCACAGCATTTTACCTTTTTTTTTAGAATCAAACTAAACTGAAGGAAAAAAAAAAAAAAAAAAAGGCTGCATCAACTCTACTTAATTGTTGTGCTTCCCCAGGGTGATCAAAACAAACAACCTAAGGCTAACAGATCCACATCGCACACAAGGTTACACTGTGTGTGATGGGGTAACGCACTCATGGGCGTAAGCTTTCCACTCCAAAATAAGGAAAACATCATCACCTCTGGTTTGTTGCCATCAGGAAGAAATCTAAGCAGTACCTGTGATTCTGCAATATTTGTCTAAACCTGCAATAACCATTTTAATTTGAGTAACGGAGGGTTTACAGTTAATGACTGCTAAGTTCTTACTATAAGGATAGACACCAAGAAAATGAGTATCATTGCAGATGTTTAAGAGTAAATGTGAAAGGAAAGGAGTGAGCATTTTAAAAAAAAGAGAGAGGGAGTATTGATTTAGTGCGACTGATGTGAATGAGTTAAATGATTGACTATGAAGTGTGAATTCAAATTTACTGTGAATGGAATTTACTGCGAGTGGAACAGAGTATGCATGACCATGACTGAGTGTGACTAGGTATCATTAGGAAGAACTAAGCGAATATGAGTGGAAAGCACTGATTATCTCCCCTGTAATCTATAAATAAACAGTATTGCAGGAAGTTTTGAAAAATGTATTTAATAAGGGATTTCCACTGCCTGAATAAACTTGCTGAGGCCAGACAGCCTGATCTGGAGGAAAATGTATCATTTTACTCAAAGCTCTGTCATGTAATAATACGTGAGCTCATATCTGACAGGAACAAAACAGGCCTAAATTTACAGCAAAACGGAATCGCTGGACTTAAAATAAATGTCTTTCCAATTATCAACAAACAAATTTACTAACTCATATGATATCAATTATCCCCTCTCCTACTTATGAGTATTTTCCTAACATACATGTTTAAGTTCAGAAATAGGAACGTTCAGGACCTACCAATTTGGGAACCGACACAGTCTTCTGCAGTTCAATATAATAAAGTTTTATTATCACCAAATAACTGTCCTTTGGCAGAGTGACCAAATAACTAAATTGCCACCAAATATCTGCCCTTGTGCAGAGTAACAGAACTGAGCCTGATGTTGCTCCACTTTAATTCAGGGAGAGTAAAGTGTGTTTTACATCCCAGAGTCTCAGACCCCACATGTGCAAACGTGTCTCAGTGTCTTCTCAGCTGCTGCCCTTGCTCCACAAATATCTCTGTTTACTTCAACGAGTTTTAGTACAAATCAGACCGACAGAGTCTTTATTACTAAAGATCTGTGTAAATAAATGTTGATTTTAAAGGTGGATCCTGCCAGACATGAAAGCGATGCCAAAATCCTAGATCCTGGTGTAACCAACATGGATTTTACAATTGAATTAAGTTGTTTGCCTTGCTTGAGTAATTTTCTTCCCCTGAATTCTTCTGCAATCATTACCAATCAAACAATCATCAGAATTTATGTGGGTGTTGGTTTTTTTTTTATGTCAGCCTCTACTTCCACTGAAGAAGAAAATATGAAAACACTGAACTCTGTGTTTACACTGCAGTAAATTAATAATCAAACACAAATAATGTGAAAGAGCAGAGAAGCCATTTCAGCAGGCAGAAATCTTTCTTGGGAAACCTGCATGGCTCCTTTCCTCTGCTAATACACTGGTGATGAATTTACTGGGGGGAAGAAATTCCCCAGCCCTGCCTGAATTAGCTGGGGCTTAATCTAAGCCATGCACATAAGCATCCTTGAACCTTGTGGTTCTTTAAGTTAGAGGCATTTTAAACTTATGTTTGGTGGACTTACATCCTTACAGCCTCTAAGTTAGCTCTGAGGATTAATGGTGGCTGAGGATGTGGCGCAAACTTTTGCACGAGCTTTGTTTGTGTTAGATTTTGCTTCTAGGTGGTTAACAGTGCATTTTTGTTTTACAAAGACTAGGACAGAAACTGTTACTACTTTACTTCTGCTGCCTGACCAGCTCCAAACCGAATAAATGATTCCTGTTTGGATCTTATTGAGCATCAAGAAACACCTCAAAAATGTTGGCGCTGTCACCTTATAATAATTACTGTTTTCAGAATCTGCAACAGAACAAAAAAAAAAAATTCTACTGGAAAAAAAGTGTCATGAGAATGTACCTTAATTCATTAAATCAAAGAAATTAAATCAAAGCTCTCCTTATGAGTTACTTCAAAGGCAGAGTGTTTGCACTGTCTGAGCAACCCTCTCTAGATGTGCATCTCCCAAGCAAGACAGAAATCCATTGACAGGAAACAGAGGGTAATTTACGCCACTCGTGCCAAAGCTGCACATGTTCTGTCGATGAATGGAAGACTTAATTCTTCAGGATAGCAATTCAGGCATTTTAAAGGATTTCCTAATGAGGTAAAATTCACTAATGAGATACAGAAAGAAAAAAAAAAAAAAAAAAAAAAAGAAAAAACTCACCTTCTTCACTTAGAATTACCAAAATGCAGAGTAAGTAAATTCCAAAAATTTTTACAGCTTTATCTAATAGACATGGGTAAGAATGAGATCACTAAGGCTTTGAATTCTTTTTCAAATTCAATATGAAAACCTGTTTATAATAGTTATGCTGAGTTACCTTTACTGCTATAAAAAACCTGCTATTAAAGAAAAGCACAACTGACAGTACTAATTCTGCTACCTTGCATTGCAAGATTGCTGATGAAAATATGCCCCACTTTTTCAATTTTCTGCACAGGCACCATAGCCAGAGTCCCTTAGATTTAAGATAATCACAAAGCCGCTAGCCACTGCAAACTGATATGCAGAATAGTAATATCTGTTTATTCTCATTGTACTTCTTGCACCTTCCAACAGCCTTCCAATAGCTCAACAAGTCTTGTGTGGGGCAAAGACCAAGACCCATGTCCCCTCAGCTTTACCAGTGATTAATACATCCTTACTCCTGTTTTCAGCTTGGGAAAGATAAAGGGTCTGTCTGGTTTCTTTCAGATTTTTTTCTACCTTGAACAAAGTGTCTTATTTCTGATTTTCTAAACAAATATTTGCTGATTCTAAGGCTCTTTCTACAGCCCACAAAAAGGTTAAGAATTGAGTGGACAATTAGCACTCAATATGCTGAAAGGTTTTATTTTTCAGCCAAGCCCCTAAACACTGAACTAAATTGAGTATTTCTTTCCACTGCTTTCTTTCCTCCTACTTACCCCTGAGTAACAAAATCAGCTGAGACTACATCTGAATTGCATGTCATGTTGAGGAAGGACATAGTTTCTAATTTGCAGGAGGACAGAAAGAAAGGATGCTATGCTAAAAGAACAGTTACAGGCCATTTTTAACAGTCAAACAAAATATGACACACTTAAGTATCAGTATTGCCTCAGTAAAGCCAGGTTGTCTGTTCACCTTACATTATGCTACAAATTCTTAACATAGCTTTAGGTTATCCAGCTTTATTTAGCTGCCGACAGAAGAACTTTTACTATTGTGGATCAAGGCAACTGTCTCTGGAATTGATCTCATTAGCAAAGTTTCCATAGGAAAGAAGATTAGAGAAAGCAACTGATTTTCTTGACTTGTACTGGTTTTTCTATGGCAGCGAAGCAATTTCGTCTCCCTTAGAGGCATTGGTTTCAGGTCACATTTTTAACTGTAGTTAAGTCCTCAAATAATTCTGAAGACAATCAAGGATAAGTGACCATTCTCCACAATAACAAAGCAAACATTCAGCATGGTCAAGCTGTAGCTTTTGACAAATGTCATTTTTTCATAGGCTTTGTATATAACATTCAAAATAAAGAGAGCATTCTGGATGTAAATGCATACTATATACCTCCAGTTTAAGATGACGACAATCCAGTACTCACATCCAAAGATAAAATTCGCCCATAAATTTGGCAGGTGCAGTCCAAGAAGTTTTCAATGTCAGAAAAGAACTTTCTTTTTAATAATTCTGGGATGCTAAAGAAAGGAATACTATGTTTCAATTCTATATACATATTGGGCAATATTTTAACATACATTGTTATTTTAATATTGTAATTTAAATATCTGTAAAAACATCTAAAATTTGCACAGAAAAATCCTTTAATAAAATCTAAAGAAATTGTTTAATTCTGCAATTGGTAAGCTCTGCTTTTTTATTTTTCCAAAGCCAATATCCTGCCCACTGTCAGAGCAGCAGTACTCTGGATCAGCCAAGAGAAGGAAAGGCTACCATCGCTATGTCTTGCAAGCAGAAGTACGAGAATAAGGCATGGACAGGAGAAAATTAATGTGGCAATTCGGAGGATTCTCTATTCTAAATCCCCTAGTTTGGAGAGAACTAAGGGGCTTAGTAATATCTACAAAGTAGCTATGATGTGCTTCTGCCTACCGCAAACAACATCCGTGCAAATCCCCGTTGATACAGGCTTGATGCAAGGGTCCAGATTTGGCCAGCAGTCATTATTTTTGTCCCCAAATTGCAACATTTTCATTGAAGTCACATTCATAGTTGAAGCTGTCATCCTGAAGGAGAAAATATAGGACAAAAAATACAACGATATGTACATTATATAATTCTGACTATTATCTCTGGGGCCTCTCTGACAAACTTTCCACCATTCTTTCTCTGTTAGGTCTCGAAGTTATCAGAGTCAGAGTTCATTTATACTTCTGATCGCTAGCTAGACAATATCCCCAGGGTTGTGAAGTCTAGTGTGGCAGAACACAAACATAATTTTATGGCCGCTATATTCTAATTCATTTAATTAGGGGTTTTCTTGGATCTCTGGGGTGTGTGTCCTTTCATGTTTAGAGGTTTCTAAAGAAAATCTATCTCCATTCCAGAAAGTCACGGGGAAAGTTCTCCTGAAAGTGTAGATCTTGTTTGCTCTCCATCAAATTAGTATTCATCACATCAGTAGCAGAATATACCTTTCCGTGTTCCCTCTGCCATTAATAGCTTTGAGGAAGAATTCTTGCACAGCAACCCACAAAGAAATGCACATAATTCAGATATACTAATAATGCAAAAAAAAAAAAAAAAATAGAGGTTTTTTTTTTAGAAGTGGAGACCCTGAGAAGATTTAAATCAAAATGGTTAAAAGAAGCAGACTGATAAGAAGAGCTCTAATTAAGAAACATCTTGCTGCTAAAAACGTGAACTTCTACGCATATTTCATACCTCAGGCAGAGCTCAAGCAGAGGTAGATTGTATCTTCTTCTTTAAATAAATGAAAAAGGGGAAAAAATATATTAATCTGCATTGTACTAATGCTTATGTGCCCGAAGCTGAACTTCCACTTCATTGTGCGACGTGCTCTGCGCAGATGTAGTACAGGGGTCTCTGCCTTGAGAAATTTTCAGTCGAACCAAGAAAAGGCGGAAGAAATAATGCGTTATCTTCATTTCACAGAGGCGTAGGGAGGTTGTATGATTTCTCCAAGCTGATGCAAGAAGTCTCTGGTAATATCCAGATCTTCTGAGTTTTTTGGGTTTTGTTTTTCATCTCTGAGGTGGTAGGTACATGCAGGCACGCACAGAGTGAAACTGAATCCGAATTTTCCATATTGTCCCTAATGTGATGTACATGAAAGAAAGGAAAAAGAGGGAGGATTTCCTAGCGAAATATTTAGTACTTCAAATGTAACTACAAAAGCACATCTAAGAAAGGAATGTCACCATGCGCTTCCTACGTCTATACTAGAGCAAACAAAATTATGTTAAATGGGAGCTAAGGTTAAGAAAGCAAATCAGTAAAATAATTCCAGACATGATATAAAAAAAATAGTTGCAAAGTGAAATATTTTTAATACAGAAAATTGAAGGAAAATGTTTAAAGTCAAATGTTATATTTAACCTTACAGTGATTTTTTTACCTTTCATTTTTGTGAGAATATAAGTAACAATAATGAAAAAGTCATAATTCCAAGTGTTTTATTTGTAATTGTCCTGATACTACTCCTGTTTGGGGTTGGTTTTGGTTTTTTGTTTTTTGTTTTTTTTTTTTTTTTTTGTTTTGTTTTGTTTTTTTTGTTTGTTTGTTTGTTTTGTTTGTTTGTTTGTTTTAAAGAAATTACTTGATAAACTATGATTTGAGAGCTATGGAAATGAAAGAATTTTTAACAATCCAAAGATGCATGGAAATCTCTGCAACCCAAAACCTTAAGTGTGTACTCTAATGATTTCCTACAAAAATCATTCACTAATTTACTATTAACGAGTGATAGCGTTTATACACTTAGCTAAGAGGAAAGTGATTTTTTGAGGATACTATAGTCTCTTCCCTCACTTACCATGGCGTAATTACAGTCAGGAGAAGGCTTTCTAAATCAATTACAAATCATAGCTGGTCATGTTTCTTGTGGCATTTCTGGCCACAGTATCTAAGAGCAAAGATAACTAGAACAGACCAAGGTTGATATCAACTTATACATCTGAAAAAGACTCTTGTGTAATCCTGGAACATGAACAAACAGCAGCTGTGGATTACTTTATTTCTGACATCCTCAGCCCTTTCTGAGGATAGGAAAAATAGCAAAGCACAGGACATCCTGATCACCTTTTGCTTGCCAAACCTATTTTGGTTCACAGAGTAGGCGAAAGCCAAGTTGCCTCTGGTGTTCAGTACAAGTGGCAGTAACATTCCTCCCAAGGTTGTGGTCGTTAAATGAAAGAAAAACATAAGGAAAAATGGGATGTTCTGAATAAGGATATCATGCTAAAATGAAATACTCAGTAAACTAGATCTATTTATGAGATTCATGTAGAAATAAAACTGACGACCCTTAATCTACTAGCATCAGAGAAACTCCTCCAGGGTGCTCTCATTACAAACGCTCAGAACTAAAGAAATATTATCTGGGCAGGGAGAGTGTCTACAGCTTTTCTACACTCCTCAGACAACTAGAATCATAATTCGCACAAATATCAGAACACAGAAATACCACTCATCATTTTTCCTTTGTTTGGCAAAATAGTAAGAAGAAACTGTAGATGTTAACTGGTGAAATGATAGCTAGGCAGCTTTGTCTTGTTTTGCACGTTTACGAGAGCAGTAAAGCTGAACAGAGATTTTTGGGTTTGCCTTGAAAAAAAAGAGTGATTTTTTTTTTTTTGGTGATTTTTAAATTCATTCAATAAAAATGAGAAAAAGATATTGCATTGTTAATTCTAATTTTATTTTTTTCTGGCTACCCAAATCTGGTTATTTCTCCACCTATATAGATATACCTATATATATTCTCTACCTTCATAATTAATATTTGCCTTTGATTTTGTTTTATACCAGATTTCTACTATTACTGTGATAACACCCCAGAGAGTGAGAAGTGCTTAACAAAACAAAGGGAATGAACGGGCACAGAATCACGCTCATTTTTGCTTACTCCGATGTCACATGCATACAACCACAGGTGAGTACCCAGTTCAGAGCATCCTGGAACCTCAATCAACTTTTACCAACTCCCTGTTATGTCAAGACTCTCAGACCTTCCAGATCCCAGCATCAGCCCTGGCATTTAAGCTAGAAAGGATCAAATGACTATTAAATCTTTTTTGTCATCCTAACTACTTTACATCCTTATAACACCATCTTAAAGTAATTTCAGTGGGAAAATCGTTCTACAGTTGTTTGCATTACTGGTAAGGCAGCCTTGTAGGACAAAGCTATTTGAAGGCAGATCATAACCTGTCCCACAAGAGTCCTCATGTTCTTGCATGAAACACCCTTCTTTTCAAGTTCCTTTGCCAGTATTAGATAAGGAAACGCTGAAGAAACAGCAATCCAGCTTCCACCACTAACTGTGCCGCTGACCTTGGGGAGCAGATACCCCGATGCCATTACTGGAGCCATCTGCCATAGCTCCATCCCTGACATGGAGCCAGCCAGGTGATCCAAGCATTTAAATCATGATATCCTATTCTGATGTTGCCTATTACTATAAAATGAGCTAATCAAGTTGTCCAGCAAGATTTTTTTCTCCTGTCAAGAAGAATGCCTCACTTTGCTATTATAAACTTGAAATATTCACAGTACAGGGCTTATGACGAAAATCTGACAATTTAGCATAAAGTTTTTAGATGCTTAATCATATATCTTAATAAAAAATTATACATTCACTGGCTAACTGAGACAGATTCTGATTACCTGTCTTTGAGGAAACGGACTGCTTTAGAAAATTATTTGGAGTACTCTACTATTGTACCTGTCATACACTTTTAATTAAAAATGTATTGATGCATGACTAAACTGCGCACAGTGAAAAACAGACCTATTTTAGTTCAATTGCAATAATGTACACATAACCCAATGAAGTAAGCCCATACAATTATAACAGGAAGACAGCCCCGGCACAGTTATACTTTTTCAGGTCAACCTCATACCAGATGTATATGCTGTGGAGCCAATCATCACAAATCAATGTGGACTCAATCAGCACAAATGAATTTACTAATCTACTCTAAATACCTGTAATGAAGTCATTTCACTAATCTATTGTAAATTAAATATGTGGTGAAACGAAGACAGAATAATGATTAACATTATTTTATGGAGTATTTCTTGACAAAGTCCGTTAACTAAGGCAATCTACACCCAATATTTTAATACAAGAAATACATGCAACCAGAAATACATTGGTTACATTCTGTTACAGCTAGAAGTATGAAATCAACACACTGTTTACAAAAAACCTGCCTTTTAAGGCCAACATCCTCTGTTAGAGGAATATTGAATTTAGACTGACAAGAGGTAAACATGTTCTTGGTTAAAATGCACTGAATAAGTGTGGGAATTCAAAAGAAAATAGTTATCAGATAGGAAAAAACTAACATTTACATTGAAATGTCACAAAGTTTGTCACAAAATATCCAATTTGAATCATTTTTTAGATTTGCTATGGCACATAAGACATTAGGATAGGCATAACAATATCTGTTTGCACATAGGGCTTTGAAGCTTCTTGAGAAAGTGATGATAAAAGTGTTCAATGGTGAAAGATTAATTATAACAATGAGGAACGATATCATGATTAGGATTGTGAATATTTGATAGATGGGCTTAGTTCCTTTCTTCCCTAAAGGGTATCCACTTGAGAATAAAAGTGCATCCCCAATTCATGGAAACACATGCTAAGGACTAAACAGAAATCTGTGAGTTGCTTAGATACTGCAGAAATGGGAAGTCTAAAAGTAGTCCATTTTTCTGGAGTATTGTTGTCCAGATAGATATTTCCTCTTTTGTAATTTGGTATTTTATTTCTGCAATTGAAATTTTTTTTTTTACCCTGCTACCCAGTCCCTCCTTTCTATCCTTTTCCACAACAGGAACTCAGCACTGCCACCGCACTTTCATCACCCACCACAACTCTTCCAGCGACAGACAAAAATAGTTTAAAAATGCAGACAGTTTCTTGAACACTGTGGGCTGAATTTCGTCAAATAAGGTTCTTTGCATGTGAAAAAAAGAAAAAAAAAAAAGGTATTAAATGAAACAGTCTTTGCATCACTGTTTTCATTCTTTCTGTGTTAAGTGCATAAAGATTCTTCCAGCAAAATGTTTTTTAACTGAAAATGCCAAGACGCTGAAATCAAAACTTTACACAGGAATAAGCCTGGAAAGTTTTCATACTCAGTATCAAATTTTCACCAAAATCACAGGCGGGCATATGGAGGACATGGAGGATCTAGCTTCTCCTCACTATTCTGCCTGACTGAGAAAAAGGCAAGCAAGTGCTTAAACAACGATATTCTTGGCTCTCCTGATGTGTGCATCAACTTTCTCAAAGCTGTGAAAATCCTTGTAGCTCCCCAGCATGGAAGAGACCCTTCTCCCTTTCTCCTTACCTGCACGGCACTCTGCCTTGTACACAAAGGCACTCCAGAGAAAATTTATAGTATAGCTCCATTTCATTCTAACGGGCAATTTCTTAATGCACTCCTCAGTTTTCTTATTAAAACATAATTTTATTCCCCCAGTATAGTTCACGCAGATTGCGAAGAAGAACAAACATTTAATTTTACCTCTCTGAACTGAACTGAGGAGCAAAAATATGGAAATCATGTTTTTAAATATGGAAACTTATATTACACAAATTACTATTAAAAAGTAGCCACTTTAGAAGCTCATATAAGTGCAGCCTGTATTTGGTCCCAGTCTGAAGAGCTAGAACAATTTGATAAAATGGTTCTCAAAAGGAATCCCACTTAGTGGTTTATCCTCCAGAGCAAGCAGAGATGAAGCACCGTAAGTAACATCACTCCTTGTTACAAGATCTCTGCTACAGTGAGGAACAATGCGATGAATTTTAGATGTAAATCTGAATTTCATGACCTTTCAAGTCAGATTCTTAGACCTCATTTGAGCAGCATTTTCTCTTTATGAATATGCAGTTGAACTGAAGACCCAGAACTGACATAACATTTTTGTTCTCATTTTTTGGCCCTCTTCAGGTGTAAATTAGGCCTTTCTATTGTCATCCTTATTTACTTTATGTTATACAAAGTTAGCAATCATTATATTTTTGGTGCATTACATTTAGCTGTTTATGCCTGATAAATAACACTTTCACTTGAACGGAAGAGACAGGACAATTGTCAAACCACTGAGATACAAATGAGTACTAAAAAAGATACTTGAAAAAACTGTACTCACTTGATTTTAAAAATGTGCCATATTTTTAAATATAAAAATCTTCAATGTACTTTGGAAATATAGCACGAGCAAAGAAGTACAATCTTAAAAAGAAATACTTGATTTTTATTTCATTATAAGCAAAGTATGTAAGCCACAATATTTAAAGTATATTAAATCTTAATTTAAAAATTTAAGGTCACAGAATCATTTCTTTAAGGATGTCAGTTATAACAACTCATTACTTTCAAGGGTTTTCAGTAGAAATTACTGTATAGTGCTATCTATAAACAAATCTCACAAATATATATGGGTCATCTTATAACTAGAAGACAAATATGACCTAAAAAGTGACAAGCCCATGTCATGCTATTTTCCTAAATATACCATGTTGTAAAAATAATAATAATAAAAAATTATAATCTCCAGAGCATACAAAGCAGGATTTCAGGTTTAGAAGCCTAAATATATCTGGCTTTGCGAAGAAGACAGTGACAAAATGCTAATACTACTATATGTCATTTATCAAAATGCACAAACTGTCAAGCAGTAATATGCTATTTATTGTACAGCTCGGAGAGGATTTCCACTTTTGCTCCTAATTCACTTAGGTGCCTTTAAAATCTTACCCCTCACAGAGGTAACAAGAGAAGCATTTTTAAACTGTGCTCCCCCTGCTTTTCAAGACTGCCTCTTCAATTATGAATCGCTCCTTAGTTAGGAAAATTCAGAACCAACTTTCCTTTTTTTAAGATTAACATATACATTACATAGAGCATCTTACTACTGAAAATAAATGTATGATCTTGAAAAGTAGTACCAAAGCAGGGCTTGAAGATTATAAGGGGTTTTTTTTCCATTTCTGAAAGTAACTTACTTTAAAGTCCCTGAAACGGGGTAACATCCATCACACTATATTTTATTAGTCTTTAAGGCAGCCTTAAATAACTGGGCCTAAAAACAGATCTTGGTTGATATGGCAAGTATCTAAAAAGGATAACTCTGAAAATATCCTCTGCTGGGTTCAGCTTGGATTTTGCCCAAATAAATTCAATCACCTCTCATTATGATTGAGGAGAGGAAGGGAAAAAAAAAAAAAAGAAAAAAAAAAGAAAAAACTCAGGAAAGCAAAGTGCAGCTCTGTTTAATCCATATAGACATGTCTACCCAAATCCCTTTGCTAATGTATTTCTAATTCAGATAGGCTAGCTCATCCTGTAATAATGAGAGCTCCTGTGAAAATGTAGTGCATTTTTAGTATTCTTCAAATGTATTAAGCACCTCTATACCATTTTTTAGGGCTTTAGCCCTAAAAAACATATATATATATATATATATATATATGCAGCTTTCTGAGGTAGGCAAGCTGGTTTCTTTCCCAGCGTAATTGTGAGGCTATTTAGGAGAAATGAGTACCTGCTGGACAAAGCCACACAATAAACAATATTTGCTACACAGGTAGAAATCCACAAAGGGCATTTCATCTCTTTCCCTGCCCCTCAAGCATCTTATATACCTTGCTAATTTTGACAGCTACCACTAAGTGCTAAATTCTGACCTTTTACAGCTGCAAACAGACCTGCCATATCTGCAAGGCAAGAAATATAGAAGAATACTTGAAAATATGATCTTTTTTTTTTTTTAACTTCTAATACTTTTTTTTTTTTTAACCTGATTCATGCTGCCAGTTGTGCATGACAACTGAAAATTGAAAATCAACCTTAGCAACAGAAACGTAGACTGAAATTAGGAGAACTGGAGCTTTTGTGCAGCTGTAACACTTGCTTCCACGTGCGCTGCAGCCTGTGCTCGGCTCCGCACTCGTTACTGCTTCGCAGCTCTCCTCCTCTCTCACAACTAACATTAACTCCCCATGGCAAAGACCTATAGCCCTAAACCATACGCTGCTAAACCAAACGCTTCAGCTACATGAATCAGGCTTTTAAATAATCACTAAGGCAGAATTTTAAAAAGCATATAATTGAAATCATCCAGTTTCTGAGCCTTTACCATTTACTTACACCAAGTTGAGGGCTTTTTAAAGTTTTTAAAGGAGACTTTGAAGGGAGGAACCTTGCTTTTTTTGGTCCCCCAAAAAGTCTCTAACAATAAGACTTTTGTGGATGCAGTCTGTTTAGGTAGCCTGCTTCAGCCACAGCTCCCTTTATCACACAGTTTGTAATAAAGTAAGACTGAGCTTCCAGCATGAGTCCTTCTGTCCTCCTCCTGCGTCCTCCTACTTGTTTCACTCTCTCACCATCTCAGATATGACCAAACTCACCTTAGCAGAGGCTACGTGTGACCAGATTTGCTACCATACTCCTGCTGGTGCCTATGGTATCTTTACGTAACTTGATATCGCATTTCATACAAAACCAACTTTGATTTAGTGTGATGGCCATACCAGTTAATTTTCTCCTTAGAAAATATATTATTCACTAATTAGCACACTATTACTCCAGCGTTCACCTTATCTATTCCTTGCTTTTTCTCTTACAACTTATTCTCCTCTTTTCTCACTGATTTTAACCTTCTTTTTTTTTTTCTCCATACATTCCCCCGTTCACATTGAACTGGAGAACTGAACGTCTTGAGAACCAGTCACCTGTGCAAGTTCGTGTTGTGATTTGGACATTTGGTTCTTGGAGGCAGATAGAAACAAGCAATTGTCAAGCGGGTCATCGAGAGCATGGCAAATGGCACACACACAGCTGCAAGCACCTACTGCTAGGGTAGGTAGGAATTATGGATCATGCGGAGGTGTAAGGCAGCTCACAGCATGCTAAATAAACCGGGAGAGAGAGGTAAATGACGGGGCTCCTGTTAACATGTGTCACTATTTATTATTTGCCTTTGGTTATTAATCTTGTGATTGTATATTTCTGGTAAGATGTTAACCTTATGTTACTAAAATTTTTAAATTATGTCATCATCATGTAACGAAAGGACATTTTTCCTCTATTAGTAATGTAGCACACGGTAATAAAGTATACATATGATTCATGTTTACATATGGTTCATCAGACATTTTAACTGGACTTAAATTAGCAATAGTGATATACTGACACTTCTCATCTTCAATCACAAGTACACACAGACTATATTTTCTTTCCAAAACTCAGGTGCCTAATATTAACTAAGAATAATTAGACTTTGAAGGTCACAGAGCAGCAGATGCAATTTGCATCCATGATCAGGGAATGAATATCCCATAATCAGATAACCAGTACAGATGGACTGCTTTATAACACATACCACCATGCTTATTTTCATTCATTTTAATATGTTATCATTTAGGTGCTTTAACTAATTCTGTAACATGCAAGGAAATCAATAATGCTACTTAAAGATGGAATAAAAGTTTCTCGTCAGAGAAGGTATACCAGACGATTCTGAAATGAAAAATTAAAATGACACAGACTTTCCTATACGAAACGCACAGGGAAAACGCGTTCAAATGATCCTGTTTAATAATTTTACAACACTGTGACACAGTAAAACCATCAAGACATTTGCTCCTCTGATAGAAAGTACACCACCTCACCTCCTTCACAAAAAGAGATATTACTTGCACTACAATATTAACTGCATTTTAAGGACTTGCCATTGTATAGGTTATAGAAGATTTTCTGAGATCATATAAAACGAAGGATACAGGAAGGAGAAAAGGGTTCCATATTCAGATGGATGTTTGGAAAATAACGTTATACGACTCAAGGATACACATCTCCTCTCTGCAGACACTTTAGCAAATCAAATCATGGGTTTACAATAAAATTACGGCTATTCATTACTACTATCATTTTAAGTGCAGTTGTAATGGCGTAGATATTAGTGGCGCTTCATACAGTTGTGACTACTAAAAGGTGCTGGGTACTTACTTTTCCAGTCCCACACAAGCAGCAAGGATGTATGTAGCTTTCTTACCTCCCTGGTGCTACTCAGAGAACGTAAAATTATGCACATGTTCATGTGTCTGTGTGATCAGGACATAATAAATCTTACTATTAAGTTAATGTCTTCCCACAAAACTAGATTTTGGAATAGAAAGACAAATGGACATTTTAAAAAACTCCTCATATATAGAGGCTTAAGCATATGCAGAACATTAAGATACAATGGTCCTAAAATTGAACAATGTAAATAAATATTAGCTGCTTGACCTTTTTAACTGACAAATATTTCTCCCAATTTAAAAATACACAGACGCATTCCCCTTTCCAAGCTGAGTCCTCCACAAAACGCTAGTTTTAAAGGTTCAGTAACGATATACAACACCATGAAAACAGGGGTTTATGATGGCCTTTAGCTACAGCAATGTGAATGGCGCCTCTACAATTTTATTTGGTTAAAAAAAAATACTTGCTCAAGTGATGTAATAGACCTTCCCATCAAATTTCCTTTCCTGCTTCACAGAACTGCACATGTATTGTTTTTTATATGCCAATGAGTTCATTGGTGATAAAATGCTGCCAAAAGCCGTCTTTGATGAATGGTAATAAATTCAAATGCCTTATATTACACTGCACATTTTTTTTTTCTTAAGGACAGAAGGGAAACAAACAAATTCATCATAATTCACACTATCAATTTGACCCTGTAAGTATGAGTCAAAAAATCATAGCATCAAAAAAGCAACAATTCCAGCTAGTTATCCTTTTTACTTCTGATACTGTTAAACATAAAGATAGTTAACACAGAGACTTCTTACCACAAAATAAAGAATAGTGCATTTATGCTTGTTAAGCTATGAAACATGAATAGGAAAATAAAAATTAAATTACTTTGCTTCAAATCCCCCCTTCCAAATGAAAGCACTCTGGTAAAAAGGCCATTTGCACTGTGAAAGTTTTCTAAGGGCTTGAGTAAAAGAGAGTAACCCCCAACAGAGAAGCCTGAATTCAGAGTGTATCTGTTGTTATTTGGAAATGGGAAGAAAGAGGATTACCTAGATGTTCAGGCTGTTGGATTCGAGATTTGGAGGAAGGGATCAATTCAAAGGTAGCGACACGTCCTTCACTTCATTGCTGTCCCTCGCACCTTGGCCATGCATGATACTCTGGCCCCTATTTTTAAACCATTATTTTACAACTGAATGCTCCCTTCTTCATCTTCACCTTCTATTTTTTAACAAAAGCTATAGAAAGTATCTCTACACACAAAGACTATATCACCACACCATTTTTCCTACAAATGACTCAACCTCAGTTCTAAGTAATTTTCAGAGCAAGCTTCTGTGTTATTTCTATGCACTATCTTTCTCATCTTGCCTCTGAAATTATGTAAATATTAATGAGCTGCTCTGAAGATATTTGGCTGATATACACCTGTTTCTCAAGTGCTACATATCTCAGAAAGAAAAGGATATAAAATTGTCCGCCATCTGATCCAACACTTTTTCCAGACTCACCATCGATACAGCAGCAATACATATGGCAGATTCAATTTCTCAGTACATCAGAAATGTTTCACCGTTAGATATTTAAGGAATAATAATCAATAGCGTGGCATCAGTTTTAATACTTTATTGACTGGCTATATCCTAGATATGGACGAGTGTAAATTCAATCAGAGATTCTGTTTCAAAATACCCATGATGACCTATGTAAATACAGTTCAGAAGTTGATTTAGACTAGGAAATAAGTATCCGATAAATAAGACATGCTTGCCAAGGGTTGTTTGAAGACAAAAACCACAAGAATAGTGTGGACTGTCATAATATAAGGTCTTTTCCTTACACCCCATGGGGGTCCCCTGGTTACTCACTGATACAGCTTAGCATAGCGCACCTTTTTAGATGCCTTTCTGTTATCTAGTTGTATCAATACTCACTACAGTTGATTGCAATCTGTATCCCTTCAACTTCATCTATTTTCTATCTCAGACGGCAACTAAACCTGTACAGAGGTCATTAAGCAGCAAATGTGTTAAATAGCCTTTAGCATACTTTCAGCATAATCTTCTACTAACTGCTTTTCTCTCGGTAGGTACATACAAAACAGTTTCCTTAAAAGAGAACGAGAGAAATACAGAAACTTCTCCTGTTTCTTTAATGACTTTTATTGATAGTTTTGTTTTGCTTCTACTTTGGGCCTGAATCCGACAGACTCCCATATCTATGTCAGCATTTTAAATCAGTAATTTATGTCATAGGTTGAATCACATAATAATAGCATTTATAGTTTATCATACTCACATAGCTTTCTGGGTGTGTACCTCGGAGGCAAAAGAAGCAAATTTTTATTAACACATGTTTATACATAATTGACCATTTGGGAAGTAGGAAGCAGAAATGGCTGTGATTTACATAGTTTAAGAAATGTCTTAGAGCACCTCACCCAGTCTGGAGCTCCCACTGTGACAGATGAGCAAATGCCCATGGGAGATGACAGCATGGTATTTATGGTATTTCCTTCTGAGACAATTAAGTAACATATGCCAAGACCATAGGGATTATCTCTGAGCTACACAGTATGCAACTCTATCTTCAGAGAAATATAATATTTTATAAATTTGACAAACCATAAGAAAGAAAAAATTGATTCACCCATTTTAATAATGCAGTAACTTTTCTCTGACTTAATCAGACATTTCTTGATTTCTTTTTTTTTTTTTTTTTTTTTTTGCAATAAAACAGTGACAAGCTAACATCCCACACACTACTTCAGAGCTGCTGTGCGAGGCTCGGGAAAATCTCATGCTCACACACAAAGTGCACACTGCTATCCCGTGATTAAATGATTTGACAGCCCACTTGCTCTAGAACAGCCCTGATTTTACACCTCCAGGAAAGAATAAAGCAAACTCTAAAATCCATACGGTTTTATTCATTGAAGGCCTTTGATGCAATCGCCAAAATAAGAGCTAGTAGTCTGTTGCTTAGAAAAGCTCATGGGCCTGGATCTTCACTGATTTTCGCCTTGTGCAGCCATTTATTCTTTTGCAAAGTGGATGCAAAACATAGCACCAACGATTTGCTATCATTTTACACACACTTTATCTTAGCAATCTGCACAGTATAACAATTTATTTATGAATGCACTTATATCCTTAGGTGTTCAACAATTCTATATATTATGCCAATATTCTGCATCTGCAGGACCAGTAGGATACAGGTTATAGTACCACAATTTCTATATGTATTAGCAACAGTGCAACGATTCCAAGAATACATTTTTGGGGTCTTGGTTTAATTTGCTTATAAACTTTTTAGAACAATGGATTTTTCTTGTCCTCCATTACAGAGAATTAATTCAGAGGAACGTTTAACGAATGTATCATTCTGCAGAAATTTGCTTTACAAAGCAGTAGAAAAACATATTTGTTCTCCACATTCAGAATGGTGTCAGACATTAGGTGAATGACTACAAGTGAAATCAGATACATGTCACAGCATTTAAGATGTCACATGGACCACTTCAGAAACTCTCACATGTAAATCTAAAATTTCTCATGCTTAAATAAGAGAATGGATCAAGAAACAAGAGACTGACGGTATACCAAAAGATCAGGTTGCGTATAATCTCTTCAGAAATACCAAAAATGCTGAAATGTATTACTTCATAGATGCACTGTCTTTCATTTTTTACGAGTTGAAATTGAAAAATCCAGATTCTTACAAAAGTTGCAGCAGTCACCATTTATACCATTGTATGTGCTGTGGGCTGCTCTTCTGCAGCCCCTAGTGTAACAGCATATTGGCTCGTGGCTCTAAAACAATAATATTACTTTTCCAAAATTTATAATCAAGTCTTCTGTTATGCATCGTGTGTTCAAAGAGTTGATAACCTTTTAACTGTTCTTACTGAAAGAAAGCACGACTCCCCAACAGAGCGGTTTTTTATGATTTCACACCAATTTTTTGTTTCGATTCATCAACCTGTGCCAAATTCTGAACTTGTTTTTTTACTTTCTATTTAGTCCAACAGATTTCCATTAACATGGAAATATGTATCATGATTTTTACGTCAGAAATCACCTAGTGGACAGTGGAAAAAAAAAACCCAACCAACCAACCAACACAAATCCCAGCAGATATCGTATAATTCCTCCAATAATTGTAAAACTTGGGTCAAGAATATAACAAAGGCATTAATTACAAAATAGCCAAGATGTCAAGGCTACTTTTTCTTTCAACAGTCATGGGTTGAAAGCTTAAGTTCCCCTACTACAGATATCATGTGATAAGAAAGTAATGCTCTAGAGACGACATTACTGAAAGTTATAGATGGACTAGTTTGGCAACTAATAGATCCTTAATGGCTTTCAGAAGTAGCCTATAATCTCTGGTAATACCATCTCTAGAGGGTCTTCATGATGTATTACGTAATAATTGTAGTGCTTCTAAATATAGTTTGTATTACACTGATTACTGTGCCATTACATTTTTTTGTGAGATTATAATGGGATTTTTGGAGTTTGTTCTGTCAACACTGAGAACTTTTACAGTTGTTAATGTTTTTTATTATGACATTAACTTTATTTCAAAATACTTGGAGTGTTGATTATTTCGTGAAAAGGGAAATATTTACTTTGAAAGGAAGTCTGGTCCTTTTTTTCTTACTGCTCTTCAAAAGCTGATTTTTATACTTAAAATGGTGACGAGAAACCGAAGGACGCTGAAAGCAGTTGTGGGTGCTACTGTGGGTGCATCTTTCATTGCTGTTCAGCTGTCCCTGCGCATCACTAGAACTGAGGTTACACAGCCTCACCTTATTTGTTATCCTTACAATCATCTCAGACGATTGGCCTGGCTACGGGGTGATTTTTATGCCAGTTAAGTGTTCTCAGCACATAGGCAAAATTCAACCCGGTGGTGGGTTTCTCTTTGATTCACACAGCAACTCAGTTAAACTGATTTCACCATTTGCTCCAAGCTGATCTGCTCTTGCAGGTTCTGACACCTTCTCCTGGGAGCCTGCAGGCAGCGTAGGAAGGGGCTCAGCACCAAGCAGGCACTTGGTAGAAGCATCCAGCCTCTGCCAAAATAGTCCTAGGGCAGGAGTAATCCTCCCAGCCATACCTTCTGTTTCCTCCTCTCCCCCCAGCTCAACAGAGGTCAGAGCCTCCCAGACACACACTTCTCTCTCAAGCACCAAATACGCAAACGTAAACATGGGTCAGCCAGGGTCTGGCTGTACCACACCACAGTACTGATGTGCAATGGTGAGAGTGCAGAAGACCTTGTACGCTCCCTTATTATTGTGGTTAGCTTCACTGTAAGCAAATGTATTCAACTGTAATTATGAAAGTCAGTTCATCTATTTTGCACATTGTAATCATACTATTATAGTTTAGATCTGAACAATATTTCCAAAAGACACGAAACATGCTCTGTCCATAGCCACCTTACCTTTGCCACTCAATTCACAAAACTAACGTATATATGAAAGTTCCATACTTTCCTTTTGAAGAATTGCTCCTCTTCACATGAAGATACACAGTTTGGTGAAGTAGGAGGACACATATCAGTTCTCACGGATACCCTTTCCAGTTACAAGCATATTAAATAAAACACGGACAATACATATTTGATATACAGAATATCTCATTTCATCAAAAAAAACTCAGCAGGCTTTTCTGTTTTCTCCCCCCACCCCGCAAGAACTCCTCTTTTAACACTTTCTGAACAGCCATGCATTACATGGTGCAAAGTGATGAATACTGAAATCACTAAAGCAGTATCCGAAAGCGTAAATACACCAGACAGCGGTAAACACGCATAAGCTCAGTTGGCCACTGTGGGTGCCCAGCAAAAGGAGGTCCAGATCCCAGAACATCTTGCTCTGCCTCTTCTTGCATTACGTGTGAAGGTGTGGTCTCTGGGATTAATCCCTGTGTACGAAGAGCTACACCACAATATTATATGCGAAAGGTCAGAGCACCACAACCTCCCAGAGACTGGACAGCCTAACTCTCCACTCAAGCCAAAGATATGTTCATCCTGAGCAGTCATGATGTCAAAATATGGCATAGGATTTTATGCTTGAGTCTGTTTTTTGTTTTTTCTTTTTTCTTTTTCCAAGAACAGGAAATATGAAGTGAGTATTACTGTAGAAAAAGAATCACACGTTGCTATTACAGTGGGGGGATTTTAGGATGAGTGCAATTACATCAATATTATTGTAATTAATGATTACATCATGCTTTAGAAAAGGAGTACAGAAAAGGTTGGTATTAACATGCAAGACATGGCAGAGTGATATCAATACTCATTTTACTGTTCAGATTTTTTTTAAAAAGCTAATAGCTGTCAAAAATACCCATTATAGGCTAGTCTATAATTTGTAGAAGTCAAGTAATACATTTTTTCTGAAGGTATAATGGATGCTCCATGGAGCAATTATTTTAGAAAGACAACTTCATCTCAGCTG
The DNA here is from genome assembly GCF_965183815.1 of Platalea leucorodia. NCBI lineage: Eukaryota > Metazoa > Chordata > Aves > Pelecaniformes > Threskiornithidae > Platalea > Platalea leucorodia. The sequence goes on from NC_138827.1 coordinate 99,020,310, forward strand.
TCTCATGCCAACAGAACTATTTAAGAGCCAGAAATGCATAATTCAACATGGAAGAGCTGTCAGATTTGAGAATACCTTTAAATTATAAAAACTTAGCACCACTAGTCAGTTATAATTATAATGGAAATGTAGTTTTCTGTCGTTTTATCATAGCAAACATCTCTTAAGAAGCAATTTCATGTGTTAAAATATTTTGGCAAAGTGACTTTTGATTCTAAAGGGATACAGATTATCTAGTTTTGTACCTGAATATTTTTCTTATAAATTGAATGTAACAGCTTACATCGTACAAGATGGTAAGAGCAAAAGTATTATTAAAATCCCATTGGAAATTGTTACTATGAAACAATGAGCAGCATAACTCACTAGGACAGGTCAACTTATGCACAAAAATATTATTTTATTACAAAATATGACAAGACAGTTTTTCATCAGACAGTCAATTATTTTATACAGCACACAGCCAAAATACAGAAGACGGTTCTTCTTTTGACTTTGGCTTCTTTTAGTAACTAGAAAACCAAATTGTGAATAGTTGAAGTAATCACTCAAATGGTTTTGGGATCTACACACCATACTAAAAGTGCTCTCAAAAAATTAGGGTGATCTTTAAATCTTTCTCATTTTCTTTTTTGTCCGTGATATTGCAATGCCAGTTCTTTTCTCTTTAGGCAGGACCAGAAAAATAGTCTATGGCTCCACTCAGAATCAAGCTTATCGACTTATTATAAGGTTATATCAGATGTCCAATATATGTTTTTTGTCAGTTCCCTCCAGAAGCTGAACCTGATCTACACACGAGGGTCGTGGGCCATATTCCAGGTACCAGGGCTCAAGTCCACTTTCCTTTCTCACCTTGTTTGCCGAGACCTAGAGCAGCTCCCAGTCCCCTCCTCTACAGAGGAGATCACGAAGTCTGGAGTTGCTGTTGTTCGTTTCTTAAATGAGTTATCAAGAATTTTACAAATTGAACTCTGTTTAAATCAAAAGAAAGAAAGTGCTTTAGGATTTTTTTTTAATAGTCACAAATAGTTCATTCTCCAACTAGTTCTACCATTAATGTCATGGAATTGCCTCTTTGAAACTGTTAGCAAAGACCTTTGTGTGGCTGTTTTTCAGACTAATTAGCTTTTTGATGTTGTTGTTGTTGCTGATAACCATTACACTTCCCAGATTTCTATTGGCCTTTCGGCTCAGCCCACACATGCAGTAGCAGAAGACCATTTTCCCCTCATGGGTGATAAGTTGCGGTCAGTTGGTTTTATTTATATATTGGCTAAGTGGCCTGATACAGTACCTATTCATATACATGATTAACTTTAAACAACTTAATCATCTGAGGTGCTCAAGGTAAATTTTAAGCAGGTTTGGGATGAAAAAATATTGAATTTTATCATTAAATATAATGATCTTGACAATGAGGCTTCAACGCATTAAGTTCCTATAATAGTATAGCTTCATCATTGTAACACAGGAGGGCAGGAATGATGGCTCTCCTTTTTTGTTATTTACTCCTTTTCTCCTCCCACAGCATAAGACGACATTACCATCCAAGAGATGGAAAGTTATCTTATCATTCTCTCCCTAAAGATACCAGCATATTAACAAATTGCTGAGAAACAGAAGATCTGATTCAGAAAATATCAATTTCTTGTTTCTATGGACACAACATGATGTAGTATTGCATAACATAATACAAATTAAGGAATTAAATTGGTTTCATTTCATCTGATTTTCTGGCACACTTTAATGTGTTAAGTATTTACTAAAGAGCCAATTGGAATGCATACGGCATACAGAATTATAATTTATTAACACATCTTCAGTAGTGGCACACATTATCTTCCACAGTCTCACCTGTAAATTTCTGGGTTAAATCAGGTTCTATCCCAATAGCACATTAAGTCTGAAGACAGACAGTAGTGTATTCAACCAGCAAATTTCCAGCATACTGTAAGATTTACTGTTATTCTGCATCTTTTTCATGTAATACACAATTGTAATTGCTTAAACGGAGCTTTAAAATTAATGCTATAAATACAAATTTGGGGTTTGCAGGACATCACACTGTAGACTTTTAATGAGTCAACAAAATTGTAAGTTTGCTACTCTATAGTACTCCACACACAGGCAATTTACTAATAATGAATAAATATATTTTAATAGCTCCTCCGTTTGCTGTGCCACATATTTGATTTAAGTGTAACATGGGACTCCCCCCATCCTCTGTAGACGTGGCCGCTAAAGGTTATCAAAGGGGCTGCTGCTGGTAAGGCATTGTTTCAGAGAAACTACACAGGTTTTCTTATAAACAATGTTTTTGTCTAATTTCTAAGTCCACACAGAAGGTTAGCAATAATGCAAAGCTGCAGTAACTATTAAATTTTCCACCACATAATTAAAATTAGCAGTGCTGGGACTGCACAGTTGTGTGCCATACAACTCAGGAAAAGTTAATATTGTATGATTTGAGACAAGGAAAGAAAAACACCTTTTTATTTCCTAGTTCTTAATAGCAGCAGACATTTTTTGAGATCCAGATGCTTAGCTCCTATCGACTTCAATGGGATTTGAACAGCCCTGCAAAAACACCATACTGTGTTTGGGACCTAGGCCAGTATCTCTGCACCACAGCATATGGGAACCAGGTAGTCCCTGCAGAGCTCGCCTACAGCCGTGCTGCATTGCAATCCACTGGGCAAGAGGGCCGTACTCAGTATGCAAAATGACATATTTTCACACATTTTTATCGCAACAGATACACCAAATATAGCATTAATAGTCAGTAGATTTTTAATTCTTCATTTCACTTAAGAGTGAACATAAAGATGAAGCAACTCAAGGACATATTACCTCCTGGCTTCCTTTGACACAAAGTGTATTTACAGTATGGCCTAAAAGTTTTTAGTCCAGTTTCTCAGTCCAACACTCTTGAATTCGATTAATGGAGACATTCTAGCACTTACGTCAAGTTATGCTGCATATAAATGGGGATAAAAGGATTACCAGGTTATAAATCAATTGAGAGATTCAGGGATATAAATCTCAGGGACACTAGGCTTCAGCGTTAATGGAAATGCAGAATTCCATTGGCTAATCACAATTTAGATTGCTACCAGATACATCACTGGATTTCACAGGGTGTCCTAATAAAACTCCCTAGCACTGTGGGGAGAGGTGGGAAAAGTAGAAAAAAGTCTCTGAAGGTGGCCCATAGAAATCTACTTCCACGCTAGCCATGGGCTTATACAGTAAATCATGCGAAAAAGGCTGATTTCTTAGACTAGAAATAAGCTACATCATGGTAGGGTTAGGAGTCATTGTTCTTTTTTTATACGGGTAATGCAAAAAGGAGGCTGTTGTACCTAAATTAGTCTCTTAGAAAAGCAGGCTTGCTTTTCTCTTAGAAAAGGAGGCACAAAGATAAGTACAGAAAACTATACGTGTACAGAAATGCACAACTTGCATGACAAAGTTGTGGTACAGCTAAGCTAAACAATGTTTTGAGACCATTTGTAGAAATATAGTTTTCATTATTACATAGAAAAGCAGATGATTTTCCCTCCCTTTGACAAAACAGTGCAAGATAGAGAGAAGACTCCAGTATGCAAAAATTATAATGGAATAGTTCAGGTACCCTACTTCATTCTTGCTGAAAAGGAAAGAAGATGGCTACAGATGAGACAGTTTAAAAGGCAGAAATCTCGAACTTGGTGCTGAGGAATATAGAAAGAAGGAGTAACAGCTGGGAAGATACCTTCGCTTCAGCGCAACTGGGGAGGGGGGAAGAATTTCGTGGGAACACGAATACTCAGCTTTCCTCAAGGGTATGATATCTTCTGGCTGTGTTTGACAAAGTACATTTCTGCTGAGTACTATAAGAAATAAAAGCCAAGGAGACACTATGGGAAAGGGAATGTCCGGCTGGATATGCAAAAAATGTAAAGGACAGTTTATACCCAAAGGGTCCTCTGTGAGTTTATAAATACAGTGTGTAATTCTTAGAACAAATCAAATACAAATAAGTTAAAAACAACTCAACTCATGCCCTGATTAGTTGAGGGCTTTTGCAGAGTATGATATATTTTAAGCTTATCTAGCGCCTAATATTATCATGAAAATGACCTAATGTTTAACTAAGCATTGTCCTATCTTCTAGATACAACAAGGGGGGAGAAATCTATTTTAAAGGCTTTCCTTTGCAAGAAAGTTGTCATATTAGAAATCCCTTGACTGTTGTGTTATGTACAAAACATATCCAACAGAGAGGCTCCTGTAGGTTCCCATAAATATTTGCTGAACATCAAGATATTCTATTGGAAATAATGAGAACGCATTGAGAAGGCATGACCCTGAGCAACTTGAGTGGGGAGGGTGGCATGGAAGATATTAAATCATGCTTTCTTTTGTCATTGCCAATTATATATTCAGGTTCCATGTCAATGTTTAATATATCACAGCAATGTATTACGGTTCCAATGTGTACTGCATAATCACAGTAACATCACTCTGATGTCATATTAGATATTGGCAAAGAGCCACATTATGAGTAAAAACTGGGGCTTACCAAGAAATGTCTACAATATTTTTTTTTAAAACACATGATTAATTTTAAGCCAAACCAAAGAAACAACACATTTGAAGGAGTGGAGGTCATTTCCAACCGTTACTTCATAGTGTACTTTGGCTCAAAGCCAAAGAGACAGAAGGGGAGACCCTGTAATAAAATATCTTTTACTAATTTTTTTTTTTTTTAATAGGGAGGCTGAAGATTTAGAAGAACTTTGGCATTTTCTGATGAGGTTGGGGGCTTCCTGAAATTACCAGTTTCCCTTTTGCCAGGCAGCCAAATATGTACACTATAGTACAATGCATTTTAAGTTAAATGATCAATCATTATCCAACATGCACTGGCATGCAGAGATTTCAAAATTCATTGTTTGAGGCATTTCTATGAAAGACTGAATGTTTTAGTTGTTATTTGGAAGGTTCTTGGAAATCCGGGAATGTTGAAGATGAGAGAAGAGTCATGCGCTATTAGATTTGTTCTGCCACAATAGGAGCAAACAATGTATAAGCGGTCAAATCTGGATTTCTGGGATCTGTTCCTAAATTAGTTAATAGCATGCTCTACAAGTTTAGCTAAAGTCACTTAATTATGGTATGCTCTCTCACTTTTCCCATCCATAAAATAGATGCATTCCCAAGTTCTCAAAGATGATGCGTGCCTTCATTCACTACTGTTCGTAAGATGTACTCAGATGGAAAATATTATAGCAGAGTAAAGTATTATTATTTTTCAACATGTTCTCTGTGGTAATGACAAATTCAAGACTCCAGAAGCGTATTGAATTTTTTGTACCCAGAGGGATAGAGTAGTATAAACTCAGCTTTTTTGTTTTGGACAAAAAAAAACTTATTATCATTTTCTTCCATTCACCTTAAATTAGAGTTAATTGGATGTGCATTATAAGTAAATAACTATCGTAAATTTATTAAGGTGAATCTGCCACAAGAACCAAATTTTCAGTCAGAAGTGCCTGCCCACCAAGACACGAACAGCACACGGTGTGTGGGCAACTGGGCTGTAATTGCTGTGTCTCATGAGGTTCAGTCGTAGGGGCTTGTCTTTCTGTGGCTGATGACAAATGTGGGAAGAAAGAGTATTCAGAGGGGTTAAGTTGATGTCGCTGAACTACTTTTTCCCCAAATACAAAGAAATCATTAGGAGATTTCAGCTATATACTTAGCAAAAGTAGATTTCAAAAATCAATACACACAGCAGACCCCTGGCCAAGAAACTGCATGTAAAGCTCAAATTTCCTCTCATTCATGCCTCAATAAATTCAGCTATTGAGCCCAGGAACAGCAGTAACCCTGGACATCCAAGGCTTCCTTTTGAGATGAGACTTTCTCTGTTGAAAGCCTGAGAAATATTTTCTTATGCTTCATCCTGTAACTTGATTACAGGCGGACTCTCACCTGCTTTTCAGGCAACTGACCAGGAGGCATTTTATCTCTCATACTATTCCATGTCACTGTTCCCATCAATCTGAGTACAATAAAGATGATGTTACCACTAATTTAAAAGTATCTTGCAGTAACGTTGTTTTTATAATATACCATTATCCAATGTCTCATTTAGTAACAGGAGAACAATTGTTATTACCTATTTCAGAACTTGGAGATCCTCAGAATACATTAGTTAAATATCTCTAATTTTCATTCCATCTACACAGTAATTTTAGCAAGTATAGTGACATAAGTGATTATGAAGGTAAATTTTCCTCAGGTACATGGTTCTAAGAGGAAAAGCTCACCCTAAGAATACATCTTCACTTTTTAGCATGTCCCTGCATTAATGCGGTTCCTCATATAACCACTTCTTATAGACCAGACCAAAGACCGCTGAAGTCAATAGGCACGCTCCATGGCTTTCCCCATCTATGTCAAACTGTGTCTGAACATTCAAATAGACTGTAACAGAACACGAAACGTGCCTTGTACAAAAGCATTAGCAGTAGAATGCAAACAAAAAAAAAAGTTGAAAAGGTTATTGTATGTTGTATTGTTGACTAAGACTCAAATGTTTTCTCTGAAAGAAAAATAAAATTAAAAAAGACATTTTCCCTGATGATAATAATAATGATAATAAAACTATTTCAAAGGTTTCACAAAGGATAGCAGCTCTTTGTCACAAGCAAGATTAAAATAAAAGTATCTGTAACTATAAAAGGTGTCAAATATTTAAGTACCTAATTTAGTCCTTTTTTTGGTCCTTTTCTGCTGTATCCATCACTATGTTTCCTACAGATACATGCAAAACCCAGCATGCCAAGAGCAAATACACATCTACAGTAGCAAACAAGGGACACCAGTAAAAGCTCTATTATACAGTGCTTCCAAATTTATTTTACTTGGAATGCGACAGAGCTGACACGACTTGTATTAGCACATTACCACCAGCTGAAGCGGGGAACTGCCACTCCTACCTCAGACCACTGGCAGAAACTATCAGTGTTTTTGTAACTGGACAGGTGAAATGAAGCAGCCCTCAACTCACTACCAAAGGCAGAAGTAACACAAGGCATGTGCACACCTTTCAGCCAGATGCTCAACACAGAGGGTGTTCTCCCAGAGACACACGCTGCACAAAATACCTCCCTTTTTCCTTGGAAATACCAATTACTGGTCTTACAGGTAGCTAGGTGGAAGTTCAAAGTAGCCTGGGTCTGCATATCCTAGCACATGCCACAGTCAAGTTGAGATTCAAAAGACCATAGAGGTGGTCAGAGATCATTTCTATCTGAAAACGCTCTTCTACTCGTCAGTGTTTAGCTACTTGGGGCCACTTTGTGACCTTGCTAACGTAAGTGTACAGCAAGGAGGGGTTATTGGTGCTAATGCAGGAAGAATCTGCCTTCTATAACTGCAGAATTTCATAATAATGTGTTTTACAGTGAGGTCCAAACCTGATTACTGGTAGAAAGGAGAATACCAAAATGAAAGCAGATGCTCATAAAAAACTACAGTATAAATGAAAAATACAAACTACATTAAACATTTCATTGAATTAAGGAATGGAAGATGGAGTTGTTCAGCTGTTACTTCTAGAATTATTTAATTAGGGAAGACATAAATAAAGATATATTTTCTGAAAACATGAAGATGAAGAGAAAGAGTCTGTGACTAGCTTGATATATATTTGCAAGGATGCAGACCTTTGCAAAAATGTTCATCACTGTCTGCATATTTTTACTCTTCTGGAATATTGCTTTTCATGCTTCTAAACTTGTTTGAAGTGATTGTTAAAAATAACAGTTAAAAAAATATAGTTATTCTTCTATTTTTTTACTAAATGAACTTGGTAAAATTCATAAGAAAATGCAGAAAAAAACAACCTCACAACTAAAATAACACTAGTAATCATAAAAAAGACTTTTTATTATTCATACTATAGTAAATGTGCACTTTCTCAATAAAGTACAAAGAGCTACAACCTTTTTGAAAAAATTAAAATGGAACCCCAACTGATGAGGAACTGTCAGGATAAGGATTTAAACCTGGCTCTGAACTCTGTACATTCTCACCAAGACTCATCGCTCAATCATGTTTCTTGGCATGAGAAGAACAAACGAATCTTCTTGAATTTTCAGACTGAATGATAAAATTTCAACACTGGAGGCAAGGGGGGCGGGGGGGGGGGGGGGGAGAAGAGAGCAGCAAGTAGAATAGAAGGTGACTACAAGCTGAACTTGAGAAAAACCCTACCCCTCTGTACTGGAAAGTCACGTACATTTGATGTGGACGTTACTAAGACGCAGTGAACACGAAATCATCAAGGCATAGTATTTCAGAGGAGAATTGCAATTTAAAGCTGAAGCTGGCTCCTAAACATGTACCTGTGAAATGAGTACTTGATTCCTTTTAATCTTTTTCACAAATCTTTAGTTGTGACATAACCTGATTTTTGTCAGAAAATTTTCAGTAAATTTACCTGATTTCTGCCCTCTGTCTGCTGTGCAGTATGACAAATGCAGTGAAATTCAGTGCAGCCAAATACAATTGCATCTATTGAAAGAAATAGTTTCCATTAATCTTCCTTTTGTCTTATTGCAGTATCTTCTTTTTTTTATGGGAGAAGAGCTGTCCATATGTTTGTGTGCATCTATGTGGATGTATGTATATAAAGTATTAGAAATGTATAGATGAACAAATGCATTTTTCTTACAAGTATGTACACATGTATACATAAAATGCACTTATATTTACAGATCTACATACACTTATATAAAAGTGTATAATACCTGTTTCTACCTCTGTGTGTTCATGTATCTGTACATACATATACACACACATATATACGTATGCCCATCTGAGCTCCTTGCCTTACCATGAACTACAGTGATTCTTTCAGTGAAAGTTTCTAAGTGCCTGCACATTTATTTCTGGATAAAAGAAGCAGTTTGAGCTCCTGACCACTATTCTCTAACAAATAATTCTTTGTGGCTGTAATTAAGATGGCTCTGAAAGACTGCTGGGATGTCTTAGTGGTCTAGAGAGCACTCCCCCTCCCCTGAAACAAAATCCTTTATCACATTTTTGAATTAATTATAAAAGTTAAAAATTAAATCTTTCTTGTGTCCCCCATAATAATCCTCCCAGATCAGTTTTTGTCCATATTAATGGAGAACACATCCCTAGTAAGATTTAATTTCAAACTTTTATAATTATGGTTAAAATTAAATCTTACTGTGGCCGTATTACACATTAACATGAATGAAAGCCAGCCTAGGAGGATTATCAATGGTACTCCAGCACGATTTATTTTTAACTTTTGCAATTAATTAAAATCTTTGGATAAAGATCTTGTTTTGGGGTGGGGGAGTCCCTATTAAGATGAAGCCCGCAAAGTGTTTCCATTCTTGTGCAGGGTGTTGGAGCTGGGAAGGAAAAGGCTGGGAGCTCAGAGAGATCATCCAATAAATCGCTCATCCCTGGTGGAGCAATACTCAGTTCTGAGCTCTCGCCGCTCTGGAGAAAATGGTAATAACACCCCAAAACAGCAGTTTGTTTCTAAAAATGCTCAGCAATACTCTGCACAGGCATGGGTATAACCTCGCACCATCTCGTACTACCATGAGATACACACAGCAGTTCTGTATTAACAGTTCCTAGACTTTAATACGCTTTGGGAGTCTTTGGATTATCTAGCCTGACCTCCCACATAAGTCAGGTCACAGACTTTTCCATGTGAATCCCTGTTGCAGAGGGCATTATTCTTTTTTTATTTTCCCATGCAAGTAGAAACTGTTGAGTTCAGTCCCTTGTCAAGCGCACTTTTCCAGAGGGTGCCATGGTAAAGGACCCCAAATGATAACGAAGGTATTGTTTCCTTTGGGACCAAACTGTGAACCTCTGCTCAGAAGAATAAGCCTCATCGCATGCCTTGCAAAGGAGAGTTCATCAGCTGCCTTAGGGTGAGGCACGTTAATGGCTGGATAGCACACAGGTTAAATCTCAGAAATACCTACACAGATGAATTTCACAAATGACTTTTCAGCTGTGGGTATCATACTATTTAAGTTATCCTTTTTTGTTTCTGATGAAAAAAAAATATTTCTATGGGTAAAATGCCTTTGCCTTGACTTTTTCTATTTTTTCCCAAGCAGAAATGATCCCAGTTAGCAATGCAGTGAGCAGCAAAAGGTGTCCCTTGCACTCAGCTTGTTGCACCAGCAGCACTTTGCCAGCCAAAAAATGGGTGAAGCTCCCAGAGAGCTTCATCTTCAGAAGTGCTGAGTCCCCGCAGGGCTCAGGGTGGTCTCGCTCACCACGCACTGGAAGTTTCGCAATACTCTGCTCTGCCTCAGATAAACTACAGCACCCCTGCCAGCTGCCTGCCATGGACTAGTGAGGAACTCGGGCGTTTCTTAGAATCATGAGGTTAGAAAAGACTCTTAAGTTCAACTGTAAATCAAACACTGCCAAGTCCACCACTAAACCGTGTCCTTAAAAGCCATGTCGTCTTCTGGCTTCAGCTGAGAACAAGTACGATTTAAAATAAAAATCACAATAACATTGTGTTCCTCAGAGAAGTTTCTTCAAGTCAATGGCTTTATTCTTTCATCATCAAACATATCCTACACTACTGAAAATTTATATTAAGTCGTAACTTATTCAAGTTCCCTCTTACAAGCCAACACAGGGTTTGCAATAAGGGCTCTGCAGCACCTGGCTTTTATAAAATAGCTTTTGTTTATAATCAGTTATGCTTATATGCATTGTTTCCACAGTTACATGCATGCTTTTGCAAATGGATAAAGCCTCCTTGAAAGTGACTTTTTTTAAATTACCACCCTTCAGATGAGAGAGTTGTAGGATAACCTTTATGTGCCCAGGTAGCTGAAAGTGCATCAGCCTCTGCTCCACACCCAGACCCAGGTCAGTACATAGGGCAAGGATGCACCCAAAGCACAGATGGATAAAGGGTTTTCTGAAGATGCGAGTGTCCTAGAGAAAAATAAGCAGAAAGAGAAGGGAAGCTGAGAAAAGACTAGGCACAGTGAAAGAAACAGTTTTAGCCAGTCCCCGAATTAAATCTATGAAAGGGATCACACTTGGCTGGACACAAAAATTCTGTCTCCTATATGATTCCTTCGGCAATCAGGAAATGGGAACTTGCCCATTCTTTGTAAATATGAAAGTATTTATATTGCATCAAAAGTATCTGATTCCACTATCATGTTTTTCTTCTAAGACAAATCACAGAGCTCAAAAACTTTGGCTAACCTCATTCCTTCTCTGTGATTTTCTTTAAGTTACGCAAGGAGAATATCTCAGTTGGGGATATTTGGGGGTTGTGATTTTGTGTTTCTCAGATAGTATCAGCTTAAAGATACAAATTTTATGAGAAACCTGTAAGACAGGGTCCGTCTTTAACATGGGGAGGAGGGCCAGGAGGAGCAGAGAAAACAGAACGTTGCATATCCACCTTGGAAAACCCAATAACATCTCAATCAAAACATTAGTGGCTTTTTTACAGTGAGATGTTGAAGCATCCTCACTAACTTCAGTGTTCTCAAGGAACTAATTTTACTTCCTTTCAGTGATGTAGTTAATTATCTGTATACATTCACTCATTAATCAACTAAAATTCCTTTAGAAGAACAGGTGGAAACATCTCATTTACAGTAATTGTTAAGCACAGTATTATTGAATGTTCAAGTGAAGGGAAGCTTATTCATAATACCAATAAATCCATAAGAATATACATATTCATATAGATTTTTTTTTTCTTTTCCTTCTCTAAATGAAAGGGTATCCATATTTGATATTTCCATGTAAGGATATCATACTTAGTCCTTACGTAACAACTCTGTTCAGTTCTGACAGAACAAGGAATAAGTGGTTCTACAAAGGAGGAATAAAAGTCACTTCAGGAAAGTTTAGACTACAGAATAAGATTTATTAAATGAGGTTTTCTTAAACAATCTTCTCCCGATTGCTGATACCTCTCTGAATTATCCGGAGGTGGGTGTTAAGGCCCTTTGCTAGTTCCCCTCCTCTGTTAGCCCAGGAATAACGGTCTCCCCATGTCATGCCAAAAGTCTTCATTATCCACTGTATCACACTGGATACAGCTTACATCTAAGCAAAGTAAGTATAATTTCAAATGGGAAAATACAACAGGAAACAATTCACTTGTAGCTTCTTTCCCTCCCTTCCATATTGCCCTGTATACTCTTGAACAACTGAAAGCCATAATTATTTACTTTGGGGAGTTCTGTAAGCCATGTCATCGTGAGTGCCAATGAATTTTCTGGGAATGATTTGAAATGTTTCCAGTTAAACTCTAGACTTAACATCTCAAGAAGAAAAAATAATGTTTCTACCACATATTTTATTAAGCCCTTTAGGTCCTTTTACAAGAGAGGAAATACCAATTAACGTATAATTTAGCAGAACAAAATATTATCCCATTTCAACCAGTACCCACTTCCTTGAAGTTTATTCAAGCATTAATAACCATTTAATGCAATTTAACTACACTGAGGTATCCGTTACATTAATATCATATATCCATCAGGAAATTAGAGTTTTGTCTCTATGAATTTTGTATTACAAGAAAGTCTTTATAATTTTATTCTGCACTTTATGGTGGCTAATTTAAGTTTTAAAATGGTTCAGATAGCTTCCCAGTTTCTCTCTTCTACAGTGTAATATGACTAACAAATTGTTACTGATGTTAAAAGATCATGAACACATCATTTATTAAACAGGGCTGGAGAGATAAGTTTGAAAGAAGAGTGCATTTCCCATATAATCCCTATGTTTTTAGGAGCTTATATCCAGCCATGGGAGCAACCCCCATGGATTGGGATGCTCAGCACCCTGGATTCCACACGAGTGGAAACACACTCAGAAAATATACTCAGCACCATGAAGAATTGAATCCCTCGGCTTAAAGAAACTCCCTGCCCACTCTCCAGTAATCTTTAACATGGACATTGGGCTGCAAGTGTAATGAGAAAAAGATTACCCCCATCCTACCTGGTTTGGGGATCATGGATCAGTAACGTCCATGAGAAAAAGTCTAGCTGAGGTTCAATGATAACCCAAAGCAAAACAGCAAATCCTCCTAAAATCCTCAAATGTGAGACAAACATGTAGGTACAGTTCCTCTGAAGTTTTCTCAGAAAAGCAGAGTACTTTTGGTTATTTCAGCATCGGTTCGTTCATCTTTTTAACTTAAAAGGTGTTTTTACCTTTTGCCTTTGTCATAATACCAGAATATACAATTACAGCAGTTGAAAACAACCAGAAATTATTTCTGAGACAATACAAATTTTCTATTGATTAAAAGAATAATAAATCCTGCTATTAAAGACTGGACTGGTATTTTGTGTTCAATGCCCCACCACAGATTTTCCCTGAAAGTTTGTCCAAAATACTTAATTTTCCTATCCCAGTTAAAGAGGAATGAGAGCACTGGTTTATATCCTTCGGGTTTGAGAATGTAAAGCTCTTTGTTGCCAAATCCTTTTCTTAATAAATATTTGCTACACTGCATATTTTTATATATCTTTATATATGTATATATATTTGTGCATAGCAAGGTGGGCAATAAATCCTCATTCTGGCTGATATTATTAATTATAGAGTATCCTCTCCATTACTTTTACAAACTGTTCCACTCTAAATGCAGCATGACTTCTTTCAGATACCCATTTTTTGCTCACCCTATGAGTGCTTTTGCAGGGAAACTATTTGACAAGAGATGGGTTAGGTGCGTCACAGGGTATTTGCCAGCACCGTCTACATCTCTCTTCCCCTACTGCTGCACTTCTGGACAGCATCCAGTAAATCAGCTGATTGCAGTTGACTCCTTTGGTAATTACATTTATCACTTCCTTATGCCACTGGAAAATAACCATGCACTCTTCAAGCACTGAGGATCAAATTATACAGAGAATAAGAGAGTTACATTATGCCATAACTGTACCCGAGAAGTTCTTTACGCATTGGTTTGAGGGTCTGTGCTTCTGGACTAGCTACGCAAATCACAGTACAGGTCCAAGCACTAGGCAAGTAGCTGAGATCTGTGGAATTGTTCCATAAAAAGGGGCTTATTGAGAGGGATAGAGGAAAGGGAGCAACATACTGAGTAGAAGAACCCAGATAATGCAGAGATGATCAAGCTGGAGACTCTCGTCAGCCACAGCAAAGTGGTGCCACTACTAAGATTTCCAGATAAGTGCAAATTCCCAGAGTATGATCATATCCTAGGCTGTTTCAGGGAAGAAGTCTTCTCTATACAGCCTTTAAATAGATAAATGATGCTACAAAATAACCTGCCTTCTATGGCTCATCCAGCAAGATAAGTATAAATAAGCTTGCAAACCTCTCCATAGTCACCAAACATACAACAGCATAACGCTGCTACTCTTGTAATTTCACTGCAGTATTTAGAAATAAGGTACACTGGAAAAAATACTCCACAGCAGAAGTACTGCCTCTCCTCATCCCTTTTCCCAGCACAAAATGTTTTTCTCTGTCAGAAAATTACAGATTCCGAGAAGATGAATTTTCCTGGGGTGCATTACTCAGTCACCTGCATGCTTAAATGAGATGGTAGAGACTGATAAGAGAGTCTATATTAAATTTCTTTTACTGACAGGATCACTATAGAATAAAAAAAATATCTGTCACATTGTTGATATGAATCTCCTCCTTGTTGTGCCTTTTGGCATCCGTGGATAATTAAAGAAGTCTGAAACTGCTTTTTCTGCAATTTCTTTCAATTCTTTAGTTCTTTTTATTTGTCCAGCAGGCTTTGGTCTTGTTAAACTTTGCCTATTGAAGGGAAGGAAAAATAGGCCCAATATATTTTATAATTCCAGAAGTGTCATTTGGCCAGAGGGAACTGGCAAAATTCTTTGGTGGGAGATTCAGCAGTAGCAGACAGAGCAGCTTCACAATGCAACCAAGTTTAAGACGCAGAGGAGTAACACCATTGAGATATTATGTGTTGTTTTTAATTGTTTGGTGCACATGAAATTTCTTTCTGTGGTACTAGTGACTGATGGGCAGGACACCTTAAGCATTTCTGTGAACACAGTCCAATGGTACCATTTACTACAGGAAAGCAGCACAAGGCACGCACAGAAGGCTTGAGGTTGACATTCCCTTTAACTTTATCTATATTATAAAGTGTTGTCACAATGAAAAAAAAAATACACCATTGCGATATGCACAGAGGGGGAAAAATTGCCAAACACAAAAAGAAAATAAAGAACTACCAGTATCTTATGTGTTGCAATGATTTGTGCTAGTATAAATTATGAATATTACTGTATTTAAATAAGTTCTAGAATTAAATTGTGATTATACCAGAAGTTCCCCCCTAAGTCCCAGTTAACGATCTTATCAATGCAATTAGCTTGGACCATCTCTACTTTATTTTAACCACCCTAAAGCAGAAAAGAGATTTACCAAGCCTCAGCCTGTAGCACAAAACAGACACCCGAAATACCGTCGATGTGAGAAAAAATAATAAGCCTGCGACTGCCAAGATAGCCTACTTTACCTAAAATCCCCCTTTTTCTTTAACAAACTTCAGCAGAATTTTAACCAATTTCTTAGTCTTGCAGAGTACACATATGCAGAGTTTGTGATCATCTTTGCATAAAGTTTTTTCACATCTATGCACAAGGGGGGGAAAGAAATAAAAATATCCTGAATTCCTCATAAAAAGCTTCATAATACTTAGATACATCAGTAATCCTACATCATGCCACTACACTAAATCACTGTAACAATAAGAAAATCTTTTTAATGTAATCATTAATTAATGCTTCAGACTGCAGGTCACATTTGTTGTATCTACTGGCTTTTAATGCAATGCTATAGGTAAAATATAATTCAGTATGTCTTTTGGGGGAAACTAGATACTTTCAATATCTTATGCAGTATAACAGAGCATATAGTCAAAGTAATATACTTCTGCAGGAATTTAAAGAAAAAGTCTTGCCTGGGAAAAAAAAATTAATACTCAAAATATTACTGTGCGGAATTACATCATTTGGGATATACAATATATTGCAGTGAAGTGCAGTATCATTAGTTCATTTAAGCATGCTTAAAGATAAAGTTGTGTTGTTATTTTCTAAATATTCTATTGAGAAATGTATAGTTCAGAGAGACATTAGTGGTTTATGACAAAAAGATGCAGTTTAAGTATAGTTTAACATGTCACAAGCTTTGCAGATTTCAATTCTAATAAAATCCACTCATGAACTTCTTCTAATAAAAGCTCCATATGCAAGAAAAAGCAGTCAGTTTATGCAGTTTATATTGTTAAAATGGTACACCAATAAAATGCAAGGGAAAAAAACCCATGCATCAGAGAAGGAAGGTGAAAAATAGAAGTGTTAAATTCTTTCTTGAAGAAATATAAAAAAGGGAATATTATTGTGCATGCAACTATTTAAAATGTTTTCTTTATATGTTGTTTTTCCTTATCAGATCTGTTGAACGACAAATGACACAAAGACAGGCTTATGAAATTCCAGTCTAAAGCAATTTCTACCACTAACACAAATTATAAATAATATATGTCTTTTGTCAACTGCATTCTTCAATGATCTAATTGTATCACGCTAATGAGACCTGGGTTGGGAAATGCACCAAGGTTCCCATGCCCCAGGTCAGAGGAGACTGCAAACATCTTGAGATTAAGCACATCTGCTGCACGAGCAGGGCAGCTGCATCACTTGGTCAACCCAAAAGGCACCAGCTGTAGAGGCAACCACGCACTTGACCTCTCAGCTGGAGGTAAAGCATCAGCCCATTGGGAACTAGGCAAGGAGTAAAGCACGGGGCATTCCCCCCCCCCACCTCTAAACCCTTGCTCAGTGTTTTCACATGATCATAGCACAATTTATATCAACTTGTGTGTTGCTGAATACATACATATGTCAATACATACCATGGCCATATTACTACAGCAGGTGGAGATCAAGGTTATGAGTTATTTTAAGATTATCCTTTCTATGGCTGTCAGGACACCAGAGGCTGTTGAACATAATGAAACTTCATTTTTAACAGAAACTCCACCTGTACAACTAAAAATATTTTCCTTCTCTAGGCACCAATTCATTTTTTCCATTGTCTTTCCTCATTCTGGAGGATAACCAGGGATAACTTCCAAACCCACTTTTGGAAGGGACTCACCTTTCTGTCTAGAAGACAGAACCTTGCAACACAGCACATATCTAAATCAGGAGAGCTTGTATAACAACCTTCCAGCACCAAGCAGCAACTATTGGAAGTGAGGGATGAAACATGCATTCTTCTAGTTCTTTTATATATTTATTTATTTTTACCCCAGAGTGTTTGCTTTTTTTGAGCAAGCGAGGCTTTCTTTCACACCTTTTCATTCCCCATTTACTTATACATCGAATGGTCTAAAAGCAGCTTTGCATGAGTTAGCTGGGTATCAACTGTCCTGCAGCAATCATTTTAGGAACGTGATACAAACTAAATTTCTCCACAGAAACACCCGTATAATCTTCAGTGACACTAACAGGTTTTACAGCATACAACTGAGAGGATAGAGAAGTGAAAATTCCCATCTATTACAGCAGATGAGAAGCCAGAGCGGAAAGCTACATTTTAACCTTCGATGTTAGTTTTTTAGTTTATCCTATACATGAGTTACATTATTAAAGTCAAAGTATAGAAAATTTACTTAATATACACAGGAAAGCACAATTTTTCCGAGCCATTTCAAAAATTATCTGTTCTACTGCTGCAGGGTTTTGTGTGTCTAATGAACAAAAATATGCAGTATGGAAACATACATTTTTGCCAAAAATTTCATTAACCCATCATTTCAAAGTTTTTCAGACTTGTTTCAAAGATCTCATTGGACCTACAAGAAAATGTCGAACTAAAATACTGGAAAGAAAAGTCAGAAAACAACAACAACAACAAAATCATAAGTGAGACCTTTTTTTCTTGCTGTTGATTAGTCTGAAGGTTGAGACTGCTTTTGGGAAGCAGAATATTACACAACTTTCAAGATAAGAATGACCTTGGAATGATCCATTCCGACCTCTATATAAGCCAGGCCCACAGAAATACATGCAATAATTATTTTTTATTATTAAAAAACAACAACAACTCTTAACTTATGTAAGTAACATCAGTGAGCTTTGATTAGGAATAGGAAAAAAAATCCAAACTTGAGTTGGAGAATTCCCATAATCAGCCTGCTCCAGCAACTCAATCCCAGTCGCCTGTTGTTAAGGTTTTTTCAAGGAATCGGACGAAGCAAGAAGTCCCAAAGGATTTTCCTTAAATGATTTACACTTCTAGAGATGTGAATTTCAACAAATATTAATTTGAATTCAAGAAAGTTTAATCAGAGAGAGATTTTCTGAAATGCTTTGTTCGAGGAGCCTGGGAGTCTGAATTTGTTTTTTCCACCATTGCTATTGGCAATGCATTTTGTAGTCATGAAGAAGGAAAGGACTGATAAGAAATCTAAGATTCAATAAGTTATTTTGTCATTATAGAGCATTGCGGGAGAACAAAATGACGCGTTCACATATGCAGTTCTGCTGTAGCTATAACAGGAGTTACAAGTTATGAGTTCTCAAACTTTTCTACAATTGCTTTTATAATCTCTTTCTTTTAATATTCACTTTTTAGGTTATAACTTTAAATTTCTCTCTAAACCTATTGAGAAGCAGGAAAATAAAAAGCAAGAAATCCAGGGATTTTACACTAAAAGCTATAACTGTGCAAGTTTTTTGAGCAGTTCTACTGCTAAAAAGCAGAAGGGAGAGAAAGCTGAAATTTGAAAATGTTGAAGGGAAATAGTCCCTTTGTTGAATATATTTAAGAAAAAGTATTGATATGGGACTTCTTAGTGTGCTTTCTAAATTCTTTAACACCGCATGGCATGATTCACAGCCTCTGTTTTCCTACCAGAGCTTTTCGAGAACTTTCCTTTCGAGACATTGCCCGAAGTTCTCAGGCATGTGAATGGGATTTCTCCGTGTTAGATAGTTCTGCTACGCATTCTGCTCTTAGAAATAACCATGTAGTAAGCATCCGCAGGTGCCGAGTAGTTCATTTAGTTGTGGTTTTGTGTATTTGATCCTGGTTTTGATGCACAAGAAGAATTAATCCCTTAGTCACTCACACTTCATGTGTATTCATTCAGGACTATGGGTGTGTTTATGCTTTCTTTCCAAAGAAAAAATACTGTTTCTTGGAAATCTGAGAGTTTTGCTTTCTGGGTTTGTTACTCAAAACCTTTGCCATATTCTTCCTCATTTCCTACAAGTTCACTTAACATTTTTGGCTCCTTTACAAAAATTTTTATGTAACAGTGGTGCATAGTCATAATCATCTGTTGTCCAGTAGCTGAAAGTATTTGACGATATTGGCTTGAGACAAGTTTTTTTTTTTCAGTCACCTCATTGAATTTTTGCTCTTTGTGCTATCTCCACAGAACAGCCTCACATTTTTAATTTTATCCGTCTGGGTTCTGGTCTCCATTTCAGCATTAGGTTAGATGCTCACCTTTGTGGAGACTGTTATTGACACATAAAATATTATACTTGGAGAAGGTAAGGCGGCTCTTATGGACCCACCTCCATTTCAAAGCTCTATATTATCCACAGCCACACATTCTGGGCTATAAGAATACTTTTGAAGTTGCGTCCCAGGTTGGGTAACACCCAAATTAAAATTCTAGGAAGAACAGGCAAAAGTTTCATAGAAACAGATCAGGCAGGTGTTTTAGTTTACTGAGCAGATACGGTTTAAATACTGTCTCCCTATCTGGGGCTACTCATTCCCATCAACATTCTAAAACCACAAGTGCGAATACAATACAAAAACAGAGCAGCCCTGCGGAGAAGGACTTGGGGGTACTGGTGGATGAGAAGCGGGACATGAGCCAGCAATGCGCTCTCGCAGCCCAGAAAGCCAACTGTATCCTGGGCTGCATCAAGAGAAGCGTGGCCAGCAGGTCAAAGGGGATTCTGCCCCTCTGCTCTGCTGAGACCCCACTAGGAGCACTGCATCCAGCTCTAGGGTCCTCAGCACAGGAAGGACATGGACCTGTTGGAGCGGGTCCAGAGGAGGCCACAAAAACGATCAGAGGAACAGAACACCTCTGCTATGAGGACAGGCTGAAAGAGCTGGGGTTGTTCAGCCTGGAGAAGAGAAGGCTGCGAGGAGACCTTATGGCAGGCTTTCAATACTTAAAGGGGGCCTACAAGAAAGACAGTCTTTTTAGCAAGGCCTGCTGTGACAGGACAAAGGGTAATAGTTTAAACTAAAGGAGGGTAGATTTAGACTGAACACAAGGAAAAAATTTTTCACGATGAGGGTGGTGAAACACTGGAACGGGTTGCCCAGAGAGGTGGCAGATGCCCCATCCTTGGAAACATTCAAGGCCAGGCTGGATGGGGCTCTGAGCAACCTGATGTAGTTGTAGATGTCCCTGCCAATTACAGTGGGGATGGACTAGATGGCCTTTAAAGGTCCCTTCCATCCCAAAGCATTCTATGATTCTAAAACCGAAACAACTACTTTTTTCCAGAACACGCACATAGCATGGTGTAAGCAATGGTTGCTACACATTTCATGTGATATTTTCCAAAGAGGAGCCTGTGTGCACGCACTGCATTGTACATGGTCTGCAAGACTGATGATTCCAGGAAGAGTCTGATTTACCGTGCATGCTCCGACCATGCAGGCACTGTTTGAGCAGCAGGTTGGACGCTTCCTGGAAACACAAGTCTCACTGCACTTGTTCTCTGCGGATGACATTTCTAGGATTTCCAGATGTCCAGGGGACCATTTGGATCTACTACTTTTCCCAGGCTGTCAGATGTCCAGAAATCCTGAACAAATGTATTTAAGTCACTGAATTTCACGCAGACAAATTTCTAAGTGGGGGAGTGGGGGAGAGAGATTCATCTGGGGAATCTTAAACATATGCTAGCCCTGTACTCCTTGTATTTCTGAAAAAGGAAAGAGCGGTAAATGCTTTTGCAAGACAGTGATTGTCAACCCTGCTAAACCCATGAAAATCTATTGTAAACACAGCACTCATCAAGGAGAAACTGAAGTTGAAGGAAGAGAAATGAGGTGGAAAGCAGAAAAAAAGCATGAAAAATAAACAATATGAAGTATCCACCTCAATATGCTATGCTGGTGAGTTGGAAGGAAGAAACTGGGGAAGTTCCTTAGATAAGATTTTTAAAATAAGTCATTACATTTCATTTATGATTTTGCCATAAAGAATAAGAGCACGGTGAAGTCTGCTGGCAATATAAAAGTTAGTGGGTATCATCCATACACAGAAGGGTAGTAATATTTCCTATAAACTTATCATGTGTCCTTGAGGACCAGATTAATGTAAATGTAATTAAATATAGTTATACAAAGTACAAGTTCAAGGTGGGATATTAATACTAGGCAAAGCAGTAGCGGATGAGGAACATGACTGCTCAGGATAGCGGAAAGGTAAATGAAAAAGAGATCTAAATACTGGCACAGATATAAATGGGTATAAACTTGTCAGTGAGTTTAGGCTGGATACCAGAAAACAGTGGTTAAGCACAAGAGGAACATCATACCTGCATAGCCGCTCAGTGCTCCACACCACAGGCAAAGCAATGGAAGGAAAATACTCAACTAGTTTCAAGACAGAGGCTGACAAATTTATGAACGGGATTTTAGGATGTGGGTTTTTTTGGTTTTTTTTTCAGTAGCCGAAAATATAGCCTAAGCTCAGACTGCGTCATGAACCTACCTCAAAAGTCTATGTTAAAATACTAGGGAAAACACTAAAATTTATTATACTGTAACACCTAGAAGTTGTTATACCTTCCTAGAAGAGCAGAAAGAAGTTGCTAGGAAGGTTAGGAAACCTTATCAAGGATAAATAGCAAGAGTCTTCTGCGCATAGAGAGGTCGGGGAAAAATTTTGAAAAACAACTTGAACATTGCTGACTGGACATCTTTGCATGATAAGGACCAGATGGAAAACCCAGAAGAGACTAGATGAATTCACTTGCAAATTGTCATTTAGTATTAATTATGCCCAGAAAGCTGCCTCACACTGACGTTTGTATTACCAAATGCTACAACACGAATATATCTACGTAAAAGTTTATAATCAAATCCATGCAAACAATTTAAATATTGCAATGCTGTAAACAGATTAAAGATATGATTTTAGTTAAGTATTTGGGTTTGCAGTAAAACATTTCACCATTATGCCATGTGTGGTTTTTCTGCTTAACTGCAATCTACAAAAACGCTGTAATAACACAGCTTTCTGATTAACCAAACAACTAATAACCGAGAAGACATAGTGACTAGCTATCATCCTTATGTAAATAAGGAAAGCTTATTTTTGCTCACTAATAGCCGCACATAACAATGAAATGCTTTTAATAAGTTTTAAGAGGATAAGACTAAGAAATCAATTTGGTGAATGCCCTTTTCAATGACCGCACACTATGTCTACGGCTGTAGCATGACATGTTTGCATTGTTATTTGGCTGTAAACAAAATGAAAAGATCTGTCACTGAAATTTAAACAGAGAGACTGGTTACATAAACTGAAACATTCTCAGCCCCAGTACAGTACAATCAACAGTCTGAAGAGATTGTACAGCTAAACAAAGTTTGGGGATGTTTTTGGATAGGGAAGAAAGATTAATAACCAGAAAATAACTCTTGGCTCCCGTTACAAACTCTTAGGGATATTATTTAAAATTTGTGTAAGTCCAAAGATTGATGTTCAAGCTTATGAAATAACCATTTTTCCGCAGTGTTGAAATACACACCCACATGGAAACAAATCTTCTTGCTAGCCAATTTTAACAGAATATACTGCTTTTACCAAAAAAAGCAAATTAAATAAATCTGACCTATCTGTTCTCCTAGATAATTGTAACTGCGGTCAGCGAACAACAAATCTTCTATAAATGGTCATCTTTCCAAATTACACTGGCTTCAGAACGTGCTTGATTAATTGCACAAACACCGCATGCCTACAAATGCAATTTGTCTGCAGGGACCAACAGAGGATGCCCGAGGCATTCCCAGTAGTCATGTGAGAGAGGATTTCTCTCTCCCTCTCTCTGTGTTTGTTGCAGGTAAACAACGTTGTGCTTCATCACAAGACCTTGCATATCCCTCTAGTCCCAAACAGAGCTGTTGCCTTGCCCTAAATGGAAATATTAGAACAATTGGGATGAGTAGTAGTGAGCTTGGAGAGGTCTCCTTCTAGGAGAAACTTCCCCCCTCTAACAGCATCTCCTGTTGGCGGGACGGTGGGAGGTGAGCACTGCCAGGGCTCGAGCCAGATTTCGGCAGCTGACTTAAATCCCCATGCCTGGCGTCGAGGGAGGGCTGGCGCCAGGTCATCAGGCTTTTCTCAGCAGGAGCCAGCGTGGAGTTTGCTCAAATCTGAGGCTGGTTTCTCGATCAGATGGACACACAGACAGACCACTCCGTGCACTCCGTTGCTATCACCAAATGCAAAACCCTTGCAATAAAAGCTTAATGCTCACTGGCATGACTCAAGTATATTGTAGTAAACCGAGCTCTAGAAATAGGAATGATGAATCACAGGCTAATCAACATTTCTGCTGTGTCTATCTTCTTTACTGGAATGTAGTAGAATTTCATAAATTCACATTAAATTTTAGAAGTGGCATACTGTTTCTAAATGATCTTTGTTATGTGCGACTAAAACATAATCTCCATAACTCCATCAAACATATGTCCGACATCAGTGATACCTGGCAACTCAGAAAACACTATTTCTGATTTAGAGCAGTGAAAGGGTTAAACGAATCTTTCCACTAAGGAGTCAGAGTGAAGCACAAAGAGTAATCAGAGAGGCTGTAGAAGCCCATCTAACTGCACTCTTCCTTCACCTTCAGGAGTAGCAGCTATCCTATTATAAATACCAGGAAAAAAAGATCTCGGAGACAGAGCTGATAAGTAAGGAGCTGGGCACAGATAAGCTGGCTACACAACTTCCTGCAAAGCAACCAACACCTCCCTCCATAAATCCTGTAATCTGGAATAGGCATATGATGTACAACATAAAGCATGATTTTAAGTCTGGAAAGAATCAAAGTGCTTGTGCTTAGAGGTATAAGATATGTTATTTGAATTGCACAAACTAGAGGTGCTTGCTGCTGCCCCGACTGCTCTCGAGCTCACATGGGGACGCATCGATGGCTCCCTCCCTCCACGTCTAGCCCTGATTTTACTCTGTTTCTCAGTCAAAGGCAAAATGAGATCCACATTCCCTTCTCTTTTGGCAAAGCCTTAGCAGCTCATTGCGTTTAGCAAAGCCATGGGAAATTTAGAACCAGGTCCTGTTTCATTCCAGTTGCGTACACCCAAACGAAAGCAGAGTTTTTGATAAATGGTCCGGTTTATGGCACATCTCTAGTTTCTCCTCTTTTATCCACAATACTACATCACAGTTCAATTTGATTATTACTGAAAAACATTTCAGGGTACATACATCTATCCACCCAGTCAACTGTATCAGAGTACAAAAAAAGAAAACACGTTAATAACACAAAAAGATACATAGTTTAGAAATAACAATAAAAGTACAATAGCAAAAGAAATTTTAGGGTTCGTTGGGGTTTTTTTTCCTGCCTCCAAAAGGGGTGAAGACTTTCTTCACAACAAGAATAAGTAGTAGAACAAGCAAGATAACATAACCCTTAGATTTTAGAATAAAGCAAGTTTTTTTACTTTATAATTAAACCACTTTTTAAGACATTAAAATCAGTGTATTAGTCACCTGGGGAATATGGAAGAATGGAAACTATCCTGAAAGCTAAGGCAGTCGTAGCACAAAGTTAAAGTTAACAAAAAGCTGCTGTTTTGCAGAATTTAAAACATTGCACATGAACATTGCCCAGATTGACAACATGAGCTGGAATGGTGCCAAAAGAGCAGCTATGATTTATTAGGTCTGTAGCACATAATCCAAGAAATAAAAAGGACTTCCGTGACAGATGAGCATAAATGAACTATTGGGCCAGACATCCATTTCTTAAAAAGTAAAATAAAAAAAGGACTGAAGCAAGATATTGTATAGATTTAATATACATTAATATATTGTATCTTTCCTGGTATACTTTTAAATTTCTGAGTTTTAACCAACTACAATTTTTTTTTTTTTTTTTTTAAACCAGACTAGTTTAAATAAATATTTACCAAGTCCCATCACGTCATACTGCCCTTCCCTGGTAATATCATCATGGACCAGAAAACATTTACAAAGAATTAGGACAGAGGCTGAAACCCTGACCCTACTGAAGTCAATGACCAAATTCCCGTTCTCAGCAGAGATGTGGAGCTTCACGCTAAACCCTCTCCTCTTCTACAACGTAAAGCAGTGAAGGAAGAGGGACCATTTACATTGCCCTAGTAGAGATCAGAATCTGCCCACAGGGCCAACTAGTCTCTATAGCTAAGTATGGTCTGACTTGACACCAGTAATAAAACAGTACTTGAGCTCCTACATGCACCAATACCACGTTCTACCACAGTTTTCATCTCAAACGAATGGTAATAGATCCACAATGTACGTACTTCTGTAAGTCTAGGGAGATTTTAATGGGAACACAATTTTATTCTCTTTGTGACTCTCCCTGGCAAAGCCATAGGCTGCTATGTTTTGAGGTTTAGTCACCTGAAACAGAATAACTTTTTTCCTCGTGTCTAATGTGTTGATAAATCATTTTCAGCACATAAATTTCCCTCTTATCATAAAAACTTGATCAGAAAGCAAGAAAAGGTACAATAAATAGCCAACAACATGCTAACCTGTGTGGTTTGATACAGCTGAACAAGCTGTGAAAAGGAATATTGTTCCTTTAATAGAACGACTGAAATGGTGCTCAAAACAGATTGGGCTGACAATTTTTGCAACCTTGGTGTCTCCTCCAAGATTTACAATGGCACAGCTCCCCTTTTTAGCAAATTAAACCTTGTGTCAAGGCTTAAAATTAAATCCAAACTTCTTTTCTTCTCTGTACAGAAGGAACAAATTGGCACCACATGCCGGTAGTCAAGGAGTGCTGATGGGAAACAGAGTGAAGTAAGCGCCCTCCAACCTGGAAGGCGTCACTATTCAAAATCAACTGGGATAAACAGTCAATTCCACTTAAAGTTTGACATATAAAGGCTTGTAAGATAGAAACATTCAAATATAAGAATTCTTCTGTACCACACAAACCTGTCTCAGTGCCAACACTTAAACTTTCTGTGCTGTGCAAGCACTTTGTGGAAATCTGCCTTTAGTATAGTTTAATGTTATAAGATCCTGTGTTGCCAAAGCCTGTTCAGTTTGTTCCAGAGAAAAAAAGGAAATACAGGAGACCCAGAGTGTAGGAACGGCAGTGACTTAATATCATATTGCCTACTGTTACCAATATAGTTTTTTTCATTATTCGGGATTCTCTTTTATAACGTTTTAAAGCTTACTCAAACAGATATACCAGATAAAAGGGTGTTTTTAAGGATGGACACATGAACTGCTTTTCATGGACAGAAACATAATAGCTTTTACAAAACTACACAAAGGCGACTTCCCTCCAGTTAAGGAAGGTACCTCATGTAATTATTTTGATGATTACTGAAGCAGGTCCCATGTCTAATCCATCCTGAAATCCACTTTGCCCACTGTTTGCATGCAAAAGTAACCCTACTTTTCCCAGGTCTAGGACCAAACTCAGGCCAGGCACTTCAATAGGAGACTCAAATGTTTAGGAAAGGTTTTGCTTTCCATTGTGGTCTGTTTAAGCAACCAGCACAGAAGCTGCTGCAGGAAAGGGCTCTTTTTACAACATAACAAAAAGGTGGAATAAATCTAGTCTTAGAAGCCCCTTTATCTTTTTATATTAACTGTATAGGTATAAGAGATTGTTTCAGAGGTGATCCGATTCCCTGCTTAAAGCTTTCCATTGGTCTTCCCATACTGCTTCTAACCAAATCCAGTTTCACAATTAAATGCACTACAGAGACGTTTGCAGAGCACGCAGCAGAGTATCAGCTCACCCAGCACCACTGAGGCAGATATACTTAACAGCAGAGAGATACCGCAGTGAAGGTAAGAAAGACTCCAGATAAAGACCCCAGTACCTTTGCTATATTCTCCCTAGCTCCCATTAGTTTTGAGTGAGTTAATATGAAATGTGTGTCATAATCTGTCGTAGCAATTTGTATTGCCTTTCTAGACAAGTTCCATAGTTGCCACGCTAGTTTGAGATCAGATTAGGATGGCAATGGGCTACCAAAACAGGCTGCTTCTTTCCTTCATCTCAAGAAGTCCATCAGGAATGGAAATAGCCCCACACACATCTGTCATACAAATCTGTGCACGCTCTAAGGTATACAAATAGGGGCTACTAGTGGCTAGAAATAGGCCCAGAATTACAGAGTAGGAGCGATGAAGCTGGATTTCTAGAGATGGCTGAAGTGTACTGGAACAGGGAGCACAAATTCATAGATTTTTTTTTTTCCCAGACATATATACATGTATCTACATTAAAAAAAAAAAAAAACCTGAGATTTTTATTGATTTACTTTAACTGGTTCAAACATGTACATAGGTTTTAAGTTTTCAGGTGTGTTCTTCACATTGACATCTGAGTACTATCTGTGACACCTGCAGGCGCTGTCTCCTGGTATCGAAATGAGTGTCCACAAGCAGGGTTTCTTTTGCCTTCATTAGGACACACTAGCTAAAATACAAGGCTCCTACAACACAAGTACCACTTCCAACAAATCTGTAACAGTTTAAACAATTGTTACCAACATTTCCAATGTTTGAAAGGAGCAAGTGTTGAAGACTATCAACAGTCCTAACACCAAACCACTGGAAAGCTAAAGTGAAGACAGTTAGTTGTAAAGCAGCATTATTCCAAATTACCTATATCAAAGTAGAGATTATATTTGCATAGATTGTTGGATATGCTGCTAAAGGTGTGTTATTCCTTAGTGTTAAAAAAAAAAAAACAACAAACAAAGCGTCAGCTGTAATTTTGTTAAAATGTGAAGTTTTCCAGACTAGAGAAGCACAAA
The DNA here is from genome assembly GCF_965183815.1 of Platalea leucorodia. NCBI lineage: Eukaryota > Metazoa > Chordata > Aves > Pelecaniformes > Threskiornithidae > Platalea > Platalea leucorodia. The sequence continues at coordinate 99,048,471 of NC_138827.1, forward strand.
ATTGCAGAGTTACAATTACATTGTAGTGCCGCACATCAACTGGAAGAGGTGACCTGCCAGCTGGAAGGCAGGAGGCAAGCCTGACACCCACAGCACCGCACCATGCTCTCAGGTGAGGACCAGACTATCAGAGTCTCTGCTGAGACAGTAAATCTCTGCTCACCATTCGACCTGTGGAAGTGCCCAAATTCCCCAACAACCACCTGATAAACTTAGTTTTCACTGGTACATACCTATTTCATTGGGATCTTTTCATTACACTTGGGTAATTTCAGATGGCAGATACAAAATTTTAAAAAAAGGATAAATTAAAAAGTTCAGCCATGCTGAAGGCTTGCGCAACTTAGCAGGAACTATTATTTCATAGAGCATTTCTCAGCTAAAGTTGCATTCATGTTTTGCAGTTCACCTCTATGTTTAAATAATAATTATGGTTGTGACATACAGTGACAAAAGCCAGAAAATTCAAAATTAGCAGAGACATACTCTGTCCATTGTTTGTTTGAATGTGTTCAGCTGGTTTTGCTTTACTAATACCACCAAGACAGAAATTTTCATTTCCCAAAAACACAAACTTCTGGCAAGGGGTTACAGAGTGAAATAAATCTTATTCTTGGAAGAGATTTTTGTTTGACACCTGAATCATTTCTGCTCATTTCTCTCCTTTTTTCTTTCTTCAAATGGAGTCTTAGAACTCTAAGCCAAAATACAGAGTCTTAGAGTTATCACAACAAAAGCTCAGCATCCAATTTCTAATTCCAAATACACTGTCCTCCTAAAATGTATCAACAAAGCCATAGCCTTATTAGCCTGCACAAAATTAAGAAGGCTCGCCACAGCAAGGACATCTCCTCAAACATTTTGATATGCAATTGTTTTCTGAGTGGGTGTGGAAGCAAAGGTGTCAAAACACATACTTTTAGAGCTTTTTATTTTCGATTTAGAAGTTTTAAGATAGATGCACTTCATTTTCATTTATAATAGAGTGGCAAATGCCAAATGCATCCGAAATCAGCGATAATACTATGCCTTAAAATGGTGAACAACGAGTTTATTCTACTGTGTACCATTTTTTTCCACTTGTTTTCTCTCACATATTACTCCTCTTTCCCCTCCCTTTCTGGATACAAGTGAGAAATCCCCTTTTTATACATTTATGTATACACATTACACGTCTCCTGTTTTCTTTTACATTGAGCAAATATAAGAATGCCTTATTATCAATGGACTGGTTTCACATTGTTATTCTAACACACCGTGAGCTTTTAAGCAAACATTTTTTTTCTCCTTCTGATATAAAAGAGCTCCAGAACTTTTTATTTGCAATCCTAGAATATTCACAAGATTTTTTCCAATCTCTTAATTAAGTCCCAATCCTATATCTACTGGAATTGACTGGAAATTTGCCATGGACTTCCGTGTATGCAGGTTTACAGTTTTGGTTTAGTGAACTAATTCCAGTATAATACTATTGTATCTGTTGGGTTATATCCCACAGGAATTTGGCCCACAGCTTCGCTAATTAGTATATGCTATGATAGGACACCGAATCCGCCAAAGCTTTGAAGTGGATCTGCTGAAGCCATCACCTACAGCGAGATCCCTAAAGACCAAAAGTCTTTTAAACACAAGAAAGCCAGGCTTTATTTGAATAAAATTAGAAATTTAACTTTCAAATAGAGAAAGCTCAAAGTGACTAGGGAAGGCAAGGCTGAAGTAGAAAGGTTTCTGCACAGCTATCTGTCCATGTCCTTGCTTGTGGGCTTTATTTTATCTGACTCAAGTCACTTGCAGAAAATTGTGCCCAATTCTCTCTCATCCCTACAACATTTCTTGCAGCATGCTTTGGGATCTGGCTGATGCTTTCTGCTCCTCGCTGCTATCTGTGAGCCTCGCGGCATGAGTGGAAGGCTCCTCCATTTGCACCCGTGTCCCACCAGCCCTGGCAGTCCTGCTCAACTCGCTCTCCAGCCAGGCAGCCCTGCGGGAAAGGAGTTGTCCCTTCAGGGACATGGCCACCTCCACCACACTGCTGCGTTGACAACTCCATTGGGTCCTCAGATCAACTAACTTTCCCTCTACTTTTAAAACACATCTCCCCTCTGTTCTCTTTTCCTGCCTCTGCAGCTCTTGGGGCGCAGGTTTTCATTGGGAAAGTAGGAAAAACGCAATAAGCTTTTCTGTTTTCTTTCTCATTCCTTTTCCTCCCAGAACTGTCCTCCTCATCCCATTGCAAGGTCAGAGGGAGCTCTGCAGGCCTCTAGCATCTTGTGCTAGTGGCAGATCGATATTTGTCTCTCAAATCACTTCATCTCCTCAGTCCCCTGAAACCATTCTTCCCCAAAATCTCAAATGATTTCTTCCTGGTTTTCAGTCAGAACCAGAACTTCGTCATCATTTTGATGGATTACCTAGTCTCTTTGAGAGTGCATGCCAGTGTCTCTTTCTGAAAGCCTTATTACCTCCAACAGTTCTTTGCTGTCATTGCCTTTCTTGTTTAACATGGACAATATAAGCATCACACTCTACAAGCATCATTTGAGCTTCATCTCTTGCTTCAAACCAGACTACCCTTGAGTCTTGCACAGTCTTCCTATAAATTTTATCTAAATTATAGTTTTCTTGAAGAGGTGTAACTTCCCAGGCTGGCACCCTTTTATAGCTCTGTACCAGGAACATTATTTCCTCTGAATTTGAGAAACACAATCTTAACGTTTACAATGCGGTAGCAAAGCTCTGTCAGCAGCAACTGCCTGGACTACACCAGCCCTTTTTCCCTTCCTCACCTCTTCTCCTTCTGCCACCAGGCGCATTTGCAAGGACTATAGCAACCCATCATTTCTAATTCATTATCATAACCCCAAATTTTGCCTCCAGTCCACAACTAAGTCCAACTTCCTTCACCTATTTGCTACAATTTCAAAGCCTTGGGATTTTTTCCCTCCCTTACTGCCCCGCACTCCTCAGATGTTCTTGCAAATGTGTTATTAATAACCAGACCATCTAGTGGGAAAACAACAAGAAAGCTGGCTAGTCTTTGATTGTAGGGTTGTTGGGGTTTGTTTGTTTGTTTTAATACTTCTTCCAGCCTACAGGGAAGTCTTTTTACCTTTGTTACATTATTAGTTTTAACGACTGCATTATTTATTTTTGTTGCTTTTCATTCTGTAATTGTTAAAAATCCATTAAACTACAGTAACTGAATAATTTCAGATGATTTCTTTCCCCTTCTTTACACCCAAGAATCAAGAATTAACTAACAGTTTAATTAAAACAGATAAACTCAGAGAGATGTTAGTTCCCCCGAGAGGATTACATACACATCTGATATTTTCAGAAGAATAACTAGGGAAAAAAAAAAATTGAGATTTTAATTATATGCAATGCCATAGTTAGCATTTTTCCTCTTCAATAGACAAAGTGGTCTGTCTTTCCACCTAGATCACAGGCCTAACCTCCAGCCAAGGAGGGCAGTCAGGTTCTACAGTGGAAGCAGTATCAATTTTTTTTCAGAGATGACTTCAGGTATATGTGGGTTGGCTTAAGGGAGAGGTTCCCCACACTTATACATTACAAATGTCACACTCACACCTGAATACAGCATTATACCTCAGAAGCTCTGGGACCACTGGCCAAGCAAGGTACTAATCACTTGGCACATGCATTTATTTCTAGATATGGTGTACCAGTAATGAAAAATTCATATTTTCCAGAGTAAGGATACTTGCAAAGCTCACATTTCACACCAAGCGGTCTATTGTCAATGGACATAGAGGTCCAACTCTTTGCTCAGCGTGTCAGACACTATTGCTACGCCCAGCGTGGCTATAGCATGTTATGGCTATTACTGATATCTATCACGGTCAATGCTGTCGGAAGCTCTACGTAACGCAGGTACTACGAATGACTGTTACAGTGACGTATGCGCAGTGACCTAAGCATTGCAACAGTAAATAGCTAACAACAGTGCACCAAGGAGAAATGCAAAGCATACGGTGCCAAATGCCAATATTTTTGGTGCCGTTTTGTGCAGAGCAGATGCTGATGTCTTTGGCTCCTTGATGCAGGACCCACAGCCCCACAGGAGGGCAGATCCTGATGTGCTTGGGGAAAGCAGCATGTTTGAGCACATAGGCTTCACGCAGCAGTGTGGCACACACCGGGAGAAAAAAACTATTCCAAACCTGCCAATCACACGTGGTCCATTTTCAGCATCAGCCCACAAGCTCAAAAACTTCATACCTTCCTCCTAGAAATAGCTCAGGATGAGGAAAAACAGCTCCACACCATCTCCAGCCATTTCCCCAAGACCATTAGCATAGATAGCCACAGGATCAGGATTGACATTATATCCTCTATATTTGTCAAGCCTGTGCTTGCTCAACTGAGCTTGTTTTGGTTTCTAGTAGCACTAAGATTTGAGAAAAAAAGGAAACATTCATTTTTTTTTTAGCTGATGTTACTGTGAAAACCTGGAATCCAGAACATGTTGGACCCACCACAACCGCTTCAGGTTGGAAGGTTGCTTTCAGAGGCTCGTTACTGCAGACACCAATGACGGCAAATTACATGTTTGCCTTGGAAGTCCACCAGAATTTAAAGCTCCAGTAACACATTGGTCTCACTCTGCTCCCTACACACCAGACGGCATTTATCTCAAACTCAAAGCTTTGGCCCCTGAGAATGTGTCAGATCCTTGACAGCTCCCCCCTCATCAACCCAGCATAATGTGAAGGCTGAGAGCACACTCATGCTATGTACAGCCAAAGGTATAAAACTATGTGCTAAATAACCTTTAGTATATTTTCATTTCCTTTTTTTTTTTTTTAAATAAAAAAATTAAAACCCCAACATAATAGAATGCACATTTGGAAATAAGAACAAGATTTCCTTTAGTCCATTTTTAAGAGATTGCATAATAATTTTGGTCTTTCTCCAATATTAATACTAGATTGAGGTAATGCAGAAAAAACTGAAATCAATGCTGAAAGCAAGTTCTTAGTTAAAATTCCTCAAAATTTTAAACTGCAGACGAAGTAACTTAAAAATAACCTCAGAAGGCTTCATCCATTCTTACCAATTTGTTAAATTAAAACGGATTAGAGTGGATATACATTTTTCTTTGCTACAAATTGCAATGGCATAATACAGAATGCAGCTCAGAAGTTAAGGAATCTATGTGCAAAACAGAAATGCATGTGTTAAATGACAAGTTGAACTTTGACGTAAAGATTAAAAGCGATGACAAACATTTTTATGTTTACTTTCTCTACAGTAATCGTAAAAAAAGCTTCTGGGTCATAATTAAGGCCCTTGGTCTTAAAAAAATTATCTTTAATATTTCACTCTGGTGGAAAATATTCCATTATTTTAATAAGAAGAATACGACATTATTTCTATTTGTATTTTCTGATGAATTCAGGATATATTTGAAGCAAAGACTGTGCTCTCAGCTACCAAAAGAACCCAAAAACCAAAAAACCCACTACAAAACATTAAGAACTTACAGTTTTCACACTAGCTTCCATTTCTGCACCTAAAATAACTACCACCTCTGCCAGTCAGTATTTTGGTCATGCGTTTTTTTATTTTAATGAAAAAAAAAATCAGCAATTAATTTACAGTGTAAAGTTGCAGAGGCACAAAATAAAGATGCAAAAAACTGTAGTCCAGTTAAGAAATGGCATTCTTTAAAGTATCAGTACAAGGCACAGTAACAGGGATACTTCTTTCTTATTAGTCAGCTTAGTAACCAGGCAGGAGAAAGTGTTAACTTTAACTTGTTGAAAATGAGCGTGCATTCTAAAAACCAAAATCCAAATATCTAACACAACTATTGTCAGATTGCTTGTCCATTAAAAATTAATTGGAATCAAGTTTTGATACAGTTATGTGCAGAATAAGAACTTCTGCATATTTGGCAGGCAGCCCACTTCTGTATGCAATGCATAAAAACTGTAAGAATGGATTCTATACTAACTACGGGGTGCTTACTTTCCTTCAACGATAATTGTCTTAATGCCTGTTTTAATCAGTATTAACTACTAGCAATAACATGCTTTTAATTATGTTTTAAACGAGTCCTTTATTGGGCTGTTTTGGGAAGCAAATTAGTCAAAAGGAGCTGTTAATCAAAAACGTGTTACTGGCACAAAATAAATGTTCATTTAAGGAGCCATTTGAAATAAACCTGGCTCATTGACTCTGACAACCTACAAGGACACTGGGGCCTCCTGAGGATAACTCCTTCAGTACTCTCCTAGATACGCCTTGCTGCTCAGAAGTTATAAGTAGAAACATTAAGCAGTTTAGGTCATTCATCAGCTAACTTTTACTACTGTACTCAAGAAAATGAGCCTCCTAGGAACTTCACAGCAGATCTATTCCTTCATTAGCTAAGTAATATTGAGAGAGATGTTCCTGTCATTATGAATGGAGAAATCTATTGCAGTGAATTTTACTAGTGTCCCCTTTGTCTATGAACTGTCTTTGTAGATTCCAAGGTATTTAGGCTGAAAAACTAGCATAATTATCTTTGAACATTATTCGTATGTGTTCATTTCCTTCTGCTGAGTGATATCCATGCCCGAAAATTCAACCACGCGAGATTATATATTCCGCCTAATACACAGGCGCACAACTTGGCACTCGGTACGAGTACATAATATCACTCTCACAGCACAACTTTAAATAGAAATTTCATTAAATCTGTTCCATCGCCAGGTTTGAAAACTTAATTTTGCTGTAGCTGTTTAATTTGAAGCACTTCAGCTTTAAACAAACTGAGGATTGCTTGAGTTGCAGCAATAGCTAAGAGTCTGGGTTTGAAGTCCACAGATCATGGCTTATTGGTTGATCCTTTGACTTTCAAATCTTAAACTAATCTTGCTTCATGATAAAGAAAAAAAAACGTTCAAAATGAGGTGATTTGATTTTACTCACATGGTATATCTCAGTTAATTCCTTCTAAGTTCTTAACCTTCTGCTCCAAAATATATTATATATATTAACAAAATGGGTACCCTAAAAATGTCACCGAGATACCGTTCTCCCCACCACGCCTGCTAAGACAAAAAGCATGCTAAAGCAATATAAAATGAGTTCTTGTAATAACAAAACTGGGTTTTCCTATATCAAGAGCCCCTTCAGGATCATATTGGAGTAAGCTCTTATTGGGGAGGCAGGTGGTTAATTAAGCATCAGTTCACAGCGTGTCCTTAAGAGACTGAGCCTAGGGGTAGGAATGAACTTGCAAGAGAAGTTATCACTGGATTAACACCACCACCAAAAAACAAAACAAAACAAAAAAAAAAGCCAAACTGGGGGAAGGGTGCCGAAAATTTATAGACTGAAAATACAGGGCATGCTGTACATCCATGTTTTTTTTTTCCAAAGACTGCTGTTACTCAGAAGATCCACTGGCAATAGTCATGTCCAATATTATCGCAGGAACAATGACACTATTAGCATTCAAACTCCCATCTTCAAAAGGCAACCGGAGATAGCAGCAAGCCAGGTCTCCGGGGTATCCTTGACACACATTTTAAAGGGCCTTCTAATGGGAGTTTACACACCACCCTTCCTTCCAGCCCAGCCATACCTAGAAAATCTTTAACCTGACTAATTCCCTGCTCTTTCATACTCATTCAAAACAGAAACTCTAGTCATGATGACGTCCGCCTGGGGACAACACCAGCACTTCATCAGTACATCAGCTTGGACAAGCAGCAGGAGGTGGCAAAGAAAGGAAGAGGTGCAAAGACCTGGTGGGCAGTAAATTACTCAGGAATGAAGCTGCCTTCTCCTCCCATTCATACTCTTCAAAGAAAATAGTGCCATAGCAAACCCCGCCTGGCAAGTATATCTATGCCATAAACTACAAACAATGTGACAAACCCAGCCTGCAGACAGACCTATGGGACTTCCAAAGCACTAGGAAAAAAAATTTGGCAAGTCCTGCCCCGTGACTGTGCTTTAAAACTCAGTGTCCTGGGGTGGGGCGATAGGGAAAGGTGAGCTGCTTATATCCGACAGAGCGCAATTCCTTCTGCATTAGCAGCATAGCATGTCATGTTTGAAATAGTTTTATGGTCTAATAAACACGTCCTGATTTTATTGACTTGTCTTTAATTCTTTCAGCATGTATCTAAGAGAACAAAATGTCCTTTAAACACTTAAAATTATGGCTTTAAGCCACTCAAAGAAAAAAATTGAAATAAAAATTTTACTAAGGGACAATCCAGTAAAACACCTTAAGACAATTACTCTTAATGAAATACAAAGATTACAAATAGCTACTGACTACTTCCATTACAAAAGCCATTATAAATTCTCTGTCTCGTGGAGAAACTTCCCCCCTTTTTGAAGATTTTAACCAGACCATAATTGCAAACCTGATTTTTATTTTATTGAATTCAAAGCTGATTGCACTTTTTGATGGACTTCATAATGTTCCAAATATAGCATAAATGCTTTCTAAGATGTGGGTTTAAGAAAGTTATTGGGACTGGCAACTTATTTTTCAAATTATCATTCATGGATCTATTTTCAACACCCTCTTTCTCAGTCCATTAAGTATATTTCTGCAGCCTTCATCCACAAGCCACAGTAAAAGGTTGTGTCTGACCCTGCTCCAGAGTAGCAATACTCTCCTGCTTCCAGTTAGCAGTATAACCACAAACGTGGTTTTTATTTCTTCTTTAAGTTTCTGGAAATGCAGAAATGTGGTCTTTTCAATATACTGTAATTGCTGCTTTTTTTTTTTTTTTCCCCTTCTCTTTATCACACACAGTTATTCCAGTCAATACTGCATGTATTTTGGTGTGTTTTGGCTTTAGCATTTCTTGATGCAAACTGTCCTTTGGGGATCCAGTTCCCACATTTTTATTCTTATATTAAAAATAATGGGGCGTAAGAAGATAACTCTCTTGGACCTGGTGAAAACCTGCAGAGATTTATGCTTTAAGCAATCAGTTCATTCAAATTCAGCACGGGCCTGTAACTACAAAGATGTTCCCTTAAACTAACAAAATCTAAGGTAAGTTATTAATTCATTTTCTTGGCCCCCACAGTAGAAAACATTAGATTGCAGCCTGGGTTTTGCTAGAAACTTGACAGAAGCTGAGAGCTAGAGACAGAGGCTGATGGACTTAAAGAAAAAAAAAAAAAAAAAAGTCTGTTGAAGTCAGTGGAAGATTTGAGTGTTTTACCAGTCAGCCCAACACTTGAAAATCTCCATCACAAACACATAAAAGCAAAGACCGTGCAGTGACATGAGAGCCAGCCCTGTCCTTCAATCACCTTCTTTTAGCGCTAAATTCACTAAGTAAACCTCTAAAGTGCAAAAGAAAGATAATGCCTAGATACAAGCAACTAGGACAGGTGGTACAGAAAAATGATGCAAAAAAACCATTACAATATATAAGATTTTAATCTCTTATTTATGATTCTTCCATAAAGTTTATTATAAGTCATTATATACATCTCAAAGTATCTCATCACAAAATGACATTTACAATGTAACCATAGCAAAATAATTCTGCACAGAACAATTTGCAAAATATCACATCAAAGGTAATGTAGGAGTACAACATAATTGTAGCAATTTCACCATATTAATACTATACTGCTTATACTTTGGGCCCCCAAGCAAAATAACTTTACACACAGAATAGGTAGGCAAAAATACTTATCTCCGTTTATATCATTTTATCTCAGTTAGATCTGCATGGAACAGAGTGTGAAATACATAAAGTACACTCGATGTGACTAGTAGGTACCACTCTTTCTTCCAGTGAAATCTAGATTTTTGTTACAGAATTACATAAGTGGTCCAAAACCTGCTTCACATCTAAAAATCAACTAATCCGTAAAAATCTCTAAAAAGAAATGCCTCTAAAAACACAACAGGGAAAAAATTATTACTGAAATGTCTATTATTCCTATTCCATGCTAACAAATCTTTCAACTCCATAAGAGAGACTGAAACCAGCCCTGAAAATAATTTATTTAATGACGGAATGAAAAGGAGAGTAAGGGGAAGATAAAAATAGCCTAGGACCAATTTTGCACTAAACATAACATGAAAGTTTTCTTCTAGACTTGCAGAGCTTTCTAAGTTGGTCTGTTGCAGGGACATTCATCTAACCAAATATAAGGCCCTATGGGAACTCTGAGGAGATTAAAAAGAAATAATGAAGGCATAATTGTAGGTTAGCTGGGAATAGTTCTTTCTCCTCCTCAGCATATGGAGAAGTGTGTCAGTCAGATGGTGCACACTGGAAGGTACAATACCTAGGGGGTTTGAGCGGCTGATGCTTCTTTATCTCTTCGTTTTGCTTTCAAATTTCTTTTTTCATCTGTTATTTTAAGAGATACCAGGGCTCGAGGTATTCTCTATGGGTTTGTCTTGCTTTTTTTTTTTTCCTCAGGGTGGGAAATTGAAGATCCACATTCATTTATACATTGAAAATTATTTCATATCCTGTCCTTACAGGTGAAACATACCTGCTCAGACAAATGGATCAGAAATTATAAGCCTATATATCTATTATTATACCTTTTTTTAAAAAAGGAATTTAAAAGAAAAAAAGCTGAAACAACACTGCAGACAAGCACTTTTGATAGTATTCTTTTATCTTTTTACATCTGTTAGTTCTTCGTTATGGCCTTTGCTGGACATGAATTGCTTCTACTTCATTTAAACTCCAACTTTCAAATCTATTATTTTCCATCTGACAAACAAAACAGCTACTTCAGAGAATGTGGACAGAGAAATTAAACTGGCAATGTTTTTAATGCCATCTTAATTGAACCTCAGTATTCATGCAAGCAGCACTGGTAGCAGTTTGTCTTCAAATGACCTCAGATTACAATATCGAATGTATGCACCTTTCCCCACCTGGTTATAGGTGTGTATCAGGTGAAAATTATAAGAACTACACTATTAATACAAAGGTGTAGATTAAAGTTCTGCCTGCACGTGGCACAGTAAGCTCAGTCCAACTAAAAACACCATCCTGAAAACTAAGCATCAGTGCCTACATATTATCTTCTCCATTATCAGCAGAGTGAAACACCCTGGCCTGTATAATCTTCAGCTAATGTAAAAGACAAGTTTAAGTCCCATTGCAAATGCAGAAAGTTAAAACAGAGTGACACATCTTAAGGCAAATTGGTTTGGAGCTAGCTTGTGTCCCCTTCTGTTCTTCTCCTTACTCCACAGAGATTATAGCTGGCTGCTTCTGCTGTTATGAGACAGAAAACTACTACACCTCCACATGTCAGCCAACATTTCATTCTGCCTGTGCTGCTGTAATCCAGCAACTCCTCAGCTCCTTATGACTATTCCCCAGGGATAATAATCTGTATTTTGGAACGAGTTTTTAGCTATCGCACTGTACAATGACATACTCAGTCAAAATTACTTGCCCAGTTTACCTACACAGTGCCTCGAGGACATGACTGTTATTAACAAGTACAAAGGGTAAGAGTGGAGCCAACTCACTAAATTTTCTATATTTAAAAAAAATCAATGAAACAAGAAAAACAACCAGACAAAATAAACATAAAATTAACCACCAAACTGCAGTCCATTTCCTTCTGCCCAGTGAACATCTCTTTAGCTAAAGCAGAATAGCCTTGTCAGGGCAGGGAGGGGAAACACAAACCAAAAACTCCTTCAACCCAGAATATGTAACAGGTGAAGTGTTTTCTTGAGATTTGAGAAAGAGAGGGTAGGATCTATCTCAAATCAGGCAAAATGCAATGTTAAATCAGGTTGCTACCTCTAGGTTGAGGCCTCCAAACCCCAGGCATGGAGAAAAACAATGATTCAGCAGCATATAACTACCTGGTTGCCACTTAGGTAACGGTTGATAAAGAAAGATCACTTGGAAAAATCAGACAATGTAAAAGGAAGGCTTCTAGGTTGAGAATATTTATGAGACTTTTGAACTAATGCTCTGGTATGAGTATGCAAGCATTTTTGTAATGCCTATAGGAGGAAACTCAGGTACTTCTGTGGATTAAGGTAGCAGATGGGGCATGGATTTAGAGGTATTCTCTGATTACTTCATTGGCAGATACGTATCTGGCTCCTTTTGTGGACACAATCATGAAATGAGCCTACAGACCATAATGCGTTCTACCCAGTTTAGAAGAAATGGGTTTTATCTCGCCCAGGGCTGGTAGGCTTGTGTTTGACCCTACTTTCATGTTGAACGGGCATTTAGCCTGAATCATAACCCGGTCCTTCGTTTGTAGAACTTCCAAAAATACATTTGAGCCCACTTAGGAAAATTAAGCAGAGCAACAAAATTATTAATAATTGCTAGGAAAAAAGGCAGGAACTAGTGGAGATTAAAAGAAGATGATGCATTAGACTGGAAAGAGCTAGTCTCCAGAAATTATCCTCATTTTTTTTTTTTTAAAGTTGAAATGGGTGAAAGTATTTTGCAAAAGTTGTTTTTAATGAGACATTTTCTCTACATCATATCAGGACAGAACTGTGAACTTTTTTTAATGGAATTACTTGACAAACTGATCAGTGCCATATCACTGCCTCCAGACACAGTTCTTTTAATGATGTCCAAACTACTTAACTATTAAAATGAAATTGTGAGCCAGCACAGTAGGAAGTAGATTGAGCAAGCTGAAGATCAAAGAAGATACCATCACAGTGGCCTTTGTGTGCCCACTGTAGGTTTGCTCTGACTGAAGGGTAAAGTAGTAGTGAATTGAATTATATTGGGCTGGTTCTATACCAGAGCATTGAAAGCAACATAAAAGAAGGGTCAAATAAAACAGTACAAGCCTACCGACCCTGGGAAAGATTGAAACCTATTCTGTAACGCCATGAGCCATTTTATCACTTCATGTAAATAGTGCTGGTGTGCTTGTGAACACAAACCTCAGCAATTTAAATACAATTTTATTGTATTGTTTTGTACATGTACTCTGTACACACTCTTCACACACAAGTTGGGTGTGATATTTGGGTACATGCTGTACAGCAGACTTGATACCTGTAGTCCTACCAGTCTGCATTCTTTGTCCGTCAATAATACTGCCCGAGAGATACGTTGAGTTTGGGTTTCTTTTAAAATGAGTCTACAGAAGAAAATCATTGCAAAGAGCAATATTTCTTCTCTGCCTTCTTATCCTGAATCACAATAAATTCTGGGTACAACCTGTTTTCTGGGGACCGCAAATTGTTTATTGAGCTGCTGAGAGAGCAGCATGCCTGTGCAGGCTTTGTGACTATTCCCACCCAAAGACCAGGACATCTGTTGGACAAATACCATCTGAAGTATTGTATCCATAAACTACGGTGCAAATTTCCTCTCCTAAAAGAAAAGAACAGCTGAGTCTTAAAGCCCTCAATGACTTGGTTCCATTTGAAATCTCAAATGCTGTGCCTATGTAAAGCATTAAGAGAAAATAGTCTTCCTGTGATATTTCCTCTGGTCGTCTCATTTTATCTTCTGCGCGAGCTATGCGTTGGCTCACTGCTGGAGCTGATGTATAGGGAAAAGCAGTGCTAACCAACTCCACTCCGCTTGGGGAGTGCACTGGTCCTGCCCCAAGCTAGCTCAGGAATGGATGAAAAAGTTATTTTTCTCTGGATTTTCCTTTTAGATCACCATACCATCAGGGTCTGGGCACCCACACTTGAAGAGCTTAACTTAGCTGGTACGGGCGATAAGATTAAATTGTATGAAATGCACAGCATACCTACACAGCCTTAGTTTTGAGAAAGTCAAGTGCAAAATGCAATCCAATGGATATCAACACTTGAAAACAGCAAATGTTCACTAACATACAAAGAGCTAGATTTAAGCATTTTGTATTTGCACATTCTAAAACAACACCAAAAACACTGTTACTTTTCTTCTTTTATAGTTTTTTTTGCTAGTTTACTTACTTCGAACTTGCACTATTTGGGATTATTTTCTGCTACTTTTAGGCTCTTTTTAATAATCCCAGGCAAAGCAGTGACCAGACTGCAGGAGAAGCCGCCAAAGTTGCAAGACGAAATTGGTTTATTTTTTACCTTTGCATTTTATTCCACAACCGTCCCTTCTACAGAAGCGGTCCGTAACACATATACACAGTACAGATACGCAAGCACACAGAGCTTGTGCTGCAATTTTAAAATTTATTTAAATGAAATGTAAATAAATTTTAAATATTAGGAAGAAGTTACAGGTGCTCAGGGAGAAGTTATTTGTATTTTATGGGATTCATTTCCCGCACAGTATGTGCAGGGAATTAGCTACAAAACTTTCCATTATTACCCAGGGAAGTTGCCTGTTTAATTCTCCTTGTGTTGTTAAGAAGATTTACCTCTCTGTGTTGTTTTAATATTTAAAATATCAGAGTTTGAGTTTGGGCAGGGGAAGAGGGATGGCAGTGGAGTCTTGGGCTGTTCCGGATGAGGTGCACTAGGGTGGCTGTAGGCTGTACCCAGCGCAGGTGTGCCAGGGGTTATGAGGGTCAGTCCATCCTTGCCAGGCTGTCACCTTGCAGAGGGTGAGCCTAGGCAGGTCCAACAGAGGCACAAGGGGAAGAGGATGGAGCTGTACTATTGCAATCACATTGCATGGTAAAGAGTGACCAGAAGCTGAACCATCCCTAACAGGAGCAGAGCACCCCCCCTGCCCTCTGCTCTGATCCATCAGCCTCCAACTCAAACACACAACAACCCATATCTCCGTGAACAAGAACCCATTCCATCTCAATAACCTTCTTGTCCTATGTCCCAAAAGACTCAGTTCTCTCTCTTCCTTAAAATGTGTCTACAGTGGAAAACAGAACCAACCAAAATTTACTGAACATGAAGCGCCTTCGTATCTAGCATGTTCTGGGAGCAAGGTTTGTGAGCCTTATGCACTTATAGTGAAATGTGAAGTCAAATTTGCAAACGCACGCAAACAGCAAATTAGCTAAACTAGCCATTGCGCCATAGACAGTTCAGCCAAAACCACAAGGGTTAACAGCACTGTGTGCGCTTCTAATCAACTCAGCATCTGTATTGCAGGCACGTAATGACACCTGTAACCGAGTGCGGTATTGCCTCAGTAATACAGCACCAGATCCCCGCTTACAAATTCTTCAAGCGGACAATATCAAAATAAGCATGAGTTGGGCCTAATGCAGCAGAGACTCATTAATAGGACCTGGATGATTTATCCACCACACCCTGGAAGCATTGCATTCCTTCTCTTTGCTTACTAGTTACAGCACCTCATCTCACCCGTGAAGGAATCATAGGTTGATCCATCCCAGAAACATATGCTGCACCAGCAATGCAACAAACAGATACTGCACAAGCTCAAGAAGTGTTCTTTAAGAACACTTCACACATTTTGCTTCAGCCTAGATACACTTTTACTATAAATATTTTTGCTAAATTCCATGGAAAATTCTTATTCTGAATTTATTCTCACTTGCAATGGGACAGAAACAATCCTCTGTTTGACACTATCCCTCCATCAAAATTCAAACCACTGCTACAGGAAGAACTCGTCACATGAGATAAAAATGTATAAGACACAATAGGTAAAGAGAAACTACTCATATGGTAATTATTAGTTCTCCCTAAAAGAAGAAAATAGCAAATCAGCCCCAGAAACAGAACAGTCACAGAACAAAACCTGCCCATGAGCTCTATCCTGGCAGGCCCTTCTCGAAGTTTTTTTGCATGGGACATTTTTTTCTATTCCTCATTTAATTTTGGCGCGTAGCCTCTCACAAACTGAGGAGAACAACTCATTTTATAGCCCTGATGAGTTTGTAGTGAATCACTTGGTTAGATCTCAAGCAACAACTCTGATCTAAGATAATACAAACTTGTATGTCAAGGAACCCTTGGATCTTTGGTGATGGAACAGAGCCCTGAGGCACACACATTACTAAAGCTTCTGTGTTTTCATCCACTTCATAATTACAAATGGAGATTTTTAACATATGTTTTTGTAGAAGTTAAAAAACCCACACTTCCCCCCCCCCCCCCCGCAAATTTTGCAGACTTTAAGTCACATCATGAATTAAAATGGTTTCCTTAACAAAGACTAATTGAACAGCAGGTCGCATTACCAAGTGGACTATGTTCTCAGCTTCGGTATCATAATAGGAAATCAGGGAACAGGCTCAGGTATGATCCTCTAAAGAAGAAGAGTCAACTACTTTGAACTGGAAGAACTGAAAAAGGACGACTGAATAGTTATATGCTAAACTTAACCACGATGCTTAAGGAACTCTGATGAAATTTGATTTGCTCACATATTTTTCTACTTCCATGCTATTATATGCTTCCCACTTTACCAGAAGATGTGAAACACAGAGAATAATACCTGCGTGCAGAGGAAAGGTAGTCCACCATACCCAAACAAATTTTCACCAGAAAGACTTAACTTACAAAAATATTGAATATTTATAAAGCCATTTAATTAAGGCTTTCATATATATCTCAAAGTAGAAACAGGCTAGCAGCAATTAACAGATAAGAAACTAGAATCCATACAAATCTGGTAAGGGGAGCAAAAGATGCACAAGATGATGACTGCTGGAACAGAAGTAGTCTTTTTTTTTTTTTTTTAAAAAGTTGTAAGTTATAATACAGCAGAAGAAAAAGTGCTCAATATAATTTTACTTTATTTATGAAAAAGTAAAATGAGAAAGCAATACCATAAGTAGATGGTGGAACTAGAACATAGAAATAACTAGAAGAAAGCTAATGTGTTAAAATAAAATAAAGAGAAACCCCCACGCCCCTGTAAAAGAAAAATAGTTGAGAGTGTGTCAACTTGACCTGTATCTGGGACAAAGTAATGCAATGGCTAATACAGGACAAGATTTAATAAAGAATTAGGTGTAGTACAATTAATAGGTTTTTGGAAAACTAATTGTATCACAGGAACTTGATCTTTTTAATGAGATTATGAGTTTGGGTGATAAAGGTAATACCGTGTTTATGTAATATACTTCAGTGAAGCATCTGACTTCCTTACACATGACATTTTGATCAAGAAGCCACAGTAAAGAACAATCAACCCCACACACATTAAATGGATTAAAATTTGGCTATGCCTCAAAACAGAGCTGTGAATGGTGTATCGTAATGAAGCAGTTTTAGAGAAGCCCTGCAAGAGTGAGGTCTTGACTCTAAAATATCGACCAAAAATATGAAGAGATATAATTATGATTTCATCAAATCCAAAAGTGGTGAGATTGAAGAAAGGGAAATAATGATTAGGAAATTTGACTAATACAGAGGTTGCTGGATTTTTCTGGGAAACCAGCCTTTTCAAGACGGGCAGTGCTGGGGCTAGAAAGATCCCCAGATGTGTCAAGCCTGAACAGAGCCCAGGCTACACACTGACCACCAACACTGCACTAAGTGCGCATACAGCAACGGCTCAAACATCGCACATGCCATTCTGGTGTCAGCTCCTCAGAAGCAATCAGGAGAAACCAGAGAGTTTTAGAGAAGACTCCTGAGAATGGTCAAGTGACTAAATAAGAAAAGTTTCATGCTTGTAGGTTGAACTAACCACAATCGTTAAAACACCTTCCATAGGGAGGAAAAAAAAAAAAAAAACCACAAAAATCCAAACAAAAACCCCCAAAAAAACACAGACTAGAGACTGTGGTCACTTCATGTCAGCCAAGCAGGATACACCACCCAACAACTAGTACCCCAGACTAGATTAAGACTAAGAATATGGTGATTTTTTAAAACATATTTCATTAATTAAACTTTCAGTGCAGACTACTGCTAGTGGACTTCCTAGCATCAAAAATAGTAACATCACAGTTTCATATCTTTCTAAAAAATATACACTACAAGTAAAACCTGGTTCTTAGATTTGACACAGAAATTAATTCAGGGAATAACCTATGGCCTATAATATGTGAAAAGACAGATACCACCCGAAGAGATGATGAATTCCTCTCCACTGATTATGGAGGTAGCCTAGTTAGAGAACTAGACCAAATGCTTTTTCAGGTGGCTGAAGTTACATGAAATGAATCTCATCCTAAACTATTTATCTTCCCAAAGGTCTGTGGCAAAACTAAGAAAATAGATGACATACAACTCCTAAATCTTAAGTTTAAAACAAAAATGGTCTCCATCTTTTTATTCACTGGGGTATTTTTATATCATGGCATACAATGGCTCCTTTCCTATATTAATGCAGAAATTGGCGTACAGCTCTACCTATAACAAATTCTTTTGATCCACCTTCAAGCCAACAGATGCTTCTGAACACAGCATCTACTGAGCCACAAATGCAGCTCCAAAACCTTTGCCAGGAATTTGCAGTCTCTAAGCCAATAATTTCCGTAATATGTTACAACTTTAACAAAAGCATTGGGCAACATCAACACCCTCCCCCCATTTTCCCCATCATGTCTTGTCTTTTGTGACTATGGGGAAAATGCAAAAATGAAAAGTTTTCATTGGCTTGGATCTGCCAGGGAATCACTAATATTATTTTTCTCTACAATTTCATGTTACTCATTTGAACTACATTTTCTCACTTATTGTTACCTTGGTTCCTATAATTTTAATTATCAGCCTTGACAGCACATTAAATGAAGGTGCTGTAGTATCTGCGCTCCTTCCAGGGCACGTTCTTTCCCAAATGATAAACCTCCTAATAGCCATTTCCTTAAGCTTAATGTGATCCCATTGGACAACAAGGCACAAAGACAGAGTGTTTTCCCTTTCCTCATCTCATATGGCTTTTTGGAGAATATCTGCCCTGAAGTAGATTTGTATTTTCAGCAGCACAATAGTGTTTAAATCAGGTTAAAAATCTGTCCTGACCTCTGTCCTTGCCCTGCTTCCACAGTTATTTCACTCACCTGATTGCCTGCTTATAATATATCTTGGCTGAACCACTAACAGGACAGAGGGATTAAACAAACATAAACCTCAGGTGCAGGAAGGAGGATTTAAAACGCTGCAACTAGTCAGGAATTCAAAATACAGAAATCAGAGTTCCAGTTTAGAATATATTCTCCCACAGTAATTTGCTTTATTAACATTGTGCCTTCTGGTTGCCATTCCCTGTTACAACCTAATCACTATAAACACTAATACACCAAAGATAATAGTGTAGATAGACATGTGCAGATGTGTACTCAAGGGCAGATTCCCTTCTTGACTAGCATTGGATTTCATCCATTAGAAATCCCGTAATCCCAGTTTCAGGAATATTTCCACACTCCTGTGAAGATATCTTATCTGTTTTTCCTTAGCTCTGTAATGTCATATGCACAGTAGACTTTTTTTTTTTTTTTTTTTTTCAAAAAAAAGTTGTAATCTTACTTGTCCCATCATTTTTGATCCAGCATTTTTAATTGTTATGGCGATATAAGAAGAAAAAAGAAAAACAATACTGTAGGGGAATTAGACTGGCTTTTCATTTGTCTTTTGGTATTTGTATACATAAACGAACAGTGGCGTTTGTCTGGTTTAAATTAATTGTGGTGGCCCAGTCACATAATCCAGATCTTTTCTGTAGAGCAGGACGAAGAAACAAGAAAGAAATAAAAGCCGAGATTAATTCAGAAAAAAAGGCCATTTTCCACTCCTTAACCTATTCCCTATGACTTCTCCTACTTTTCTACCGTGTTTATGAATCATGCAGATGATGGGCTTTTAGATGAGATGCTCAGTTTTGTAACTTGCAGAGTATTAAAAATATTGTCACAGCTCAAGAGATCTCAATAGACATCATGACAATGTAAATAAAACATTAATTACACTGATAATAAGATTTCAGCTACTATTAGAAGTTTGGTAATTTGCCAATGGTAAAAAGTACCCCTATCCACACTCCGGAGATACTTCAGTCTACATGCTGAAAGTGAACTGAGACTTTCCTGCACAGAAAAAAACCCAAACCTTACACCTCTCAAGTTTTATTTATCACAACATGATAGCTGGCATTATGGCACAAGGTCTATTTTTATTTTAACCTCCTTTAGCATAAGCACCTTAACAACATGTCCTCACCTACATCTAGCTGGAGAATACATCTCATATTTTTTCCTCACCAAAATACATGAAGCATGTCTCCTTCCCAAGTCTTTCATTATAATTATTAACAGTCCAAGTCAAAGCCCAAGGATAATATTTGCCAAAATGCTTAAATACTGAACCATGGCTTTACTCCAGACTATACCAGGTTAAAAGAGACCTTATGTTCCCTGTTTCCCATATTAATTTTAGAAATAAATTCTTTGGCAGGACTACGCATCTTGAATTTGTCTTTACTACAATGGTTTCTTACTTCACAGATGTCTTCCAAGGGCAGAAGACTACTTTTGTCTTGAACAATTCAAATAACCTTGAAAACATCTTTTGTGTGAGGATGAGGTGAAGATCGCTATGTAAAGATCAAGTGAGAAATGTTTTCCTTGTGGGCATTTTCAAAAGATCCTCCATTTATATAAAAAAAAATTATCCTTTTCAAATAAAACAGAATTCTCAAGAAATAAATAAACTATATCATAAAATTAATAAGAGCAATCCTTTCTCTCTCACAGTCAACCCCCCCTTTTCCTTTAAATCAAGTAAGCCCAAATTCACCACACTTAGCCAAAGCCACCCCTCACCACAGGACTTACCAAGGACACCAAAACATCTGCTTTGCAACTCTCCCTGCAGAGAAAAGCCATCGGCATGCCATGGTGGGCAGGTCTGGAAACCGGCAAGGACACCACATACCCAGAGAAGTGAGTTTTGCAGAAGGGCTGCCTGAGCCTGGCTTTTCAATTACTGAAAACACCTGAAGGAATCATGTTAATGAGCTATATTAAATAAAGCAAAGACTAGCTAAAGGCTCCTTTGCCTTGTGAAACATTTCTGTTCCTCTTTTAGGGAGGAAAAAGTGGAAAAACTTTTTCCTACCTATATATCAGCTGCAATTCAAGTCCTCACAATTCCCTGCATGGCTGAAATACCTTAATCAGCTTCACCTAATAGCATTTTACTCCATCTTCAGCAGCTGAAGCAAAGCACAACGACCTGGGAAAAGCCACATGCCCTTCCTAAACTTCAGGGTAGGAACTTAGTGCCCTCGCTACCTGACAAGTGCTGCATGTGATATTGTTCCACATCTTCTGAAGTCTTATCGTCCAGCTCCCCAAAAGCAGGGCTTTAATCCTCTCTGTATGGCACACAATCATACTGCACGTGGTCACGTTTTATTGTTTCAAGGATAAAGATTGTTCAAGGCATCTGACACTACTACTTAAATTATTCATCCACTGGTATTATTTATTCATTAGCTCTTGAGTTATCTTGCTTTGCTAAAGTACCTGGTTTCTATTGCTCACAGAAAAAAATCATGCCATTTTCTTTGTTTTAATTGAGATTTTGTGACTCTTGCAAGCAGCCGATTGCGTAGCACTAATAGCCCATAATGTGTATTGCCAAGCGTTTGAATGTAAGTAAGTGTCATTTCTGTATGCGGGTATTGAAAGGAAAGCACGTGCTGCCAGGTCCTGCACTTGACTCTCAGAGGCCTGGCCAAGGGCTGAATGTCTGGGGGCTCTGGGATGCCCTTCCCAGGGCCACAGTCCGTATTTGGTGCTGTACAGGGGGGTTATTATCTCTGATGGTTGTGATATTTAGGCATGTGAGAGATACATCTCATCTAACCTACCACCAGAGTAACAATAATTAAAACCCTTCAGTTTGAAACAGCTCCTTGATCTGGAAGTGCAACATAGAGCAGTCTGAGCTCCTTGCATGTTACACTTTATGGGAAATACTGGATGACTTTTATAGCTTATGGTATAATATTTTCCTCTAGGCACAGCCAACCAGCAGAAGCTGTGCTGAAAGAGCAGGAAAGTTGTTTGTCGGTGCACAAAGCTGGGAATGACAAAACTTCACAGGTTTTTTGAGCCTCGCCCTCTGGAATAAAAGTGTATTTTTGGACTACAGTATTTTATTACTTTTTTTTTCATTCTTTGATTACACACTACTTCTGATATTTAACATCTCAGAGAAACAGAATTCCTAGATGACCTTCAAAGGTCCCTTCCATCCCAAAGCATTCTATGATTCTATGAAAATGTTGACTCCCCAGCTGTGAATGGAAACATTTCTGACCACAACTCTCATCTTCTATATCATTGTTCTTCTGTATGAATAAATAATGTGAAAATGGCAATCACGTATTTATTCATGTTAGATGGAGAAGCGAAGAGGATAAATCCACAATTTCTTCAAAGCATGGAAATTTTGAGATTTTTCATCATGAACATATCTAGGACTGCAGCGTTAAAACTGAGACTTCCTTATTTATGGAGGTAATATGTAATGTGTGATACTTTCTTGCAAAGAAGACCCCAATACCCCAAGATATATTTAAGGGGAAAGTTAAACTACAACAGGGAGATGATCCTGCTTCCCAATTTTGTGAAGACGCCACACTGACAAAATCCCCACTTACTGCGGTGGTTTTTGCACCATATGACTGCGCACTAACATTTCCAGCATCAAAAAAAGATCTGCAAGGCTTAACTCACCAGTTCAGACATTTCTCTTGCAGTTAAAAGTTGGCTTGTGATGAAGGCTTCAGTCTGGGAACAATCTTTACCCACTTGAAGGGGAAAAAAACCCAACATCTCACTACAAGGCACTGTCGTTATGGTGATATAAATTGCATTTTATCAGTTTCAGCTGTTTTTTTCCTGGCCTGTACATAAAAATCTCTTTTTAATCTGAAGTCCTTCAAGGTTTACTAGGCAAATTTTGCTATCTGTTACACATGCAACCCTATTAATGTTAATGAGATGGTTGAATTTAAGCAAGGGTAGAAATTGATCTTTACCCTATTATGTTGTAGGCTGTCTAGATATTTGTCTGTTTTAACTTAAAATCTATTTAGCAATTTCTTCTTTATCATGAGGAAGTCTTACAAAACCATATCACAAAATGCCAAAGGTATAACAACACCAGGTCAGAACCGTATCTTCTCTCCAAAAATGGCCACTGCTGGGTGTTTCCCAGAGAGAACACAAAGCCTTGAAATGAGCTATTTTAAAATAGTTTGCCTACAGAAAACCGTTCTTGACCTGACTCTCTTCTGGTTTATGCTCTGAACCATGGGTTTTTCCATTCCTTCCAGACTTTTTTAAAAAAGGTTCTTGTAATCAAATCTCTGAATGACAGTCAAATTTTGCAGCCACAAATAGGCATGTGCAGTGTGTGCACAACAGTTTCCATTAATACACAATTACTAGATATATTTACAAGCCATTTACTTTGTTAAGATTGCAATTCATTCTGCAGTGGTTCAAAAGCAAACCCTCCTTTTCGGATCATCTCACATTACAACCCTGGCCACAGTTTTTTAATCATTTCTAATTTAAGAAAAATTAACACTCAATTACAATGAGTTTGAACTCAGGGAGAACTGCAGCAATAAGAGCCTTTTTCTGTTCTCTTTTTGCCTGTCTCTGCCTTTCTCTCAGCCCCACGTTGCTGAAAGAACACCAGCGCTGAAAAATCAAGTGTTTAGACCTTAAGAACTGTGGACTGTCTTAACTCTCTACCCTGATACTTGTTATGATGCAACGTTTATTTGCCTGATTACTTCTTTACAGGCCTTTCCTTATTCAGTTCACAACAAACATTTGCTCTGAGGAAGTATTAAGATTAGATGAAAAATAAGAATTATCTGTGATAATTGTATAATCTGTATAATTGTATAATAATAATTGTATGTAAATATATTTAATATCTCTGATCTCTATCAGTCTCAGTTGTTGCACAAGTTGGACAGTATATAACAAATGCAGAAAGAAAATGCATCGTCTCTGTCACAGACTCTGGTGGGATGTGAAGCAAGTTACCTAACCCAAACTACTCCCAGTAGGCTGTTATTTCTGTGTGCCTAACTTTCTGGAGCGGCAAACACGAGCTCCTTCCCAGCTGTAGCTCATGTCAATGGAAGTGTTCTCCAAACATGGTGACTACAGTGTCATGATCTGAGTGTTACCTGGAGTATTCAGGGAGCTGGTCTTTGATAACGTTCCCATGCTATAGCTCCTAATCTATTAGCAGAGAAATCGCTGTCCCCACAAGGGGGTTGTGTCAATTAACTAACATTTCTAAAGCACTCTGATATTTTACAGATATACACTGCTGAATAGCAAATGAAACAAATCAGTAATGACGTCTTCAGAGTCAGGTTTGAAGAGTGTGCAATATGTGAGACACCCAGGTATACAGTGAGCTGCGTGGATAATATATTGGCTGAAGAGCTCCTATTCTGTGCACTGATCAAAGGGAACACATTCCACGATTGTGTGATTTCAGCCGGTGTCATAATGCAGAAGCAGAAAAGGCAAAGAGTGCTTTAATTGTATGAGGTTGGAAGTATCTGACTTTGCAGCCTGAATGTTTTCAACATAATTTGTTTTTAATAAATTGGATCAGTGGTACACAAGTGGTTCCACAAGAAGAAGTGTTTATGAAGCATGGTTTCCTCCTCTCTCCAGCATGGATTCCTCACTTTGTCACAGCTGAACTGATGATGCAGCTTTTTCCTCAATAATTTGAGCCTACCTCACCTACCCAACTGTCTACTTTCATGAAATTTATAGGAAATTAATAACATTATGACTCTTCCTCTCAGCGGCTAAAATTGACCAACAGTTTTGGAAGCTATCAGGGAAGGGCAGACACATACACAGACTACACAGTTATATACATCTGGTTTCCTTAGGAACGGATTTACAAATCCTGGTCGTGCAGCATCAGAACTGCTTGGCATGTTCCCTGTTCTCGTTTCTCCCACCATTTCATCACACCTTTCTTTCCTGTCACAGCCCTTTATTCATGTACTTGCTGCTCCTCCTCCCAGGCATTTCATTATGGCCTCACCAGGCCTGAATCCTTGTCCGTCCTTCCACAATGGTTCCTGTCCCAAATACTAACCCCGCTGCCAAAATCTCATTATTCCTCCTTATACCACTAGGCCGGCTGCTGCCAAGTCCATAACTCCCTTGTTCCCACCTATTTCCAGTTATTAACCCAGCGTTCAGCCTCACTATCATTGCCTGATCAACCTTCTCCCCCCCCTCAGGTCTCAAACTTTCAGTTCTGACTCCCATCCACTTCTGCTGCTGCACTCCCAGGCAGGACTTGTCTCATGAGCGCATCATCCTTAAACAGCAGATGCAATGCCCTTGGGCCCACCAAGCTTGGGCAGATCTAGGTGCTGTGCAAGTTACAAATATGCTCCCTGAGGATGGACTTTTTGGATATCCTACCTAGAAAAAGTTCCTACCTTGGACGTTCAGTAGGTTTGTGATGGTTTGGGTGAATTTTCACAAGGCCAAGAGCAGATAAATTTTAACACCTTGAGTTTTTCAAAAGTTGTGTTAGAGACTGAGTTTTGGGATGATATGACGGTAAAACTAAATCGTCCATAAATGGAAGGTATGAATGCCATTATTTTATAACTCTATGGTCAAAACTGCAGACCCATAATTTATGCAACTTGAGGATACTAAACCTGAGTTTCTATATGCCAAAACAAAGAAGGAAACTTGGCTTCAGTCTATGGGCATAAACACTGTCATGTCTTCGTTTCTTGGAAATAAACATTATAAGCCACGATACTGCCACTAACAAAAGGAGTTCATCAAACAAGTTCCACAGTAACTTTATTTTTTAGTTTACAAATACGTGAGAGGTGAACTCAACATAAATCTGGGAAAAGGTTGATGATTGCAAGCATACTCTCTAGAGCCTTTGGGAAAAGCAAATGAAGCAAAGTTCAGAGTTAGATTTTATAACATATCTATGTGTATATATATGTCATATATAAACACAGACAAAATGAATTTATTCAACAACTGGTAAAAGAAGCTTGAGCTTTATTATATTTTGCTATAAAATTTGCAAAAAATTCCTGGTTACTGTTTCCCCAGGGCAAATGCCTTCTGTATATCATTCAGGTGGTGTCAGATCAAATGTGGACAGTGATTTCCTGATTCTGGTCACAGCCCAAGAACCTGGAAAAGTTATTGAAGTTTTTAGCATATTGCAGGGACAGAGTGTGCTCTCCTTCCTACAGCAGATGGAGGACGTGTGAGCACATGCGACCAGGTAAAACACCGGGCTTTAGACAAACAGAAACACCGTGGAGACACGCAGGCTTGTTGGATATGCAAAAAATACAAGCCACCTTATATGAAAGAGCCAGTCTTATGGCAAAAAAGAAGTTTTTGCAGCCATTGTCAAATTAAAGGAATAAAGCTGGGCTTGTATTGCATGAAAAGAAAAAATTAAACCGTGCAGTGATCCTGGACTGCTCTGCTCCCCTCCTGGGACGACCTGGACCTGGGCCTGAGCCTGCAAATCCACACAGCAGGGCTGGCTTGGCCATGCTGCAGCAAAGGGAGGAGCAGCCTGCAGCTGAAGATTGGTATTGAGAAGCAAGAAGATCTCCATGATCTCCAGTCCAAGGCATTGGTAGAAAATAGTGTGTCAATAGTAAAAGGCCTTCAGAAATGAATGTGGTGCTCGCCTCTGGACGGTATTTAGCCCGAAACACATGCGTCTCCATGCTGCTGTGAATTGTCTGTACATGGAAATTCACAACTTTAAAAGGGCAGAAGTTATCATGCCATCAGATGCTCATCACATTCATATTCATTTTAGCAAATCCAGGATTGGCCACAGACTCCTTACATATTTTATGATTTACCGGAATCTGCTTTAGTCTAGGAGACCTAATTCTTCCATTACACGTATCACCCATCTTTCTGGCAGCATAATTTACATCTCAAACTGGAATAATTTTGCATACTTTTCATTTTAGCATTCTGACATCTTAAAAAAAAAAAGCCTTAATTCTATGGAGTAAATTATCATCAACCTTGGAAAAAAGTCCTGGAAGTTATTAATGCTCTTTTTATGCATAGTTGTCTGTACAGTTTTGGTGTCTTTCTCTTCCCAGCTCTGTGTAGCGCTGTATTAGCAAGAGGGTCGTAGAGCATATGAAATTCAAAACAGGACCAACATCGTGAGGTTTATAAGAACATTTAACACACGACATGTAATTTAAGCGCTTTCCCAAGGGAATCGTGCAACCTTTGTTTACTCTTGAACTTTCTTCCACAGACAAGTTTCTAATCTTTCTGTATTCAAAGAATGTGTCTTTTACTGTTGAGTTCATTCACTGGACTGACACGCATCGGTGCTAAAACAACCTAAAAATCTTCAGAAAAAAAAAATAACGTACTGTTAAACAGGGACTTTGAAGGAAACCTGTGGTTCTGATTTTCTGTACTTCTGATATCACAAAAAAGAGGTCTTTATTTAAAATTAACTCTGTAACAGCTATCACATAAATACTGATGTTTCTGGAATGTTACTCTAAAACTTCAGCGAGATCTTGTTTATTCCCTATTAATACTGCCTGAGATGAATGCACTGGAAGCACTTAACCAACAACAGCAACAAACTTCTGGTATATTCAAGCAGAAACAAAACACAGAGGTTGTCAATATACACAAGACAGCAAATTTTCAACATTTTTGAAGGCGTTGGGTTTTGAATAATTTTAAAATAAATTCCCTTTTCTTCTTCCATTTTTTAAAGCCCAAGCTTTATGAAAACTTCATATTTGTGTGTTTTATCATTATTTTTAATATTAATTAATTACACATATAAAAAACAGAAATGAAATAATTTTTACAAAAAATGAATCGAGCTTATACTTTTTTTTTTTCCCAGAAAGATGTAGTTGGTGTATATACACAGAGGTGGAAAAAGTAAATCAAAATAGAACTGTATTTAGTAGTAGAAGTCAAATTCATGCTGATTTGTGACTTGTTCATACCCAGCACCAGAAAATTCCTGGAAAGATCCCATATTATTTAAACACAGGAATCAGGACACCCAACTTCTGGCAGGGCCTTGCCATAGCTGAGTGCCCCCCAGCCTGGCTTCAGCCATCCTTTCCAAAAAAACAAGCTATTTAATGATTAGCTGGGGTATGCAGTAATGGCATACTGGGAGGTAGATGCCCTATATACCCTTCTCCTGGTATAGAGGGAAAGGCAGGAAAAGGGCAGGAGAAAACCATCCTGGCAGGATGATTCCCGTATGTCCCACATCCCTGCGATGTGCCATTTGCATCTAGCTAGAGCCCAATGATGCCCACGCGTGAAATAAGGTCTGCAACCGGGCTACCCCATGCCCCGGGCAGGGAGAAGGCAGAGAAAGACGCCGTCATTTCCCACAGCCTCCTCCACCCTTGCTAAGCTACAAGCTCCCACAGAGACTGCATGTGTTAAGGAAAGAAAAAACAAAAAGTCTTTCTCAATGCTAGGATTTCCTCCTGATCTAAATTTCCCCCCTGCACTTGCGAGAGAGAGAAAGTATTTGCTGCTAGTCGCCGTTACGTCCTTCAGGTGTGAGGTAATGTGCATTGAAATCCCTAAAAGCCCCAAGACAGGCTTCAGCAAAAACTCTGGGACCTTTGCAGGGTGCAGCACATCCACTTTATCAATGCTACACTGCTTTGTGCCGTGCAGGAGGCAAGAAGTAAAGTTTTGCACTCTAATGTGCAGCCCATGGAAAGACTGCTCTAACTGTACGTATACATAAAATGCATCCTGGCTTCGCTAATCCTTTTATTCCCGGTACAGCCAGATCTGAAATTTCCTCAATGGCTGCAAACTTTTTAGGGGTAGATTTTATAATGGTAATCAGTGATTTTAGAGGAAATAAATCTACCCCGTGGCCCGTAGCTCTGTATAAAGCATCCCAAGAAATAAGTCAGGGAGACCGTCAGCGGTGAAGAGTGCTACATTTCATGTGCTGCCATAGAAATGCTTTCTGGCTGAGGTCTAATATTAATCTATTTTGTCCCTGACATCCAGTAAAACTACAGTGTAGCAAATGCTTTTAAAACATACATATTCAATAGCAGACGCAATAAAGTATTCGGAACTGTTGGTATGAAGAAGGTTCACACACACACAAATATCTTTGAAACTCCAGTTAATCAAGGTGTCAAAGTAACTAAAGCAGTTTTACAGATTTTATTGAAAATAAATCACTTTATTATATACTGAAATATATATTATTGTTTCCCCATAGAGTTTTACTATCCAGTTGCCTGCATTTATTTTTTAAATAGAGTATCTCCTGCCCTCTTTAGTCCAGTTTTTATAACTACATTTACAAAGGAAATTCAGCATTAAAACATATCTTTAGCCTGCCTTCTCCTATTGCCCTATGCAAATAGCCCATTATTAGCCATTTTCTGGCAGAAGTAGCTGAGAGGAAACAGAAGAGGAAATGATATAATGGCTCCAGAGCCGCGCGTTTCCTTTCGGCCCAGCTGGTTGCGGGATGACCTTACGGTTAACTGGGAAGCTGCGAGGTGGCATTGAACCTCAAAAGATTTACACCTTTGTCTTCTCATTTTTCAGAGCGAAGCTTCCATGCAAGAATACATAAAACTTCACAGAACTCAGCCTGGGGAAGGTTACAATGAGTGAAAGGAAATATTTGATTCGATCTAATGGACATTCTAATAGATATTTATAGACTTCACAGAGCAACTTTTCACTGAACATTTTTAACTCCCACTATTGAGTAACTGCTTTCTTTTTTAAGTATGGGATCTGGTTCAGATCTAAAATAGCCAGTGCGTTGTTAGACAATGCATTTCTTTAAAATTCAGTATTACATGAAGACTCCTATTATTTCATTCATTGAATAATTCTTTTTTTTTTTTTTTTCCGGCCATACTGCACTGTTTCTAACAGCTTCATGCTATAAATGCACAAATAGTCACATGTTTATAAAGATTTTGCATCTACACGAAAACCTTCTCAATTACTTTTTTTCAGCATTTCTCTGTAAAGTTAAAGAATGTCTAATACAGTCCATGTATACAAAAGCAATGGTTTCAGCATTTTGGACTGCTTTCTAAACTGATAAATTTCACACTGATAAATGTAAATTCAACAACAGTTCTCTTGGGATCACACTTTTTCACCCCAAAACTAATTTAAAGTTGAAGCACAATACCTAAAATGAATTTTAAATATTAAAAAATTGCATCTATACTCAGGAATTTTATACATTTTGCCAGTGGACAGGTATTATGAATGCAATATATTGGTACCCTAGGTCATGTAAGTGGTTGTTTTACCCATATACTATATCCTAACTACTAAAACCAAAATTGCCATACCTAAATAAGCATAAAGGTGTTTCTTATTCTCCACCCACAACATTCAATGACATTTTCTGGTCAACAGAGTGATGAGGACTCGTCCAGAGTTCTCTATCTCTACTGGTTCCCCAGTAGGGCAGTCTGTAATGGGGTGACCCCGGTGACGGAAAAGGGTCACCTGCAGCATCTTCACTTAGGTACTAAATTCAGAGTCACTGCAACTAGAATTCAGGTTCACCCCTGGGCACTTCTAGGCTGTGTGTCATGTTTTAACACTGATCTTTATAGATCTTTACCTACGTAAACCCCAGTGACTTTTAACACAAAACTCAAACTCTATGGTACCTTAGCAAAGAATTTTATCTTCACTTCTTAACCTTTAAGCCATGAACATGCCAAAAAGTATCAGCTTTCCTGAGAAGGTACGAAGAGGTTTCACTGGATTCGTTACTCATCACGAGGAAGCTCCCAGGTAATTTCCACCACAGAAGAAAAAAAAAAAAACAAACCACATTTGTAAGTAACGTATATGCGCTTTCTTTCCAGCCGCTCAGCCCTGATAGCACATCAGATTTAAAGGATTGTGTCCAGCTACTACATTAGTTTTTAATAGCAAAATGTGAGTGTGCCTTCCACACTTTAAAAACTGACTGTAATCAAAATCTAATTAGTATTCTATTTTACTAGTGGGAAAACTGAGAGAAATGCACACAGACATACATGGTGTTAGATATTAAGCCAAAAGATGTCTCCAGAAACCAGCCATTCATCTTTTGCCTTTTTTTTCTTTATCATCAACATCTTGTCTCTTGAAATATAGACATCACTAAATCAAAAACACTTACCTTTTCACATCATTATAGAATTGCTCAGATTAAATAAGAGCTCTGTACAGCTTTTCAAATCTCAGCTATGTTTTCAAACCACCAGGGAGGGCTAGTTCTTCCTGCTCAGACAATTATCAAATTGTTGCCAATGTGAGTGTTCCTTATATCAATCTCATTATTATTAAGTAGTCTAAATCACCTATGGATCTCATTACCATCACTTTGAAAAAAGGTCACAAAGTGGCATCTGCAATTTATTTTAAAAATATATCATTAAACGTAACCCTTTTTTAAAGACGATTCAGGCTGCTTTAGTTTATTTCTGATGCTAACAAACAGAACCCAGCCTTAGAAGTCTGCTCAATTTTGTTTGGTTGCGGGTTTTATTCTTTGTTTACTTTGGAAGTAACAGGGACATCATCATCCGTCCTTTGTTTTCCTGGTGGAGCTCCTGAGGTTATTGGGTGGTTCATATTGTAAAAGAAAGCTAGGTCAAATCACTAAAGATGAAGTCCTTACTGAAAAGTTAATTAGTCACTGAAAATGCATGAGCATTAAGGGGAAAAAAAAAAAAAAAAAGCAGTTTTAGCAGGACTTTCTCTTTGCAACTGCTCAGTTTTCATCATTTGATCTTGTGAAGATATTGCTTTATCAATTTTCCAGCCATAATACTAGTCTTAAGTAGGTAAGAAACATTTTTTCAATCTGAATAAAAAGTATAAAAATTCCCTTCCTTATTTTCTTAGAAGAAAAAAAAAGACTGTCAAAACTTGTTTATAAATTACAAGTAAACACAAAAAAGAATAATCCTTGCTGTCCATCTCCCACTCACTTTTAAATAGATCACTCCACAAAATATTATGCAGTTGGTTTGATATTTTTAGAGGGAAACATTTTTGCCCAGTGATATAGAAATAAAAATAATCGCTATCACTTCCTTCCTCTGAGAAAATGGCACATAACATTTAATATTTAAAATTCAATTGAGAAAGAAACTGTATTTTTTTACCCAAAGCCTTGTAGCTATGCATTCTATTTTTTTTTCCTGGTCTGTACAGCCTTATGCTGCATTTTGGATATGAACTTAATAGAAGATGCTGCAAAAAGTAGCAACTTCGAGTAGTGACAGAGACTTATCAGACAAATACGCAAGGGCAGAACATACAAGACGAAAGGAACAACACTTCACAAGTTCAGAATATGATTGCTCCGGATAACGATATACTCTCAGATATTTTCATTCCTGTCTCTTATTAATTCCTCTTCCTCCTGAAATGATATCAAGGGTGATTTCTTTCTAAAATAGCAGATAAGATCATCCAGCTTTTCGGGCACAAATCCGCTGTATTTCAGCTGTGCAAATCAGTCATAAAAACACAAAAATGATCCCTATCGACATTTTCAATTGTTGCCATTTATCACAGTATTTAAAGACCATTTTACATTTCTTCACTTGCTGTGAAGAAAGGGAAGGTGCATATTTTTATGCATCTCACAGCAGATAATGCAATACAGCTTTGCATCAGGCTCTTCTACCTGAAGGCTTGCAAAGTACTGGCTCAGTTTCTACGTCCTGTAATGACTCAACACGTTCTTGCTACAGACAAGCAAATGCCTGAAACAGTTCAGACCGAAATACAAAGTCTGCAAATACTTTTATGAAACAATGGATTTGTCTGTTTCAGAAATGTGAAATGTCTTTGTGTAGATACAAACATTTCCTTAACAAACCATTTATATGTCTTTTTATTTATACTTACTCATACAACTCTACATAACAGCTCATAAATGTAGGTCTTGTAATACAAACATCCATAAATATACAACACACACACGCTATATATGTATGTATATTAATATTTGTAATAGAAATCATATCTTTATATCTTCCAAAGGCGTCCTTTGTAGCTTTCTTGCCTTTTAAATTCAGCTATTCTTGAACACAGTTTGTCTTTGAAATATGTCAGGATAATGCATTATTGAAGTACTGTACTGCTTCCTTTTTGAGACTGTACATAAAATCAGTCACGTTCAACAAATTTCCATTTTACTTAGTTCTTTTTCATAATTATTCCTCACTTCTATCACAGCCCTGTCCTCAAGAGCTCTCTGGTTACGCCACTAAAATTAACCGCACACTACAGGTTATGCCTCCAAGGGAGTTGCCATCAAGAGAAACCTACGGTTCAGAAAGAAAGCAAAATAAAATCCTTTACTTTTTCTGAAATGCATATGACTAATATATGAACCAGGTTGCAAAATTAAGCACCGGATAGATGAACTAGATTTGAAAAAAAGTTTCTTATTTCACCAGATCCGTCAGAAACATTTGGTTTATTTCTTAATACATAGATTTTGAAATCTACCGGGCATAGCATATCAGGTATTTAAAACCTGTCTTAAACCTTCTGGCTTAAACTGGTATCATTTTGTTCAAGAAAGAGTTAAGTCTAACAAGCAGAAAAAAAGAAATTAACTAAAGTAAGGCCCTTGTGATACAATGACACTTGCTCTATGCTCTTACAGAGAAAAACACGATGATAAAACACCACAAAGAGGAGTGTTATGAATTTTATTAATGACTAGAAGACAGTGTGCAAAACATCAAAGGTCTGTGGAAAAGATTAATGACCCCGTGTGAGACTGTTTAATTACCTCCAGCTAATTAGATTCTTGACCAAATTTTTAATATCTGCATTCCTTCTAAAGCCTAATTGAGATTCCACATTATTTATCAATCTTTCAAAAAGCCCTTAGTGTGCTGCTTTTTTTAGGGTTTTTTTTTCCCTTTGCACTTTGACTCCATTTATGGTCAATTATTAAATAAATAGCAAAGTAACTGTTCTCTCCAAACTGTATATGTGGAACACTTTATGCCTGTTTATTTTGACTAGGAGACTATCATTGGCATCTTTTATACATAATGAAGCACTCCAACTAATAAACTGACTGACTTCACTGTAAACAACGTCGATAATATTTTTGTTATCTGGGCTGTGCTCAGGAACTCCTCATGTGGTTTCTGTAAATTAGCCTTTGCTATTGTCAGTTAATCCTTATTTCAGTTTACCTTGGTCCGGTCCCAGGGCCGGAGTGGAGCGTTATCATGCAAACTGAAGAAGACAGCCCTCGCCGTTTGATTATTTTCCCCCGTTCATTTAGAAGTACTTTAGTGCTATAAACCACCGCTATTAAATGACTTGCCTTTATATAAGGAAATTGATGTCAGAAGGCAAGGGACACATGCAATAATCACTTATTTTTTATACCCCTTCAGATGTCCCTCTATCCCCAGTTAGGCACTGGCATGAAAGGAGAGGCCGATGTGTAGAGCACATGTAAAGACTGAACTTGTTTTAGGGTTTTCCGCAGAGGTTTTACCATTTCAGTTTGGAGTGTAGGAAATGGGGAAAAGTCAGGAGTTTCAAGGTATAAGATGGGGAAGACAGTTTTTGTGAAAAGTTTTAAAACAAGATACATCCTAGTTCAGAGGAGGTAGGGGACCCCCGGAATTCCTTGTTTGTTTTAGCTATAAAACAAAGTACATTTGCTTTGAAAATCTTTTTGTCATTTTTAATATAAATAAGAAAAATAAAGTGTGCACATGTGAAATTATATATTTACAATGCGTGTATAAAACAAAACGCTTTGGGAAAAATTCTTTGTAATTTCATATAGATTTTTTCAAATTATCCACTAGAGTTTAATCCATAAAATCATACCACATATACAGAAATATATGGGATAGCTTAAAAAAAGGAAAAAAAATATTCTCCATTAAATTTTAATAGCTTTTGTTATTTGTATAAAACATTGTAGGCTGTACTCCTACGAAAATACATAGGATTTTTTTCTGTGAGGTAGACATGAGTGTCTGTGTGTACAGACAGCCATTGAAAAACTCTACTACATGAGGATCTATGTAACTGTAATAAATATAGAGGGGACGGGGCTTTGAGAGAGGGATCATTTTTTTCATTATCATGTTTGCAACAAGCCTTGTCCAATGGGATAAGAACATCTATGCAGTATCACAAAACACATCATTTAATAATATAAAAGTATACGCCAAAATAGCATACAATGTAAATCAATACAAAAGTATAATGAACCAGGCATTAAAGAGACACGTAATACGTTATGCTTAATTTCTTGAGAGTGACAAGACTATTTGGTTAATTACTAAATCACGCACAGGAATACTGCAGCAATGAACTTATTTGGGACGCAGTAGTCAGAACTACTTGATCTTTCCAATGCAATAAAAAGTCTAAAGTGCCTAAAATCTATGTATCCAGATATTTATATAGTGCTTCAGTTGGTGGAGGAGTGCTTCAAACCCATTAAAGATTTTATCCTTATAGCTATGGATAATAATAATATAATTTGTATCGTATCAGTGCACTATAATTGAGAGTTATGTTTTTATGTTAGGAAGCAGGTAAACAAAGAATTAGAAAAAAACAGGCCCTGTTTAACAGAGCACCCAGATTTTGCAAAACTGGGGCTACACTTGACGGTTTCCAGTGGAAAAGGAACTCAGATTTCCTATGTCTCACCCTCCAGACTACCCTTATTTCTTTCCCCCATCCATCAGGCTCAGCAGGGTCAGTGGTTTCTCTCTTACAGACTGTACGTACCTGTCTGAGAGACTCTGCGTGTGCCTTTTACATCTGATCTACGACGCGAGCCCCAAATGCACGACGGGTGACTGATGCTCCTCGGCTTCCAGAGGACCATAATGGATATTGGTAGTGAAATAACTGATCTGGACAGACAAGCTGGTAATGGGATTAATTCAAATGGCAATACAGGCCCGGTTTAATCAAATGCTGCATGGATGTG
Source organism: Platalea leucorodia (assembly GCF_965183815.1). Classification (NCBI taxonomy): domain Eukaryota; kingdom Metazoa; phylum Chordata; class Aves; order Pelecaniformes; family Threskiornithidae; genus Platalea; species Platalea leucorodia. Next base: position 99,084,379 of record NC_138827.1, read on the forward strand.
CTATAGATCAAGCATTTAAGTCTGGTGTTAAAGCCTCCGTCAACCCAGGGAGATTCTGCTTTAGTCCACATGGGCATCCCCTGCCCAGGCCACCACCAGGCATCCTCCAGCTCCAGAGATTTCCCTTCTCCCACCTGCCATAAGCACATGGTTCTCCAGGGAATGTTCACACATATCACATCATACTCTGACAAGCTGAGGAATTTTATATTTTCCAGTCCTCCATTTCTTTCCAACTGTATGGATGCTGGTGATGGTACAATAATAAAAACTAACCAAGCAAACAAAAAACCAAAACAACCTAAAACCAACAAACCAAACAAGGCAAACTAAAAGCTTTGTCCAGCTTGGCTCAGTAGGAAAAATATCTGTGATGAGGAAGAAAATTTGGGCATTTGTGTAGCACCCAGAAAACACACAGCTAAGCTCTATGGGGAGGGCACGAGGCAACACAAGCATTTACTTACTTTAAAAAAGAATTTATTAGCCCAGTCTTGCCCCTGTGGCCTTTGAGAGAGTCAATAATGAGCTTGTCTCCTTCTGCATCACCCTGCTCTTTCACCCAGGACAGCCGGGCAGGGGCTGGCGGATACCTCCCCTGTGCTGATCAATAACCTGCTTCCCCCACGGGAGGGACGGTCAGCCCACAGGAGGACACATGGGCAAGAGCAGAATTTCTGCATTTTCAGTCATATTTATTCTCAGTATTGTTCTCCGAGAATCTTTATTCCATCTCATACGGGATATTTAAAATAACAGAATAATGGAAGCCAAATAAATATACTGAAAGTATATTGTGAGACAAATTGTGTTGTTAGAGTTTTTGTTTTGTTGCATTTTTAAATAATTTGTTTTGTCCTAATCGGCTATATTACTGTTTGCCTCTATACCAATATGTTCTTGTATATCTGGAGCTCTTTCATAATTTTACATCTTTCTACTCCGAGCCTGCCCAGAACCAAGATCACTTCTAACTTAAAGTGCTCCTAAAAATTTGAAGTGGTCTATTAATTTTAAATTGCTCTACATCATGTCTGCTTAGAATCCCAACTGCTTTTTCACGCAAAAAATATTAAACTATAAAATGCACATCTGCAACATAACAGCTACCCAGCTTTTTTTTGATTTCAAACATCAACTTTCTCCCCTTTTTCTTTATCTTTGAAAGAAAAGAATGCTCTGGGAGGAAAATAATAGAACAACTCATCACACGTTTTATTGCGAGCCTCCCTCTATTGAAAACCTTTTAGGTATGTCACAGGACTAAATATATTTTATGTCTACCAATTGGTAGCACATAGCCCAGCCCATTAACCCGTTGACCTCAATAAATTATGATTTCCTAGCAAGAGCAGTATCGCTAGAAGATTGACACATCACCAAACGCGCACTGAGGGTTAACAATACTCCCCAGGATTTTTACAAGACAACTTCTGATCTGAGACTTCTGTCTTGCAGGCAGTTCTTTCGAAAACGCAAACAAAAAATGTTTTTAAAGCCTTTGGTGTTTTTAGAAATCTGACTTTATCCTCAGCAATGAGAAAAAATGACATCGTTTCCAGCTGAGCCCCGTCACATTATCTGCAGAACAACAAAGACACCGTGCAACACCAGCACAGCCTTCCCCACGGTGGACCTTTGCCAATGCAAACCTTTACTGCAGCACTGCACACTCGTCTCCCGCTGCGAGGTCGCGCAGAGACCTCTCTCTGCTTCCCTTTGCTCACATCAGTATTTCCACGGAGCAATACTCTCACCTGACCCTTAAAGGTCTATGGAATCCGGTCCTGGTTAGTGATTGCTGGCTATCTCCTACCACCTCCGTCTTCTCTTTGATGTTTTTAAATGGATGTTGTTAAAAGGAACTTGTTGAGTGAAAGACAAAAAACTCTGTTTACTGAAAAGATAGGATTGACTCAATATAGCAGTGTACTTTGGTGGCCAGTTTGATTTTAGGAAAGATTTTCAAACTGAAGGCCTATCGTTTCCTCCACTTGCATAGCAACTCAAGCTCTAAGAAGAGGATACACTATCAAAGTCGTTTTCCTTGCGCTACTGTATCGGAAGTATATTATATTAATCTATCAAAGGGTCACTGATCCCTTAATGAGTGACCATAAGTATACACAAATACAAAAAAAACCCCATGCTCTGAATATCCTATGTATCAAGCACTTTCAGATCCATAGATATTTGCTACTTTGCCATGCAGGTATAAAACCATCTGAGTGATGTGATGAAGCAGTAACCCTTCGCAGCTATCACGCTTTATCACGGGAGTAACTTGGGAGGTGCTGGTTATTTACACACAGTCTATCACAATAAGCTGCTCTTGGGATATTTTCCAAGTAACAAATTCAAGCAAAGTTTCTTGACTTTGAATTAGAGCTTGGTCTCTACATACGCTCTGCTCTTCAGAGCATCTCTATGACCAGAGAAGCGGGGATCCTTCTGGGGACACAGACTTCTTGTCCAGAGGGGCAGGTGACCTGTCTTCCAACATTAGGTGGTACATTCCCAGCTAACAGAGGAATCATGCCCCTGCCTTGACCAAAATCCAGTTTCTTTTCTGTTTCGGTTGGATCTCATATTCTTCCCTGTCCCATTTTACACAGCTTGGAACTGAGATAATCCCAATTGCATCTGCGTGCTTCTCTATAGGAGGGAAGCACCAGCAAACAAGACTCATACCTTGAAAAAGTATGTGCTTCTGGTTTTGGTACCTGCTGTAATACCTTTTATCCATTTAAACAATTTCCTTTTTACAGCATCACAATATAACTTGTATTATTGAATGCTGAATCCTATACTACTAGTGCATCCATGCATGCCTCATGGTGGGGTTTCTGCTCCTGAAGACTTTTTTGACACTCTCATTTTTTCTGTGTTTGAGCACTATCAGGTGAAACTTTTTCTGTCTTTAACCAGACATAGTAATCTAAAAGTTAGTTAAATGTTTGTTTGTTCTACTTAAAAGACAATTTCTATGGCAAATGCATTGGAGGTTTTGTCTCAAATGAGATTAGCAACTCATTATCCACTGGACCACAAGGTCCTATCAAGGTAGAGGCAGCAGCTTTAGTTACGCAATGTAACATCTTGCAAATAGTAAGCATTAGACCAGAAACACTGCAACAAATCAATAGCAACAAAACTAGAGGGTGATCTTGGCTTTCAGTCTGGGAATTACATCTGCCCCAGCTGAGGAGGAGCCAGCTGCAGCCACCCATGATGCCTGCGATGGCGGAGCTGCCTCCTGCGGTGATTAACAGCCATCTGCAAGACAAATAAATGCTCCTACCTGTAAATGTGTAACTTTTAGTTATAATTTACAGCCATATTGCATATTTCTTTTTCCTTAGGTCTCAAGGAAGTTATGGGAAAGTTATGTTTTGGGAAAGTTGTGGGAAATTAAGCATTTCTTTATTAGCAGCATCAGTGTGATGTTCCCGTGAAGCCACCTTTGCTGTAAAACTTGCATCAGTATTGCAATTTCTCCACTCTGCAGCTCTTTATCAGGAAGCATTGAACTCAAATTTCCCCTTTTCCCAGCTGCAAGACATTTAAAATAAAGGGACTACAGCTGCCCTATCAAACCACCCATCTCTATCCCATCCCCTGGGAAAGCCTCCGCTAACTTAAATGTTCTCAGTCAGAACCAAGAGAGGTGAAACTTTCCTGCACCAGCCATTGGTTCAATAAAATACTTGCTGGATGCAAAATGTGGTTATATCGGGTTTTGTCAAGCAGCTTCCTAATAAAGGGCAATGCATGTTCAGCCTTCATAGTAACTCAGATGTGACACAAATAATACAGCAAATAATTACAATGACCTTTCGCTCACCTCAAATTTAAACAAAGGTTAAGCTGCCCTTTAGAAAAGTAAATATTTTCTGTAGTCAAATAAGTGTAGACACCTTTAGAAACAAGGATATATTGCCAAACTAAACTAAACTGAAAATGGTTACAATAGAATAATTTCAAAACGTAAAGGATGCAGAGCTGCTCAGCAGAAGCAGCAGGCAGACATCCCGGCATCGTGGCCGGTCCCTTACCTTACAAAATTCCCAGCCTGATCTCCATATGTTTTCCAAGAACTGTTGCTTGAAATTTCTGTCCGGTCACAGCAGATAGGAGAGAGAAATATTAAAAATAAGAAAGTGCATAATCTCCTTGCCCCCTTAAGTCTGGTAAACAATTTATATTCAATTTCATACAACAGAATGAATCCAGGGACCTTTAAGTAATTAAGAAACAGACACTGAGGCTTAAAAAATAAACTTAACCGAAAATCTCACCTAGTGGCCAGGAAATGGCTCCTAGGTTTTATTTAGTTCTCATAGTCCAAGGTTTAACTGTTAGCTAGATAAAAGCCAGGTGTGTTTTACACATCTAATTTGTTTAGTCTGAAGCTAATTCAAACAGTGCTTTTTAACTACAACTCTGCAACCGACTTTTAAAATCTAAATCCAGGATGAATGGGTGTCATATATATTCAGGGTCTCTAAATGAGAAGGATCACCTTTGGCGAAGGAAATTCTCACTTATTTCTGGCGTGCTTGGTTTTAGGGGCGGGGAGCGGTCAGGCATCATTCTGTGAGCTGTGTTAAGATGAGAAGCAAAAAGTCAGTGTTGCCCAACGCAGCCTCTCACACCAAAGGCAAAAGGGACAAAAACACACTGAAGGGCACTTCTGAGGATTTAGGGCCAAATAACATCTTTTTGCTGACCTGTCCGGCGAATGGATGAGAAATGCCCAAAGATGTCTGATTTTTTTCTTTTGACACGAACAAGCCATGAATCCCCTCCGGAGGGGCGAGGGGGAGGCGGCCGAGTGTGCGGAGGGAGCTGGGAGCTGCGGGGAGCTCTGTCGGGAGGAGCTTCTGTCACCTCCGGGGATGCACAGGGATGAGGGTCCGTGGCTGCAAAGCTACAGCTAAACATCGCGTTGGCAGGGTGGGTAGAGGCTACATAACGCATGCATAGATCTTTGATTCTTAACGTTTTGACCTTCAACCACCTCTGACAATAAGAGAATTGCAAAATATTTGGTCGAGAATAACTTTATACACGAAAAACAGTGGGGTAATTTATGGCAGTAACATTCATAATGCTCTAATACAGGGCAAATCATAAGAAAACAGACATAATATCCATCATTAGCAGTATAGTGCTGACTAACCTGACTTTCAGACGCTGATTGAGACTTCCAATCCTATTGGTAAAAGTAACATTCAACTTTAACTGTACTTTCATTTTGACAAGTATTAATCATGCCCTTCTCTGTTTGATCTACTAAAAAAAAAATAGTCAATGAATTTACACCCTGTTACTTATTCATGAACAAGTTGTGCCCCTGAATTTTAACATGCTATGCTTTAAACTATTAGCTGTATATCTGCTTTATGTGATGTTCCTACATAAGCTGGCAGTCCATCAATTTAGTGTCCATACATTTCTTTGAAAGCTATATTATAATTAGAGCTTAGGTTAATACTATTCAGTAACCATAAAACAGACATAAAATAATTATAACTCATTTAGTGAAATTAGAAAAAGAGCAATTATTAGACTCCCATTGTGAGGCTTTGCTGTGAGGGACAGATAATCTATCTGCAAGATGTACTTTAAGAACACCATTTTGAAAGAAATAAACTAGATAAATTACTGTTTTGTTTTGGTTTAAGAAAACTTAGACCAATAAATACAAGTTCAACAAACATGAAGGATGTGTGTAAGGGAAGTGAAAGTTCTACTGCAAGAAGAGAGATTAAAATATTTATATGATGTTTTCCTGGCATTACCTCTCAGGATGTTGTGAAGCTAGATTTGTTAATATTTGCTAGACATAAGATACTACAGTGATGCAGACACAGGCCTATAAACTGTTACAATTAAACATGAGGACGTGCACAGTGTGATCAGGAGGGAGTGGTCTCACGGATGCTAATGTTCGCCTCAGCACGCTTTGAGTACAGGATTTCTGCTCACTTTAATGAAGTTTTTATATATCAGGAAACCTGGTTTCGAAATTTTCTGTTTCTCATTCTCCAAGCTCCTGGTATGCTGAGATATCCAGTTATATGGGAAGAAATTATTTTTTGTTGGGAATACGTCTCCCTGGCTGAAAAACAGCCTGGGACTGTATTGAGCTGACAATTTGCCCATTTTTTCCTTCTTTTGTTGGAGACTAAGATAGCAATCTTTCTGATGAATCAGCAACTAAATACTGTCTCTTCCTGATGGACTATTGTCCAGCTACTGTTTGCACAGATGCAAATCCCCCAATATCTGTATTTCCAAGCCTTACAAGGACAGAACCTTTTTCAGATAAGAGGGATTTTTTTTCCCAAATACAGGACCTTTGCACATCTGAATTGTGACTGACTTTCTTTTTAGGTCTTTGGTCATATGGGTCTTTCTTTTTTGTACACTTTTTAGTAATAGAAATCCATATATTGGTCAATCTATGCCATTTGCAACCTAAGCCAAATGTTTCTTCAAGAGTTCCCAGGAGAGGAAAAGGAGGACCTGAAAGAAAATGCTCCACGTGGTACTCGGAGCCCAACCCAAGAACGAGAGAGCGCCAAGTCACAGGGAAATTAATGGGTTCATGATCACGTGTAGAACACATTGCTATAGCACAGCTAAGCAAAACATAGCACAGAAAGACTACTACTGCTAACTACTAACATGAAAAACCATAATGAATTAAATACCAATTGGCTTTAAAGTGTCCGTAATTTATTCAAAGCAATACCACACTGATATTTCTCGTTGCTTTTAGGGTCAGCACATTTAAGATTCATATTTTCAGTCTTATCTCTATAATCAAGAGAGAAAGAAGTCTCTACTATCAGGCTGATTTCAAAAGCTGAAGGTAAAAACATCAAATGTCACACAATATGGCAAAAATTTATCACTCTATTAAATTCTTTATTTCTTTAGAATAATTTCTCTAGAATGCTTTTGAACTTTCAAAGAATCCCATAAATTCCTCCCTACTTAATTTACAGCAATGCTAGAAATGAATCACAATTAAAATCAAGCTATTTCGTATTAACACAAAAAAAAAGAAAAAGCACATACAAAGGACTTTTTTTTTTTTTAAATGCATGTGTGATTTCATTAAGACTTTACTATATTCATGTAAAATCTTATTTATTGGTTTACATGGAAACATAATTTCTCGTTAAATGAACCCTAGGAAACAGAAGTCTGATGAGAGAAATTCATCACTACCAATATTTGTAAAAGTGGAAAGGGTTATGTTATGCTTCCTGTTTAAACAGTGTAAATGTACTGCTGTAACTGTAGAAATGGGAGAATGACATGACTTCATCACTAATTTTACTTTCCAAGTGACTAGTAAATTCTCCTATGCTTCCTGTTAAACAAAACAAAAGACAAGTTCAGAGAGCTGGTACCTCTGACAGTTGTGAAAGACAGGAAAAAAATGAATGACATTCTCCAGAGAATATTTTTCTGTCACTTAAGCAGTTTACATATTTCTCTATTTTTACTGTATTTTTCTTCTTCTGATCACCAGGGATCGTATGTGAGTTTAGGGTCATTAGGGCTATGTCTAGTGCCAGACAGATTCTGCTACAGTCAGATTTTTATGATGACAGCATGAAATTTTTGGAATGCACTGGTGAGTTGTGTGACTATTGTTAGACTGTCATTAAAAAGAAAAAAAAAAATATATCTTCCCCTTCTTTTACTGTGAACAAGCCCTTGATTTTAAGTTTTGCAAAATATAACAGTATTTCTTAGAAGAGATGAAAAAAGTAGCAAGTTAGTTTAATAATTAGTATTCCAAAATATATTGCAACTGATTTTTTCCATTTCCATCAAGAGAGAGTGAGAGAAGATAAGATTTGTTCAGCATTGAGAGACAGGGAACAATAACTGGGAAGACGCAAAATAAAGAAGCAAATGAAGAATTTGACCTTTTTATTTAATTCTTTCTTTCCTTCTGTCTCCTTCCCCTTTCTTTTCAGTGTTTCAATCTGTTCTCCCCATCCTTGGGGAACACTGCTTGAACCTGCATTTGTGAATTATAAGCTCTCTGTACTGTACATAGCAGTTGTTAAGGATCAACTGATTAACCATTTTATAGAAGATTCAGAGGACTCATTCCAATTTTTACAACTCCATGTGGTTTTTAAATATTGTAATGTTTTCAACCAATATGTTTTCTGCCTCCCAGCTGTAAAAAAATACCTATTGGCTTGGGGGGAGGGAATTTATTTTTGTACAATTTTGTTATAATACAATTTTCTAATGCTACTAACAGAATCTTCTGGGAAAAACTAAAAAAGCCTCAAGATGAAATACTGTGCTCTTCGTTCTTCGCTCACTCACTTAGGTCAGTGAATTACAATAGTCCAAACATTAGGTATCACAGTATACACTGAACAACCTAGAAAGGGACAGATTATGGGATTCATGATTTCACTTGGTTTTGTTGGTTTAGTGAGACCCTTTACATTCATTCTTATATTTAATATCCTTTGTATTTTTTAATGGGACAATAAAGGGCTCACATAAAATATGTCAAGCTCAAAAGACTTCTCTGCATAAGCACTTATAATTGTATTGTTGTACATGTGGTTTTGTATCAAGACACTAGCGACAACAGACACGATCCCAATTCATCCCCTCTGCAGCTTTTAGCAACAGTATTTTGTCTTAGAGTGACTATGGACCCCTTTACCTTATAATAATTCAAAGAGCTGCAGAGCAAAAGCTGGCAATTGACCTAAACAAAGCGATAAGTAATTTTAACACTGGTGTATTGACTTGGGGAGGTGTTCAGAGCACCTTAGTCTTTGTGTTCTAATGACCCTCAAAGGAAAGCTTTTCCTTCAAGGAAGTTCAGAAGTGTTTTCCTGTGCATTTTATAGATCTAAAATTCTAAGTGGTGATTTACAGTAGTGATTTTTAGATCTTTACTCCTTCTGCTGAGCTCACTGCAATTGTTAAAGTCTTTCATCCCATCATGTTCCTACCATTGCTTCAGCTGTACAAAGAATTTACCTATTTACAGAAATGGACATGTATCACTACCACCATCACCAATAATGTTATAATATGATCATATTATCACAATATAACAGTTAATACAATGTGAACTATAATGATTGTAATTATAATTTTAGTTAATGCTATTTAATGTAATATAATAATGCTCTAAAAAGTATAATAACAAAAATAATACTTAAGGATGTGAGAAGGAGCAAACATACCGCTTTGGCTAATGTAAAATGTATACTTAACTATTGATTTCACAATAAAATCTAAATACTATCAAAGAGTACCAATTTACCTCACATGAACTAACCAGGCAGGACAAATTTAAATTGGTTTATCCTGCTTTCTCTGTGAGCTAAGGTAAACTAAATAAATTCACATTTGCCACAGAGCACATATGTGGACATTCACTGCAGAGCCACTGATGCCCAGTTGACTCGTGCCTAAGCTCTAAATCAGGAAGGCATTTCTATGTGGCTTAATAGACCTTTCTTAATTGGCAATGGAACACCTTCATTTCACTAAAAACAGAAGAGTGGCTAATTAAGACATGATCAAATACATGATCGGATCTGGGATTCTGCAAGACATCACCTCTCTGACTGAATATTGCTTGGAGTTATGAGCTACCGACTGAATTTACCTCCTGCCCTGATCCAGAAAAGAGAATCTCCTAAGGAACAGCCTGAAACTGGGGCCATTCAGTTAGGAGGCAAAGACCCACATTCGGTTTCAAATCTGAACCACAGCAGGTCTCCTGCAGTTTTTAGGTTAGGAAGAGCCTCTCCCCTCCAGACTCTTTGCCGCACATACTCCATCTGGTACCTGGAAAGTTTTCCAGATGAAAATTCTTTGAAACTGGTATTAATTAATAATTTGGCTCCTGACAAAACAAAAGCCTTTACACAAATAATACCCAATAAGCTCTACAAAGTACTCCCCAGGGAGACAATGGGAGTTGTACAAGCATTGTACATGTAAGGGAAGAACTTGGATCTGATACGTGCTAGCACTTGCACTTCTATGCCTGTCACTTACAGATTTTCTTTTTTCTCTACACTAAATGATGACATTTTCTTCCTAATATCATATTTCTCCACATGGAACTTGGAGGTTCCTGCAGGTACCGATCCAGAGGGCACCACAGAATAGAGAAAGAATATTAAATCATACAGAGGTGCAAATAAAAAGGACAAAACACTCTAGATATATTAGCTTACTAATACTTGTGAATCTTATAGAATCTGTGCAAAACAATTCATGCCAGGATCTCTTTATTCTTTCTGTGATACTCTGCTACCTCTAGAATATTACTGCAGTACTTCTCCCAGCACTCACTAACTTAATTTTCCCGTTACAGAAACACAGATTGCACATTTAATACATTCTTAATTTTTAGTTGATTATATTGTAAGCACCTGCTGTACCTTTCAGAGAAAATCACCAAAAGCTGTTTTCTTAAGCAACAATTTTCTTATGCAATTTTCTTTTGCAACAAATTTCTTCTGTGTGCAATATCACAAATAATTTCTATTACACAATTTTTTACTGATATGCTGTTCCTAATATTTTTACACTGCTAGGAATTCAACAATATTTAAACTTTTTGACTGCTGCATTTGCATATGTGCTAAAAAAAGTTAACATGACTCTCAACTGAAAAACATGAAAACTTCCAGATACAATCCCATGAGCTTTTGATTCAAAGCATCACCCACTCTGCTACAAAGATTTTCACAATAGATTTGGTGGGTTTGAGCCTTCAGCTCCCTTGAGGTAAGTAAAAGAAAACATCTTGTAAGGTGTACATCAATTTTACACAAGCCAACTGCTACCAGGAACAGATAAATCTGCTTTGGTCTTGGAAGTGTACTCGCAATCCAAGTCATCTGCTTGATGGCTCCATTACTGCTTATTTATAAAGTATTTGCCACATATTTACAAAGGAGTTACATGATTATAGGGATCTTGAAATAGGAAGCACTGCCAAATTATATAGCTATAAAAGTGAAATGAGAATCCAAACTAAGGTCGGGATGTCCGTGTCTAAATATAACAAATACTGCACTGGACTGGATGACACAAGTGGTACTTTCACAGTCAAAGGCATTGTCTGTCCTGTTTCTACCAGATAAATCACTCTTGTATTTCCCCTCTTCAAAACCGATCTATTGTGGTTTGCATAAAACTGAGCTCAGTGTTATATCTTGCAGTTACTCTATCTCCAATGTCAAACTTATATTAATCAGCTTATTAGACGTGGCTTAGATTATACTTCAACTTCAAATTTATTCACAATTTTCCTTGACTTTATCTGGAAGACTTGGTCCAATCCGTATTATGTCTTACCTTTTGGCTGTTAACATTGATAGCATCTCTTTTTATTGGACTCTTGATGCCCACTGATGTTTTATGCATAATGATGCTCAAGTTTAATTGAGCTGTAAGCTTCAGTTTAATTATGAGCCTTCATGATACCTTCAGCACTTTTTCTTCTCTGATTACTGTAACTGGTTCTTTCTAACCCCTTTAAAATCCTTAATCTATTAAACCACCAGTAGACAAGTCATTTTTAGGAGAAAGTCTAATTAGACTATTGCAATTATCTTAATGCATCCTCAGTATTTAGGGGAAGAAAAAAGAAAAAAAAAAAAAAAAAAAACACGAACCTGAGTGAAATGCACTTTGTGGAATATTCCAAACATTCACATTTAATGATCTGATTCACACTGCATGTGTCTTGTGCTTGAAATGAATTTATGTGGAGAAAGAGAAGTGAGACTCAAAGAAGTCATCTCTTTGGGTAAATTTCTGTTCATTAAATTTCCTACAGATTTTATAGCTGTGACTTTCAGACTTACTGTGTAATTCTGATTCTTTCAGTGTATGAAATTCTGCTTCTTTCAGTTTCAGAGTAAAAGGGAGAACTAAAAAATGAAAAAAATCATGGCAGATACATACAGGTACATAAATTGCATTTCTTTTACATAAATAGTTTACATGTGCCACTAACGTAATTTCAAAAAAACCCCAACCATGAAGTATTCAATAAATCAGCTTCACCAAAAGTCTGGTTTTTCAAGGAGTTGGAATGATGGAAACTAAAATGATCCATATTTCAAGAAAAATAATGAAGGAAAATAAGTCTGGACTCATATTTACTTCTTTTGTATAACCAGATGTATCTCAAAAAATGACACATTTGATCCAGTCCATTCTTTCAAGTATAAATTCTTTCTATACTTTTTATACTTATAATTTTACGTATTATATGCAGAGCCCCTTCCTACTCACTATGAATAACTAGTACACACATAAAATATTTTTCCCAAAGTTTTGAGCAGGATCCTGGGTGTCATTTGACTATCATACACTGTGAACTGCTAATGGTAAGAAGTGTTACTCATATTGGGATCCATAAACACTTTCTGGGATCAAGTTACTGCATTTACAATAAAAACCATCCAAAAAGAGACATGGAGCACTGGAGGTACGATTTTCCTGAAATGGCTCCAGGCCAACTGAAGGCAGCAGCTTATTTGTTGCAGAGTATGTCACTCAGCAAAAAAATGATATTTGTTAAGTATAGAGGCAATATTTAATCAATTTTGAATTATCTATAAAAATTAACACTTTACAATAGATTTCTTAAAAAAAAAGAAAATAAGTAAAAATGCTATCACCTAAGTCCTTTTGGATCCAAATCCTATGGACTGTTACTGAAATTGAGATTCCTAGTTAGTCGGCATACTTTAAAATGCTTCCTGAAAGTTTGAGTATAGGTATCAAAATAAGCCAATTACATATTATTCAAAAACCCAAAGAAGAGTTATCTGACCTTGAAATTCTTTCGGCAAACCTTTTCTTTTTTTTTTTTTTTTTTTTTTTTTTTCTTCATTCTTCTCCTTTTGAAAACATCTAAGGAATTTTGTAAGTTTTATAGCTATGCATCTAGTAATTAAACCCTAAAATAAAAAAGATGTCACACTAAGAAAAAAAAAACACAACAGCCTAATAAATGAGAGAGAGAGAGAGAGGGGGAGAGAGAGAGAGAGAGAAGAGGGAGCTCTACATTTTCTGGTTTTGTTCAGTCAGACTTGAAAATCAAATAAAGTCTAAGCTCTCTATTTTTCTATGTCTTAATGTTGCTTGTGTTAACAATGCACTGTGATTTATATTGGCACATGCATTGTGAGTGTGGAAAACAAAAATAAATTCATTTTAAAATTAGAAGGGCAAGGTTCAGCATTAATGCTGACTTTTCTCTCTTTAGTTCCAATTTCCTTACTTCTCATTGTATAAGCATAACCTTAATGTTACACAAGTTGCATGCATGAAATAGTACTTTATTTAGTATATTGCTTTCCTCTTCAGGATTCGTCACTTGTTCCCTAATTTATATACTTGTTTTCTGCAACAGGGATCTTGATGGGGTTTTTTTTTCCATTTCTTCACTTGATGGCCATGTAATTATCTGCCTGTTTGGTTAAATTCCTGAATTTGGGATCAAATAAATTTCTTGCATATAAATGAACATATCAAGTACAAGGAACATATCAATTCCAAATCAGTGATTTGTCTTCTTGCATTATAGGCTACTTTCTCTAAAGGCATCACTTTACATTATGCACTTCACCAAGTGCAAGACTGAGCTTGCAGTTCTGGAGATTGCTAAAATTTTCTGCTACGCCTATCCAAATAGCATGATTTGCTGAAACAATCCTTATGGAGGACAATTGTGGTTGCCTAAGGAAATGCAGTATACAAAAGTTTACAGCTTATCAGCAAGTCATGATTATGTTTTTTTTCTTTATTAGAGAAAAGGGCTGATACATTTCCTTGTCTCTTTCTGCTTCTTTTTTCTTTTTTCATTTAAGCTTTCTGCAACTTCAACACTGTAATTCAAAGTACCGGCCAAACGTGCCTGGAGTGTATTCATATTTTCATAAGAAACATATTTAAAATATTAAAATCTATATGACCCTTCTTAACCGGCAATCTGATTTTATATCCGAGAAAGAGATATAATTTCTCATTTACAAAAGAGGTGTTCCCCGTTTTTCTTTATTCCTTCAAAACAGTGTATATGACTTTCCATAATATATTTATAGTGTTTGTATCATACCACAATTTTTTAGGCAGGAGACCTATTTTTGTTTCTTCCAGATCCACAACACAGAACACTAAATCTTACCATGGGGCTACCGAGAGTGAGTTTCAGCACCGCTCAAACTGAGCCCAGACCAAGAGGAGAGCGAACAACAGTGGGCTGACAATTCTCAAAAGCAGAAGCACTTTTCTGCCAAAAACATTCACAGCTGCCTTCTCATTTCCCGGGAAAGTCAAGGTGTTCCCCTGGACCTACTTTACAGATCTGTGATTGTGCAAGTATTCTGGTCTTCCTTTGTAATATATGCAGATCAATTCAGTCTTGTTAGTATTACCCCATCGTCATTCCTGCAGTCTCGTGCCAGCCTCATCTGCGAGGGTCGGCAGCTCTTAGCAGCTAAATATGCCAGCATTCACAGCTGCTCTCACTTTGCACGTCTCTCTCTGCAGCAGGGTAGTCCTTGTTTAGTGCTGTCTGCTGCTCGCTGGATGCCTACGCCCATGCATACCAAATGCCAGGCAAAGAGGGACATCAGCAGTTGTCTTTCCTTCTACATGCTCGTTGTGCTTTGGGACGCCAAAGAATTTGCCTTACTCACTGGCATCACTACTAATCCTGACAAAACCTAATTAATAAGCCTCCCCCACTGCGCTGATAATGCTTCTGCACTCTCCATTAATGTTGTTCACCAAAATTTGCCCCTTTACCACTTTCGCATTGACTGTACTGCAAAATCCAGCCCTGGAGTAGCCAATGTAATTTCCATTCTGTAGCCATTCTGGTTTTTAGTACTTAAAGCATCAGCTCAGACAATGCATAAAGAAGAGCTACAATCTGAATATTGCAACTTCCAGCACACAAAAAAGCAGTATTCAGGTACTGAAATGTTATCATAGCTCAAATTAACCACTTGCAGGCTGCCAAATGGTTCTCATGCCTTTTTGTCTGGCCCAGGTCTTACCTTGCTGTGTACGTAGCTCACTTCCATCATCATTCCGTCTTTGGAAGAACAAGGCAGGAAAACATGCATCATCTTCTGCCCCTTTCTATTTGCTACTTCCATGTCACAAACCTGGGAAGGGTTTAAAAAAGTGTTTCTGAATTTTTTTTCAGATATGTCTTCTTGGGGAGAGACTTACTAAGCTAAATCCTTCTTAGTTATCCCTAGTAAAGGTTAAACTATGCCTTGACCAGGAGGAAAATATAAAGTTCAGTCACTATTAGAGAAAATGGCATAAGTAGCTCCAAAGTTTGGCAAATGCAAATACACGCTCTCAAATCCAGAGCAGAAACACAACACAGTTCTCTAATAATTAATCACAGGAACAATTCATATGGATCTCCTTCACTCAAGGTCTTTAAATCAATTCACAATATTTTACTAAGAGGTTATGCTCTAGGTCAGCAGAAGATACATGCATGATGTAGAAATGGCCGAGATCTACAATTTGTATGGTATAGAAAATCAACCTAGATATTTGCAAAAGTTTATTGTGTTATTAGAGGTATGATATTCTGTGCATAAGAAAATATTTCACTCTTCTAAGCTATATTAAGCAAAAGGAAAATGTTCCCATCTATGTATAGTATATCTTGGGGAAAAGATTAAAAAATTATATTTGCAGTTGGCCATAGTTGTTCAAAGTAGTGTGTTAGAGGAGATCAGTTCACACCATCAGCATGAGTGATGGTTGATATACCTGGAATGTGTGCACTTCCCCAAACGTTCTTATATCTCCATTAATATTTTGCTAAAAATGTGGGTTTTGACTAGGAACATAAATCTGTATGAATGAAATCAACTCCCAATAATTCATAATTTTGATGGAATATGAGTCGTTGTATCTAAAACCTGGAGAAAAATAAGATCAATAAGTTTTTCACTGTGTGTTTAGCTGGCTTGCTAGTGGAGCCACATTTATTAGAAATTACTTTTCTTCCAGACAATGACCGAATCTGATGTGTTTACCCTTTACAGTGCCAATGCATTGGGAAGTGGAACACAGTTCTCATTTGACCAGCACCAATAACTGAGATTCAGTTACCAAAACCAGGGTTTTTCTTCTTGCTTGATTCAGTGTTTTTGTAATAAGCTCTTCTACGCTTCAGTGAAGAGTCCTAGTGACCTGTTGGAGCATTTATGTCAAGTGGTCAATGCTAATGGCACCAAAGACCAATAAGGCAAACGATTTAAAACCTAAGAGCTGAAACACTAACCTGTTGCAGTTAACATTTATTGGTCAAACACAATAGCAGAGATTCAACAGGAGAGACAGAATAGTTCACCTATGACTGCTCTGCATGATATTCTACATCTCTACGTCTGTATCTATACAGATGGTAGGAAACAGAGACACTGGGCACACCAGCAAAGAATAGAATTGCATTCAACCTTCTAATATTTTGGCTGAGGTTAACCGTTATATTTTCTTCTCAGCTAGAAGTATTTTGCACACTCACAAGTTTGGGGATGATTACAACCACATTTCTCTACCTCCAACTATAGAGTACCCTCCTGCAATCTGCTTTATACTTGCTGTGCCCCGGAGCACCTCTTCCTGTGTGGATGTTTCTCGTGGCTTGTATGAAGCACAGACTTTAAATATAATAGATGCTAATATTGTATCAGATCAAAGTAAAATTAAATAATATTTCTCTGTTTCCATATCAAAACTGTGAAGACTGGTAATTTGGCAAAACCCAATACATTTGTATATTTTAGGGTCAACAGAGACTAATACTGTGCCCTTTCTAACATGCTAATGGCGTGGCTAAACGCATTTTATTCAAGATTAGATTTTCCTAAGCAATATACACTTCATAATTTCCCAAGAAAATATTTACTTAAAAACTCATAGGGAAAATATATTTCATGGGGAAAAAGGCTGCTGAATTTAAGTAGCATGGCAAAATACCATGTTTTGACTGGCATTCTACAGTTATTAAGACACTGTATTTTTTCATAACTTTTAATAATGTGTTTCACTTCTAGTTTATACAATAAACCTCTCAATCACTTGATACTGAAATCACCCTCAAAATTTATTTCCTTCCATCAGGCCTATGAACCAGTTTGTTATTTATAGGATAAACGTTATTATCGTAGGGTTTTCCACGGATGTTGACTGCCCACTACTGACTGATTGACTGACTTTGGGAAAACAAGATTACTATGACTTATTTTAAGACAGTATATCAAGAAATCCATAATCATTATAAAGAAAATGTGAGAAAACACGTAAATAAGTGGGTTTCACTTAAGAATTCATTTCAGTCCATTTCATCTTGGTTGTTTTTTTTTTTTTTTTTTTTTACAAGTTTTCAGAAGTATTTAAAAACTACTAAATTTTATACCTCTTTCTGCCCATATACATGAATGACCTCTGACAAAGGTTCCCTGGAGATCTCCAGTGTCTATCCTGCAGCCCAGGATCTTGCGGCATGCCCAAGTCCTCTTGGTCCACTAGTCAATGAAAGACACTTCTGCTTCTCTTACTGCCTTACTGTCCTCTCCTGGCAGTCTGGATCTCATCAGTATATACCTTCTGCCTCGTCAGAAAAAGTTCACTTTCAGAGACCCTCTACTGAAGGATGCACCCACCCATTAAAGTGAGCTTGCCTTCGAAAATCTCACATCATGTAACAGCTCCAAACCCTCATTTCAGCTGCATGAGCCAAATGGAAAAGAAAGGCAAAAGTTTTTGTCCAGGGACAATCGGGATGTGTCTCTGACCCACAGCAAGATACTGAGATATACGCCTGACCTCCCAGAGGAATCCAGAAACTATGACATGATCCCACTTAGAGTAAATGCTCTGTCTTTGCATAACTACTCTTGTATTGGGGGGAGGCTATTTCAGACCAATACTTTTATTTTTAGGACATGTAAAGTTACATATGTCATACATGCATAATGACTGTAACTATGAATATATTTACAGTAAATTCATGCCAAAGAATGGATGCAATAAGGGAAACTGATCCCACACAACCAGAAGAAAATTAAATAATATTACTGTTGGAGGAAAAAAGAAGGAAAAAAAAAAAAAAAAAAAAGATTACAAAAGCCTTGCAGAATTATATTGTTTCTCTTTTTCTGCTAGAAATACCTCTCTTGCTAGGGTCTAAGATTGCATTTTCTTTTTCATAACAGTTTTGTATTGGTAGATCTCAATCATTTTGTAATACCCATGTGCAATCAACTCCTTTTTTTTCCTCTATTGTTCTCTGTTGAGAACTTCCAGTTCATAGAAAATTTATTTCACAAGTAGCTGAATTTCAACAGTGCTAAATTTAATCCCATATAAACTGCTTCAGCATTCAGCATGGTCTAGTTCTCCCTGTATATCTCAAATCAGTTTTGAACTGGTGATGTTTCCAAACTTTGTGCTAAAAAAAATACCATTTTTTTTTTTCCCAAAGATCATTCATGAAAATATTACATAAAATACCTTTTAAAGCTGATCTTTGGTAACCTCTAATTTTCTTCCAGTATGTCTCTCCACCTTTTACCACTTCCCAACATGTATTTGCTATAGCTGATCCTAAAGCTATATCATAATTTGCCCGATTCTTCTTACCACTTTCCAAATGGTACCACCTCAAATTATTCACTGAAACAGTTCAAGTTGTAAATATTAGGTTTTGCCTTAGAGGTCCTACTATTTTCTGTTTGACTGTTTGCATATGTTAGATGTATAGAGGCACACCTTCCACCTCTTTCTGGTTATTTAGTATTTTGGCTATTGAAAAGATGGTCTTAAAACGGGTTGTTAGAGCCGAGCCTTTTTTGCTCCTCTAATTTCTCACACTGAAGTACCTAAGCTGAGGGACTTAAAGTATCACAGATTAAAGGTTTAGGGAATGGATCCTGAAAAACATAACTGTTAGACTACAAAGTCCAGACCACAGGTTTTACATATTATAAACAAACTGAACAGATACAAAAAAATGTACTAAATTTTAACAAATTAACATCTGAGTTAATGCAATCAGAGTTTCTAAAAAGATTATTCAATTCACAGAGGAAAAGACTGAAATTTCTTAGTGCCAACCTCCAAAAGCTATGGAACTACATTGAACTTCGTATTATAAACATTTCAGACACTAGTTAAAAACTTACACGTTATGTGTACAACTCTTTTAAAGTCTAATTGCTGCAGTTTACATTTAGAAAATGCAAAAACACTCCTGATCTCCAAAGCTAAACCTAATCACCTGTTGTAGCAGTTACAGGCTCCAGCTTCAGAGGCTGAGCTTCTAAACAAGGCTCAATTTTTGACTACCATCCACACAAAGACAGAGGTGTTTCGTGACTGCAGCACCAGCACACAGCATTTTCTAGTCTACAATTTGGCCACCTAAGTTAACTTTTGGTCTCAGTCCCATATACAATTGAAATTTCCACATTTGGTCCCATTGATGGATACTGTTATGGGATGAATGTCATTAATAATTCTTAAGATCACTCGAGTTCATTGTCAGACTGCATGCCATCAGTTTACTCTTCAAATTCTGAAACGTTAAAAATATACATAAACCTATCATACACTGGGACTTTTTTTTTTTTTTTTTTTAATTCTGTTCTACAGATCATTATTATAGAAACAGACTGCTGACTAATGAAGTTGTGACCTCAGCAGCAGACTTCCAGATAAAGAATGATTCTGTATATGGAAATCGAAAGCTTTAGTCTCTAACATTGTATAGACTGCTCAACATTTGCCAAATTCTTTTCTAAATCAATTTATACCAGCATAAAGCAGACGGCTAATAATATTGAGTAGCAAGTCATTTCTGTCATTCATTGCACCTTGTGGTAAAGGAATATCTGAAAACAGCAGATTTTTCACAAAATGCACCAAAAAGCTATAAAGTCAACAAATTCACCACTTATTCACTATTTTCCCTATTTTATTATCTCACTTTAGCTGCCCCATTTTAAACGGACTAATATCTAATATCTTTCCCTTTTCAGTAAGAAAATGATGAAGCCTCTTTCCATTGGGACCATTTCAGTAGCTGGTGTTTAGCGCATATTAACCAAGAAGAACGTTCTGGATTAGAAAACTGTTAATTTTTTACAAAGTGAGAAAATTTTAAATTCTCTGCTTTGGAAAATGACAATAACCACCAAGGTTAGTGACAGAAATCTTCAAATCACGTCTGATGCAAACAGGAAAGGCATCCTGCAAAAAGAAAAAAAAAAAAAAAAAAAAAAAGACACATTTGGGCAAGTTTGCCTTGTTAGTTCCAACGGCACAGAGAAGCACGATGCCTAATCTTTGGCTATGCATGAGCTTCATAAACTGCCTGAGGGACTGGCAGAAAGGGACAGAAAAAACAACAGCTACAACCATTTTCACATAAGAACACAGCTGGAGAGAGAGATAATAATGATGCCCTCTTTATGCATAGCGTTCCTGTGTTCGGAGCACTTAGGAAAGAGTTTACCGCTTCTCTGGAGACTACCCACAAAGTCAAGCTACAGATTAAGTTGGGAAGGGGATGTCTACTCTTCCAAATGAACTATGGACCTCTTCCTCTTCCAGATGAAGAAATGTGGATATAGAAAAAGGAGACGCACAGGACGAGAAACAGAGCATGCAAGAGGAAGTCAAGCTTTGTGTCCTAACAATGAGGGCATTCAACTTGGGGGGACAGATAAGGGATCTTTTCTGTACTCTTCTGTTATCAATGGTTTCACTCTAGTGACTGAGCAATGGAGAACTGGCTAAATCATACTCCAGGAGGCACATCCTCAGTGCTCTGACACGAGATTCATCCATCATTGCAAACCCTAACAGGTCAAAGCTTGTTTGTCTTGCAGGAAGTCAAAAGGCTTTATCAATAACACAGCGCTATTCCATTCTTTATCTCCAGAAAATTAAAATTACACCCAGTCTGTCAGGTTCGCCTGAGTTCTCTTTCACACGCTATTCCGCTTTAAAATGTCAGCAGTTATTTTTTTTAATTGAAATCGAGAGGGAAAATTCAAGATAAAATTATGGAAATAGAGAAATGCAGAGATCAGTCTCTTATTCTAGTTATCACCTGGGCAGTTTCTGTGAGTCACAGCAAAGAATGCTGAATCCACACCCTGAGTGCTCCATTTCAAGAAACAATCGGGGATTTTGGAGCCAGGAAGGCAAAAAAATCACATTCATCCTGGATGAATCCACTCCAGTGGTACAGTGTGGTCCTCGGCAGCAGGTGCTTCTCCCAGCAGGTCCACTCCCACCACATTGCACCACTTCTTCATAGCCCAAGCTAGGAGAGCTGGGGGCTCCCACACCCCCAGCGTTAGTGTGCCATTAGGTTTCTGCAAATACAAATTCACCCAAAAGTTCTCGCAGGTGAAGTGACCTTGTTAAACAGCACTTACAAGAAATACAGAGGCCCTCGTAAAATTGCACTTTGCAGATAGGATGGAAACTATCCCTCAGTCACTAATTACACACCTCGGATAACCGGTTCTATTTCAAGTCTCCCAGCGGATATTCTTGTGGTACCTCAGGCTACAATTTTATTTTTCTTTTTTTTCCGACGACTCTAACATTCTTCATTAATCATTTGGATGCATTTGGCATCAACACAATAGAAAGACTATGTTGACCAAAATACAAGCCATTTATGCCTATGAATAGAACTTCCTGGATTTCCTTAGCTCATTCTTTAATTGTTGGTTGTTTGTTTCTTCTCATGTAACTATTATTGGTTTTCGGAGCAAAGCTGGTCACTGCATTCTGCATTGAGTAAACACAAGTCTATCTGCTGTTTCAAAATGCTTGAGATTTCTCCTAAAAAAAAAAAAAAAAAAAAAAAAACAACAAAAAAAAAACCCACCAAGTTTAACTTCATTT
The DNA here is from genome assembly GCF_965183815.1 of Platalea leucorodia. NCBI lineage: Eukaryota > Metazoa > Chordata > Aves > Pelecaniformes > Threskiornithidae > Platalea > Platalea leucorodia. The sequence continues at coordinate 99,106,387 of NC_138827.1, forward strand.
TTTTAATAAAAAACAGTTTCTTCTGATCTTCATATGATAATAAACTTTCCTAATATTTTCCATTGAAGATTAATACACTTCTCTAGAAAGTTATATCTAATTTATGTGACTTTAAGGGTCATGCTTTAATAACAATGATGAAACACGATTATTACTTCCTAATGCTGAAATTACAGTTTTTACATTGTAAATTTTTCCTGCTATGCGCCCTGTGGCACTAACATTTTTATCACTCCATGTGTTTCTAGTTTTAAAACCTTTACCCCTGCTGTTTGAAAAATATTTCTCATTTTCGTCCCCTATGGAGTACAGAAATCCCTAAAGGCAAACCATTAGTGATCTTTCTGCCTTTTCCCAAACACTTATTATGATCACCAGTGTTGCTTCCACTGCCTCATTGGCTTTTGGTAAAGTATGCAAATGAGATGTTCAAAATACACACTTTTTGCAACTGTGCAAGTTCATACTGATTTATAAAATGGGAAGGCTATTAAAGTGACTGAAAATGTCAGCAAGATTTATGCATGGGTGACGAATTGTATTGGAAATGCTCATTTTTAACATGCTGGCCTGGGTTCCTTCTCTTTTTAAAAAAGTATTGTATGTGATACATTTGCTTTAAGGCCATTTGCCCCTCCCATCTCCCCATTTGTTTTAAATATACTCTGACAGTGACTTTTTGACCAGGAAAATAAATAAAACTATTCACATTGATTGGTTTTATCATGGAAAGCAGAAATTATTTTTCTTTTTACTTGTGCTTTTCCATGAAGCTGTTAAACAATGACTTCCACCTTTGCTTTGTGGTGAAACACTTGTGGACCAAACAGCTACTTTCCTGGAAAAAATATGGACGCTATCTGAAACAGCACAATTCTTCAGATGCTGGCATAGCCATTTGGGTACACACACACACGAGTAACACTCCATTTGAGAACACAAAGCTTGTATTTCAAGGCAGAAACTGCCCTGACATATGCAGGACCCAATCTATGAGAGCAATTCCGTATCCAAATATCATAGAGGCCATTTGAAAAATCAACATGTGCCACATACAAACATTATAGCTCTTAAATTTGCCAAACATGGATAAAGCAGACGTGGAATCATGTGAACACTAGTAAAGAAACCCTATTTTATAATTGTATGATAAAGAAATATATTATGACTCAATGAAAACACTATAGTACATTTCACAATAGCAAGGAAATGATGGAGAAATTTATGAGGGTTCATTTCAATTTTGGCACCGAAGGCAAAAGGAACCTTGTCATTGATGTTAAAGAGAAAAGGTTTAGGCCCATAATCACACATCATATTATCAACATATGTAAAGGCAGAAACGTTGTAAAGAAAGAAAATCAACAAACTATTGAATGTCTTGAAACACTCATACATAATCTCAGAGGTATAATGAGAAATGCTGGTCTGATAGCAATATATTTACAATTTCTGTCAACATGTACAGTATTATGTGTGGTTTTTTAAATAGTTTAAAGCATAGCGTGTTCTACGATACTAATATTAAGGAAGAGAAGCTGTGCTTTTGTGATTACTTTCTTCTATTCCTGTGCATTCAGTCTGGTGCAAATCCCACTTTAAAGCTTAAACCAGTGTTTGGGTTTACGCAGCAACCCCAGTGTACAAGGTTTCATGTCACCAGTCTGCAGGATCAACCACCTAAGCCGTCTGCTCAAGGTATTTAAGCACCTACTGACCACAGATATCAGCAGTTCAACAGTATTCAGGGGCACATAAATGCAAATGAAGCTTTTACTGATCTGGTCCTTACTTCTCATTTTTTTAAATCAGTACATGTGAGTGTACTTACACAGCGAGTTCAGCACATGAAATAGCAGATCATTTGGGTACCCACAGCAACTATAGATGCAATCCTCCTCCTCCCCAAATTCAAAATGCTTTAGAAGTTATTATATAATCCTGTGTATTGAAAAATTCAATACTGAGAACTTAATTCTACTTTTTATATTCAGATCAGTCAGTACCAGTACCATTATTGCTCTGATTTTCCTAATTAGTTCATTAAGTTGCATAATAATTGGTTTACTGCCACCCACTTTTTATGATGCTAGAACTGTGAAAATAAAATTGATTTAGGGCCTTATTCTGATCTATTATGCTTACTCACTCACATATCCTGGTGCTTGCTGCAGGTTTTTTTCCCTTTCATGTCTCAAAGTTTGCATATTTTTCCCTGGTTTCACTCAAAATGCAGCCCATATTCCAGTTTTATATAGGTGGATTTCAGATGTGCATTTTACAAAAATAAACAAATAACCATAGCATTGCCAATGGAAAACATCTGTCTCTCACCTTAGGAGGTCAAGATAAAACTCAGTGTGTGAAATACAACGTATGAGTTTGAATTTATTTCCATTGTGTTAATGACATATATCAATGCCTTGACATAAGTATCTGGCATATTATAATAATGGGGTACCATCCTAGAAGAGATGGCTCATCGCTGAAATATCTAAATAAAAACACGCTGCACTAAATGGAAAAGAATAGGGCAACTATCTGTTGCTGCCCTGTCTGAGTAGCATGGTGTACGGTAGCAGTACAACGGAGAAGGCAGCATTTGAAACCCAGCATGTTTCTCTCTGGAAGACAAAACGATGTGGTTGTACAGAGTGTCCATTCAATGCAGATGCCTTGTGGAATAAGAAACATAGAAAATTCAGGTCAGCAACGTGGTTTGGATTTGGAAACAATTTAACAGGAACGCAGATTTAATCAACACTGAACTTGTATGGATGACTGGAAGAACACTCATTTCTTTCCAGAACATAATAAAGTCACAGCGCCCTTGTTCTGAGTGGTCACAGCTAGAACAGAGCAGCAACACCACACCAAAGGATGCAGAAAATATGCTCAGATACAACATACAGTCAGCTGCAGATGTCACTATTTTAGAAGAACAGAACAGAACAGAAGTGAAGTGAACAGGTGAAGTAAATTGCTCTTATGTCATTTCTGTTGCTTTCCCAAAAGCTACCTTGCCAAAAGAGAACAAGAAATGCTTCATCTCTTCATCCACCATGTGAAGCAAGCACAGCAAAAGAAAAAAAAAAAAAAAGAAGGAAAAACTCTGAAAAGTTATATATTTGCTTACAACTTGAGGCAGTTATTGGTTGGAGGCACTTCTGTACACTCCCAACACCAAAGTTTCAAAAAGAACTCCTGCCATCTCCTCCTCTGGAAAAAAACAAGTGAGGTCCACACCTTGCAGCTCCCAGTGGCCCGATCCAGAAGCCCAACCCCAAGCTCTAGTGATAAAATGAATAAAATGGAACTGAAAAACAGTGAGCAGAGGTTTGCATGAGTTTTTGCTGCTCTTGGCCTGCTTTTATTTTTGGCTGTCAACTTTGCAGCTTTTGGAAATGAAAGTATACAGACACTATGTAAATCTGATGTTCCCTCCAACAGCAGCAAGGAACTGTCCTCTGTGCATGTGTTTCAAAAGTTAAAAGTTTATTGAGATTGCAAACAGTTTAAAATGTTATTGGGAGTGCAATATGGTGCATTATACTCTCATGTTTACCAGATGGCTGCCTTAAACTAATGCCATCAGTTGTGCCACTAACGCTTCCAAATGAAGAGACACCGGTTTAGAGGTGGCTAAGACCTTTCTGTCCTCCCTGCCAGAAACACCTTTTTCCTCCCAGGTTCCAATACACAATCACTGCATTAATTGCTCTGGACCATCGAGCCCCCAAACTTTTGTTCCAACTGTCTGCTGTCCACCCTCAAAATTTTTCTCGGACGACAAAACACTCATCTCATCAGAAATTTAGTTAAAAACACTTCTGAAGACACAGTTGACTGATTCTGACAGTAACCAGTGGTTAAAACGTCTAGATAAGTGTCTTCAGACTACAATTTGAGAACCACTGTCAATCCCATTTAATACGATCATGACAATCCTGAAGCACAAGTTTAAAAAGAAAGAGTTTCATCTACCAATACTATGCTGCATAACAAGTTCTGGAGCTTCTCTCTGTGCTGATATATATTCATCTTACTGTACTGATACTACCATTTTCCAGAAAAGGGCTATCGAGTCAAGGGCCAGTTCTCACCATGCAATATTTCGCTTACGTTACTCTATTTTCCCTGTTCTCCCAGAATATGGCCTCAATTGATGAACGTTTTTTCTTGCTGATGTAAATATTTTCAAACACCGCAATAAAAATTTCATTACAAAAGTGATTGAGATGTTTTGGGTAGTTTTGCTAAAAAGAGATGATTTGCACATTTTTTTCAAATATACACTTGAAGGGAACTGATGTGAAGTTAGTGCTATAATAAAAATGTAAATAAAATTCATTATAGTTCATAGATTTCCTGATATCATCTTTATTGACTCAATATTATTGAAATACGTAAAAATAAATATAAAATTATTTTGAGAATGCATCAGTATACCTTATTTTATCATCATAAAATAATAATGTAAAATTCCTTCAGGAAAAAAGATGACATTTACAATACATGAATTTTCCTGTGTTTTCCACAAGTGTGATGTTACATAAAATTAAATGTATATAATTAATGTTCCTCTGTTTATGAGCAGTATTGCTTTATTCTTACTGCATACAATGTCTCAATGCCAAGATATAATATAGACCCATTGGAGCCAATTTCCCTGCAATATCACAACATTTTTATGGTTTCTTGTAACCATCTAAATCGTACTACTTGAATGATGTTTGTCAATGAATCTTTTAGCTTAATTGCAAGATGTCGTATGTGCTTCATGACCTGTTTTTGAGGTCAAGTAACATTTATATCTCACTGGAGCAAATATAAGTGTTAGCATTAAATTGCGGTATTCAGTGGGTTATATGCTGGAGCTGACAGACATCAGAGATGATTTTGGATTCTCATTACATATTGTAATTTACTCTTAGCATGTAACTCAGAGCTGACAAAGTGTGGCTCAGATTTACAGATTTGGATTTTTTTGAACATTTCCTCACATCCATGGGATCACAGAGTAATTTGGGAGGTTAAGGGAGGTCTCTGCCCTGATCTCCTGCCCCAGCAGGGTCAGCTCTGGAGTCCAACCTGGTTGCTCAGGGCTTGATCCACTCGAGCCCTGCAAACCTCCAAGGATAGAAATGGAACAACATCTCTAGAGAAGCTGCTCCCCTGCTTGACTGCCCTAACAGGGAAAAAGTTCCTCCTTGTATGCAGTGTGGATCTCTACCTTTCCAACTTGTGCCTGTTGTCCCTCATCCTCCTGCCCCACACCAAGTGCTGAGTAAAGGGACGTAATCACAGCCCTCAGCCTCTGGCCACATCCCTGCTCCTACAGCTCAGGATGCTGCTGGCTCCTGCACAGCTTGCTGCCCACCAGCACCTGGGCATTTTCCCTAGACCTGCTCACTAACCAGATGGTCTCCAGCAGAATTGCTCACAGGAATTATTCCTTCCTGGGGCAGGATTTTCCTGTAGTTCCTACTGAACCACTCCCCCAGCCTGTCTTGGTCCCTCTGAAAGGAAGCCCTGACCTTGAGTGTATCACCTGGATCCCTAGTCTGGTGTCATCTGCAAACGTGTTAAGAGTGCACCCCATCGCCTCCTCCAGGTCATTGATAAAGATGTTAGCACAGAATAAGTCTCAGAGCACTCTGCAGGTTCTATCACTTCTCACAGACATCCAGGGGTTAGGATTTAATCCACTCATTAACTACTGCCCTCTGAGCCTGCTCATCCAACCAGGTTTTGGTTGGTTGGGTGGGTGGTTTGGTTTGTTTCCAGCTTCTGTTGAAACCATCTGAATTCCTTCCTAGTCCATATCCTTCAAATATTGCCCTATATGCTGAACTCTGCTAGCACAATAGGTTACCAAATTTTATGAAATTTCAGTGAGAAAGAAAAGCTGAAGTTTTAATGTCTCCACAAACGGAATAAGAGGCTTCTACTGCTTGGATAAATTTAAGAGCCTGACTAGGAGTACTATAAAGCCCTGTAGTCTCTTAGTCATTCTGTGGTTTACGTCATATGGGAGAAGTGTGGTCTTGCGAGCACCAACTGAGCACAAGTTTGGAAACTGGGGAGTTGAATTCCAGTTCTTTTTTTAACATCAATTCGTCATATGCGTGGCCAAGTGAGAAACTAATCTCTGACGAGGGTTCAAGAATATAATCCATAGACTTAAAGAGTTGTAGTGCCAGATGAGAAATGCCATGACTGCACAGCACAAAGCCCTGATCCAGTAAAACATCTTTCTGCTGCTTGAAAACTATTCAATGTGTGGCAATGGGTCAGCACCCCCTTAACAAGCTTTGTGCCAGAGCAGGTACCATCAGCCCTCCTCCAACCAGTATAAAACCAACAGAAATGTCTCTGAACTATACAGTTCACCAGCAGTCAATAATATGCACACGCCGATTGAGAACAAATTGATATTGCTGGGTAACCTGGCCACAGCCACCACCAGTATTCACAGTCACATCACTGCTCCGCAGCCGCCACCTCCCCAGTCATAACGAAACGAGTCACCAAACAAAAGTCACCGCTTTGAGATTGCCAGTGAAGAATGAGAATACTTCGTTTCTGAAGAATTATTTTAAATAAGCTCTGAATATCAAGAATGACACTCTTCCCATTGCTAAAAACTCCATACAGCTGTAACATTTTACCCAGCCCTGTAATCGGCTCTGGGTAGAATTGAAGAACTATGACACCAAATCCAGGGATAAACATTTTGTTTTTCTACAATGGATAAACAGGCATCCTTCTCTGTGCATTCCTCACTGGATCTTCAAGCCTTTGCCAACTTGATTACACAATTCTTAACTAAATATTTGCCAACTGCAGCTGCAGTACTAAGTGGTGCTGCTTGAAAATTCCTTTAGCAAAAAGAAGAAAAACATTATTACAGCACTTTTATTTTTAGCATCTTTTCTTTTAATGAAAAAAATCCATTTAAGAGTATTAGATGGCATGTTGAAACGAACAAGAACTTAAAAAAAATATATATCTACCAATAATTTTATATTTATTGCACTTAATTTAACAAATTATTGCACAAACTACATAGACAGCATTTTTCCTGTGAAATTATTATACTTAAATGAACTTTTGACAATGTATTAATTACAAGGACATGACCACATTTATTCTGCTGATCCAGTAATTACATGCATTAAAGAAATATTTATTCAGAAACCATGTAGTGTACTTCAAAACAGGCTTTTATTGCCAAGTTACATTTCCTGTATACAACAGCCTTTTTGCCATTTATGAGCCTTTTTCGAACTTTTACAGAGGGCAGAAAGGGGAACAGAAATGCTTACTAAACTCTGGGCTGACAACTTTCTCTGCACACTTGAAAGGACCAGCAGTCTCTCAGTCAGACCTAAATCTCAGGCTGGATGGAGACGTTGGGGCATCTCTGCGCAGACGTGTCCTACCTGGGTTTTACACTGCTGTTTTGTAAGAAAAAGACTAGAAATAGGTTCAATAATTTGCATTCTAGCTGGCACAAAATTAATTTTTGTTCTCTAGACATGGAATTTATGCAACCCAACATACCTGTTATTTCAATACTAAAATCACATAAGATTTGCTTTGCTAGGTATGCAGATAGCCCTGATAATAGTCTTCTGCCATCATAGCATGCCTGACCACTCAATATGCACACGAGAAATGCAAAAGCGTTTCAGACCTTGCCCTTGTCACAGAGAGAGATACCGAGGGGTAACCAAATTGACCACCAGGCTTATTCTGCAGTTTGTGGTGCAGCCTTTGAGTTTCACTCAACATTAAAACCTGTGAGTGATTAAAATAAGAAAGTCAAAGGCTGAAAACCATAAGTCTCATCTCCAAAACTGAATCTAATTTTTTCCTTTTAGCCAGTGTACATAAGCACTCAAATTTTCAATTATTTTCTTATTTTCTTTTAAGGCCATCTAGTTCTGCTGTATTTGATAGCCAGTGTAAAAAAATTGAAATATTCTCACTTACATCACAGTCTTTCCATTAAGCAAAGGAGAACATCTTTACAAAAGTAGAACTTTTGTCTAAATAAAAATAACACGTTTCTGTCCTTTTCTCTAAAAGACTGTTTCATAATGCCAGGAAACGTATTTATGGAGTCCTCTAGTAATGAGCTGTTCTTGACTATCAACAACAGCCAAAGGTTAGAGCCACCTGAGAAAACCACTGCATGTTGAAATAACTTAATTCTGCTATATACTTGTTCTTAACTGTTACTATATAGACATGGCTTTGGATTCTTCTTACCATACCATTATTTTCATTTTAAGGAAAAGTTATAATACAAGTGAGGAAAGAGTAAAATTTGGAATTCTGAAGGAACAGTCTTAATTATCATAACCAAGCCAGCCAAAAGAAACAATTTGTTATAAAAGAAGGGACGTCACCTACTATAAGTGGTATCCCACTAAGAAAATACAAAAGAAAGCGCTAAGGGAAACGGGCATGGTGGTCCAAATATTCTGAATGGAGAACCATGGGTTTATGTTCATTCATGGTTTAAGTCTCTAAATTAATACATAGGGACATTTCCTACCCACGTGAAACGATTTACTCATGCAACTTTGTGTGCAGAATGTTATTCTAAGGCAATTAGGACTGTTCCATTGTATTTCTGCCTTAACTATTTTAATGAATATTTTTTTCTTTGACTGACTGAGAAATCCTTTGAATTGAAGTGTAATGGATCAAACAGTTAGATGGAGTTACTGTACTCAAAGCAAATGAATATTGACATAAATAATCCTCGTTTACTTTCGACTACTCCATTTTGATAAACTGACTGCCACCATAGCATGGTTACTTCATAATATCTATAAACCAGTTTAGAGGAAAAATACAGGCACTTTTGTTTTAAAATGTAGGCGTATTTAATTATTTATTTTACTCATTACTAGCATATAAATACATATATATATTCCACAAAAATAAAATCACTAAAATAGTGGGTTATTTGCTAGAGCTGACATCGAAAGAACTCTCTGGTGGAAAATACATCAAGCTGATCTTAACGTTACAAGCTCTTTTCCAAACCAAATTTTAATTTTTATGGTTTCCATGAGTTCTGGCAATTGATTTTCATAGCTGGCTAAACTCTACTGCTGTTTTTCTATAAATAATCTTAATTTTCTGGATAACATTTAAAACAGTGACATAAATGTCAAACTACTACTTCTCTCCATGCCCAAGCAACAGTTTCTGAAAAAATACAATTATACAAAACCCAGCTGGAAGAAAGCTAATGAAACCTCTCACCAAGGTCTTGACTGGCTGATTTACCTCTCCTTTGCAATACACGGTTAACCTGCAATCCTTTCCAGCAAAAGCGCTGCCTAGGCCACGTGCACTATATTGCCACCAGGGAAGGAACCATTTTCCACCCATTGCTATTGCTAGTCATAACCATTTGTTAGAAAACTGATACTTCTTCTAGCCACTTGTCCTGAAGGCTTTCCTTTTAGAAGCATTGGCAATGAAGAAGAGCAAGTAGAAGACAGCAAAAGACCATAGAAGTAGACACACTAAAAATATTTTTCAACTTTTGCTTTCTCAAGAACCTGTTTTGTTTGATCAAAAACTTTCTGTTTTGCCCCAACACCTGACAAAGAAAGATAATTGTTCGAGCTATGGTACTTCACAGTTCCACTACTACTACTACTCCCTATTTCTTCTTTGATTTTACAGCCACTCCTCAAATAGCATTCCTGATAGCATTCTGGCCTTGAAGCAATATCATCCCAACACTCCACTTAAACTAACCACCTCTTCTGCGTACAACTAGAGTACCTCTGCTCAAGACTGCATGCTGCTGCAAAGACATAGCTGAGTACTCACAGGCCAAGACAGTGAAGACGCGATAAAGAGAGGGGTGCAGATGGGAGTTGAAAGAGGCTACCAAGAAGGGTAAAGTAAGTTCTCAGGGACATCACGGTAGGAAGGCTCTCAAGAAGAGGTGTTTCTGAAGGAGTTCGGAGCAATGGAAAAGATCAGTGAGCAAAAAGTGAAAGGATATGAGACTTTTTTTTAAAAAAATTGAATGTGCTGAGAAAAAAACTATGTAAAATAAATATGTAAGAAAGAGACAATGACTAAAATCTACCTGGAAGCTGCGATATTGGCACTGGGGAAAGAAAAGCAGAGCAGCCTGCCATGGTAGTTTCAGGATGGGAAAGGAAAACATTTTGGGGAAAAAGTTCTGTATTTTGTTTATTTGACTTTATCCTTATTCAAAGCATGGAAGTTTACTATGTGTGCTGAGAGTGCATAGGCTGTTCTGGCACAGGACCGTGAGCAGTCCTGGGGGCAGTCACGATCTGGCAATCAGCTGTTTCCCTAAGGAAGGAGCCCCACAGACGTCCCACTGGCTGCCGCAACTTTGGGCACCTTGCGCCTTTCCTGCTCTGCATTATAAATTAAAAGTGAGCTGGAGTCATCAACCTGGAGCAGCAGCGGCTCCACACACCTCTCAGAATAAAGAAAATATAATGTATAACTTCGATGAATTCTTCACATATGTTCACTTATATTTATCTGGCGACTGTGTTATACCGTAGCTGACTGAAACCTTTCATTTCTCATTAGGTTTTCCCAATAATGTACACACTGAACACTTAGGCTCAAAAATACCTCATTAGTGGATTTGCATATGTTAAATAACTCATTCATCCTTGCTCTAACTCCAACTTCTTTTGTGACCTTGAGAAAGTGACTTTTTGGAAATGATGGCCCTCTCTTGTTCATCCACAGGTTATCTGACCTTGATGGAGATACTACTTAGCGATGCGTGATGGTCTGTGCCAGAACATGTGACCAAAAGGTCTCTTTAGGTCTTAAATAACATACTAACTCATGCCACTTTTTCCTTGTTTTTAAATATTTCGGCAGTAAAGTGCCTGTTACATACCTGACAATAAAAGGTATGATACCTATGGATGAGGTTAACCTTTGCTTTTCGTCACTTTGCAAGAGCAATAACCACAACTGTCAGACTGGACAGATTTTGTTTCCCTCTCTTAAGAAGAGCCAACAAAGTCGAACAGATGTATGTTTTGTCTAAGGAAAACGGGCCATTTGACTGGAAAACAATGTCATTGTGTGATTTTAGACCCTTTTACTACCATAACAAACATCAATTTTGAATATAGAATAACCACTGCAAGGTGGATCTAAAGTGGATGCTGCTAAAGGTTATGCAAATGTAGGAAATTATAATTCTATCTCAATGTCATTACATGTGTCTACTTAGATGCACATTTTCTGCTATGTTTAAGTTAAACAAAACACTAAATGACTGTGTAGTATGACATCTCATTAATATGTTTCCATTCACATCTGTGCCTTTAGTATAAAAAAATAAGCTGTTCTAGTGATAAGAGATTAAGTCCTTTAATTAGAAACAAATGACAAATCACTGTTAACCCCATGTGATGCTTTCTAAAACTTCCATCAAATATTCCCCTTAAAACATTATTAAGCACAAGTTCAGCAGATCTACTTCCTAGAAAGTGCTATTTAACAAAACCTAGGCAGGATGTTAATACTGAGGCCGAATTACAGGTTGCCAAGGCATTTCCTGCAAGGGGATTGACAGGGGATCATTTTGTTATGGGGCCACCTCCAGCGTGTTGTGACAACCAGTCATTACACCTCTGAGCACAGCACTCAGCTGTAGGTTTCTACAGGATGCAAATAGCTCCAAATGGGTTCAATTTAGAGATAGCAGATAATGTATCATTCACTTCTTTAAGGTAGAAGCTTTTAATTTTCAAGGAAAAAGAAAGAGGAGTACATTTCAGTCTCTGGAAATAAAGATCTGCTTAACAAAGCATGCCAGAGAAATTGAGAATAGAAATAACTATTATAAAAATAAAAAGCTTAACTTGTTTTTTCCACTTGTCTTAGAGACATACAGCCTTTGTTAGCCAGCATCCCTGTTTATTCAGGATGCCATACAATTGTTCAGTTAAAATCCATGCTTTTGCAACTAGTAACAAATACTAGGGAGTAAGATTTCATATTTGCATAGCAACCCTTTCATCATGAGTAATCCCGACAGATTTCCCAAAGTACCCGTACATAAGATCAAAATGGAGAGCAATAAGTAGTAATGACAACTAATTCATGGCATAGGCACAGTAAGAGTTAAAAAAATAGTTTAACCAAAAAAAACAAGGATAAGAAATGTCCAGCCTGTTTAAAAATGGCCATGTTCATGAAACACAAGAAAGAATGTGCTAGTCCAAAACACAAACATACTCCCAGGTATTGTAAGCTTACATATTTTTAAAATAAGTGCTAAACATGTAATAAACAGACAGAAAACACTAGGGATGTAACAGGTAACAGGTTCACAAAGTTTTTATTGTAACTTATGTACTTCTGTTATTTTACTGCTGCCAGTAAGCTCCAAACACATACTTTAAACAGTGCTATAGTTTCTCAAAGTCCACTTCTTTAGGAAATATTCCACAGCTGATAAGTCAAGAGGCCTTAAATGTCTGTGATTAACAGATCTACTCTCTCTTTCTTTTCTACATATATATATATATACATGTATAGCTATAGCCACCTAACTATCTGTGTGTGTGATATACTTTTAAGTATCTTATATATATATAATAACAGGGGAGTTTGGTTTGTTTTGGGGGAGTGGTTAAATGAAATAAGGGTACCTACAGAAGGACACTTCAGTGGCTAATGAAAACTGTTTTCCACAACTACCTGTCCATCACAGCTTCTAGCAAGCACTGCATACAACTTCAGGAGTTTGTATGTTTATTCGGTTTTGGTTTGCTTTGGGTTTTTTCTGATCATCCTCAACACTGTGATTTAACAAAAATGGAAGTTAGCATCTGAAAAAGCCAGAGAGAAGAGGTTTGTGTACTGAAAAATGCTGACCAAAGATGCAAATGTGGGTGCACTTCTGTAATCTTACTGTAAATACAGTCCACAAGGGAGGTACTTGGCTATTACATGATACATTAGAGAGCTGGAGATTTGGTATCAAGTATATTTCTCTTTGTCTTCAAAGTAAAGGAAGGAATATGCAAATCAAAAGCCAAAGCAAATTAAAGGTACTTTGTAACTGACATTTTAATTATCTTGTTTGGATATTATTCATTTTATTTATTCTTCTAAATGCAAACAATTCTGGACGACTGTATAAATATTATCTCTATTGGAAGTCTTCAGTACCTCTAATAAAAACGTACAATTGCTTGGCTACCAGATCCAGTGAAACTTATTCTAAACATACCGTATTCATTATAACAATGTATTTCTGAATAACACACAAAAGACTTTGGAAAGAGGGGACAGTTTAAAACAGGCCAGTGAAAAGATGTAATTAGAGCTGTGTGGGCTTGGCAAAACGGTCTCAACAAACAAGCTTGAGGTTACTTTTGCCAAAGCACTCCAGGCTTACTGAGGTTTTATTACGGTGAAGAGAGCTTAATTCTGGTAACTATCAGATACAATAGGATGTAATCAAATATAAAATAATAATAAAAAAAAAGCCAGATGGTAAAGAAGAAACTGAACCCTACTCAATAAGAGAGTTAAAATACAACCAGCATATTAACTGGCTGTGTTACAAGTGATTTCAGTTGAAGCAGGTTTGTTTGGAAAGAGGAAAACCTGCAGATGAATTAGTAGGTTTATCATGAGCAATTTATTTTCTGAAAACACTGTCAGGGCCCTTGTCTGTACTTGGACTTTGCCCACAAATACACAGAGAGTTTTGTATCTTTTGATCACCGCGCACACAGCGTGCACACACAAACACATACTCATGACTTGCTCACGTGGCAGCCGTAAGTTATTTGGGGTTGTTTCATCTTCAAGGGGGAATGAACCTTTCCAAAAAGGAGCACGTAAACAACTCATCCAGCTTTGATTGCCGTTGGATGAGAGAGAGAACAGAGCATGTATTTGAAGTATTTCAAAAGATTTAGAGCTTCAGAGGGAAGCATGCAACTCTTGGTGCTCAGGCACAGCAGACAAGGACCTTCCTGTCCTCCACCAAGCACCCTGCTTTCTGCAGAAATATTCCCACCCATGCACAAGCAACATCCTCAACACTGAGTATCAACATTGGAAGCTGGCTTCCAGCAGTTATTCTTTAGAAATGCCCGAAGCTGGATCCTATACATCTGGTGAAAATGCACAGCTGTCCAAACCAGGATCCTTTGTCTCTCATTTGGTCCGTGTAGCTAAATCAATTCCCCCACAAACGAAACACAAGGTGCCACAACTGGATCTCCCCCTGTCCCCAGCTGTAGGTACACAGCTGTCGCGTTCTCTTGTCTTGCTCCCACTGGTGTCCTGAGCAAAATGGTCCCTGTTAGGAAAGCAGCCTCTGCACAACCCGTCGGTCTTTGCAGCAGGCCTTGCCCTGCTCTACCTGGGCTGGAGAAGGACCATCCACGGCAGTACCCTCTGCCACTTGGAAAAGGAGCATTTTCCGGCATCTGACAAAGCAGCTGTAATAGCTGTTGGTCCCCCTCTGCCTCGCCATTATTACTAGGAGCTCTGAAATACTGCATCCAGGCAATAACCCATGAATACACCAACAGGTAAGCCCTATGCCAGACATCCATCTCTTGCAGACAAGTTCTCCATTAAATGAAACTGAATTTCATTTCTCAGAGAACAGACTTTTTCCACATCAACTATTAGCAAGAAACAACTAAAATTCTCCAACTCAGTCTGCTACAATTAGGCTTGAAACCCTATATTCTGAATGTAAGTGAGACATGAGCTGGAAAGGTGCAGTGTGCTCGCACACCTGCTCATTTTGGTGGCCGCTGTGTGCAGCTTATCAGCGTGCCGGCGGGGACATCACACCACTTCAATTTGGATGCCTAAATATAGACCTGGGAACTTAAATTTACCTTCATGGCCCTAAGTTACGGCTTAGACTTCATTTGCAAATGAAGCAGCTAAACCAGTTGTTAAACCACAACCTCCCTCACCCGGGGAAAAAAAAGAAGAAGAAAAAAAAGCAAAGTCCTGTATGATGCTATTGCATTGCACCTTTCTACAGGAATCTGTGCAGTTTTAGCAATTTCCTTGATTCACTCCACATTTCTACATCGCTGGAGAAAGGCTTGGGCAGCCACCGGTGCAACAGCGTGACAAGTGCCAGCCCACAGCCTTGTTGCACCGCCGCTCTGACATCCCATAGCCCCGCACCATGGACAATCTGGCAAATAGATGGGGAAAAACACCCAGGGATTTCCATCCTCCCAAATGCCGTAGGGGAAAGCAGGGCTGTGGCCAGCCCAGCACCACCAACCCCACACCATGTCTTGATTTGCCCCAAACCAGGTCCTATATACATGTTCCTGTGGGGCAGAGGAATTGCTTTCAACCCTTCACAGCCCACAAGGTATTTTGTCATTGGGGACATATCAGGAAGGTGCTGTATAATTACAGTAATCACCTTGGACAGCTGTAATAACAACAGTAATAAGAATATTTAGATATTTTCATCTTAAAATCACTTTTAAAACATTTGCTAACAGATCTACCCAGCTGCTGTTTAAAGACAATAATTATAACCCTGCCAACACTCAGGGGTGGCAGAGATTTCTGTGGGGATGAGCGATGCCGTTCTCATCACAGCCAGGCTGCCTTGCTGCCATTTTGCAGATAGGAAAACCAAGGTTCAATGGAAATGGGTGGGTCTACCTGTCATACCAGGAAGATGTGTGGGGACCCACATTTTGGTGCTCTCAGACCTGTTCCATCCTCCAGCCCACTAGGAAACACTGCATTTGCTAAAAAGTCATAATTTAGGAAAGACAGAGGAAAATTCAAGAATCTATGTTTTGTGATTTTTTGAATGGACTTTCAAGTTTATTACAATGGCTTCATACAGGTCTAGTCTTCCCTTTAAATTTAATTAATAGTTTAGAGTTTGCAAGCTCTTTTATTTGCCTATCCAAAACCCAGCCATTTATTTCTAAGGAAACTCTTGCCAGTGTTCAAAATCCGCGAGGAGTTGCAAGGATGTCTCCAAAGCAAGCCAATTTAAGGTTGACAAAATGGCTGTGGGTGCATACAGCAACATACCAAGTTACCTTCTGGGCATATAGGTTGATTTTAATTCTAATCATTAGGTTTTTGGACCTGAATCTTAAAACACTTGAATCTACATGAACTGCATCCCTGGAAACTGAGTCTCAACCAGGTGGATTGCTCGCAGCCATCATCTTCCCTAGCCCTGACTTGGCTCCATCATGTCCCCTGATAGTTAAGTTCCCATTCTAGCAGGCAAAATAACCTGATTTAAAAAAAAAAATAATTATTTATTAAATGTTAATAAATAAAATTGTTCAATTAACTCAGGTTCTGGAGAGGCTTTTCTTTTGTAGAAGGTTGTAGTCCAAAGCCACAGCCTGATAAGAACCTGAGATCCCAGGGGGAAAACACTATTTAACCCCTAGTTCAACTTCTAATGAAAGGAAACATAGAAATGTAGCTATAATTCAAGATATTGTATGGAAGTCTGTTCAAAGTTTTTTTCAAAAATATAAATTACAAGAGATTATTGATTTTTAAAAAGCTTACTTCAACAATCAGCTTTCTATCTCATTCTATTTCACTCTCTCTCGTTTATTCATTTCCTTATGTAAAAGAATTTAACCAAAGGAAACTAGCATTTTAATTCAATTTCTCCTATAAAATATATAATTTTATTTTGTCATAATGGCTGCTTTTATTTCCA
The DNA here is from genome assembly GCF_965183815.1 of Platalea leucorodia. NCBI lineage: Eukaryota > Metazoa > Chordata > Aves > Pelecaniformes > Threskiornithidae > Platalea > Platalea leucorodia. The sequence goes on from NC_138827.1 coordinate 99,123,146, forward strand.
GAGTCAGATTTTATTTAAATTTCAGTCCATTAGGAACAAAACTTGCCATTTTCTGATAAACAAAATCAGCAGGGAAGCCTCTTCAAACTAGGAATGTATTTTCTATCAACCTTTGTTCTAGCTGGTCTAAATGACAGGTATATTCCATTTTTCCTGCGTTTAGTTTTAAAGATTCTATGGGGAGGAGGGCGAATACAGAGAGTGACATTTTTAACAACAAAACTAGCAATCAAAAAAGCAGACCCATGACAGGCATATGGAAGAAATGGGGGGAAAGAAAAAATAAAAAAAATATATAATCCATCGCTTTGGACCACCAAAGAGGACTAATATGAGTCATTAACAGAAAACCGCTAATTTTCCTCCCTGTGACTGTTGTTTGTAGAAGTACTCGAACCTTTGAGATTCAGTCATTTAACTGTTTCTTGGTAGGCTGGAAAATAGACTCGAAGGAATTCATTAAAAAAAAAAAAATAAAATAAATGTAAATGTAGAGTTTGTTAAAAAATAAAGATTATTGCTTAAAGCTGCACTTAGTTTAGCCAAAAATCAGATGGTGAGATGACAGCTTTCATGAGCGAAAATAACATCCTGCGGTGTCATGTTCCATTTTAGTCAAACCAGCATCGCCAAAGTCAGCATTCAACCCGATGTGCTGAAATTTAGATCCCTGGCCCACTCTGACAATTGGTTTTCCCTCAGAACTACCTTTCAGCTTGGTGTTTGGCTTGGAAGGAGGCAGTAATCTCAAGTACGAGGGTAAAGTGAGCAGCCGCAGTAAATACACATAAACCCAACCGCTCCAACAAGCCAGGCAGAGCTTTGGAGTTCACATTAAAATGTTTATTGGGTCCGTGGGGTCCCCCATTCAAGCATGAGGCCATGTAGCTACTTTGGGGGATTTTCAAAAATTGTTTTCTTAATTTTCAACTTTGGCACACATCCCACAGCACAGAGGTGACTCTCTGACCGCCTCAGAAAGAGCAAACACCGTACAGCCTGAAGAGTTTCACCATTTCTTGTAACGCCCAGACTGGAGGGGAAGATGCTACCGAGACCTTTGCTGGAGAGCAAAGGCACAATCTCGTGGAGGGAATGACTGTCCCAAGGATGCTCTGCACCAGGGTCCAGCATCCCTCTTCCATAGTGACAAGCCATTTCGGAGCAATGACTCGACTGATGCTGAGCGGTTGCATGGCAAGGACTGAGAGGAACGACTGCGTGTGACTTATCATCAGCACTTCCCACTGTTGCTCGATGACTGCAATTTTAAAAATCCTTAATCCACATGATGGGGGAGCAAATAAATTAGGCACGCTTTGAGTAAATCTAAGAAATCGGGAGATGCAGGCAGAAGGACCCTCCCTCTGCAAACCTGAGCAGTTTAGGGCAGCGGCATCCAATGGTTTGGAAAGAGAAAACTACTGCAGGAGCTAAGGAGAGCAGCGCTGAGTGGGTATTTCGGTGCATTGAGCTCTAAAATGTTTCCTGACCTCTGAGCAGCACTCCTCCTGGGCAATATTAATGATCAAAATTATAGATTGAACCTGTGGGCCATAAGCCAGTTTCTTTCAGGTTTTGTGCAACCAATATAGCTCCTCTGCAGGTCATTACTCCACGTTTTCACTACGGGAAGGGAGAATGGCATCTGGACATATCCAGACCGTACTCAGCACCTGGAGTGTAACGCCGCAAAATCCAAGCCCCGGCAGTCAGTGCAGGAGGGAGGCACCCCAGCGGCTCAGTGTCCGACTGCACAGGAGGTTTTTTTGGTCACTGCTGGAACATTTTCTGCAATCTCTTTTCTAGCACTGGCCTTTCTGGTTGAAAAAGTCCAGATTCTTCTGATCTTTGTTTTTTTTTTTTTTTTTTTTTTTTAACAAATTCTGACATGAGGATTCACAGGGTATTCCAAAAGGGGAGAAAAACTAAGGCGTTATTTCAGTCCTAAGAGACTTAAAGGATTATTTCCTTGTAAAATACAAATGACAGCTTCCCTGTTATGTTTCTCCTACATAACGCACATGTTAATCCTTAATTTCCTTTGCCAGATGCAGTGTAATCCTTCTCCTGCAGATACCACAGCACAACTGCTGTTGAGAAAACAGCAGCAAGAGAAGTTCATCCATTCAAAAGTAAAAGGCATCTTCACCGACCAACTTTCTGGGTTATCCTTGACGGCAGGCATGCAGCCCTAATACAGAAAGACGCAATTCTCTGCATTCATATTTCACTCCTCTAGAAAATAGCTAAATTGCTTTTGGTACCCGATTTCAACCAAACTCCTTCTTTAAAGTGTGAGACAAGTCAGCCAAAGAGCTGTTATTACTTCAGCCGCTGCAACAAACTGCAACAAAAACTACATCAATGTATAGAAGGGGTTTTCCATGAAAGTGGCACAATCCACCTGTTTAGCAGTTGCTTTTTGTCACTTGATAATGATTTGTCATGCAAAGAGACCATGCTATTCATCTTACGCAGGTTCAGTAAATTAGTTTGTAGACAACATTTTAAAAGTCTTTAAGTAGAAAAGGAAACCCAACACATTTAGAAACAAATCTATCACATCCCATTAAAAAAAAAAGGGGGGGGAGGGATGACGACTCTGGATGAGTTTGTAGAAAGGACAGAGAAATGGCTGGTAAATGACACAAAAGTCCATTTTCAATTTATTGTGGTCTGTTTTCATTAAGCCTCTGTATATGATTGGGTTCCTCAAAATAATTATTCCTCAGCCACTTTGGTACGTCAAGTCTTTCTCCCAGCTATGACTGAAGGGATAATTACCTTCCTCATTAGTTCTACCTACAGCATGAGTGCCCATTAATCTGGTAATGATATTAAGAGTGGAACCAGTTTGGGGGATTTGGGCCATTACAGAGAGTGAACATCCCAAGCTGTGTCCGTGCACTTCAGCCTTGCTTTTGCTGCACTGAATTGTTCAAAGTCAGGTAGGACGGGGCTTTGAACTACCTCATCTAGTGAAAGATGTCCCTGCCCATGGCAGGGGGGTCAGACTAGGTGATCTTTAATAGATTATATCCCTTCCAACTCAAACCATTCTGTGATTCTATAAGAGTAGTTTCTAAGCAAGGAGTTAATGCACCCATACCAGCCTGTTGCTGGAGATTTAGAGAAGAGAAACATCAGTTTCACAACCACATATGGGAAAAACAAACATGTTCACCTACATATTTCCCATGAAGACCAAAATTTCTTGTACACACAGTGCAATGCCTTGTATATTTTATATCCATGCTCTGTTTTTCTAAAGACACCTTACAGAAAACAGAACGACCCATCTCCTGACTCTCCCTTTGTATATACAGTGGAAAGTTTCCTACTTCATTTTATAGTTCTTTGCAGATTTCTTCTGTGTCTTTGTTTCTTTCCTTTTTGATCACCATAGGGAGAAAAGCATAAAGATCTCCATAGCAATCAGCCTGTCGAGCTCCTTCATTTATCCTCTGCTGAAGTCAGAGGGAAATTTTCTGGGCAGCACAAAGCATGGGGCAAGTTGCCTGTTGCCACTCTGGTCTGTCCTTGGGACGGACCCTGTGCCGGGAGGGAGCTGCAGCTCTTTCCCCTGCCCCGCAGCGGGTGCACCCCTTCGCAGTCCCAGAGACCAACAGGTTTTTCCCTGTTATGAGTGGTTATTGTGCCCAGGGCAATTGGCCTGGCTTTCATTGCATTCTCACTGTATATGTCTTTCAGCGGTAATCATCCTTTTCGCGTATACTGTGAAGGACTTAAATCTCATCCGCTTTTCCTAAAAATTTTCAGAGAGATTCAAGAGTGAAGTTTCAAAGTTCTGCTTTCTCCTGCTCCATCTTTTTTTTCCCCTCTACATCTTTCTATATGAAGCAACCAGCAAACACCCAGTGCTAACAGAGCTGAGAACATCTGTACTGCAAAGTGCTTTAAAGTCATCCAGTATTTGTGTCCACTCAGAAAAGGAGTTAATCAAGAAGCGACATAAATTAGGCTACAAGTGCCAAGTCTAGCAGTGTTTGTCCCACCTCCCCAACTCTAGGACCCTGGAGGCTGCAGAAAAGAAACTCCTGAAGAAGTTTGATTTCATTAGGCTCTTTGCAAATGGTTCCCGAAGGACTCCCTAAAGCCTCCATTTCCCCAAATGTTACAGAGACCCAGAGGCGACACTGAGCTTTAAATTTTAAAGCATGTGATTATTTAAACCATGTGGAAGAGTTGCAATAGAGACACAGCGGCAGCGTGGCACCAAACCCTGCAAGAAGCAAGCATTCAGCATCTCCCTCTCCCCCCAAATGCAGTTCTGGTATGCGTACACACACCCCACGCACACCCCCAGACCTGGGGGCAAAGTCAGGGAGATCTGCACAGAAGCTCGTTGGACTTTGTGCATTCAATAGCTGAAGGTTATAGACAATAAATAATTTAGTTATGTGCATACAATCGGTCCACCCAGTTATCCAAGAGATCCTGGTGATATCTATATTCCCACTCCATCTTTACAAAATATACTCAAGCAATACGTATTGCAAAATGGTTGTCTCAAGTAATTAAAGTGTAAGTGGTAATGCTAAGACACTGTACTGTCTAAAGCATGAAATTCAAGAGTTCTCTAAGATTAATGTCCTGTTCCCGTAACTTGGTTGTTCTTGGCTTAAGTATTCAACATAATGCTACTCATTACAGAGAGCAGTGACATCTATATCCAAGGGGGAAATATGGTTCAAGTCAGCTTTCGTGTTTAAATATTAGTAGTAAATTCAAATTCAATTTCACATGATCAGTGTATGTGACACTAACTACATCAAGGTAGACTTGGGGATTTCTCAACTCTATATTGAAGAGAATTACATGACTGAAAACTAATTAGGGAAGCACATAAAGTGAATTTATTTAGTATTCTCTTGTATGTAGTTAACTTAAAGTAATGTATCAAATTTCCTACAGAAAAATGTGGCTACATAACACTGAACAAAATGCATCAGAAATCAGATCAAGCAAATTATCTTTTTTTTTCTTTTAAAACTGAAAATGTTTAAAGCTGTAATGAAAAAAATTATAATAGCAGGGATTTTTCCTCTGGAGAAGAGAAGTGTTTTGGTACCATGTCGCACAGAGGGAATAAGAAACAGCTGCGGTGCAAACAAGAAAAAGCAGTCAAATGTTATTTGTCTCTCCTGACCAAATAGCACCTGAATTTTGCTCCCCGAAGCTCCCGGGTGCATTTCTGTGACAGCAGTGCCCTACGCACAGCCAGCGCAAAGCCCAGCGGCCGCCGTGCAAGCAGGAGCGCTGCGCCGGCATCCTGCGCAGAGCAGGATTGTTCCACAACAAACGGTCAACAAACATGTGCATCATGCTAAAAAAACACTCTTAAATCTTTTATCTCATCCCTCACACAGACCTTCCCTCCTGTCTACATCATATTGTAAGATGAGCCCAGCTCCCCCCGCCTCTCCTTCTCCCCTCCGCGACGCTGCCCCGTGATGCCGCGCTATCACAGTTGGGCGCTCTGCCTTCTCTCTCCTCCCCCGGTCCCTCTGCAGCAGGCAGGTTACCTGCCAGCGAGCCAGAGATGAACGCTGCATCCCGAATGCATGGCACTAGTGACAAAATGCTACCTACAAATGCATAATAAATGTTTTATAATGCTTTTGCTGCATGTTATAAATGATAAATAGATGACAATACATGTCTTATAAAGTATTTATATCCTATTGTCGTTATTGTTACGCTACAGCTTTGAACAAAGCATTAAAGCAAATGCAAGTCTAAGTGCTGGTGATGATATGTATTAACAAAGCCATTTATGATAAATGGACAAACCTTTGAGGGTCACTGACACTTTGACAAGCATTACACAGGCATTTTTGCCTGTAATGTTTTTGCTCCATTTTTACTGCCCAACAGAAGTAATTGCATTTTAACAACAATAACAAAAATATTTTATTAACTGGGAATAAACAAATAAACCTGACTCTCCTGAAGGCGACGGCACTGAAATAAGAGGATGATGTGCCTGCAATGGCAAAGGGATTCATCCCGTTCACTACCTGCAATATGGTCCTGAGGAGCAGAACAGAGGACCACAACAGAGGACTGCATCATGTCCAAAAAGTTTTTGCATGGCAAGAGGGTATTTCATTTAGCTTCAGCCTGGGTTTGTGGTTGCTCTTCTTAAGGCAAAGCACTTTTGGCAGCCTATCAGATATTATATCTATAATAGGTACTTTGCTGAACTTTGGTTATTGACACATTCCAGTGGCATTTGCAGTTAAAAGCTGCCTGTTATGTACAAGGACGCGGGAAAAGGAATATTGCACTTTTTTTTTTTTTTTTTTTGTGGGAAAACCCCAACATGCAGCTGTCAGCCCCTGGATCAAGACACTGTTGCTCCAAATTTTTGTTCTGCCTGTACATTCAACAGAAACATTCAGGTTCAGGTGTTGATCAAGTCAGATGAACCAGACCAGGTCAGTATGTCTGCAAATCTGCTTTAAAACAAATAAGCAAAACCCTAAACTTATCTCCTCATATCGTAACCATAGCTGGGAGTATAAGAGGAAACCTCAGCAAAAGCTGATGGGAAGCGTGCTCGGGGTGCGCCCATTTCTCTCCCTGACTCGGAGGGCAGTTGGGTGATCAGCTCCGCTGTAGAAGTCTGCATTGCAAACACCAGAAGTCAGATAAGGCAAATCCTATCCTGGGGAATAATCTATTTTTTACTTAGGCATGCTCAAGGAAGACTAAAGTGATGAGTAAACAGATTTTTGAGGACGCAGTTGTAAGCTGTGTTGACTGTGGAGCGAGACCATCCTCTTGCATCAGGAGATGAATTTGCCCATGGTTGGGAGGTCAAACTCTGCTCCCTGCCAGTCTGGGAGCGTGCTGCAGGGCACGTGTGTCCCTGAAGCTGGGTTTCCTTACTCAACTAGCACATTTCTTGAGGGACACAAGGCTAAAGTTTGCAAAATAAAATAGAGTAACTTTCCAGTTTCCTACATGCACTTTTGGTAAATGCAATGCTGCTAATTACTCGGGATTTTCCAGAAATGGGACACTATCAGTCTTACATGCCCACTCATTTGGTACGAGAGGCAGTGATACAACTTTTAGATTCAACAAAAATAGCAAAACCTAAATTTAAATAGAAAAACAATGGCGAAAAATAGATGGTGAATGGAACAGGGAACTTTGAAAAGAAAACCAAAACAAAACAAAGTCCTATTTTAAATAAAATTATTTAGCAAAACTCTCAAAAATCATCTCAACATCTAAGAGCTTGTCTGATAATTTAAATGCATGTGTGTGTGTTAAATAAAGTAAAAAATGAATGGACTTTATTTTCTCTCTAGCACTGGAAATGTACATGAGGTTATTTTTTCTGGTTCTGACAAATTAATTTTCCTGGGATTTCTTTTGTCTCAGATCATAGCTTTCACTGCATCACTGTGATTAATATGTGTGAAATAATATTTAACCATTATTTTTCCTTAAATATGCAAAAATATTGCAACTTTTCTTTTTTTTAGTTCATAGTCTGTCATATATATGAAAGTGCAAAACAAATTTTCTGCCATGAAGTTCTCTGCTTTCTTTTTTAAACAAAGTTGTCAGATCCTAAAAATTATGGGCCTCCATAGCCTTTAGGACATGGGTCTCAGCCCCTAGTGACGGTTTCCTATACAAAGTGGCAGGAGAGGGGAAAGCAAGAGACAGAGGGCAAGTGTCCTGCATCCTACTCCTCCAGCTCTGCTGTGAAGGCCCTCTTGCCTTCCACAAAACAAGTTTACATTAAAAATATTTTTTTTTCAAAATGCTTTCAGAGAGATGTTTCGAATGCTACCCGATTCAACATTGAGTTTGTTGACAGAATCAACAAGTTTAAGGATAAAACTTGTCCTCAATTTCAAAACAGTCCATCCTCATCCCACATAACCAAAGGATAGACTGGGGTATGATGTTGGACCCTATAAATTCAGGGAAAAGGCTAGTAAAAATAAACAAACCCACCCACAAAAACAAACCCAAATATCAGCACTCATTTCTAACTATTATATTTGATTGCTTGTGGCTTGAATATTTACCTGCTCATTTTTACATAACTTTTCACCCAGTAATTGTTCCCTTGCCTTAACTCTTGAGATAAGAAACAAAACACTGGTTGGCCTGGAAAATATGATCTGTATAAAAACGATAATAATGGAGATGGTTTAACCTAAAGTGAAGAATAAGCAGCGATAAGTTGGTACATAGATGGTTGGTAGCTGCAAAGAAATTACTCTGTGTGTTAACTTCAGAAAGAATAACTAGTAACAGGCTTGAGCTGCTGAGAAGGAGATTTTGGTTGGACATTAGGAGAAAGAGCCTGTAGAGACTGTGGAAACTTCATCACCAAAGATTTAAAGAGCAAGTTAGACAAGTATCTGTCATGAAAGATTTAGGTATAGTTGATCCTGCCTCCCAGCTCTATTTCCTATAATATCTATACTCTTCCGTCTCTACTTGTACTGTTAATTCATACCTTGTTTTTACTGTGACTAAAGTGAAAGTATTTTTGTGTTCTTACTTAACCTGTAAATGAAACACATTCAATATTCCTATTTTTCATATTGTTTTCTGAAACTTTAGGCATCTAAGAAGTCACTATGTATTTTAAAACAATCTTCAGTAAAGCAAAATAGTGGTTTCTCTTTATGTATATATTTCATTTAGCTAATAGTACACAAGTTAAATATTTTTCAATGTGACACACAAAAGACGGATTAAAAACTGGATAAAACCTGAATGGAATGAATAAACGACACTTGCTAAAAGCACTATAATACAAAATCAAACTGGCATCAAAGATCTCCATGCCTGAAGAGTAGACTTTCCCTCCTCCGGTTTTTCAGATGATGCTGGGGAAAAAAAGAAAAAGGAAAAAAAAAAAAAAATCTTGCTAAGGAACATTCCCCCTGTCCTAATTTAAACCAAGGATTAAAATGAAGATGCAAAGATGTAGATGAAGTAGTTTTGGTCAAAGGACAAAGAGCTATTCGTTTCCATAAAGATTACACATGAATTTATCTACAAGATCTATTGCTTTTCATCAGAGATGGCTAAACCAGTCTCGGAAGTAAGAGACAAGTGAAACTGCAATGCAAACTGAAAACTACCCAGAAAATTTTCCTGAGTTTTGAAATAGTTTGAATGACCTTCTTGGGGCATTTCCAGAAATAGAAGTGCCCAGTACTCAAGTACAGCAAAGAAAGCAAATATTCCTGCTGCAGCAAAATCAAAAATAGTCATGGAGCTTTCAAAACCTCCTATCATCATTTCTTTAACCTTGTCCCTGTTGCCTGTGTGAATTCTCAGTCTGTGTTCCTCCAATCCACCCAAAGTGTGGGCATCAAGCAAAATTACTGGCACTTTAATGATGCAGTCCTAGCCACACAGACCTCCTTCAGCTGGAACTACTTCAAATCAAGCTCTCCATCCTTCCTTTCTAGGCTTTTCAAAGCCTGTCTCACTTTCAGATTTTTTTCTGCTTGCCTAACACATTCCATTTTGCAGTCAGTGCTGCACATTGTTTCCTTCCTAGTTTTTTCTGCCTATGTAAAAATAATAATAATTGTTTTTAAATTGGCTTTTGTCTATACAGCCCATTATACTTAGATTTCTTCTGTTATTTCTATGTACCATATAATCTGTCTCCTTCTTCCTACCTACCCCATCCTTCCTCAAACTAGCTTGCTACTGCAAACACTCCAATCTTTTGGAACAAAAGCAATATATTTAAGCAATGTATTTCTCCTAATTTTTGTAACATGGTCTACAATAGAAGTCGCACATCAGAAGTGACTATTAAAAATGTGAATTTGATGGATAAATCAATAAAAAAACTTTTTAAATTCCTCTTTCTACTGATACTTCCAATTCCAGCACTTGCTTCAGGAACTGCTTGTTGGAGCCTACTACTCATGGTATTTAAAGTCATACAGATCAACCTGAAGTTCAGAAAAAGTTAAGCTGATAATTTGGTCTCTAATCACCTAATATAAAAATCCCAGTGTTTTGTAATGACATCATACATAATCATAAGGCAAAATGGAATATCGTATATCTGTTTTGCACCATTTCCCTTTGTCTTATTAATCAGAACATATTTCTGTATCTCAATTTTTCTACTCTATAGATAATTCAATACATGTAACCCCTTTTACAATTCGTGATTTATCTCAGCTTCAGTTTTTCACTATTCTGTCAGCTCATCAATAAATTCAGCATAAAATTAGTTTTCCTTATTTGTTATACTACTTTAAATGCGTGATTGGGTCATAATTAATTCCAAGAACCCACAAGAAATTTCAGTTATGGTGCAATTATACTTTGACCATATATACTGAAGACAAATATTTTTTTACGTTCATCTCCTTTTGCCCAAAATTTTTAAGGATCAAAATGTTTCTCATGAGCAAAATTTACTTCATACATCTGTACAGAACTTATTACGTCATGGGCTATCAGTATTGCTTTACTTCAGCTGCTCATAATGACTTCTTCAGCCAGATCATACAGGCATATTATTAGTTCTAAACATTTCTGGGAAGTAAACCACCCTGATTCCAGTCCAGCCCAGACAGTTTTTAGGATATCTGGGTTAGCAGTCCCGACATTTTCTTACAGCTCCCATCAGCTCCCCTGTTTGTGCCCAAACCCCTTACAGCGTCTATAGAGACTCACATCCTTTCTAGTAGATGGGGGCTGACCGTTAGCATGCAAATATATTCAGTATGAGGTTTCTAAACTAAATTGCTCTTCCTGTCTGAAAAATAAGTTTATTTTTCATAAGTCTGTTTCTGCTGAATGTATACCCACCTTGCCCCCCAACCATGAATAGGAATATTCCTCCCAGCATAAACTCTTCGGGGTACAAACTGTGCCTGCATCTATATTTGAAATTACCTAGCACATTGCAGCTTTCCCCAAAACAAAATAATAATATGCAGACTGCAGAATGTGCTTCTCCAGCATAAAGCATCTGGTTTCGCAGTTCATTAGAAGTTTCTTTTTCTCTTATGGCTTTGTGGATAACTTTATACATACTATTTAGAGCCAACAGTAAATTGACATTTCCAAAGTCACAGTTTGAACACTTTTCAAAAGCTAAGGCAGATGCACGTCGTGTTGGCTTTATCAACTTATGCCTTACTCTCCTTATTCTCCTGGTAGAGTTTCCGACATACATGAAACTGATGTTTTCAGTAAACTTGTGTGGTTGCTTTTCAGTCTACCTTGTTAACTATTTCTTTTATATGCTCCGTTACAGGCGGTTCAGCTTTCTGTGCGGGGCAATGTTATTTGTGCAGATGACTGAGCTAGGCATTCCTGGAGTTTCACGAGTTCAGGCCTGCCTTCTCTCCTTTATTTTGGGAGATAAATAATGCAGGGAATCCCTAAGCTTGCGGATAGATCTGATTTATCTGTTAGCTCTTAGGTATACTATATTTCCTCCAGTCTTGATGCTTTTAGCAGAAGATCTCTCTTGCTCTTAATTAAGTTTTACAAATCCCTGTTAGCAGCCTGCTCTCTCTGGCACTCTGCAAACATGACCACCGCCTTGCAAAATGCAGACCACAGGACTGAACAGTTTTTCAGTAGTGATCACACACGTGCTGTGCTATCTCCCAATTACCCGCTCGCTTGTGTAACATGGTATTAATAAATTGGGGTGGGAGTTAATTCCAGGCTGGGAGTTCACATTCACTATAAGCCTCATACTCTCCACACTGCCTCCTGGCCCACAATCTCACATTTGACTCTGGTAGAGCTAGAACTGATCCGAATTCTTAAACCAAATTCAACACAGCCTTTATAAACATGCGGGTTTTAAACAAGGCTTTAACACAAAACAGCTTGAAGCGTAAAAGCCCACATGGCAGGCTGCCAGGACGCCCGGGCTGTTCAGCCAGATGAGGACATGCTGAGGACCTGGACCAGCTTGGCAATAGCACAAAGTCCCCGAGCATCCCCGATTCGAAGCTCCAGAGCAGTGGCCACACTGCTGCCCCAGGCTGGAGCCTCTCACCACCCTGAAAAACTGAGATGGATAAATTCTTGCTCCATAAGAAAGCTTCAGAGCCTGATTTTGTCTTGGTTTTGCAGCATTACCACCTTCTCCATTGGTTTCTTAATGTTTCCTGGTGGAGCACAAAGTCAGCTTTGAAGATCTATCTGATAACGAGGCTCTTTCTTCCAAAATAATCTAGATTATTACAGAAATGACTATTCCCTTTCTTTATTTATCACACTTAATTCTTGTGTGATCTGCAAGCTTTAAGAGGAAAGGTTTTTTTCCAGAGCATTACTCATATTGTGGAAATGTGTTAGGCCATGACTAGATCCCCATGAGATGTTGCTGAAAACATCCCAATTACTTTTTGTAATTAGTTTACCAGTTTTAAATCTGTTTAATATGGCCTATACTAATTTTTTATGTCATAATTTCTTGTATTGAAATGTCGTGCTGTACTAAGTATAGGACTTTAAGTATATTATGACAGCTCAGTAAGCTTTATCAGTCCCTTTAGCTCAGATCTTTGCTCCCAAAGCCTGAAGTCTTGGAGCTAGCTGGCTGTCAAACTTTTGCTTATATCTGTAATTTTTACCATGACCAGTGCCAAGACTCATCCTTATTTGAAAGCAGTTTAACCAGTGTCTTATATACAAATCAAATGAGGGATGATTAAATAAAATAAGTTAGGATTTACTAAAATTCAAGCGTGGGGTGAGCTGTTGGTTTGGTTTTTTCTTTTTCATTGTTTTTGGTTGGTTTGTTTGTTTCTAAATACATCGTCCTGGCAGAAACTATTCTCTCTTGGGAAAAGACCCTTCCTTCAAGAAGATAATTTAAGCTCTTTTCTTACAACAAAACTGCTTCCAGTTTCAAAGGAGTCCACCTTTGAAAACAGACATCAAGCTCATAACTGTTTCTAACTTAGTCACGGAATAGGAAGGTCTCTGCTCAGGAGATTTGTAAATGTAATTAGACATCTAAAGAGAAGATTTCTCTCTCCTAGGACTCTCTAAAGGGTTTAGGCACGTAATTTCTTTCAACAAATCTCTAACTAGCAAGCCTTTCTGTTGCGATTTTTTGGTTTGTCTGTCACCAGATCATAGCAGCTTACAGTAAAGGTCAGAGTAGGGATGTGCTGGGAACCTCTGACCAGGCAGCCTTTCGTAACCACATCTTCCTACTTTTTTGTCCCTTGTATTATTAATTACATATTAAACCTGTCCTTACTTATTTTAGTACCAAGGACCACATGATGCTTTAACACCACCAGAGATGCTGTAGCCTGAAAGTCTGACCATCTGACAGCACGTGATGGCAAGCATCCCTTATGGGACGAATGGGTCTATGGCAGGGTCAACAAATTTATATGGGAATGAACAGTTAAAATTTACATTTTTTCTATGTATTTAAAGGGCTTTGTTCGAATTAATGAATTCTAGTTTCCAATGTTTGAGAGCTGCACATTAGTTTTGGTGGTGGTGTGCTTGTGGAGCTGCAAAAGCACAGGAGCACTCAGATCCATTAATTCCATTTATGCATATTTTTATATATATTTAAAATATATATGTGTGTATGTGCATGGCTTTCTATACCAATTTTCATTGTCTTATTTTTTCCTTATTTTTCTATGAGTATAGTTTGCTCATCTAAGGAAAAAAAAAATAAAATCACATAATTTAACTAAGAAAGGTAGATATTTTCACCAACAGTCTGTATATCTGGGGGTGCTGTACTAACAATAATACATGTTTCCAACAGGCAGTAAGCATCCCCATTCACTCCAGGTTCAGTATTTCCATGGTGCTGTCCGCCCTGTACAATATTTGTGCATGGTTTGTGTTCTAGTGCCTCTACATGCTCAGCCAAGGATGTATCGTTATACTTCTAGCAATTAGATTTGACTTTAGATCAGCAAAACGGAGATTTCTCCCAATCCCATTTACAATATTCTTGGGGAAAATAGGTATGCTTTCCAATCTCAGCCTTCCTTATGCTCCATTATTATATAAAATGGGCACCAGAAGCTATGCATAACTGTAAAATGATTATGATTTATCTGAGTATTTTGTTCCTTTAATATATTATGCCAATTGTCCTAATTTAATGAAGTAATTCTGTTAATTTAACTTTGGGGTTAATCTTGCTTTAAGAACACTTTTTGCTGAACAGTAAGAAGGCACTCAGTTGATGCATTTTCTTTCCTTTTTAGACCTGAATGTAACCTTTTTAAAAAAACAATAAAAGTTTCTAGTATATCATGTGATCAATAGATACAAGTACCTTCATTTTTTAAATTAGTCTAAGGCTATTTTCCTTTTACTGTTGTATAAACAGGGAATTGAAGGGTAAAATAGTTAAAACTTAATGCTATAGTGCTAATGTGGCTTTTAAATCACGTCAGCAGCAATCACTGCATTATAATTAACAATTTATTGAACCAGCAATAAAATGAACATCACATTACTTCTTAAAGCAGCAGAATAAAATGGCTAATAAATAGCATAAGCCAGACAAATTGCAGAGTAATAGAAATTTTCTTAAGATTTATAGTGTGCAGAAAGATGGATGTGCTATTAGTAGGAGCTCCAATACTTGACAAAATTCTTTTGCAAAGACATAGTTACCATGCATGTCAGAGTTCACAAGTCTAAGTGGTTTATCCAAATTTCAACTCACTGCTATTACAGTGGAAAATACTCATTACAAGGTTTTGTAACTGCAAGCAATGTGTACATTTGCCAACATTCAAACTGCTACTGCCAAAAAGATACTAAAATATTTTCTAAACTGTCAAATAACAAGTCTGCTAGCTTAATCTGAGTCTATTTTATACTTCACAGGCGGTAAAAACTCCTGGGCCCGATCCTGAGGTCTTCACTCAGGCAAAACTTTCCTTGGCATCAACAGTTAAAAGTTACCAGGAGTTTCTGCCTATGAGAACGGCTGGATTGGGCCCGACGTTACGAGGAAAATTCATTAGGGAGGAAACACAGATTCAGTGAAGCTGGAAGCTCAGCTAAATACCTCATCTCTATCAGGGCTGAGGTTACTGACAACAAAACCGTGTTGCGTTTTAAATGTTCCTGCTGTTAAGTTGTGTTGTGATTCGTCATGTCAAAGTGTCTCTCTTATGTTCTTATTTCAACATAACAGATGCAGTTTTACATGACATGTCACAACATGGAGCATCAACTGGAAAGAGTCTAAAAGAGCTCTTTTCTCCCCCCCCCCGCCCTTTGGAAAAAAAAAAAAAAAAAAAAAAAACCCAAACCACAAACCAAACCACTCTGCTTTTCACCGAAATGTGTGGCAAGGGAACTTGCCGTGCAAATTTTGTGAGCAGACAGTACATTTAGACACTGCTGTAAGGAAAGGACTTCCAACCTTCAGTTTTAAATTGAAATATATCCATCAACTAGCTCACGTTCAAATTTTAAATTTATTTTACATACCAATTTCAACACGAAATCTGGAGTTAATCTCTGCAGTAATTAGCTGCTAAGACAATAGACACTGATAAGAACATGCATGACTTTAACAATGCATTTCTCTTTGAACCTTGAAGATAAATTACAATTAACTTTCTGGTTAAAGGTATTGTCGATTACGTGATAAGATTACTATTCTACCATTTGCCAAAAAAGCAGTTCTCCTAATGGTGATGCATTTCCAACAGAGTATTGTACTGAGGAGCATCTTCAACCTATTCTGCTGGAGACCATAAGTTGAAGTTGAATGGACACCATGAACACACACTCACATGCACAGGAGGAAATTACTGGCTATGATCACTCTAGAGTCATGGTGCCCATATACATCGGATACACTAAAACAATAATAAAAAAGCTGGGCCAACACAGCTGTCTGATTAAATGGGTAAGCATCGGTCTAGCTGCACTGAAGTCATTATTTACACTAACTGAGCCTCGGGAGTTTGGTCTCCAGAGACTAAGCAGGATTTTACTAAGCCTACATTCAAACAGAGCCATGAATAGAAGGAGGTATTTTTGCCTTTATTAACTCCCCTAACAGGGAGCCTCCAAAGAAACAACAGCAATTGCCTCCTTGAGACCTGTAAACTTTTGTCTGTCCCCCATCCCTGCTGAGCATGTTCAACAGCTGCATTTCTAGTTCATCCCACACCCCGATCTGTGGTGGCTGAAGCACATCACTTGAACAGCAGCAACCACGTCTCTCACCTGAAGATCTAGAGGAACTCAAATGAATCTGAAAATGCCAAAGACGTAGATGCAGCCTCAGGTACCAACAGGAGTAATGATCATTAAACTGATACCAAACATGCTGGGGTTTAGTTCATTCGACAAAACACCACCGCACTTAAGTCAGTATGTCACGTTAATATTGGTAATTTCTGCAGTGTAGTGGGGTACAGTTCTTCATTAAAAAGAGAAGAATGTATTGCCAACCCCAACTGAAAGTTCATATATTGCAGAGCGCTTCATTCACCCTGAAAATCAGACAAGGTACAGAGAAGCAGAACCCCCTCTGGCAGTAGACAGGAATAAACCAAAGCCATGGGGATGTTTGTTTCCCTAACATTAGTTCAGCTGTAATTCATTGCTGGCAGCAGCTCTTTTCATTTGCACAAAGATACAAATTCTTCTATATCAGCTAAAAGAGCTACCAAAGCATTCAAAGATCTATTGAACTTCAAAAAAAAAAATGCTTGATTAAGAAAGTATTTAAATTGTATGCCCTTCCCTTGTTTATATTTAAAGGATTTGCGATCAAGGTACATTTCATGAAACTGAGAATAACAATGGTATAACGAATTAAAAATGTTTCAAAAGAAGGTCTGTTCTCCTAATATTTTGAGGGTAACTGTTATTAAGATCTACTGAGAAACTCGCACAAGTCTTTTATGCCATGTCTAAACCACCCTCTCTAGTAGATTAGGTGTGTTATTGAGTAAGACTCTAGGCTTTGGATGGTTACCCCACTTGAATTCAAGAAACTGTGGCTGTGTACCACAAAAATAAATACTATCATTTAGTGTGAAAGGAAGGGAGGAGTGATACAAGGAATCTCAAAAAAAAGTAAAAATAAAAATATGTCATAAAAACCCTAAAAATTCCATAATTCCATCTTATGAAATCAGTGTCCGTGTTTCATACCACGCTGAAGATATGGCTTGGCAGACCAAAGTTACTTTTTGCTGTATAGGTCTTAAAATGAATAAACATCCCAAAAACATGTCTGATGCAGTTTTGCTAAAGATGGGCACCTTCAAGTCAGTCAAGTTAGCTGGGAAGTCATGTATATGAGGACAGATCTCTCTGAAATTCCAGTACTGCCTACCATTAGCTGTACCAAACATAGCAAAACATCAAGGTATCTCAACATGGGAAATGTAGATCTGCATGGAAATTAATTAATTCCTTACCTCAGCTGAACCACACCAAGCTCTGCACTATACTCAGCTTCGTTCAGGTTTTAGTAAACTCCTCACAACAGCTCAGCTTTCCCTGAGCTTAAACAAAATTTTAGAGCTTTTAGATCTGGAGGAGTATCATTTGTATATGCGTATACACACAGACACACACACTTTTTTTTTTTTTTTGAGACATTTCTAGATAAAGAAAAACCGGTAGTACGTGAAGTGTAAATACTAATTGACACAGATAACTGCATAGTCTCATCTCTGATCTACGTACATTCTCATCACTGTTACAGCTCCTTCGCTGGCTGTGCTGCCAATACCCAACTAAATCCATAGGGAGTGCCTGGTTTATGCTTTCAAACCGGGGAGAAAACAAAAAAACAAAACAAAACAAAAAGGCGGGGTGGGATATGCTTAATTAAAAAAAAAAAGTTTTGCTCTCTATATCTCCCATAAATATGTGCAGATATCTACACTATTATACATTACATCTAAAGAACATTGTCAGGTTCTCATTTCAACAGGTCTGAGTGGCAGGTGAGAAGGAACAGGACAATTGTGACCTGCTGTGTAAAGAACAAGATGCCCCAGTTCACCTCTAAAGTTACCTCTGGGACTGTGATGTGCTCCTGACCTTGCACAGCAAGGAGCAAAGCAAAGACAGCGGGGAAGTAGTTTTTCCTGATTAGCTCTGCTACTACAAAGGGGAACTAAGAACTCTGGGTCCACAAAAGTCATCCAAAAGAGAGAAGGGGACAAATGTTGCTGCAAGATGACAACCACCTGATCACAGGTGGGCGTAAGACTTCTACACGAACTATGGAGGTACCTGGATCATTTGACTGCCGTCTATGCATGTAGATCATAATGTACAGAAACTATTCTAATTAAACCATTCTTTTAATCAAAGTCTGTTTGGAATCAGTGTATTCACCTGAACCTATATGCTCTGTTTCTTTGAAATGTGGATCGCTGCTTGCAGCCAGAGCTGCTGAGCTGTCTGTATCGGCATCCAGCAGGGTAGAGTCTAGAAGTTACAGGGAGCTCCCCAGTGAGGTTTGCTTTTGGGTTTTTTTTTGTTGTTGGTTGCTTTCCCCCGAAAAAAACACATGCATATAGAGGCAGTAGACAGGGCTCAAGGGTGACAAAGCTCAATATCCATGAATTAGATCTTCTTTCTTCATTCTGAACCTTTAAAATACATTTAAGTCACATTTCCAGATTTTGGTTGGAAGCTTCCTCTTTTACATTAGTCATAATGAATATATATGTTCATTGAATAGTTCTGAAATTAAGAGACACCAAGTGTCAGAAGACTTGCAGTATAATCAGGAGAATCATAGAATGCTTTGGGATGGAAGGGACCTTCAAAGGCCATCTAGTCCATCCCCCCTGCCATGGGCAGGGACATCTACAACTACATCAGGTTGCTCAGAGCCCCATCCAGCCTGGCCTTGAATGTTTCCAAGGATGGGGCATTGACCACCTCTCTGGGCAACTCCTTCCAGTGTTTCACTACCCTCATTGTAAAAAATTTCTTCCTTATATCCAGTCTGAATCTACCCTCTTTTAGTTTAAAACCTTCTGGGCTGCAAGAGCACATTGCTGGCTCATGTCCAGCTTTTCGTCTATCAGTACCCCCAAGTCCTTCTCGGCAGGGCTGCGCACAATCCCTTCATCCCCCAGCCTGTACGGATACCGGGGATTGCCCCGACCCAGGTGCAGGACCCTGCACTTGGCCCTGTTGAACTTCATGAGGTTCACACAGGCCCACCTCTCCAGCCTGTCCAGATCCCTCTGGATGGCATCCCGTCCCTCAGGCGTGTGGACTGCACCACTCAGCTTGGCGTCATCTGCAAAGGAGAGGCCAACAATGTTTTCCCAAACTTATTTCCTAAACAGAAAAAGCAGCATCCTTTGGGTTAAGGAAAAGACGATAAATAAAAGCTCCAGTGGTGCATCAAAACACCAGTGCAATTCTCCTGCATCTGTGCAGACAGTGGAAAAATACATATAACTATCTAGAATTTCATAGCAAACTGGATCTGACTTCCTTTCGGGCTCTCCATTACTACACGGACAATTTCTTTAACATATTTTTGTTGGTAAACTAGAAAGCAACGTGAATTAAAGCATGCCCAGGAATATGCCAAGCCTGCTTATCAATGGAAAAGATTCCATTTTCAGAAGACAGAAATACTTAGGTACTTGTATGAATAAATGTGAACGTGGATCACCTTCTTTGTTCGGGTTTGTTTTGTCTTTTATTAGAAGAATATGTTCTGTGTGGAAAAAACTATAGCCTAACAAGTTGGCAGACAGATATTGGAGGCATGAAAAGGTACAGTAAAGCACTATATTTTAAATCATAGCTAGGAAGCCAAAAGAAATGAAGCAAAATGAGAGTTTTGTGTGAGCTTATACTAAAGAATTTTGTTATCCTGTGATATGTTCTATAAAACTCTAACAAACCGTACAAACTAATAGCCACTTCTAGTGTCACAAGTGGCTTATAACAATATTAAAGTGTTTACAGCCATGGCCCTTAGTGGCTGACATTCACGCACAGAGCTGTCTCTTTGGCCACTGCAGTATTTATTTTTTGAGCCATTGTAGATGGTTACGGGCTGGCTGTGTAGTAAAACCAAAAGGAAATATAGAACTTTCGTGTCTGGCTTTTACATAGCTCATTGTTGCCACAACTGCATGGATGGGCATCACAAACCTCGGAGAAACAGCACACGTTTTCCAAAGACTCCAAACTCCCCTAGGATCAATTGGACTTTGTTGGTTGCCTCTAGAAAGCAGAGTCGATGCAAAATAATTTCCACAAGAGAACACCTTGCAATTTCGCTTACAGAGAGCATCTCTGGTACCACATTAGCATAGCCAGAAAGACCTCTGAGTACAGACTCTCAAGCTAAATGACTATACAGAGCATCATTTCTCCAAAGCATAGAATAACAAATACCAAAGATATCATTAAATTGTCTTACAAAGTACGCAAACCAAAGACATACCAAAGGAGTACACTGGGGAGATGAAAGTATAAGCCTCAACTGAAGGTTTTCTAATACCCGCTGTGGTAGCACAACCACTGTAATACTAAGAAGAAAAAAGAAAAAAAAGGTGTTGAACATTTCTTATTTTGGGTTCTAAAGAGCTACAATTTCTTACCTGGTAAAGTCAAAGGCTCTATCAAAGGTGCAATTTCTAGTGAAACAAAGTCAGACTAGAATCTCCAAATTCAGCATGGAAGTGCTTAATTTGCTATAACTTAGCTTTCTGTTTCAGACAGCACAGCATACCTACTAAAGGGGCATACAGGGGACATTTTACAACAACAACAACAAAAAAAAAAACTACTGGGTAAGTGGCTTATGAAGTCTAAGTCTCCTGTTGATCTTACTCCAGCTGAAAATAAATAACTGGGGGGGCGGGGAGGGGGGAGGAGGGAGGAAGACGACCCAGCCAAAATGTTTATTAAAAAAGAACTTTGAGTTAAGAAAGCAAATTTTTTAAGATATGAGTTCACCAAGGCTTTGAAAGAGGGAGGGGATTTTTTTAAGATGATCAAGTGATAGATGGACTTAGTAAGAAGTTCATTATACTGTATTAACTCTCTTCAAATCATTTTAAAAACTTAACCAGGGCTCTCACATTTTTGCAGCTTAGACAAGTCAGCTATTTCTGATGTTAGCAAATTTTCCTTCTGCTGCCATCTTGTGCCCCAGACTCTCAGCTGACTTGAAAAAGAAAAAAAAAAAAAAAAAAAAAAAAGAAAAAAAAAGAGAAAAGAAAAACCCCACCTTATATATCTCTCACCTTCAGAGCTCTAAAAATACCCTTCAAAATATAAGCAGGGCATACAGGGTAGAAAAAAAAAAAGTTTGCCAGTGCCTATAGATAGGTTGAAATAACAGTTCAGATACTCGTGAATCAAGTCAATGTTACGAGAAGGGGGAGGTTAATCTAAAATAACATCACACTTTTGTTGTCATCTTGCAATGTTTTCATTTTTTAAATGCTTTTATTGCTAATAAAATTCAGTCTGCCAGAAGCACAGAAAAGAGCGGTGCCCCAGGAGGAGGCAGCAGGAGAGGTGTCCCCATCCGCTGCCCCATCTCAAGTCAACAGAGTTCAGTTCACAAGTGAAGTTCAGCAAAGCTCTGCTGTTATTTAACTGCTTTTATTTTCATTTCAGTGTTTATCCATAACCAATTAGATTGAAAAGTTGTTTCAATTATGTTTTTCCCTTGACACTTACCTTGGCTTTCCAATTCCTAACCTATTAATTATACTGACATTCTTATTGTATCATAAAATGCTTCACCCACCATCATATTTTAATAAGTCATATCAGCTATTTCACTACTGCCTTATCTATTTTTCCAAAAGGAAACTATTCAACTTAAACTACTCAAAACAAAATTGCATCACTGAATTCACCTAATGCATTTAAATAGTGGCTATAGTAATATTTAATAGATAGAGCTATTTAGTTACTTTGAATACATTTCATATTTCATGGATAATAATTTGTCTGACCAAGGCCCCCAAGGCTTTGCACAAGGACTAGTGCTCCATTATATTGGGTGCCATAGAAATACAGCGTAAAATACAGTCCCTATTTCAAAATACAAGAGAGGGTTATGCACAGCTGGATGCGAGCCAGTAAACTATACTGAGCCATGCACATGCGACTGACTTAACCTTTATTAAATTTCCCTAGCCCTTTCAGGAAGGTAGGAAAAGGACTGTTTTAAGAAAGAATTTGAAGGAAAATACCGAGGTAACTCACAAAGTTAAGGGATGCTGCTCCCAAGCATGATAGGACAGACACAGTGTTAGTTAATTTATTACGTAGAGAAACAACATCAGGCTTTGTGTTCCCATGCTTTAGATCAATAAAAACCAAGCTGTCCTATTTGGAGAACAGTAACAAAAATGTGACCAGAGTGCTATAACACAGCATTAATGATCAGCCCGACTAGCTGCAGTAGTGCAAGGAAAAGGAAAGATGGCTCCACAGCACTATTGCCTCTTCCTCCTCCTACCTGTCTCCTGTGATATTACCCTTTTCTTTCCCTGTCCTGGCAGAAATGATATAAAATCTATACCTCTTATGAAAGAAACTTTTTTTTTTTTTTTAGCTAAACTACAGGAATTTAATCTTGCCCTCTGCACTCCATCAGTGTGCCAAAAATTCCAGGCAGCTTCCTTTTCCTGCTTAAGTTCCCCCTTTAAAGAACAGGCACACGCACGCTCCTCGCTGTCCACCTTGCGTAACTTCCTCACCCCAAAAAACTAAAAATCTCCCAAATGCTCCATGCTCAGAACCTAGGCCAGATGATTTTTGAAAGCCCGCAAAGATGGATAACCTCTGAGAAGAGCCTCCATGCACCTGATGCCACCATCCAGGTGGTGGCAACGCGTGCAGAATTGCACGGGCTCCGGCAGCAGCCCTGGAGGAGCACTGCTAAGTCCTTGGCTGCGGGTTACACCTTGAACAGCCAGCTGCTATGATTTTTGCTCAGCAGGTCAGCCAGCTTCCTACCCACCTGGCAGGCTACCCACCCAGGCTAGCTTTAATGTCCCGCTTTCCCATCCCTAGGTTGCCAGAAAGCTGGCCTATGGGTTTTGGAGTTGTTCAAAACAGTTGTGCAGAATCTGAAGTACATACTCAGCCCTTGCTATGTAAAGGGTGTACAAGCTTCCACAACCCTTCCCTGTGCTCCTAATTAATGCCAAGACATAAAGGTGATTTTTCTAGCAATACATATACTTACATATCATGTTTAATGTCTAACAGGAGATACTCTAAGAAAAATTAAGTAAAAAAAAAAAAAAAAAAAGCTACAAGATTCCCTCATTTCCAAATGAAATTTGGAAAGAAATGCACAAAGTGGACACAGAGCTACAAAGTTTTCCCAGACCCATTTCTACTAAAAAGGAACGGGAAAGGATAACATTCTTCCCTCTACTCCTATTGCCTATCATCTCTGACCTTCATAGCACTGACTTTTGGTACAGAATAAAGCTAAATCAAAGGAGTTAAGAAATAAACTCTTTCGTAGGCCGTACAGATGCCTGGAGCACTACCCTTCCTGAAACAGATTTTACTCCACTGTAAATTCACAACATTTACACTTGCTTGAAAAGCCAGCAAGCTGACAGAAATAGCTTGATATTTACTAACATAAACCAGTTTATTAGGAATATAAAGAATTTGTATTGGTTCTGGGCCCCAGTTATTGTACAATAATATCCGACCGCTAAATCTAATCCGTAGTTCACACCCGAGAAGCATAAGGCAAGATGTCTTGTTCTAGCCAAGCATGAATAAAGTCACTGGGGAAACATATCCAAACCAACAGAACTTCAAATCACTTTCCCAATTGTCTATACGCACATATGACACAAAAGGAAAAAAATTGCCTTGGATTGGCAATATTATTACTTATATTAATTTAAACTATTGAACAACACATCTAGTGTCAAAAAGCATGAAATGTGGTGTTTACTTCTCATAGGATTTCACAGGAGGTTATACTGGAAAAGTGACTTGCAAAGCATGGTGAGTTTTCATTTAGGCAACTTCAATTCAGATAACTACATCAGGAAAGTATTGTGCACAGTGAAATGGACTACAACACATATAAAGAATTTGGCAAAATTATTCACAGTACATAAGAAGAACCTAGATTTCATAAGTGACAAAAGGAATGGCAAGCACCCATACCCATTCAGCACTGCAGGTGCAGAACATCCTTAAAATTCCAGAAAAAAAAAAGAAAAGGAAGAAAAAATATATTTTTTCTTTAAAAAGCAATGTTATCCTCATTTATGATCCTGATTATACCTACCTCTGTGATACATACATAAAAGAGGACATATCATTAAATCCAACCCAGACAGCATACTAATCCCATGCCTTAATGCAGAAAAAACACCCTGGGTAAAGTGGCTTTCTTAAAAGCAATAGCACAAATGCCTTCCTGGCAGGACTCGTTTAGCTCAGCAGGTGAAACCAATACTGCTTCCAGGTGGTGGTAGTAGTGGTGGTGCCTTCTCAGTGCGTGAATAAAGGATGACAGGGAAAAAATATTGGCTTAAACAATAAAGAGATGGGGGATCAGAAAGCCACAATGTTTCAGAAATTTTTGTTAATGATATTTCACAATAAGGCCAGATGTTGTTCACCCTTATCAAAGAATTCAGGCCAGTAGCTACATCTTGGATTCAGGATTTTCAGCTGTTCTAATTAACTGTCTGCATTACTTTCTGTTGACTGGGTGTACTACATTGAGAGCTGACTTTTCTTTTAAAGGAAGGAAGCATCAGCTCTTGGAGATGGACAATTCCTGCAATGGTTTCATACTTACGGCCCATACAAAGGTCAGCAAGCTGGGAACCACCAACTAAACCGGTCCTTAGCACTTGTTCACAGTGTTCCCGTGGTAGGGACAGCTTTATGGAAGCAAAGGAAGGAGTTGATGTGTGTTCCTCAAAGGCAGAGATGGGTAATTCCCTTCCTATGGCCTTCACCCACCAGAGGGAAATAGAGGGAGTTTTTTTCCTTTAAGATGTATAGAAAACTGGGAGTGAGAAGTCATTCAGCAATAACCCAGAGAGCACCTGCGGCTTCCAGGTGAACTGCAGAGCCCTCCTAAAACCACCTTCACATGAAACAACTTTTCACGTAGAACCAGAAGACTTATAGCAGGCTAAATGTCACAATTTCTTCAGATGGGCAGAGCTGTGGAGGACAAGCAGCATGGCAATTTGGGGGTAACTATGGCATCTTCTGAACCACAGCCAAACCTGCACGCCCGGCAGGTCGGCGGGTACGGGTGTGCATGGCGGGGATGGCGTCCAGCACGAGGCTGGCCTATGAGCTATGAAGATGAATGTCCTGAGTCAGCTGCCACTAAACAAAGATGGGACTCCACTGATTTAAGTGGACATAGGACTGGAAGCTATGGCACTTCATGTCCAGACGTGGCTTTGGCACAGTCCAGAAAGGCTTCAGGGTCTGCACTACAGGCACCTCCGCCGGCTCCCCTCACGGAGCTGCAGCATCCGACAAGGCCATCCATCCTGCAATGCATTTGGGAACAAACTGATACTTCGGGAGGGTATCTGTGAGCATTTTAATTCTGTTAAGACCAAAATAATGATAAACAAGGATAATGGTCACAAAAAATTCCCCTTCCCAAAAGAGTCCTAGAAATCCTAATTTACTGACTGGTAGCTAGTTTCACTAAATAGAAATACAGTAATTTAATAATCTTAGCATAGCAGTTTTCAGTAAGGAAAATTAACTAATTCATTATCACTTATAATTTGCTGAGGCATAGCTGCCATATTTGTAAAATCAGCAGGTTCAGAAAAAAGCAAGTTTTTAATGAATGTTCTTTTTTTTTTCCTTCCTAGATACATAAATGATACAATTACTTAGCTCCCTCTAGTGCCAATTTCTAAAATAAATTTCCCACTAATGACTGTATTCACCAATGTAATCATAGGAGCAAATTAAAAATTCGCTTGGCAATAATTAACTAGTGAACTCTCAAAGGATTTAGTAAATTGCCATAAACTAAAGCAGAATTCAACTAGTGTCACAATTACAAAGAAAGGTCAAATGCAGGCTTTTTGCAATAACAAAAATATGACACCAATGTTCAGACATTGTGTAGTTTGAACAATCGAGGCACACATGCCAATAAAGAATAGCAGTCAGGGAGCAGTCATAGCAAATGCAGTAGCTCTATCATTGCTCTGACATTTCCAATGCCATTATTAAAGTTGCATTCGTTTTTTTTCATTTGCAGTCTCTTTTTCTAAGGCTCAGTAATTTGGCTTGCGAAAGATATTCCAGGCTGAAACAAGACACAAACTTAAAAATATATTCTTTTTTTTTTTTTTTAATCTTAAATAGTAAAAGAGCTCTCTTTTTTTGTTCTGGGTTTTAAGAATGGGCACAAAACAGTATCATATACAGTTGCGCTGATCTTAGATTCTTCCCTTGGTGTCTTCTTTTGGCCAGAGAAGAGGCTGAGCTAGATCAAACTTTGGAATAACCCCATATAAGTACTCTAAATTAATTAATAATGATGATAATAATAATAGACACTAGCAGTGATAATAACACACAGACATGCGTACGTCCAGAGGAATGCTTGTGCTTCTCCAGATGTTGGAGAAAAGAGGCACCGCAGGGGCAGGAAGGGTCCTTAGTTTGTATTACCGGTATGGATCCTATGGGTTACACTATAAATAAAAATAACCATAAACACAACCATATGAAACAATTTATTTGTAAGAATATTTGGGGTTTTCTTATAATTGTGGCACGGTTGTTCTATGCCCCATTTCTAGATTTCTTTCCTTTGCTATACAACACACTTTGAGACAAAATAAATATTTTCTGTGCAGAACATATGTTGTAATTCCTTTTTATTTGGAGTTTCAATATAGTAGCTATTCTGCAAATACAGGTCTATAAAGCAGTCCACGCTTAACTTGGAAGAGATGCCACAGCCCACTAGAAAAATGTGTGTAGATGCTACACTAAAAGTTCTCATTTAATATATATTGAGATAAAACTGAGGACGGAGGTGGGTTGAGCTTCCATCAGGATGAGTTTGCTCTGCCCCGTTGCTGAGAGTCACTAGAGTAAACATCAGTCTGGATCAGGCAGTTGATTTATGGTAGAGAAACTTCTAAAAAGCTACTGATTTCCAAGAAAATTCATCTCTCTCTTTTGAGTTACAAATAATATAATCTAAGAGCTCTTCACAAGGCCTGCTAGACACCACATGCAGCAGCACTGCAAAAGAAAAGGTTTTCCAATATAAATATGAAATTTCTGTTAGTTCCCTTTTTTCTTAATCCCTCCTTGGATTTGCTTATTAAACACCTGCTCCACATACTAAAGCAATGACAGTAACCAACTGATAGAGTTGTGACAGCCCACAGAAACAATCCAGAGAGCCGAGTTTCCTTGGGAGGCTCAGCAGTGCCTTAGAGGCACAGAAGTGGGCTCCTGGGCAGCCCCACCACCCCTGGCAGCAGCCACAGGAAGGTCAATCTCATCTCAGCGACACCGAGATCCCATCAAAATGGTCATCTCTGGGGAAAAGCATCTCATGACAACCTTTCCCATCCAGTGCCTCCTACCACACTGTCCTATAACTTTTTCCAAGCTGTTCCAGCTGCATTTCTCCGCTATTTGGGCAGAGTAGCCCATGTGAAAGTACTTGTGAGGGCTTATGAAAGGACAACTAGCTTTCTGCAAATGCCAGCCTTAGGGTGTTCTGTAGAAACTGAACTAAACATATATATATATTTTAAAAAAACTAAGCTCTTTTTAAGGATGTGAAGGAAAGGGTAGTCCACTGCCTCCCAGTGATTTGATCCAGACTTCGGTCACCCTTTCCGCAGGAAAGCCGGGTTTTAATTCCAGGCTGAGGTGGCCTAACTTCAACTTCCAAATGTTACAGTCTGCAAAGTTAAAAAATGAACAAAACCTCCAAAGAGCAGCCAGCATCTTTCCATTCCAAAGCAGCTCAGAAGGCACTCAGATCACCTCTGAACCATCAACAACATGAAGGCTGACCTCCTTAAACTTCACATCGTAAGGCTCATATTCAAACAAAACTGTTCGTATTTGTAGTCATCCTGTGAACTCTTGTCAGCAAGTTCATGGTCCTCCTTGAAGCACAGACACTGGAAATAAAAAAGGAGCCCTGAAGCCCTCTTACCAGAGCTCACTGTCTCTGGGTGATAGTCTCCTTTTGTAATTCGGGGATTGCATTAAGCTGCTCGTGAGGGCTCATGCGAACCAGCTGCCGGGACGGGTCCCCAGGAGGGCTGCAGGTCCCTGTGTCACTGAGCCAGGGCAATGCCCCAGCCTGCCGCCTTTGCTCTCAGACATATTTCCTTGTTGTTCTTGGCTTTACTGAAAACTATTTGAAACATCATGTCCAAGATATCTTAAAAAATAACCATAGAGGCTCATAGAGTTCCTCACCTGGTTCCTTGAAGACTCTTGAAAAGTCGCCCAGTGATATGGCAATATTCAGTTTAAACAGATGTTGTCTCATAGATGGGAAACTTTCACATTTCATCCATACCTGTCGTTTTTTTTTTTTTTTTTCTCCTCCCATTCCTTTTAATGAAACGGGTAATAGCAATTGATTTTAATATTCCAGTCATACAACCTATCCCACGAAATGTCAGTAGTTCTATCAATACTAATAATCAACAGCATCTCCACCTCCTCTGTTATTGCCTCTTTACTGAGAGGAGACCTAAATAGGGAGACACCTAAATTAGCTGTATGACATAAATTATAGTCTACATTGAATTTTTCCAGCTTGCTCATAAGCATCCCATATTGTTTCTGTTCCCTTAAAAAAAAAAAAAAAAAAAAAAAGACTTAAATAAATATTATTGCAGTTGAAGAACATATCTTTATTACCTGTAGAGCAAAAGAATCTGAAACACTCATATAGAGATAGACATTAAAAGCTACAGGCAACCAGCAGTGTGATATGGTCCCTCAACACTTTGCTTTATGCAAAGGACTAACAAAGAAATGCCAAAATTATATCAAATAAAGTGAGGAGCACATTTATTGGTTTCCTGCAAACATACACAGTCAAAATATTTTAAAAGCAGTGTGAACATCTGCAAATTTTTAAGCCATGTTAAGTTTAGAATAGAATAGAATAGAATAGAATAGAATAGAATAGAATAGAATAGAATAGTTAGGAAAAGGTAAAATGTATAATGTATGGCAAAACATAAAAATTCAACCAGGATAAAATTTTAGATAAATTCCATTTTCTTAAAAACCCACAAAAACGTTTTTTCAATTTTCAGAGAAAGATCTCAACAAAAACTGGTCTCAATTGAACTATAACTTATACAAAAATTTAAATTTTCCATTTCAGAGCCAAACCTTAGGCTCCCATATCTATTTTTATTATCAAAATTATCTAGTTGGGATTTTTTCAGAAATGCCTGAACCCCACCTGCAGCTGGTGTCCACTAACAGTATCTCAGAAATCAAGTTATTCTCAAAATGTACCAAGCTACTAGTCACAATTTTCTGTTACAATTTTTTTCTATGCAAAACTGTATTTTACTGAAGATTAATATTGATCAGACAGTATCACTCTCCTGGAAATTTTTTTTCTCATTCAAAAAAATCCTTTAAAATAAGAAATTTTAAAAAACCATTTTTATCTACTGTTGTGTTAAGAGTTTTTCAATTTAGATAAACAGTATTTTAATTACAACTGAAATTTTCTAGTCAGAATGATTAAACAACATTCACTAAGATTTTTTCTAACCTGTTCAGTTTTTTTGGCAGATTCTTCTGAATACAACTGCATTTGTCCAACTTTCACCCATAAAAATTGAATCGTTTAACTCCAGGTACTCAGTTTTGAAGGCTGCATGCTTTATGCAGACTTTGCACATTTTCTTGCATATGTGTGCAACAGGCCTAAATAGGTTTTTTAATGAGAGTTACAAAAATATTTTGCCGATAGCTTTCCTTAAAATAATTTAAAACTCATAGTATGTCCATTACTTTTGCCTTCCTTCTCTTCTTTGAAACTTTTTATTAATCTTCTTTTATCTTTTCCTTTTTGTATTCTCCTTCCTTCTTCAACTCTAGCCAAAGCTCTGCCACTCATTACTCAAAATCATTGGATATTTTCTTTTATTATTTCAATTTTGTTGTATATTTCCATTTTCTAGTGTCTTCCCATTCACTTCTCAAACATTTTTTTTTCTTTCATATTTTTTCCTTTCATCATATGTGCTGATGCTCACGTTAAGTTTAATTTGTCTCCTACCGTCTTCTTGGAGAAGAAAGCAGGGACGAAGTGAAGGCAGCATTTACATTAAGAGGAAAGGCATTAGTCATAATTCAGGCAACATCAGAAATTTCAGTTGTATGGCAGTTGTCAAAATTTTTTCTCCAGAGTGTTTACTGCAGGTACATTAAGAACATGTGGGAAAAAAATCATGTATAACCTCTGTGGCTTCATTAAACCTGTCCACTAGCTTTTGGACTAGACGATCATTGTAGGTCCCTTCCAACCGACAAAATGTTCTATTTTATTCTGTTTTGAAGAGACAATTCCTCTAATCTTCCCTTTTCCAAATTCTTCCAAGCAACAGCAGTTGAGTGATCAGGTCCATTTCCCTATGAGCCTATATTTACCGCCTCATTTTTTTCCTAAGCAAACCATATAGGCTTTAAATGACAAACTTATTTCCCATACACATAATCAGTGTGATCTGGAACCGTTTCATTTATATTTTCTTTCTAATCTAAAATGCAGAACAGCCTGTAGGTGCTCCTGACTCTGCTCACATATTTCAATGGCTCCTTTCTCTGGACAATGTTTCCATTTAAAAAACAAAACAAAACAAAACAAAAAACACTGGCATTTGGTAATATAATACTGCTAAAGCCTACACGCCAATATCACAGTAGTGTTCTCCATGAGCTAAACTGATGAACTGTTGAACATAATTTTATTAAAAAGAAAGGTGCATTATAGATAAATTGTACAGCAGTAATTTCTAAAATGCATGATACTTTTTCCAATGCTGCCACAGCACCTGCTGCTATGTATAAAGATGATTAGCCACAAACTAACCCACTACAGAATTATTATCAGTATATATTTGCGCGATGAAGAACTAATGGGAATTATGCAGATTGCATTTCCTTTCCTGCTGAAGGCAACCAACCTTCACCATCAACAGCAAAATGAAAACAGAACTCAGCTGTGGAAGAACAAGGCAGGTTTTATTTTATTTTCAAATATGTATTGTTGATCATTTCAAGACTTTAAGACACATGTTTCTTTTTCACATAATTATATGACAAGCAGTCCAGTATCATTTTTAAAGGCATACAAAATTTCCCGTGCATTTTAATGGCTTTAAATACGTAATAACTCTACTGCTGTATGTAGAAACCGGTAAACACACATCAAAGCGGCTTTTAAGAATTATAACGTAATCAGTAGGTAGTGCAAATCAGTAGCGATTGGCTTCCTTAATCTGATTAGAAGTGCTGCTTTAAAGGCTCTGCCTCCAGTCAGCGGGTGAAAGCCGGTTCCTGGTCCCGCTCCTCTTGCTGATGCCCCGTCCCTGGGTCAGGGGGGGCTTCCCAGGGACCCCCCGCCTGCCGCCGTCCCCGCAGACCGAAATTCAAGGCCAGGCAGGGTCTCCCGTGCAAAGGGGCTCCTGAGGCTGCCCGGTCTCAGGGGCCGCTGTCGTTCGAATAAATAAAGAGCTGTTGATTTAATAGACCTCTGTCTGTACTTTGTTCAACTTGAATACATCACCTTCAAAATGAACAGTTAGGAACGCTATAAAATTAGTAGTTGGTAATCTATGGGCAGGAACAAAAACAGGACTACCGAGAAAAGCGTTTGAATTTTTTTTTAAGGCAGCTTCTTCAGGCACGGGGAAGCGGCTGCAGGATTTAATTTGCTGTGCTTTGATTTCTTGTTTCTTTAAACTTTTGCCAAAGGTGATGGGGATGCCAGATGCACATTTTTTGGTATACTTTAAAATCCAAATAAATACAAATAACGTATGCTTGGGTTTGGTGTTTCCTTCACCCACCCCCACCCCGTGGAAAAAGCAGTCAGTAGAAATGTAGGTATTTCTAGTCTGTCATAAGAGCAGCCACAATGAGGACTCAGTAAATCTTCCTTAAAGAATCACTTACAGAGGGACTGCAAGATGAAGAAATATTTTTATGCACATAAAGAGATGTGTAATCAGTGGTTTTCTTTTGTACTGTAATTGATGCTTCAAAAAATACATTTGCTTGAGTACCGGTATTTAATGTTTCAGACTGGAAAAACAAATAGGAATGAGCAAAACCAAACAGAGTTAAATTCTCAGATGATCAGCTTCGTTGCATAGGTCCTCTATGGTTCACTTGAATCAACTAAATACTCAGAATAACTTCTCTCATTCTAAAATGCTTTGTGACAGTAGTCTGAAGTTTTACATTCATTGTATGGGAAAAATGAGATTATTTAAACATAGCCTTAATGAGAACTGACCAGGATACCTTTAAAAGAATTTTTGTAAAGCAGAAAATTTAAAAACAGCAGAGAATAATTTACTGTATTATAGTTAGCGTGTAAGTTCATTATATCTGCATGTACAATTCAAGTTCCTTAAACACGCGGAATATTCTTCAGCATAGCCTGAAGTATTCAAGGGTTTAGATCACTAGAAATTTCTTTGCACATGCTGAAAATATAGACTGCTTACTGGAAAGGAAATCAAATGTGTATTTGATTAATTGATGTAGTCACATATTAAAAACTTTTGCTTCTTATCCCATTAAAAGTAACACTAATGAGCAATGGCTGTGACCTTCAAGTAGAAAGCCACATGTGCTTCAACCCCTCGATATTTACCACCCAAATTTAATCTTTATAATGGACACCTTAAAAGGAATCTGATAGAAAATACTAAGAGCTGCTCCAAAACTAAAACACTTAAGGAAGATTTTGATTAATGCCTCGTGATTAATCAATTGATTAATATAGTTTTCAATACAGATGTTAGGACACTGTCTACTTTAATCAACCATCCTGAAAACGGTGAAGACAAATGATCTATTTTTTTGTCGATTGAAAAAAGAAAGCCTATTTTAGCAGTTATGTAAATTATAAGACAAGCCTTCCTTAGGGTGCCCAGAATTTCCCTTTTATAAAAACCTTACACACTGGAGCCGTTAATTAGGTAAGTGTCATCCTTTTGGGCAGGAACTTGGTATAAAGTCACACATTCAGCCAAACAAGTGCACTTTTTAAAAGAAATTGTTTTAGAATTGCACTATAATCCATATTTAAAGTCCCTCTCCCTGATATTTTTTTATTCTGAGACTGTTTCTAATTTGTGATTATGCTTTCTACCATACTAAAACTGAAATCTTTATTCCAGTCAAAAATAATCACCCCGTAATTACTGTGACAAACTGCCCAAGCTGTATCATTGTGGCCATTTCGACTAATGATATTGTATTAGAATGCCTAGCAATAGACTTCAAATGGAAAATATAATTATGTGCATTAGTTTGTCTAAGCATTTATAAGATCACATATCCATCAGTTATCAGGTCTCATAAAAAAAGCCATATATCACTGTCACTGCTAGTTTTGTTATTGGAAATGTGGGCCGTTATGAACTCAGCTTAAGATGTGTGTCTTAAATTTCACTTATTCTGTTGTCCAGTAAATCCGTGTAAGCTGAACTCCTATAAAATGAGCAGGATTTTCAGCTGATGGCATGGGAACAAATTATTTGACAGTCTCACCAAACATAAACTAAATGTTTATGGTACTATTTAAAGCTGAAGGCCTTAATCTTGAAGATACGGAGGCTCCTGTTTAACTTTACACACTGGACTACTCACTGTGCATGAAGTTAAGTGGTTCCATACATACAACTGAATCTATACGTTCCCCTGTTTCGCAAAGCTATGGCAACATCTGAGCAACCTCTTCGCATCCCGAGCAAACCGAGCATCCGACCCAGCTTCACCTTGTCAAAATTGCCGTTCTGCAGTAGCAACTGCCTTAATTTCTCTCCTGCTCTTTCTCTATATGCTTTGCTTTTCTTTGGAAAACCTAAACTGAATATTTTGCATTTCAAAAGTAAATGCTACTTTGATTTGTGATCCCCGCTATCCAAAGGCTCTAATGGAAGAGCTACCAAAACCCCAAAATGAAATTATTAAAGTCAAAACAGAAGAAGAAAGGTGTGCCTATCTATTGGGTTACTGACACTTGCTTTGTCTCTTAAACCAGGCCAGAGGAGAAGCAATCCTTTTGCTGCTAAGAGTTATCACAGTGATAGCAACGGCACCTGAAAATGCCGGGCTGTGGTGTATGTCAAGGCAAGATACATCTCCCAACATCTGATGTCATATTATTGCACAACAAGGATAAGTTATTACATCAGCTATTATTACATAACAATGATGAGTTACTCTCGGAAAATATAACTAACGTTTTTCTTCCACTTTTTGGGTCATCTGAGATGCAGATCTGTGGTTTCAACACCACGCTTAAATAATATCGCTTGCTGTATTTTGGTGCCAGTATAAATTTAAGCCATCCAAATAAGATTGTATATTTGAACTGACAAAGAATAAATTATTTGCATCTGGCATAACTGATGGTTGTGTCAAAGCCCTGGCCTATAATTCTTAATCTTATAGATGCCTGTTTACTTGTGCATAAGATAGCTGTGCTGAGGCTCTCCCCAGAACAATTATCAAGTTATTGCTATGGGCTAGCCTGGAACTTCCAGGGGAAGCCGCGTATAAATGCAGCCATCCCGGAGCAGTCTGAAAGGGCTATTTTGAATTAGAGATCACTGTTCTGCTTTTTCCTCTGTGCTCCGAGTAAAACGGGAATGGGAGCGTGCCGGGCGAGCACAGAGCTGCAGGTACGTCTTTTGCTTCCACCTGCTTCCCAGCACAAGTACCCCCAAATACCAGGCAATCAGAGGAGAAACGTTACTCACGCTCCTCCATGGCTGAAAATATTCTGTGATAATCTAGCCTTTGTAACACAATATATTTTTTAAATGAAAACTATCTTTCAGTGGGCTAGGGGATTTTTTATGGTTGGTTTTAATTAATATTGATTTTACATGTTCAGAAAGAAAATGCACCAATTCAGACCTAGGAAATAGTTAAGATATGTTGTTTTTCTAGGAGAATTTTCATTGATTTTTATTAATCCTGTAGTTTGCGATGGCTGGGTTTTATCTGCTGTTAATCTGTTA
This sequence comes from Platalea leucorodia, assembly GCF_965183815.1. Classification (NCBI taxonomy): domain Eukaryota; kingdom Metazoa; phylum Chordata; class Aves; order Pelecaniformes; family Threskiornithidae; genus Platalea; species Platalea leucorodia. The sequence continues at coordinate 99,158,452 of NC_138827.1, forward strand.
TTAGTATGCTAAAATAATCTATTGTATTTGATATTCAAATATGTAGCAGAAGACATGTGAACTGCAAATCCTCAAGGGAACCTTCCTAGGATCTACCTGTGTTACCCCAATAAAGGGCCGGGGCTCTGCTTTGAAAGATCAATAGGCTATGAAATTTCTGCCTCCTTATTAGCAGAATTAATTTTAAAGTGGCAATATACATCCTAGAAAATTTGTTTCAGATTAAGAAGTCCAGATGTTTTTGGTCTCTCTGTCTGACATTCTCACCATCAGAATAAATTGTATTTCCAGACTAATGTAATAGATAAGAGATATGAATAAATCTCGTACAGTTCAGTTGATAAAATTAACATGCTGATGATATTTTAATGTTTCCATATAATCAAGGGGGCATGGATCATGCCTCCACCAGTTCCAATGTAATTCTGTTCTTTAATCTTTTCTCAAGAAAAAAAAAAAATAGAGCATTAGAGGGGATTATACAGTAAACAGTATGTGCTCCAGTCTTAAAGCAAGTTGTTTGCGATACGGTTGAATGGCTTTGCCCAAAGGTATTGCAGCAAAGCAACTAATATACTGGAGACTTGGGGTCAGAAGCAGCATTCCTGCAGTGCAAGTGTGTCACTTACACATCGTAGCTTCTGGTGGAGAAGATCCACTGATCTGGAGAATAGTATTAACATATCAGAACCACTCATCATCACGACGACCTTATACAGAGGACACAAAATCAGGCTTGCCTTACGCATAGGGAATCTGACTTTAAACCTAAGGCAGTCAGAATTTGGCCCAAAATGCATATGTGGGTTTGCTGGAGCAGGGCACTGGTATAAGGCAACTTGAAATAAAATGACATTTGATGACCAAAGACAATCTAAAGGCAAAGACATCAAAGGCAAAGGAGAAAAAAAAAAAAAAAAAAAGGCAAGAAAAGTCCAAGTATTGAACCTAAGAAGTATTCCTATTCAGCAGAAATTATAGGTACGTGGTGGAATTCATCAGGCAAAAGTCTCAAGTGTAGTTGAAGGGGTTTAAAGACCCAATTCCCACTACATTTGATGCTGCTTGGGTATCTAACTGACTTACATGGCTTTAGATGCCAAGCTTTATTCTTTAATGTGAGAAACATCAGAATGCATCCCCTTCAAATATTTGCAAGAGAAATATTAATCAGCTCCAGGACTAAGTGGTATGCTTTGAGATTGATAATGCTTAATCTACATCACTCTTTATCCCCCTGTGATTTTTTAAAAGTATAGAAGAAACCATTGTTTTTCAAGCTAAAAATGGACATAATCAAGTGTGAATATCATTAAATTATGTTGATGGAAAAGGAGCAGGTGATCGTGCACTACAGTGGAGACCAACATCATGAGTGCAATATTCAGAAGGGAACAACCTTAAATTTGCATGTTGAATCCTCATCTTGCCTTCTAAAGGCATTTTAATGCCAAGACCTAATATATATTTGAATTTTCACATGAAAAAAATATTGCCATCCTGTTTACCATCATTTTTATGAAGAATCTTAACATTCCTTTAAAACTGACAATTAACTGGTGACATTCTGAGGCCTAAAAATTCACATGTAAATAATCTGAAGAGATGTAATGAAGGTGAAGTTAATGAAGATCGGCCATCAATTGTGTGCACAACCCTTATGTCGGGCGATGCTGACGGGAGAAAGAAGCAGGCTTGAACAGCCAGAGGTTCCTCTGGAAACTAATCTTAAAGTCTTATCCAGAATCAACACGTTCCCTGGGGAACCTGCAGAACATTAATATGCAACATGCAAAAAGCACACACACACTGAGACTACGAACACAGCAAAGGCAACTGTGTTAGGAGAAAAGGAACCCATCAGAAGCGTCTCTCTCTGAATGAAAGCAAAACTCTCTCCATGGTAGTTTCACCAGCATCTCTTTAGCCCTTTTCCCAGCACACCTGTGTAATTCCCTATGGGAATGCCTCCTTACCATTCCAGTTTCTCCATGGGTGGGCGTCCAGTGCCAATGGATGGTAGCTCTGGGTCCCTGAGATGCTCTTAGCAGTCCCTAGTCTCTCAAGAGCTGGAACTGTGTTTCTGGTTCCTGGCTTGGTCATGAGAATTTTACTTTTATCTAAAGGGAAGGAGCAGCTAACACAGCTCATCTGCTTTCTACTCAGACTCATCAGATAGATCTTTTTATCCCCTGTGCCATTAGGAAAACAGTTCGGCGGCAGCTTTGAGGGTTTCACCAGCATCTCTTTAGCTTTCATGCAAAAGCCTCAGTGTGTGGCCCTCTGTCATGCCACAAAGAGGGGAACTTTAGGCAGCAACGTTTCTCCTTCAACCAAAACATTACTGCAGGACAGAAGCCCCATTTCACCTAACACCATTTCAACCAAGCAACCAATTTTGACATGGGATTGATTTATAAAGCTGGCAATGACATTGACCTGAAGAAATCACGGATAGAATTTCATGCAAGTCAGTTCTTTCTGTTGCCATGAGCTCCATGTCTGCCAGGAGACCACCGAAGGATGTTCCTCCTAGAAGATGCGGGACACTGGCCTTTCCTATGTAAGGAATACCAAGTGTCACAGACTTTATTTGGTGAAAAAATTATCAGTCTATTCCCTCTTATAGCAAATAATCTTTGAAGAAGAAGTAATATTGTCTTTACCTAAACACACACACACACCTTTACATACATAAAAAAGGAAAGTATCTCACACCAGGAATGAAAGTACCTGAAGGTCTTTCACTATTACTGGGAAAGCAACTGGCACCTTAGTCTGACACCTACCACAGAAAAAAAGCAGTGATTAACATGTAACAAACAAACAAACAAAAAAATCTTGTGCATATACATAAATAATTTTTTTATAGCTGGGTGCACTAACAAGAATCATCAGTAGATTCCTCTAGGAGGGCAACTTAAAGCAAATTAAATAGTTTGCTATATGAAAAGGGATAAGCTTCGAATGAACACCTGTTCCTATTACCCTGAAAAGACCGATGCCATATGCTAGAGACACAAAAGAATAAGAGATATATAAACTTTTACAGAACACATCCTGCTACCTTTTTAATTCACCCACATATGAAGATCAGCAATCACAATATATTCATATAATCTCTCTACTGTGAGCACCTGTACACATCTTCCTTTGGCATAGCTAAAAATAGTGATATGATATGAGGAATTTATTGTAATTAAGAATGTTGTTTAAAACTATTTTAGCAAAACAACACAAGAGAAACCAACTGAAAAATACAGAAACTTTTTATTCCAAAGAAATCCTTGTAGCTCCACAAGTGCTCTGGCAGTTTAGCAAAAACCAGCTCAGGAGGAAGGGAAAGGCAGATCTGGCAAGGAAATCGTAACGCTGAAGACATGCAGCTCAGTTCTGGCCAATACAAGACCCAGAGACAATCCATAGCAATAGTTTCAAACCATCTCAAAATATTTCCACATCAGGAAAATTACAATGCTGAAACTGTTCCTGGGGGCGTAGGAGGATCAGAAAGAGGATGCACAGGTTTGGAGCTAGGTTTATACTCTACAGATTCTTAAGAGTTATTTCCATTTTTCTACTGGTGACCAGTGCACTTGCACTTTCATCCTCCCATCTAGCCTTTCCTGACCTTGGAGAGATGGACCAGAATCTCTGCAGGTCTCCTGAACGTGGCACATTGGGACCACGTACGCGGTACTACCAAAGACACGCGTAAGGTGCTGCAGGAACGGAAAGCTCAACCTTTCGCCTCGTAAGTCATCTCTTTCAAAGTGATCTAAGAACACTACACTCTTTGAGCAGCGCAGCACATTTTAGACACTACAGAACCACTCTGAGCTGTCAGCATATTTCCAACAGATTGATGACTTTGAAGACCTCCAGTGTAGAGGGTAATGTTAAGGATCTGCAGTTACTCAGCTAAAGTGGAGATGAGGGATGCCTTCTTTCCAGTCTTGGTTATTGAATTTGAAAACCCTCATAGGTTTTGCTGTCAGAGCTGTTGCTTAAAACGGACTATTATAGGAATGAGTTAAAAAGGAATGATTGGAAAAAGTTTAAAGGAAAACGAAGATATATCTTTATCTTTTTCAGGTTAACGCAGTGACAAGAAATGGAGTTTCACAGTAAAGTAAAAAAAATAATCCTTGTGTTAGATTCTTGTCCTTAGAATAGCTTTTTTTACAGCCAAAAACTCCTTAATGTAGAAGTAAGCTCAGGGCCAACACATTTTATTATACAAAAGTTTACCATAAGCAGAGGGTCATCGTGACCTGAAATGCAACTTACATATCGTATTTCGCTGATTTTATTCTATTTCACAATGAATAGCCTTCAACACAAGAAAAAAAAAAAACAACCTCAAGAGAGAAGGTACACTGTAAATAATTGTCAAGTCAAGGAAACGTTAGAAATCAGAACAACAAAAAATGGATAAAGATTTTCTAACTTTTTACATTTGAAAGGTAAAGATATATAGCTCTATCACTGTCATTCTTTTTCATTTTCTGCATAAAATCATTTATATTACAGAAGTAAACTACTATACTAACCATCTGCCTTCCCAGTCCCTCACATTCCTTCCCTTACCCACCTACAACTCCATGAACTAATCACCCTGTAAATGTGGCCTTCATTGTTCAAGGTATCTTCATGTAATCAGCACTCTGTGCAATGTCTGCTAGAGTTTAATGAGTATAAAATGGCAAAAATGTTAATTCAGACATATGAGAAATACTGGAATAGCTGACAAATGTAATGCTTATGTGGTGAAGCTGGCTGTACATCTGGAAGTTTGGGAGAAATGTGGTTCTAAAAAATAAAATAATCCTGAATATCTATATCTCTCTAGAGAGTGGTTTCATTGCACTAGGAAACTACATATTTGTTAAACATAAATAACAAGTACCCTTTTTATTAAGTATCAGGAAGGAAGCCAAAATAGTCTAGCATAGCTGGAATGGAAAGCTTCACACCAAAAGTTTGAGAACTTCTTCTATTGAACTTTCATCTGAGACCTAAAATTGAGGGTTGTCATATTCTGACATTGCTGACTGGGAGGTCCACAGGAAAAGCAGGACTTTGTGGATCTTCTTGAGAATTAAGTGCTTAAACTTCTCCTTCAGAGGCATTACCCTTTGCAAACGAAGGCTGCCTTTCTTTTCTTCCAGCCTGTTGGAGATATTTTATTTCTTCACCCCTAATCAAGCTTCCAGTATCTTTTATGAAATTACCAGCAGGATTTTGGATAGTTCCAGCAGGAGCATTAATGATCTGCAAAGTGGGCTCATAAATTCAGGAGGCGATATATTGCTCTGACGTCCCTCTTTCCCTCTCCAGCCCTATCTGAAGGGCAGCTCATCCCTGCCTACAGACAGTGGTCAGGCACGGTCCTGGCAGCCAGCTGATGTAGGCAGTGCCCACCACGTACCCAAGACATTTAGTAGAGCTTTTACTTCTTCAGTGAAACATTGGTGTAAAACTTTACATATAAAACAAAAGGCAAAGCTGCTCACAAGGGTTTTTTCACTGATCTTCATATGACAATGCAATATTTAATGAATCAATCAATGTAAAGTCTCTAGGCAGGAGGGTTCTAAACTTACTGTCGTAAGTAGGCATTTAATTTTGATTTACTGAGGTAGTTATTGCTTATTAATCGGATAACATTATGAAAGCTGAGTACGTGTAAGTCAGTTATACGTTAATTAGTTAGTATAGTAAGAGATACTAAATAGCACTAGAAGCTGCTTCCACATCCCGTGAATAAATGTAATTGCAAGGGAAGAAGTTCAGAAGCACATTCTCCTATATGGGTAACCATTCCTGTGAAAAACAGATTGTCCTGCTAAGGTCTTCAGACAAAAAACGGCTTCTGGAATTCACATAAATAATAGATATATGATAAAACCATACACAGAACAAATTTCAAGTGAATATTTTTTGTCAGCAAATTCATCAAGTATGTACAGGAGAATCAGAAGTTCCTTAGTTTTCAGAATTAGCCGTATGTTATGGTTGTGATTTAAGAACAGTTTGATTGTAAAGCTGGATATCCCATGTGAAAGCAGGACCGCATCAGGAATTTGTAATTCCCAATAACTTTTAGTGGCCTCTATATAATTTCACTTTCGGTTTAAATGCTTCTCTAAAATATTCATTGGATGCAGGGCAGATGGAAACCTGAACATTGTCAGTATTTAACCTGCCTTCTACTCTAGCCAGCCGCCCCACGCTGCTTCTGTGGCAGGGAAATGGTCTGAGACTCATGGATTTATTCCCAGTGGTGAGAAGTGCACTTTTTGCCTCGCTTTGCCCACGAGTCTGGGGCTAAAATAAACTTCAGGGGCTAAAATAAACTTTCTTAGTTTGATAATAGCTTTGCAAAGGGCCTTTGGAAATTTGACTTATGTAAGAATATTATTTCTTAGAAGGTAATCACATATTTTCACTTAGACATTATGTTTAAAGTATTTGCTGCAGCTGAATGTTAATCCCAAGGACTGATTTCAATGATTTTCCTGGTGCTACCTCAATGCAACCAGGTAATGACTCTGTGAAAGAGCAGCCATCCCACCTGGTCAGCGTTAGTCCTCCTTCGACACCTCCTCGCCAGCTAGCCCGTTGTTCGGCGAGAAAGTCAGCACCTCAATGCACACACGTCCCGGAGAATGTAAAAACAAGTAATAGTCTGTGTCATATGGTGACAAATACAGTTCAAAGTGCCATTATCACTTGTTCTCATGGCGATAATTAATCCCATCATCATTATCATAATGAGAAACCATGTTCAGAAAATGCTGATTGAAAAACTCCAATATAAGAAATACAAGTCATTCACTGCCCTATCAACCTAACTGATTCTTACATTTACTGTTGATTAGCACACAGTCTTCCAAATAATTTTTATACCCCAATCCAAACTTTTCTAGTGTTCTTATGTTTCACTTCATGATTTTTTAAAATGTTCCACTCTAGCATGAAGTGCTAGAATTGCACTTTTGTTCATTAATTTATGATGGATCTTTAATCAGAATCTCTTCCTGATTTTTCTCCTCTCCCAGTGATGTGGTGACAAAGAAAGAGAGTGAAAGAAATTGAGAGAGATATAAGTAAAAAGAGAGAGAGAGAAAGGAAGAAAAGAGAAAGAAAGAAGAGGAGAGGAGAGGAGAGGAGAGGAGAGGAGAGGAGAGGAGAGGAGAGGAGAGGAGAGGAGAGGAGAGGAGAGGAGAGGAGAGGAGAGGAGAGGAGAGGAGAGGAGAGGAGAGGAGAGGAGAGGAGAGGAGAGGAGAGGAGAGGAGAGGAGAGGAGAGGAGAGGAGAGGAGGCAAAGAAAAGCATAGAAAAGCACAGAAAAGCAAAACACAGCAAAGAGAAAAGAAAAAATGAGCTTCAGCCTATGAACTGCCATAACGATAAAAAAGGCACGGTTTTAAGAAATGAATTGGTGTAATACCATGGACTGGCCCCTTGTTTCCAGCCCTGCCCCTTCACACCAGGCAGAAGTTCAGAGCCTGCCTGCGGCTGCTGAGCACCCCTCGAACACGAGCAGCCTGGGCCCCCGATGCCTGAGAACATCCCCCGGAGCCTCCCCGGGGCCGGGCTGGAGTCAGACAGGGCTCAGGGACACGCTGGGGTGGGACACAGGCTGGGAGGCTTCAAGATGGAGCTGTCAAGCACGTCAGTGCTTAGACGCCTCCGTAATCTCCACGCGTCCTCCAGGCTCAGCCGTGCAGAGGGCTGCAAAGGCAATTAAAAAAACTTCAGCCCTTTACTGCACTTCTGAAATGCAATACAGACTCTCTTTTCAACTTTTTATACATCTTTCTGTATTAACAGTCTGAACCTAATAAATAATCCAAGCCTATCACACAGAGACTACTCTTCAGCCAGGCTGATAAGGCAAATCTAAACTACATTAAATAAGCATTACATTTTTATAGGCCTCAATTTTTTCTCCAGTTTTAAGCTCACAATTAGACTGCGTAAACATAAAATGAGGTGTATGAAGTCACAGGATGTTATACACCACCGGGAATATAGCCCTATTTATATTTATTTGGCCATATGCACACAGAAAAATCTATGTAATACTATACAGTGCTACTTTTTAAAGTACATCAAGAATGTTTCTGAAATATGTGCTGCACATACCATATATCTGTTTTCTATAGCAATATATGCATAAGGAATGACCTGATAGTGGTTGAAATGAAAGGGTTGCACTGAAAACAAAGGTAGATCAGGTGATCAGAGTGGCTTCTTCTAGCATTTTATCTGTTCTGAATATAGGAATTCACTCGCAGCATGGCTGTATACGTACGCACAATCATTATGTGACAAATTAAAAAGGGCCACATAATAAGCTTAAGTCATCATAAATCATATAATAAACATCTGAATGAGAAAATCTAATAAACTATATGTTCTCACAACAACTTCATCCCCTTCCATTAAATCCATATGCCCCTAGGACTTGTTCTAATATTCTCAATTCCTAAGTATGCATCATCTGTTAAAAGAAAAAAAAAAAAAAAAGCACGCCTCACCCTGCCAGGATATGTTTCTTCCTCTCACTTTTTGGTCTGGCATTTTCTCTTCTGTGGCCAGAATTCAGCCTCCAGCCCGTGGCTATTTTGGATGGAAAATGGTTTCCTGCTCCATGAAAACTTTCTTCGTTTCAAAAACGTTTCTAATCTGCATCAGCAAGAAACAGGTCAATGGGGGAACAGGACAGTCACAGGGAAAGTCCTCCTTGTAGATGGGCACTGTGCCTTCCTGAGGCCAATAGCTTGGACTTACAATTCCTGCATCCTATACGAACACCTTACGCACCGAATTTTCGGCCAGTGAAACAGGCTGAGGGTTTCCTTTAGTGTGAGCAGAAACTCCAGCCTAAACCCAAGCTTCTCCTATAATAACTCATGAGTATATTGCAAAAAGAAGTTTCTTTTTCTGCAAAGAGTTTTGTTGCAGCAAGCTCTGTCTTTGCTAGAAAGAAATCTTTTCCTAGCTTACAGTTTTCTAGTACATGTTTCCCAGTAAATTTTTCTTTAGAAAGAAAATAAATGTTTCTCTAATATAGAAAACACGCTGGGATTTAGACCATCTTCTTCACAGTACTCCAATGTGACTTTGGACAAATCACTTTTAATCCCACGTTGCCTAGGTGTCAGAACTGATCTTATTTAACAGTTTTTATAATTAATTTGACAGAGAATGCTCATATACCAATTACATATTTTTCATTACATGAATTTGGAAGGCATTGCCAACCCAAAGGAATATCGGACTACAGGTAAATTAAATGATCTGGGGACTGCAATGACAGAAGTAGGATAACATTTACTAGTATAAAACTGCAAGTTCAGGAATTTAGGGGTGAATAATCAGTATTTTTGCTGACAGCTTGAACTTATTGACAGCTTGAACTTATTGCTTGGGAATGGAAGAGGAAGGCAAAGGTTTCACTGATTTTCACTGCTGACTACAACGCGCCCATGAACATTGGCAGGTACAGCTTAGGATAGGGAAGGAATAACGTTCTCTTTAGAAAGAGGAAAATATTCGTACTGTTGTACAAGCCCATGCTAGCACCCGGCTGGGATTACCTAGTGCTTCAGCTTGTTCACACACAGGAGGAAAAACCATCAAAATATGGAAAAGGGATACTCAGGTGAAGACCAACCTCTCTTAAGTGATGAGAATGAAACAAAGTCATTAATTTAGCCCAGTAAAATGAATAAAGGCTGGGGTTAAAACGATTTTAAATAATGAGACAATGTTGGTGCAAATATGAACAGGCATTCAGTGGCTACAGATAAATTCGGACTATTAGAAGAATATATCTAAATGACATCTTCAGACAGGAGAGAGGTTCTCCCGCAGCGGTAGTGGAGGCAAACAAATGACTTGACTTTAAATTAGAGTGGTCACTTTATGAACCCAATTCCATCATATGCTTGCCTGGAAAAGCCGGGGACTGAATTTGATAGCCCATGCTGTCACTTCAAATACGTTGAGTATTTCTAGTCTATTCGACGGCATTGGAGCCGAGAGCCTGGCACCTTTAGAGTCGCTTGAAAATCCCAAGCAGAAACAAAAGCTGTGACTGCAGGAGTTGAGTGTATTGGGTTTATTAGCACTTGTTTGAATTGGATCTGTCACCCAGGAGAGACGTCTACATTCCGTATGTATCCTCATAAAGAGCTATTATAGCACTTCACATCTCTATAAGTATAGATACATCATAGATATTACATACATGCACCCATATACATTACAGATATGCACGTGCTCAGTATACAAGAATGGACTTCAAAATGACGTGTAAATGGATGTTTGAGATTCATAATGTTATTAGCACATTAAACAATAAACATGTGTGTAAAAGATCATGTTTCCCTATTTCCAGTAGTTCTAAATACAAGTTACAGCATCCCTCCATTTCGCTATCCAGCCAAACAGCATAGAGAAACCAGGATGTTAAACTAATTTTTCTTATACTAAAACCTTCCATCTTTTGCAACTAACTCATCTGATTTCCATGATCATAAAGAACTGTATAATATTAAATTATAACAACAGCAATCAAAGGCATGGGGAGCAAGAGGATTCTCGATTGCAGCCCATGCATCACTCAATTTCACCACAGAAGAGGAGACTGAAAAGCACATCAATTCACATAACTTCCTCCCAGTGCCCATTGTCTTTTTCAGTTCCTAATGACGCTGAAGTGTCTCCATGATTAAAATTTAAAGGTTTCCCAGTAACCAAGTAATTTGCCCAAAACTCCTTATCTAGCACTCACCATGAAGACTCTGATTTTAATATACCATTAATCAAGCTCCAGCCAAGTTTACTACTGATACTTTCAATTACAGAGGAACTAACTTCATTCTTCTCAGTGTGTCAGTGAGAGACCACTTCCCTGATTAGCCACAGACCCTAAAAACAGATGGATAACCGGGCTGGGCTTGATGCGCTTTACTGAAGCAACTATTTGTTGTGAGTTACCCGTCGGTAAACAGAACTGGATCTCTCTGCTGCAGGATATACACTTCAGCCCAATTTTGAGCCATACGTATCCTATGATAATAAAAAACATTAACTGATTTCCAGTTTTACAGGGTAATAATAATATGTGATTTGATTAAATGCAAATTAATGCTATGGTGAATCTAACAGGCAAGTTCTAAATATCAGCATATTTTACAACACAAACATTTACACAAATGCGCATGATGCGTGCTTAATTTAAGCATATGAATAGATCCACAATCTTCAATAGGACATCTCATGCTCTAAGTGATGCACGTGCGTAAGTGATTGCAGGATCAGTTATCAGAAAATGATCGCCGGTACAATTTATAAGAATTCCAACAGATTGCAAATAGCTATGATTTGTCACACAACATCTGGTCTCTTCTCTCCGCAATCAAATGGACAAATGGAAATAACAATACAGACTGTGAAATCGCAGCTTGTAAAAAACAATTAGAGGGAAAGGGACCCATACCTTACCCTGCCAGAGTGATGGAATTTGCACAGGACTGTCTGGCTCAGCTAACAAAGAGTCAGCATTTGTTTGAGCTTGAGCGTGATTTCCCCAAAACAAGGATTTAATTCCCAAGTTATTCCCCCAGCTACAGCCAACACTTCAGGAAAGCCTCTGGCAAAATAGGATCACAAGTCCTGTCAGTGCCTCAGCAGGCCCCAAGAGCTTTACCTGTTCTGCAGGACCGACCTGCTGCGTGGCAGCAGAGACAGCGCCCCATCATCATGTCGAGACGGGTGAGGAGGAGAAGCGGCTAACAAAATTGTGAGGTTTTACTTAAATATATCAGTAAGATCATTCCAATGCACTTGGTTCTGAACGCAACCAACCATTAGGTAAGGATTTTTTTTTCTTCAACTAGAGAACATCACAGCACTTCCAGTTACGTTACAATATTGCAAGAACTGTCTCAACAGTGAAATCGAAGGGACGGGGAAAAATTAACTTGGCCGTGATGCCATGGTCATGTAGTAAAAGCTACCCGAGAGTAACATTTAGGAATATCCATCACAAAGCTCAGATTTATGCAATACAATTTAAATCAAAGAATACATAAGAATTTTGAGGAAAAAAATAAGAGAGTATATACTCTACAGTACTAGCAAATGAGACAGGTTTTCATTCCCAGCATTATTCAAAGTCTCCGGATGGTGTCATTTGCTGGAGAGCTTGATTATCCGGCTTATCTGACTAAAAATAAGTCTGATATTTAAGAAAAGAGCAATGATACAATTCTTTGAAATGCCTGAGTTTACTTTCATTCAAACCTAGCCTTCACATATGAGCTGGCATTCTCAACATCAGTTAAATAAAAGTTTTAGCTCATGTGCGTGTTGTGAGGTACCTGAAGACAAACCCCAGCATCTCTTTAGGTCAAGGCTGCAGTGTACGTGTGGAAGCCTGTTTTACTAAGTGGAGAGACATTTGGGTAAGATAACAGACTTCCTTTAGAATGATGTCCAAAGAAACTAAAGATCTCGGTGTTTTTTCAGACAATGAGCAAATCTGCTCCTTTGGAGTGCCCGATCTCACCACGGACCTCCTCTCAAAAAAGACCCACCACAGCTTTGCAAGCAGTGAAGACGAGACAACATTTAGGCAAGAAACTTAACTTTTTTGGTATTCATCCAAAACAAAGTTCCCAAATTTCTGCTGCTTACTCTTCTTTTAGATTTTTTTTCTCCAACAATAATCAGCAGTGTAAAGTGGAAGAGATAAGGCACTGTCTTAAAAAAAAAAACCCTCTGTGATTTTTCCTGAAGTTGTACTTTATCCCAAACATAGTAATACCTTTTTGTAAGATTTACAATGTTAACCAATTCTTTTCTGTCAACTAGCAATTTTTTGGCAGATCCCTTTTGCATGATTCATGAAGGACCAGTAAAAGGCTAATTGTTCAAATTAATTTGCGTAAATGACTAAGCAAGAGATAACAAAATTACATCTGCACTTGTTTGGCAAAGATTCAATAGCAGCGGCCCTGTACTGCCAGCTGCTTCCAGACAACACTCTTGCAGAAATTAAAAGCTACAAATATTAATTAATACACTTTTTTGGTACGTTAATTTGCACTGAAAGGTTCCGGAGTACAAAACTGCTGAGAAGATGAACCATGATAATTAGAATTAATGGGATGGATGCATGTTTTTTGCAGCTGAAGTTTTAAAAACCCATGAATGGAACTGGGAACTTGGAACTGACATTCTCATAAATCTCTATGATAATGCTGCTATTAGTATTAGAAGGATTAAGTACTGTGGCTCCAGCATTATCCATCACATGACACGTTGTATCCCATCTGTCACTGCAGCAGCTAAGACATGATAGCTGTCCTTGAGGAAGCCGTATGAAAAGCTTTGGGAATTCAAGGAATTGTGGTGCTGAGTGTCGGGCTACAAAATGAATAGCTCAAACCTCTGACTCTCAAACAGAAATAATGGCCGGTGCTCTGTACTTGTCAGCTTAGTGCTTTAACAAATACTCCGACTATGGTATCTGTATTTAAGTTAAGTTAAGCAGTCTGAATTATAGATAAATCAGGCAGGGAAAAAGAACAGTCAAATGTCACAGATTTTTATCTTTAACTCGTTTCTGTCTTTGTAGGTCGGATGTCTCTGGAACTGTTTTTACTGATGTTCACCGCATTAATTTTGCATATTTTAGGGCAGCGAGCACCACTGGAGCACTACTCAGTGCACTGAAATAACAATGAATTTTTACATGAAATCACTAATAAGACCACTTACCTACTTCACAAGGTTATCTGCACATTATCTTGATGTAAATCCCCTTCTACATGGAAATGCTGTCATGAAAAAACGAAATTTTAGATGTGTTCTATCTTGAAACTTTGCCTGTCAAATTAACTTTATATTTTGTCTTAGAGCTTCCCAGACTTTTGAAAAATTATTGCATTTTTACATTATACAAATACTCTATGGGGGCACAGATGCAGCAAGACTATGCCACCTATTTTACTAATTAATTTTTCAATGCTAAGAAAAGTCATAGAAAAGGAACTTTCAAGCTTTCAGAGGTAAGAAATTCTTAAATAGCACTTTTACTGCTATTTTTAATGATACCTGTGTACACATGCCACGTAACTGGTGTGAAAGGCTGAACCAGAAGGCAGGTCTAAGGAAGACAAGAGGGTGGGGAGGCCGTAGAGATGGTCTTGGGGAGCAGCAGCTTCCTTCACGCAAAAAGCCTCACCAGGGCGTTCAAAGGTGGCCGAAGCAGGCGAAGCCCCCCCCCAAAATCAAGCCTGCACTAAGTAATACATGCTAGAGCACAGGCTGGCAGGTTCCATCCAGAATGTGTTGTCCCTGGGTAGTCTGGTAGAAAAAAATTCAAAATCATGCTTTCTCAATTTCTCAGACTCCCAGAACATTACTTTAGCTGCTGAGGCTGACCACGAAACCCTCTCTCCTTTTACAGGACAATCAGAGTTGAGTTCAATCCATTCAGCTAAAAATTTTGCAGAATAACAATAATTTTTTTTTTCTAGTGAAGTTTGTAAAATAATGCCAGTAAAAGCAGATGATCAGCAACGTAATTTTATCCCCATTTTCTAGCATAACATTTTCCCAGGCTACCCATGTTATTATTCCCTTACTCTGAACTATTGGATCATTTTCCTCTTCTACAATGAGAGAAGTCTGCTTCTATTTGGCTTTTATTCTTCTGCATGAGCTAAAAAAAAAAAACCACAAAACAAAACACCCCAACTTGTTATGTCCCATCTCTGATGACATCATTGAACAAAATAAAAAAATTCTTCTTGACCCTGATCCTCAGCATCTGGGCTGTTCATATTGTGCAGTCAGACTGTTCACAATCTCACAGCACACAAAGTCAACGCAAATCTTTCCATCTCTGGGCACCGGCTCAAACCGCGAGCACGGCAGCGAGGGTTGGTGCTGAGTGCTCCTTTCTTGCTGCCCAAACGCAGATTTTCAGAGCCCCAGCCAGCAGAAAAGCCTGGAAAACACAAGGTATATGCATCTTTTAGAGCTTATCTGTATAATAATAATAATAGACTATAATGTATTGTGAATTATAGAGTATGTGAATACTTTTTCCTCACCGATGGTGTTAGATATACAGTCCAAATTATTCACCCAAGTGGGCAGCAACCACTGAGCCTCAGAAATTAATACCTGTTCCCCTTCTGCACCCCGAAGACACAAGCGTTTACCCCTACACAGAGATGTGATACAAAACTGCTCTGGTGGCATACAGCTGCCACACGGAATAAACTATTCGGAGAGGTTTTGAGACAAGTAAAATCGGTGATTAAAGAGAAAACTGAATAAGTTTGTGAACCACACCACAACAGCTAACAGGAGAAGAAAATAGGAGCATGGCTAAAACAGAGCACAACACAAAATCAGTTCCTAACCACCTAAGTTGTTAAATAGAAAAGAAAATGCAGGTGAAAAAAATAAACCCAAGATTTTGCGTTTCTGTAGCAGCTTCCATCCAGAAAATCCAAAGCACTTTATTGCTGCTTCTCTTGGTTACGATCTCGAAAATCCCCGCAGGTTAACCATTATCAGGACAGTTTTGCAGACTGGAAAATGGACCAGAAAGGGGAAAAACAACTTGCCCAGCGCACAGGAAAACCCGGCTGCAAAGGGAGGCAGTGCCCCGGCTGGGCTGCGGTGCTGCCCGGGATGCCGGTCCCAGCGCTGGTCCGGAGGAGGTCCCACCACGGGGAAGGGCCTGGGCACAGGCTTTTTGCCTTCTCATTGCAGCATGTGCAAGTGGAGAGACTGCCAAAGATCACCCTGAGCAATAAGTAGTTGGGTGCCCAGGTAATTTGTCTGAAATATAATTATCACCTTTGTGCTGTCTCGTTAAAGCTAAGAGTAATTGTGGTGGCTATTTGATACCAGTTCTAATGTGGATTTTGCTCTCTGTCTCTCTGGCTTTAATTAGCATACTGGAGCTGCTGAAACCTTACAAAATAGGTATGTGTTTTTGGCAAAAGTTTTAGCTTTTTTTGTTGATGCTGTCTTTTCTCACTTGCAGCTGCATCATAAAATAAATTCCTGGCCGTTTCTGATGCTAAAGTTCATACCGAGAGCAACTTGAAGATGAGGAGCTTAATTATTAATTAAATGAACTTCCTTTAGGCTGTAATAATAGACCAGCATTACTAAAAAGAGTACTTAGATTTGCATTTATGGGCCTTTACGAAAACCATTTTCTTCCCTTGAGACCATTCTTTCTTTTTGCATTTCATCAGTCTTCTGTCCCAGCACAGGGCACCAAACTTGTCACTATCCGTCTTGGTCTGCTTGATGCAGAAACTGGAAGTTTGTTAAAATGTCACAGAATGGCGCTAATCTGTACATTTGCTACAGCAAAAAGAAAACCAACCAATGTAGCTTTTAAATACGAGACTGCCTGTGACTCAGATAGTCCCCATCTTCTTCCAATAACATTCTTTACGTTGAGCTTCTTAGGAAGACTTAGGGAATATTAGATGTTTCCAGAGATCAAATAGCAGCCAGTAGGCAGCTGTCACCCAAAACTGTAGGAATTTGTGCTACAGGGCAGGTAGGAAATGTTACGGTGGTCAGTGAAAACAGCATACCTACCTATGCTCACTCACATCCAGGGCCCGCAAATGCTCCTGAGATTCTGCTCAGGTGGATGAACCCATTTTGTGGAAGAGGTTGATGGCTGATGAGTCTCTTCTTCTCAGTAGATTTCTCTGGACTTCCAGAACACAGGCACTAAGAATAGGATATTCTTTAAAAATGCAAAAGCAGATGTAAAATATAACCATATTGAAGACACTGTGGGTCTACAACATTTATTTTTGTAGTTTAACATCAAGAAAAATATTCTAACACACAAACTGAAAAATCCAGATCACCTCTGGCTATCTGTGATAAAGAGGTTTACCCAGTGTTAGGTGGTGTGTCCCCAACATTGCCCCTTACCAGACAGCAACTGCGTAACTCCTGAGTAACTCCTTTATTATGGATCTTGGTACTTCCAGCTCGTAGCTCTTGTAGACTGTCAACAAAAAGACATCTATTTCTGAGACCTCCAAGCTGGCATCGTCTGGGATACTCTGCAACACCTTTCTGTATGGGCTGGTTACCTGTGGACTGGTCAGAGTCCTCAAAGTTCGCATTGACCACAAGAGAGAAGTCAAAACTGGAAAGAAGTTGGGTTCAAGCAAAATAAAGAGTTAATAACAAATAAATAAAGTCTTGATAACAAATAAAAGATTCATCAGACACAAATAAAAAAAAAAAAATACAAAAGAAAAAAAGCATTAAATAAACCACCCCAAAATTAGAATATCCTTGGCACCAATCTCATTTCCTAGCAGTCTCTTGATGACTCTCAGAAGCAGCTCCTGGTGGCAAAGGGATGGTGCTAACTCAAGACAGACTTCAGGTATGGAGAATAGGAAGCATCTTCAAAGAGGCCATTTATACTCTCCCAAGGGAAGGCCTTAGTTGTGCTTTCCCCTCAACGGAACAGGTCGGCCGCCACGGGAGCGCTAACAGAGCACATGCAGGTTTGTTTGAGGACAATTTCCCCATGGACGTGGCAGGGAACCCTCCCAGGGCTGGTTTCCTTTACTCACGTTCTTTTATTTTCCCCTTAGGAAGTCAAATAAATCACAATATAATAACCTGCAAACGTACACCATAGGCGTGTTTCCCTCGCTTCCTGCTACTCGGCAGTGCCTCTTTGCTGCTGGTTTACTGGGATTTTATGGAGAACCCTGGTGACTCTTTAATATGCCCTGTTTGTTATCGCTGTCCCTGAGCCACAGGTTATAAATAGGGGCAGGTGGTACCTGCAGTATATAGCACACTGTTACACAAAGCATTTGCAAATACTCATGCAAAGTCTGGGTTTGGTATCCAAGCGAAGGCTTAAGGATGGAATTTTTAAAGTGGTAAGAGACAGTCTTTCAGCACTTCTTAGTGCCAACATCTCTGTATCTAGTATGTTGCTCCTAGTTTCTTCACCAATTATTCAGAGACCAACCCTACAACATCACCTAGCAATAAATGAGCGTTCAGGGGTAACGGTCTTAACCAGCACTACGCCGTCAGTGCTTGCACCCTTTCCATAACCATCATTTGCATGGGCATTGCTTTTCGTGCTTGCACCCTTTCCATAACCATCATTTGCATGGGCATTGCTTTTTGTGCTGTTTTCTTTTCCACATTTCCCTCTAAGTGTCCTTGCCGTGCTTTGCATATTTTGGTTGCTACCATAACAGAAACAGGAGCAAAACAGTACCAGACCAGCAGCTGTAGAAAATGAAGTCCTCCGTTTCTACGCAGAACAGAGGTAACGCGTATATCAGAAGGGCTGCCTCGATCCGAGCAGCTTACACCGTATCAGCCCTGTTCTGCAGGACCATGCCAGAGGGCGGCGAGGAAGAAATGATTTATATTTGTGCATCAGACATCCTAATTCCCTCATGCAGAGTTTCAATAGAAAGAGACACCAAGGGCTTTAGAAATATGTGCCTAATTATACATCTCATCAAATGCTCAACACTTACACTCACGATGAGCACAAAGCACTTGTCTACTCCGCCACCTATCCCCTTCCTGGGTTGTCCTTTTTAATGGTCTCTTATGTAAAGAGAGTTGGCCGCTTAAATATTTGAAGTCTGCCAGTTTAAAAGATTTAAAGTATTTTAAAAATGCAGAATAGATTTTTTTTGTGCTCTTATCATTCAAGAAAACCTTCACTGATACTTTTTTTTAATTAAAAAAATCCCTTTGGGCTATGAATGCCAAGTTTTAGCCCCGAGGGAATTTTTATTGCAGATATAAACCCCTGGAAATCAGAGTATGTATACATATACTACAGAGCCTGATAAACCCTTGACTGTGACACTGCTACTGAGGGCTGCTATAATATCTGATGACAAAACTGACAGATTACTTCTGATGAGAACGTGGAACCCTTTTTGTTTTTAACTTGACCCTGAAGACATGTCATAACATTTGTAATATCTGCAATAAAGTGTCAACTATACTGCTGCAAGACTGCTGGAACCTGGAGTTAAGCATTCAGTTTAGTGCCCCTACAGCTTTCAATTTAAACTAAAAGAGACTCTTAATTTCCTTTTGGACAGTCCAGACCTAGTATAACTACACTAATTTGTCTTGGCAAATACGACGCAGTAGTGGGGAACATGACTACTGGAAAAGAAATCCAGAGCAATAGACAAAACAGAATAAAATAAACCTATCAGTCGTCTCTACATAAATTCAAGATTTACAGTTCAGTAGAAATAATCTTAAGAAGGGATTGCAATAAAGCGAGTGTCAACGACCACCTCAGTAGCAGGGCTCACTTGATTTTAGTTGGTGGCGAACTAAAATTTTACTCTAAACTCCAAGCTACGAGACGTTCATGAAATATTTTAGGACTGTTTCAAGAGGGATAAAAACGTCAATAACGTCTCCCATTCCCTGCAGTCAGATGCGCTGCTTTGGAGCACGGTCATTCAATTCGGGAAACGGATCCTCCTGGGCTGGGCTCCCCAACCCCGTTATCTCCCACGCATCGTTCTGTCCTGCAGTTGAACCATATTAGTCACGATGACCATAAAAAGCCTCATCTTGCCACGGATATAACGTCTACTCTTTGACTCAGAGATGGTATTTCTACAGATGCTCTGTGCAGACGGGAACAGAGAAGCCCCGCTTCTCTGATAAACTTGTCCCAAAATTAATAGCTTGATATAAAAGTAAGCACCAGGCACAAGTCCGTGAAAGACAATATTTTGCTGCCACTAACAAGGGCTGATTTCTTTGTCTAAGTGTACAATATAGTAAAACTAAGCTTTATTTCCCAAGAGACGAAATACTTCATTTATTTGTGTAACTTCCTCAGACTTTATATTCTTGTGTGTTTCAGGACTTCAGTAGTTGCCTTCTTGTAATATTTCAGCTTTTAAGCTGTTTTCTTGCCTCACTGAACTCACATAAGATACATCTGAAAGCTTTAGTACAAATTTACTTCGAATAAAGTCTTCAATTCATTTTCATGGCACCAAAAAGACAGCTTTAATAACTGCAATGACAAATAAACTGGAAATCATTCCAGGCCTTTTCACTTAACTGACAAGTAGAACGCTCTCATAATGAGCCGCAGGTTTTACGTTTTCTCTTTGACCATAATAGCTTCATTTAAGAGCGTCAGACCCTGACACTTCATCATTTATCTACATTATTTCTCATCTTCTTTCAAATAAATTATGGAATACTAGACTGAGCACATAAAAACAAAGTGACTTGTTATCTGTAAACAGCAAGATAAATTGTCCAGAAGTTCCTCATTTAGTTCCTTTTAAATTTAAGGGCAAGTTATTGGGTGTACCTTTTTTTTTCTATCCCAATTTTTTGCATTTTTTTACAGCCATCTTATTCTGTTGCCAGTGGCCTTTGTGCAGCCATCCAAAGCCTGATGATAGTGCAGAAGGCATAAAATAATTCCATTATCCCAAGGTTGGACAGGGTAGTACAGAAAAGAAAAAAAATATTGAAAAAAATCAAATAAACAACTTACATGGATATTTGTCTCCATCTGTAAAATTCCTCGTCCATGATACATCTTGTCATACTAGCAAATGTGACACATCCAAAGTAATGAACAGTGGGTCTGTAACTGTCCTCGCCTTTAGAAAGATAGCTCTGATATTCACCATCACCAAAGCCCCCCCTTCCCTGGTGAAACACATTAATTCTTGTCTTAGAGCGGTGTTGAACACTTGGAGTTCACATTTATTTTATTTTAAAATCATATTGTCTGAAACACAATTAGCAACACAGCATTTACATTTTAATTATTAGTGACAGGTGAAATTAAGAGAGGTTCAGTCTAATAATATTGCACGTTTCCACCACACCCCCCCGTGACAAATCACTGAGCGTGTCTACCCAGCGTCTCGGGGTGCGGAGACCCCCCGGCCCCCGAGCCAAGTCCTGAACCAAAAATCTGTAAAGCCACACCAGTGGCCTAAAACAGCTGTCAGCACGTTTAATCCTGCCAAGAGAGGGATTCTTTGGGAGACCAGTTAGACTATTCCTGGTTTAGAGATGGGGAAATAGAGACATGGCATGTCTGTAGTTGGATTTCGATGGCTAAATCCAATACCCTCTATTTCAACTATAGATTTTAAGCCCTACGTCTCAAGACAAAGTAAAAACCAGAAAAAAAAACAACTAGGTAGGAAGCCTTATCAGAATTGTCCTTCTTACTTTGGAGGATTTCTTTAAAAAGCACTATGATGAGACTTGGATCAATGGATTCCCTGCGTTCTCCTCATCCCAAGAGGCTCTGTCTCTCACCACCATCCTTGAGAAAATGAGGAGCTGAAAAGAGCCTCAAAAACTCAGATGACTGGGAAGGACACCTCGCCCAAGTGACCCAGCTTTTTTGAGTTTTGAACTTGGAATTTTGGTGGTAATTTTAGACGGACACTTCTCTGACCAGTGCTCTGCACTGTTACCTGGGTTGAGACATAGGGACGTTTCCTGGCGTAGAGCAAACAGTCCCAAGCTCTGCGTGATGCTCAGGTTTGATAGCACGCTAGACAGCGAAATCACAAGTTTTATTTACAGGCTGGTGAAGAAGACAGTCCAGTCGGAGAAGGACTTCTCACAGGATTCCTCAGCACGTTAAAGGTCAGACCTTGACCTGTTTGATTTTCCAGGTAATTTTTCTTTCAAGCTCTTCTTTTCTCTCTCTTCTCCAAGCTCCTGGTGCCGGCACTGTGGGCACACAGCCATCTTGCAATTCAATCATGTTATCTGTGCAGTGCAGGCAACAATCAAATAAAGACAAAAATAAGAGTTTAGGCTGAGGTTCCCATCAGCTGCAATTCCATATACATAACATTTTAATTATATCTCATCTCCAGTGTAATAGTTAGAGATGCCATTTGATACAGCTTTTTTTTTTATTTGAAAAATTAAATCTAACTAAATTAGCAAAAATAAAGTAGTAAAAGTTAATTGGGAATTATCTACTCCAAAATAACTCTAACTGGTAAATGCTTTGTGTGGTTATAAAAGGCTGATAAATATAATTGTATTTATGTAATGAGTATCATGTTTAATTTACTGTACTTGGTTGTTATACACCATTTTATGCAGGCCTCATAAGTGAGCTTCATATTATTGCTTGTATCACTTTTAAAAAAAATCACAATCAGATGCAGCGCGCAGGAATTGTCCAACAGATTTTGAACAAGGTAGCGATTAGCAATTTGTCCAGAGTAATATTCAGGATCATCTGCATCTGCATGACCTAAAAATAAAAGCGTTTAGTAACACTCTGCACGCTGATGGTTCATGCCTAAGTGGCTTGACACAACGCGCCGCGGTCTGGCATATGTAGCCTATGGTTTAAGAACTGTGATGTTAATCTCCGAGCTCAGATAGGCAATTACAGCCGAGCGCATGACAATGGAGTAATGCTCGCTCCTGGCAGGGCTGCGCTCTGGAAAAGGGTGAAATTTCATTTTTTTTGCACTTAATCGTCAGTTAATACAATTTTGGTCAGATGTTGTCACATTCCAGATAGGATAAGTCAACCCAGCCGCTGACTTTGTGGATTTCTCAGTTTGCTCTGGTTTAGGAACGGACTTGAGACTATGCCACTTTTCTGTTGCTGTTATTAAAAATTATACACAAAAAAAGCCTTGGCATAACTCCTCTGGTAAGGATCTTTAAAACCAAGCAGCACTATGTCCAACACTGGAGATCTGTACATACTCCATGCATGTTCATACCACTTACAATGCAGAAAATACCCAAAAGGAAGGTAGGATTTTCTTTTATAACATTTTTCTTTTTCAGGGTTATTTTGGAGTTTATGTCATCAAATGCAATACAAACCGGCCACATGACCCCAAGCAATCAGTGGGAAAATAGCACTCTAAACTGAGAAAAAAATACACTAGTACTGTGGTTTGTTTGAACAGAAATTTCACATGCAAGTAACAGGACAAATTCTACCTTAAGTATCTGTGTTCAGCTCCCTCTGAAGTTCGTGGCAGGAACGTCTTTGCTCTACAGCTTTGTTCAAAGTCATTATCCTTAAGTTACTGCCAGGGCACTCAATCAGATATGTGTATTTCTCTGCCCAGTCATCGAGTTTGCCGAATGAATTCAAATTTCAATACATATAAATATTTATCCAATCTAAGTCATGATGTCTCCCTCTGCTTTGAGGGGAAACTATGTTCACTGGTCCTATAAACTTAATATTTTTATAACATTTTGGTGTTGGCCTTTAATTTTGAAAATTATCTTCTATTTAACCCATTAAATGCTGGAAACCCTGTGCATATGCAGGATATTGGTTCTCATCTCACAAAAGTGTTTAAAGGGATAGGCAGCTTGCTTAATCTAAGTCACCATTCATGAGATAAGCGAAGAGTTTGGCTTAAGTCTGGACCTTCACGTTTGCAGGTTCTTGAAGGAGCAACCATCGTCCTCAACTCATCCATCCTGTAGACACAAGGCTTTTCTCTGCAGGAAACAAAAAAAAAAAAAAGTAAAAACAGATCTGTAGCAAAAACCTGTATGTTCCCATCCAAATCCTTCTAGGCTGACAAAGACCAGTACAGAAATACAAAACTTGTAGCAGATTTATCAGTGCTCCTCATCATGGTGGTGGGAAAACCATAAAGTTAATTCTTTCTTACATTACCGAGACTTAAAAACCAAGGTTATACAAAATGCTACTATCTGAAGAAATAACACTGAAATCCAGGCCCTGATCACTATTGAGAAAATCAGTCTCAATCTCTATACTCCTAGGAGTATTCTTAAAGTAGGCAAATAAAGAGGCCAATGTGTGCTGGTTTTTATCACAATTTTAAGATCATTCCATGATTTTTCTCTTATCTAGCTAAAGATCTTTGAATGTAGGGTGTTGGCAATATTATGAGCCTATGAAAATCCCTAGTTCCCATTGTTGGTGTGCGACATATGTAGTAGATTAAATTTCTTCATTCTGCTAGCACCTACGCACCCAGTTAAGGACCTGTTCGCATCCTACCCTGCCCTCCAGCCATCAGGTGCCACGGGACACCACAACCCGCGCTCTCCTCTCAGTCACCGTTGACACAGCAGAAACTCACTATATCCTTTATCGGGACAAATTTTTGACAGTATCCTTGGTTCCATTCAAAAAACCTCTCCAAAGTACATAACATTATAAAAATAATTAATATTGGACCTTCGGATTTCCTTTTAAAACACTGCAGTTCACAAAACAGATAGAAATCTGAGATTCACATGCAATTATAGCCCTGGGGTCTGAAGACCAGCTCTCAAAACGAATACTGAAAATTCCTAAGAACATGTGGATTTTGAAGCTCTGGCAATGCTGCATTGCTTTTAGGCAAAGGGTCCAACCAAAAAAGCCTCCTTTAGAGCGAGCTAATTGGCAGTGAGTTGGCAGCAATGACTTGTTGACTTTGGAATACCAGAAAATCACCATATACTTTTAATTAAAGAAAGGGCATGTTTCTCTCCGGCTCCCCCATACCTACTCCAGCTTGCCCTGGTTTCTGTTATTTCTGTTGTGGGTACATAGCTGCAAGATTTATTGTATCAGATTAAAAGTAAAGGCTATTAATGTTGGATTCCACAGAGACTTTTTGTTAAGGCTTCTTAGTTTTAGTTTATTTATAAATTATCATCCTGAGACTTGTAAAAAGGGCTTTCTCCCCCCTCTCTTATTCTAGTGATATTGTAATTTATATTGCTGGTATTTCCATAGGAGAAGTCAATTAAGAATTACAATTCATTTCATTATAACAGGAGCTAAACTGGGGCTGTGCCTCTACACACAAAAGTTATTAACAGATTTTACACTATTAGAGTGTCAAAAATTAATACATCCTGCACTAAAACCTAAAACAAACCCCAAACAAACAAACAAAAAAACCCCAAAAAAACAGTTAAGTCATTTAGCTTCTATGGACCACAAAGGTCGTTCCTCTACCCGCCCCAGGATAAGGGGCAAAAGCCCAGACTTTGACAAGCAGACGTTTCCAAAGGGGCGTTATTGTAGGGAGCAAACCCATCCACCTGGCTTAGCCGTTGTCCTACCAAGAAATCAAAAGGGTTGCTAAATGCTTTTTATTGTAGTGAGGGAAAGAGGTACTTGATTATTGGCTACCACCCTCTTTACTGACCCATTTAATGTTTTAAAACGTTAGTCCTGTTTTGGTAAACCTTCTGAACATGTAATTGTGAGCAAGGTACTACCTCTCACTAAGCATCCACGTGGCTTAATTTCGTTCTGCCAAGTTTCTGCTCAGGGCTTGGACAGATATTTAGCAGCGACTAGAAACCTGGCGCTTGCCACTGCCAACCACGGCCCAACAGAGGGGTTAGACTGAGATTTCTAATAGCACTAGATCAGAGCTATATAAAGCACTCCTGAGCTAATCTTCCTCTGCTCTCATTTGAGGTCACCTATTCAGGTCTCTTAAGTCTTTCATACATCTTTACCTTCAACTATAAGATTCTTTAAACAGAAAGAATCAAAGTCACGTACTCCTGCATAGATCATAATATACATAACTATACCAAACCCCACAAGAGGTTCCTTATAATCATCTCATTTGCACCAAATATTACCTTTCCTGTAGCTTGGGTTCAGAAAATAGTGTGCTTATGTTTGCTTGACTTTCTGCATCAGCAGCCTTGAGATATTTCACGGCATAAAATTACTATTTGATACAAACATAGAAGATAATAATTAACCAAGAGCAAAAATTCAATGGACAGAAAGCACTTAGGAAAACAGAGAGGACAGGTCTTGCCCCAGACAGTATGTCCTCTCTTCCAGTTCAGCGCACCAGCACAAGCTCGTAACATCACCCAGCTTCGAGGGTACCAGCAAAGGCCAGTGAACACAGCGTAATCAAGTGTATCGCAATTACAGAAACATCTGTTCCAGATGTTTTCGATGCATTGTGGATCACCATTTTTCACAATAGCCTGCAAAAGTTTACATTTCTTATCTACAGCAGATTGGTTATTATTCTTATTATTTCAAGTAAAATTAATTCTCATTAAAGGTACTAGATGACAGTTGTAAAGACTGAGAGCCTTCATTTATTACCAGCCAAACAATTTTATCATGTTATCGGCAGTGCAGGTCTTTCTCAATGATGTACCAACACAGATACTCACAATATTGTGGAAGCCTCCAGCGTGAGAAATTCTAATGCACAGGGTTGGACCACCCAGAGGAGCCCCGAAATGGCCACATCAATACACAGCTTCACTCAAGGTAGCTAAAGTACTGGGGCGGGTTCCCTCATACGTTAACCGATGTGGAAGACACAGAAATGAACACGCTGATTACCCAAGTTCTAAAGTAAAACCAATGGTTTAAGAGAAAATGACGTCCTTGTAAGGTCTTTAGAATAATTTGGAAACACGGCAGTTGAAATAAAATACACCAAACCTATTCTCACACAAAAAAATATTGATCTTTTTCTTTTTGACACAGTCGTAGGTACCTTAGACATTGGAATAAGGCAGTGAAAAATAAACCAATTAAGTCATGATGAGCTTGAGAAGGTATGCATGCATTAGTTTCTTTTTTCCCTTTTAAAGCTGTCACATTTCTCCGGCTTCTTGTGTTTTTAAACCGTAAAGGATCCCTGTGTTTCCCCGAGACAAAGGATGGGCTCTAAAACTCTGTCTTCTCAAGTGATGAGTTAAAGAACACTGCAGGAGTACTTGCCAAATCATACCACCATTATTAATTCAGGCATGATGAAAGTGTTCGTTTTAGCTATAATCATGTAATTCATCAAAATACTACTAGAGCATATCATTCTGAACTATTACACTGATACAGCACCTTATTGCACCTTCACCGAAAGCAGGAAATGTATTTTTTGATGCTTATCTAGTGAAAAGCAATTCAGTTTGGGATTTTGGAAGCACCATCTTATGTTACAATAAAAAGGAAATTTCAAACATATTTTCTTGTACTTGTATGATGTTGTTATTATGTATTTGGGCGATTATCTCCAACGATGAAGTTTAAAAATGGTAGAGCACTGAAACAGCGTATTTATCTGGTGACATAGGAAGGAAAGATTGGGTTATGAATATACAATATTATATGAAGTTGAAATGTAGATTTTGGTCTCTCTGCCCGCTTTTAAAATAGCTTCAGAGGCCAAAATCTGTCTGCTGCAAGAACCTTTCAAAAAAAAAAAAAAAAAAAAGGGTTCTTTGGAGATCTTTCAATGACAAACAATACTTGTAAAAAAAAATGAATCCTGTGATAAATCTCAGGACGTTAAAAGGAATAGGAGCATCCTGGGCTCTGGCAGAACTGAAGATCCCCATCTCATCGTCTCGCGCCGTGATTGCCCTCTGGTTCTGCCTATCTGTCTCTTGCTCACCACACACTTTTGTGAGCAAGTTGAAATTACAGAAAAAAAGAAAAAAAGGAAGAAAGAAATGTAAAATTAAATAAAGCCCCACTAAGTACAGGCCTTGTTGATTCTTTTCACGCATTAGCCGCGGCGCCTTTGGCACAGAGCTGGCTGGTGCTGCAGCTGTGCAGACTGCTGAGTGATGCACCTAGATAATTTCCAAAGAACAAAAAGTCGTTAATTGTCCACATCAGGAAAGCTTCATTATTACAAATAGAAAAGCAAAAAGTTATCCATTCTCACTCTCGGGCAAAATCAAAGAAAACAGGATTAATGCATGCTAAACACATAAAAGGCTACATTTAGAAGAGCTGGCAATGAGCTCCAGTACCCCTTTTTCTCGCTGCCTTTTTCCCCTCCCCCTCAGCCCCAGCGTGGGCATCCTCCTACGTGAATAAAAAGCAGAATTTGGGGACTGGAGGTGTGTAACTGAGCATGCAACAGATACGCATGCACCTGGGCTTGCCAGGCGAAGATGCCTGATGGGTCCCTTTTCCCCTACACAAATTAGGTGTCAATCTCTCGAAGTCTGGCTAAGCAGGTCAATTGGGATTTATAAAAGCATCTTTTAATCTAGAGCAAAATATCCTTAGCAAAGGAATAAAAGGTGAATTCACGACTCACAGGAAGGCCCTAAGCTAAAGGCATATACTTCCACGAGACGACGATGAGGTGAAGGACCAGGGCTTGGATGACAGCAGAGGAGGAGAAAGAAATCATTTCTGAATTGCCCCTGTCTCTTCCACTAATACAATAAAGCTACAGTGCTCCATCCTCCTTCATCCACACCACTCCACGTTGGCACCACAGATACATCAAAATAGACTCAATGCTTTTAGTTGAAAGGGAAAATAGAAAACACAGAGAAAAGAGGCTGTTACTGTAAAGACTGAGGGATGTAACCAAGTTATACGCAGGGAGAATTCAGCAGTATATTAGAAATTTACCTTCTAGAGGCAGCTGGCAAACCGAGAAACAGCTGAAAACACTATTCTAGTGGAAATCCCAGTGTTTAAAGAGAAATTTAAAGAAGCCCAGAAATGGACTGAATGAAACGTACAGGAATGTAAACTTAAAAACTTAATCCACAAAACAGAGTGAATTAAAAGGCTCTAAAAAGGTGAGCAGCATAAGGAGAGATACAGCATAAAAAAAAATAATCATTGTTATTTGATACTCCGTTATTTTATGGTTATGGCATCATAGGATTGGCTATTCCATGGTTCTGAAGCAAAAATAAAGAAAAAGAATATTACAACTGGACATTTGATGGAAAATATATATTTGTTATAAACAGAGCCCTCCTTTGGGGACATTGAAGGTTTACAAATTTTTCTGGATATTACATGATGCCCTAAAGGTATAGTAGGCTTTTATTCTTGATACGTCAAAACCCAAACCCTTTTCCTTCAGGAAGATAAATGAGGTCTCAAGTCAGTTCTAGGGAGCAGAGTACGAACTCTTCAAAGAAAATGAAGCAATACAAATTAGGCCACTAAGTCAGGACAAACTAATCAGCTCCTCCCGATTGATAATAGATATATACCTGACACTAAGTCAAAATCACCAGCAGAGATGCCGGCCAGCAAGTGAAATCACAGCTCTGCAGACAGCAGATGCAACACCTGAGCTATAACGGTGCTCCCAAATTCTGGAAATCAGAACCATACTTAAACACGTAACTCCTATTCTCCTCCTAGTTTGGGTTTTATTTTTTTTTCTTTTTCAGTATTTAAGTTTGCTTCCACAGCAAACGGACTAGTAGTTTAACTTTAATGCAAGCAGAGTACGGGCACGCAGCATATAGGTCTCCTCCACACAACTCTGACAACAATTGCATTTATTAGGGATGTTTAGGAAGCAGCCCAGTTTTACATGTGTATATATTAAAACGGAACAAACGGTAAATTATTGTTGGAAGCAATGTTTTATGTTGAATATTAAAGTAGTTAATAACATTTACTATTCTATCAGTAATTATTTGAGAGTAATTAGAAGCTAATAGCTACCAGTTTATAGCTATTAAGTCTCTTCAGCACTACAACTTGGCTTTTATATGATCCTTTTGTTTATTTTCACTATAATCGTCTCTGCAGCCTGCCTTCATGCAAACACAAACCCCATCTTCTCCACTTCTTAAAGTGCCCAAAAAAGAGGGAAATTAGTAAACCAACCACAAAATAAAATTATTTGCCCTTCAAGGAAGCTCTTTCTATTCTCCAGCTGCACAACTGATTAAATTTAAGCACGTGAGTAATTATATTAATAGATTTACTGGGATGATCAGGAGTGTAAGGTGCATCCACACACACCTGGCTCCTTAGCCCAGAAAGCACTTTTATTCAGGAAGAAATTATGAGAAACAGCAGAAGACATTTTACATATCACGGAAAGAGAGAAGACTACAATTTCTTTTGTCCCATTTTGCAGTAAGAAATGGATGCTGTTGCATTGCTGGAGCGATCCCGCACCAGGAAGATGAAGCAATTTCACAGCATGTGGGTACAAAATGAGTTTTTTCACATGATTCCCTTTGAGCAAGCTTTTAAATGCTGCACTGGATCCAAGATTTTCCATATCCTAAGCAGTTATTGTTGTTGTCCATCTAGATGTGTGCTAGCACTGCTGGTGTAACACATCCGAGCTAGCTACAAACTAGCTTTGCAACCCATACTGAGATCTGCAGCACACCACAGGTACACGGATATATCTGTTTGGTACCCAATTTGCCAGAAAAATGTTACTTTAGTAATAAATAAACCTTACGTGCATTAAAGTTTCTATGCAGCAAGATATAAAGCCATACCTAGGTTTAAATGAATCACCAAGTGGCTCAGGCTCACAAGCTGGAGCGCCACACAGCGTACATCTCCTACAAGCCGAAGCAAGCCCTAAAATGCGAGTATTTGGTGCCAGCTGCCTTGCAGATATCTTAAGGTAAGAAAATTTCATTCCGTTCAAGGATGCTGAAAAATTTCCTGACGAACGTGTACAGTAGCAAAAGCTGAAACAACTACGTTTTCCCAAAACAAACTTTGATATGCCAATATTCACCTACTACCACGTTTTATTGAACGAAGCCTGTCGATGGGACGCAGCAAAGCCAAGCTTCTCCAAGCTTCTCAGTACCCGTAGCTAGAGGAAGAGCTGCGGGAAACAGAGCTGAATCTTCAACCACCCGAAAGTGCTCTGGAAGAAAGCAAAAGCGGTCAGAAATATTTGAATAAGGTGCGACAAGAGCGGTCGCAAAGCACGGCTTCGCTGGGGCAGGGCCAGCAGCCTGCGGATCGCTCCTCGTCTTGCTAACGCTCGAAGCCACCAGCAAGGGGGACAGGAATAACCGTAGCATTTAACTACTGAACTTTTTCTCTGGACTACATTTTGCTATAATATAAGCTCACTTGTTTTTTTTTTAAATTGTCATCTAAGCTCATAAGTAATATTTCTGAAAGAAGAGAATGTTAGATATAACAAAATAATGATGAAAATCTCATTTACTTAATAAAATTCCTTTGATTCTAAATCAAAACTGATCTCCATCCATTTGAACTTTAACTACCTAATTTTGTCTCACATTTCAGATAACACATAGTAAATGTAATTTGTCATCATAAATGTATTATTATTTAATCGTATGAAAGTTTTGGTTTATCTTGAGAAAATATTTATAGTAGTTTTAATACACAGGATCCATTCTTGACAGAAATGATGAAACAGATTTATCACCCTTGACAAATTATATTGCAAAATGTCCTCTCCTGACTGCTTACAACAGAAATATTAACAACACATACAACTGGAACACCACCTGTGATTCTCATTTCTTTAGACTGATATCACGGCACCCTCGAATCCCTTTTCATGGAGACTATTCGAATGCGAGTTACTTATAAGAGTAATTCTATGAATGACTGAAACCTGTAGCCCTTTAAATCAAACTAAGTAGTGTTTTATTAAAGTGCCCAGCAAATCAATCTAAATCCAAGGATAATAAAGCCCTAATCAGGTGGTAGAAAAAATAATAGGTTGTCATGCATGAGGAAAAATAGGCAATCATGGAATGTTTTCTTTAATTAGGTTGTGTAAAGTGGAAGGACTGAGTAGGAACTGGCAAGACATTCATCATGAGCAAGGTGGGAAATTATTTAGATTACTCAGGAAGGAAAATTGAGTGTGAAACAGTAAGATTTGACTGGACAGAAAATTAAAACCGTTTTGCTATTCGTGTCACTTACTTTTGGCAACTTATTGGCAGGTATGGCTTTTCAAAGGAGTGTGAATCCAGGTATTTCTGTACTTTAAAGACCCCATACAACTTGCTCTAACTTTTAGTGGCATTAGCATATGCAGATTCTGCCTGTGCCTTGAGGAGGAACAGGGTGGAAATTCATCTCCATAGAGTTTTAGCTGAAAAAATCACGTCAATTCAATTGTTACTTTGAAATAAAGTGGTTACTTCTGCTATCCCAGGTCATTAGTACATGGCCAGGTATTGAAGCTGCTTTACAAATTACAAACACCATAAGACAGATTATTTAGGCAGTCAATGAATTTTCCAAAGTTAGGGAAACTAACTTAGTACATTAGATGGCGATGATGATGATGATTGTTATTACTACTACTATTATTATTTTTTAATCATTTCTCAGCCATCCAATGCTGAATTCAGCTCTGGTATGTATAAAAATATTGACAGTACTAAGGCAAGCTTATAAATATTGTCAAAAATAAATTAAAAATAGCCCAGAGCCTTTCAGAGACATTCTAAGTATACTGCACTTTAATTTAGTCAGCATTTTTCATACCTATCCTAAAGTCTTAGGCAGCACAGCATACGCAGAGGACTCCCCAGTTCTTCCCAGCTGTGATAACATTCAGTATCAGACAGAGATCTTCTGTCTGTCTTCTCTCTCGTTTCATTGAGATGTTAAAATGGTACATTAATAATTATTTTTGGATTCCATCATTATAAATATTATCAAAACATTATTGGCTAATGAGAAACAGAGATCTTGACTATTAGCAGTCCCTTCTCTCACCATTATGCTCAATGGTGGCTTCCATCCCATAAATGCAGAGAAAGCTCCTAAACATTTTTAATGCTAATCTTAACCATGAAAGTTGCCTCCTCATAAAATCAATATAATAGCAGAAATCATTTTAAACTTCAGCTGACTTTAAAATTATCTTGTTCGAGGCAGAGTTTCAGTTTCATGAAAATTGCATCAAAATCCAAGAACTTACAAAAATTTGCTCAACTGAAATCTCACTATTTCGTTGTAAAAGCTGCAGCTGAGGGGTACCCAGGAATGAATTACGCTCTACAGACTTTCTTGGAGCAACGGATGCTGGAGGCCCTGAGGTCTTCAGTAAGAGGCAACCAAGATGTTTGCCCACTTTTGAGACGGTAAACTCCAGAAAAGCAGACATGGTAGCAGGCAGCAGCACAGGCAGGCTGGCGGGAAATCAGGGACTGTCCCATGGTCATCAAAACCCAACCATTCCTCTGTGGATGCTGATGAAATGCTGAACTCCAGTTCAAAAAAATGTTTCAGCAGAAACCTTTTAACTAGGTCTACTCCGACAGATACTCTGTGCAGGAGGGGATACGTCAGATTTGTACACAAAATTTCTTTGGAGAGAGTCTTCAGAAAAATAAGTAAGTTTGAGTTTAAAAGCTGAGAGAACACTCCAACAAATTAATGTTCTCTGTTTTTTAACAGAAGTCCTACTCACACCTTTAAAAAATGGTGCTGCGTTCCCTCCTGTGTTATTTTAAGAGTAAATAAAAATGTTTCATCGAAGAATTTTCACATCAAAAAAGTTTCACGATAACTTTCTCCTTATTAACTGGCCTGACCCTCAGGAATGGCATTCAAGGTTTTCTTCTGAGGCTGCTTGGCTGAGCAAGGATGTGAGGAGCCGCCTGATTTAGTGGTTCAGAGCGCCGAGCAGGAGAGTTGCCACCTCCAGCCCACCACTCCCAAAGAGCAAACCTACAAATCACTTGTCACCAACTTTGATCTACCTTGTTTCAGGTGGTTTCCTCTCTGTCTATTATTTCTGCTAAGAGACCCGTGAAAATTAAATACAGACCCCATCAATGCTTGAGTGACCTAGTGCTCCATCATACCAGCAGTGTAACAGCAATAAATCATTTCAACTTTAATCTATTGTTATTGATGAATGTACAATTATTTGTCATCTAATATGCTGAAAATGATGACCAAAGAAATAGATCAACTTTTTTTCTTCTTCCAAGTACGGCATTGATGGATTGTATCCCTAAGCTGTTATTACACTTATAATGTACTCTTCTGCTATGACAGCACAGCTAGTTTTTTAATCATTCCATAGTAATCAACTTAAGACAACATAGCAAGACTCATAACTCATGTTCTTTTCATTTTTGGCAGTGATGGGAAATGAAAATGTTTTTATTCTTTTGAAATAATTCTTACCTGACTAGGCTGAAGATTGCTTTAAAATTGTAAATAAATGGTTGTTTATTGAGCTGGAACTGAAAAGTGACACATTAAAATGCCTGTTTCTGAAGAAAAAATAATAATTTAGGCCTGAGTGGAGCTAGACTTGGTTAAAAAAATACTTTGTTTTTCTTTTAACTGGTTCAGTGCTAACTAAAATCTGTACTTGCTGGTGAAGTTATACAAGCAATGCTCCTATTGCTGTATTTGAGAGCAGAATAAGTCTGTAAAGACAGATTGGCTTGGTTTAATCTCAGGGTACATTTTCAAAAACTCCTTTTGAAAATCTGTGGACTTAGGAACGACTTCTCACTTCCAGTAGCAACTCAGAAGTAAGACGTTCTAGAAATTGTGATCCACTTAAATTTGGTAGATTGACTGGAACTTGCAAAAAGCTCTTGGAAGAGGAAAAAGAAAATACAAGTCATTTCTGAAGGCATTGTAAGGGTCAGAAAGACCAGATGCTGCTTTCTAGGAGTTACCATGCTTCTGAAATGTGTATGCAATAAGAAGAGAAAATATTTCAAGAAACTGGTTTTTGATCATGCATCGAGAAAAATGTGGTGTTGCAGCACTACCCAAAACACATTAATAAAACCACATTTTTTTAAATGTTGACTCTGATCTGATGGCTTTTATATGAAAAAAAAAAAATTACAAGATTTGCGCAATTAAATGGGATTTGGCTTTTAGTGCACATCCCCTATACTTTATTTTAAAACGCCTGTGCTAAAAGGACCATAGAGAACTTTTTGTCTTACTGCATATACAGGACCGACGAGAGGTCTTTAACTGAAGTACTTCTGTACTGCCCAGCAGCCTCTGACAGCCTTCGCACCGCTCGACAGCCTGTGCAAAGCAGCGTTCTCTCACCTCTGTCATCTCACCTTCACCTTCATGCATTTCTAGCTATTTTCTGCTTATTTTTCAACTGGTGTGCAGTGTCATACCCTTTGCCAGGCAAAACCTGACCTTCTGCCTTGTTTCTGCCGTGGCTCCGGGTCTGGTCTCGCCCCGCTCGGGCACTGGTGGCTGCTGGGCAGGGAGTCCCCTGTCCCTCCTCCGGCTCGCAGTGCCATCCTCTGCCCTCCCCATACAGCAACACGTCTGCCAGGTTTATCTTGCCTCTGAGAATTCTTAATTGCGACCCTTTCATCTTATTTCTCTCTGGTTTGTAAATAATAAACTCAGTCACTTACTCCCCTGTCTTTCATCTATCTGTCTTCCCATCACCCTGATGGTTTTGGTTTCTGGGAAGTCATTTTCATTTTTGAACAGTGTTGGAGACCGAAGTCCAATATTAGGCTGGAAAAAAAAATAAACCATCTTTCAAAGTGCGGTTCCCGTCACTGAGTTGGAGGTTTCACTGGACTTTTGTGATAGTTGAATGCAGGTAACACATCTAGCTTTTCTTTCGAGCTACTAAGCCATTCCTCCCCAATCTCAAGTCTTGGTGAGGAATCCACGTGTTTACAGCACAGAAGAGTGTAATTCTCCAAAGCAAGAATTTGACAATGAAATTTGACATTACTTTTGTTTTGAAATCCCTTTACTGTTATGGCTTGTTCCCTGTGGCCACTTAGGAACAAATGAAACAATATCAGAATTTTCCTGACAACCATTACGACTAACTATTTCCTCATTCACCAAGTTTGTTTTTTTCATTGCCATTAACACAATTTCAGCAAATGAAACAGAAACAACATATGGGGCCAAATGTTGAAAAAGGACACTCCATTTATCAAGAAGCAGTATAATACATCTTCAAGAAGATGACTTTCAAAAAATCCTAAGAAAACAGAGAACTGAAAACTTACTTTTCTGCACCAGGGACCCAACCTGGTTGAAAAGCGACATTGAATCTATGAAAACCACCTGCTGCTTGCACATGCTGGAGACCCTCATCTCTAGCCCAACCCCAAACCTGCAAATCTCAGCAGCAATGACAAATGTGCTCCCTGAAGCCCGTGTACCTAGAGCTGAATTTAACTTTTTGCTGATGAACAAGGGATCATTTATGGCCTCCTCTGTATCAAGGTGTCTGCCAGCCTGCTCCCACCTGCAAGTAAAGGACTGGTTTTTAAGCAATCTGAGTTCACGGACCCTCCCTTCAAATGATTCAATTGATTTTTAACACAACACAAAGCCTTGCTGCTGGCAGACATAAGCAACATTGGCCAAAACAAGCAAAGAAAGCGATGGTGAGCTTCACCCGCTGCTCTGAGCTGGGTGGGAAACCATCTCTGGGCTCGGACTCATGCAGCCCAGTGGTACCCGCGCAGTTTTCCTCAAATCCAGAAAAACCCTCTTCCAAGACAGGCAGCCCTGGTGCAATGTAGGCCATATGTTTAGGAAATATTTGGGGGGAAAAAAAGAAAAGCTTTATAGGGGTTTTTTGTTTATTTGAGTTGGCAGCAAAATTTCACGCGAGCAATTTTCGGTGAAGTTCAAGTCATTGTCAGCCTCCCCCTGCGAGAGAGCCACGATGTAGCCACGGCTCCTCCATCCCTGAGTAACTCGTAAAGGAAACGCCGCCAGGACCAATCCTCCAAAGAAAGCGAGATCTCGGCGCTGCTCTCAAACACGAGTGCTCCTTTATAGCCTTTAAAAAAATCTTAATCTTTCTAACCAACTCAGATATCGGAGCTGGTCAGCATGCAACCTCCACCAAGAAAAAAAAAAAAATGAAAGTGAAAATGCCACGGTAAGCAATGAGAAATGTAGATTACCAACTTTAACAAGCCTCCACAAATCACCGACGTCTTAGGCTGCAAAGGTCGGCTCCGGCATGGTTACAGATATATTCCGCTTGGTGACGGCTGCACTCTTGTAAGGCTGAAATGGGCTCTATATGTCATACAGATTGGGTTTGGACTGCTGCCGATGGAGCACCGGAGAAGCAAAGCAATCACTCCACAGACGCACAAATGCCGGGTATCTCGTTACACAGGAAAGCCAGGAGCTGAGTGTTTGTCTTCCATCCTCAAAGAGCCATAAGTACCATAAAATTCCCCCCAAAAACCTGCTTTAAATGTCTACAGTCTGAAAAGTTGTTAAAATCAATAAAGATGTGTTCTGATCATAGGTATATAGTATATGATAAAACTACAGTATGCAATGTAATGTTTAAACATGTGAAAAGTGATTTAAAACAAACATATTCCCCCTAATGTACCACCTCTATTAGAAAGCGCAAGCATGCTGATTCGAAAGCACCCATTAATCACTCCCAAAGATGGCCGAGCTACGGAGGACGCACCGGGCTGGCAGCGTTTTTTTCTGGTTCTGCAAAAGGTCAAGACTTTTTCCGATTATTTTATGGGAAAGTACGGCAACGCTTCACATGCATGCATGGAGAGGTGCAAGCAGTAAGTCAGAGCCCTTCAGCGACTCCAGTACTGCACTGAGGCACGCGAGTACCAGTTCTCCCCGTAATGCAATAGGATATGATAGGAGATAAATTCATACCTGTTTAACATCTGTTCAAAAATCCTTCGTATAGTCTAATTGCAACAGTCCCACGATATCAAACACATATTTCTAGAATGAAGAACATTTCCTTAAAGACCTTTGTTCCCTGCCTGTTTTGCTTGCATTTCTCATCCCCACTTGTTGCAAATGCCCGTAGCAGTTTTCATGGCATCACCTCTGCTGATCACAGCAAAACATTTCTTTATCAATAAACAGCATTGAAGCAGCAGAGAGACAGACTCAGTAACTCTTTACCAACAAGAATAACTGATCCTGGAAGATAAACTATTACATCCTCACCAAAAGCACACAACACTCAACTCAAGAAATCTTCGTTTTGTTATTAAATGTTGGGACACCATTAATCATGCCTTTTT
Organism: Platalea leucorodia; assembly: GCF_965183815.1. Taxonomy (NCBI): domain Eukaryota; kingdom Metazoa; phylum Chordata; class Aves; order Pelecaniformes; family Threskiornithidae; genus Platalea; species Platalea leucorodia. The sequence goes on from NC_138827.1 coordinate 99,196,326, forward strand.
TTCCTGAGAAATGATTAACAAATAATTAACATGGAATGTTACACTTAAAACAACAACAAAAAGACCCAACAAATAATACCTAGAGCGCTGCCTATTTAGCCACCAGACAGACTAAGCTGTATTTACTTTTCCACAGAATTTGTTTAGGGAATTATGAATGTTACCAAGTTGCCTGGTGCTCCTTGCCTTTAGCCATCATTATCAGTTATCTTTAGGGGTAATCATTTTTCTTAAAATCATGACCCATTTGATATCTTAAAAACAGCAACATTAATTTTCATTTGTCACATAGTAGGGTATAAATTGACTAAATGTTAATAGCATTCTTCTTGAGTAATCAGTTCTACATGATTAACCTAAAAATTGCCAAAGTGTTGTTTACTATTCATTTGTATCTGCAGAAAAAGAGAGCCACGATCCATGAGTTAGAGTGAGATTAATTTAGTTTCTGATCTGTATTAAAACTTGCCACAATGATTCATAATCAGTTTACTCAATATTTATCCTGACAAAACTATTTAATTTGGAGAGCTCCTCATAGTATAATAATGCTGCCCAAAAGCATCACTGCTTCCTTGTGCTTGCAATCGGTTTCGATATATACAACAGAGAGGGAGCTGTGTTTATTTAGTTAGGGGTTTGGGTTTGGTTTTTTAAAATGTACTAACTTTTTTCTCTTCTTTTTTTTTTCCTTGCTACAGGAGAATATAGTCGATGGTCTTTACCACCATCTAGTGGATCTAATTACTTATAGCAAGCCACAATAATATCAAAGAACGGAGACAAATATTTAACCTGTCATATATATGGAATTTATCTGTCTTATAGAAAATATGGCATTAGTTACCACATTGTCTTTATTTCCGTGTATTGCAGCCTGTAATACAACCCCATCACTTCATTAAAAATGGAGAAAATAGACTCCAAGGGAGACAGTGCTTGAAATTTAAAAAATAAAAAAGTGAGATGGCATATAGGGCATAACTGAGCTCACAGTTATCTTTATAACTTATAAAGAGCTTTGGGGTCAGAATACTAGTCCAGATCTTAAAACATGAACAGCAATTAACCAGTGATTCTCACAAACAAAGAGGCTGAAATAGAAATTATTTCTCCTCTGAAGCGCTGATTGAGTGTTTCCAAAGATTACGGCTATACGATCAGTTGTTTACGTCGCACGACAGCTATGACCCTACCCTACGCCCCCGGCGCGTGTCCCTGCGGAGTCCTGCCGGCGTCCGTCACCGGCTCCCGCGGTGCCGCTGCCTGGTCCGGGTAGGACAGGCAGAGCTTCACGGCCCCGAGTGGGCAGCGTTCGGGATTTACTTCTGCACAAAGATCTTCATCCAAGGCATTTGCAGAAAAAGAGCATTAAAATCACACACTGTCAAAGCAGAGAGAATTTAAAATGTGCATCGGTGATACTCTCCTTTTTAAAATGACTGTGTCGCTTCTTCCTTCAAGCAGCAAAAATGCCTAACTAACTAAAACACAACTCCAGAATATCTCTTTTTCTTTTGATGGAGGGAAAATTCCCCCCAACACATTTCAAAAAAACACTTTTCAAATGGACACAGCTGAGCGCTACTTGGAAGTGGGCAAGACGAGGGGTTTCGCCATGCTGGGTTTAGTGATGAGGATCTGGCTTCTGCTTTTGCTACAGGATCCCGATATGATTTTAAGCCAGGACTTTTAGATTCTGCTCCCTTACCTGCATACTCAAGAAAATACCTCCATCATTCGCAAGGATCAGGATATTGGGCATTCATCATCGTGGGATTCATCTGCACTGTAGGAGGACAGTGAAAGCGCAGATAAGAAAAGTAGAAAATCCTTGACTGACTTCATCATATTTAAAAAATAAATAATTGTTTGGCAGGGATAGAAAGCTAGTTTTCTTTCTCCACATGTGGCAGAATGGAGTTAAAGTGACTCCCGTGGTTCCCACAACACTACAAAGTATGGAGCACTATTTTACACCCGCAGAACCAAACGGCCCAGGCACTTCTCAGACCTCTTCCCCCAGAAAGGGATGGGCAGCATCACCTGCAACCCCTCACAATACCAGCCTTTGCCTTTTGCAATACCTGACAGGTCAAAAACTGCATCGAAACCTTCAAAACCAGATGAATTTAAGCTCTGCTTCCAGCTTTCTTCAAGCTGGGTTTTACTGGGGAGGTTTGTTTTCCCTGAAGCCCCTTGGGTAAGACTGAGCCTGGTGACACTTTTCTAAAAATGCTTCTTGTTCCAAAATTTTTGCTTGTTCTATGCAAAATTTATTGGTGCCCCAAGCAAAATTTATTTTCTTGGTGCCAGAAGGTGTATCTGCTTTGAGTGCTGCCACGCTTCTTGCCACCCTGCCAGCCGCTCCCACTGTTTCCCTGAAACCTCAGACAGATATTTGCCTTCTTAGGAGCACATGGTTTGATAAAAATTGAGTGGAATTCGGACAAGCTTCCAAAATAACGTTGAGTTGTGTTGCCTGCAGTGTATTGATGAGGTGTTTTTCTCTCAAACACATAAACGCATCGTCCAATTAACTAATCCATTATTTTTAATTCTGCAGCACCGTATTCATTCCTCAGCCCTGGCCAGGTTACGGGCTCATCGAGCCTTTGCTCACTCACCTGGAAAGAAATAATATATTAATCACTGTGCTTGTGATGTGATCAATGATCTGCATCCACAACTGCTGCATATTGCCATATACCTAACTGCATGGGTGTCATTATATGAATTTATAGCTTCTTCAGTGTTCCCAAATGATTTTTAGCATTGCTCCATGTCAGTAAAATTCGCTTGGCTTCTCCCTCCCTGCAAACAGCACATTTTTTAAGCAGCGAGCAGAAGTGTCACCATGCCCTGCAGCCACTTGTGGCTTTCCCCACCTTCCCCCTGCCTGGGAAACTCTGATCACCCAGCTTATGAAGCACTCGGCTGCACAAATGAAATTTTATGCACTTGCCAAGACACTGGAGGTTTCATCTCAAACTTATGTTTACCTTGCTGCTTTAAAATATTTGAAGGCAACATCCCAGGTAGGATGCCCAGCTCCCTGTCTCTGGCACTGGACCTGCTGCCTGGGAGGGTACACCACCGTGCTCATCCCACCGTCACCACGCTCGGCCAGATTTGCTCCCGACCTGCAGATGAAATGGTATCTCTCTAACCAAAATATCCCTGTAGAGGAGCTAACTGCACCCCGCAAACCCTAAACTTCCCTAGCACATGATGCTGAATTACCAGCAGTCTCCTTCCCAGCTGCTCAGGGTTTTATTTTAAACTCTGGCCTTTAAAAAAAAAAAATAAAAAAAGGAAAATTTTTTTAAGAGGAAGAAAAAAAGCCCCAAGCAGCTTCTCTCATTGATACCCAGTAGCAGGACTGTGTCCTTCCTGGAGGGACCTCTGATTTTGCACCTGATTAAATAGTAACTGAGGGTTAGAGTCATGCTCTTGGTGACTCAGTGATCTGGTTGACTGGCTGACAATCTCCACAGGGTAGAGTGCAAATACTTGTGTGCCCCAATTAGCAGTGCTAATTGGGGCACAAAATTTGTGTAAATTTTTTTTTTTTTAAGTCAGCCACCATTCTGGGAATGGCAAACAGGCACGGAAACAGGAGGGGGGCTGATCCGCCCTGCTCTTCAAACGTCTGAACAGAGAGTGGAAAAAGTGCTATTATAAGGTACCTGGATGAAGGCAGAAGTTTTGGGGTGTTTTCCCTGGGGTCGAAATTTTGCATTTCGGCACACAAGGGGCAGAGCCGGGCAGCTGCTCGAGGGGGAAAGTCTCAGGGCTGGGTAAGCCCCAGGCGACGCTCGGCTCTCCTGGATCTCCTCTGCAAACTTTGTGCGTCTCTAATTCTGTATTGCATACGATGGAGCATCCCGACCCTGGTATTTTAGCTCTGGTTTCAGTCAGTTAGAGAATGCTGAATTTATGAAAAAAAGAACAGCAACACAGGGTTTTAGAATAATCGGAAAGATTTCTTATAATATGAAGTTTTATAAGTTTTTCTTAGAACAATACAGCAAAGCAAAGTAGTATTTTTTAGTAAAATGTGTAGGGAATTACTTAGGCTTATATGCAATTATTTCAGTTGTGTGCCAGATACCACAGGTACTAAGTAAATGCTAGTAACTCTTAACATTATTATTCTGGTATTTGCATACAGAAATGGCACTTCAGATGCTTAACTGCCATTAGCATGCATTAATATTTCTTTTGCATCCACAGCTGTAAGTTAACTGTTTGTGTAAATATAGGCATGAAATAATTTGTACACTTTTGCACACACAAAAATTAGCTCTTTTAAGATCAAGCAATATTTACTGGATCATTTCTGTGGCTGATGCTCCAAACAGAATCCCAGATTTGAATATAAATATTTATCAATTCAAAGAGGATATGTAAAATAAACAGCCTAGAAAATGAGATGCTTTTTGCTTTTTTATTATGCCATTTGATAACACTGTAAAAGAATTACTGTACACTTCTCCAGCTAAAAAACTCTCCATTTCAGAAGCACAAGCTGATTTTATTTTGATCTATTATTATAATAAAAGAACAATTATCTCCTTCCTAGAAGCTTCAAGCCTAAATCACCTCACATGCTTAATTCAGGATACTGTGAAAAGGGCCGTATTAAGTATTAAGAAAGGGCCGTCTCACATTGCTCCAGCCAAGCACCGAAGGATATAAACCCAGCAAGACATTTGAAACCTGGACTTGTTATTTGTGACTGTTATTTGAGGGCCATAAGGGCGACTGAAACAGCACACGGGAAAAGAGCTTTATCTACAACAACCTTGAAAAAACCCTGCACCAGCCCCTCCGTCCTGCCCAAGGCGAACCAAGAGATGGAGGACTTCAAAAACCTCCATTACTTCACTGTCCATGGGCTTTTTACTTTGAAAGAAAAAAAAAAAAAAAAAAGTCTGCTTTTATGGCTCTATCGTAAATGACAAGCAAAAAAAAGTTTGCTCCTACTTTATTGGGACTTTATTTGATTAGAGCATGTATGTAAACAGTTAAACTTATCCTTAACTTGCAAACTAATCAAGCTCACACATGTACTAAGGTGCCATGGAAGCAAATGGCGAGCCAAAAAGCACACAGCCAAATAGTTTTTAATGTCCCATGGCCCCGTTTGCCAGGTGGCATCTCCGTAGCACTGCTCCGTGGCATGAGGTCCTGCCCGTAGATAAACTGCAGGAAGCATTTTCTCCACTCTAAATTATCCCTCCTATAAAAAAGATTAAACCGGGTTGCATGTGCGTGCCCCTGGCACTTTGGCTAAGCCAAAGTGTGTCTCTGCAATGGCTTTAGAAATAAGAGAGCAACTATACATCTTCCCTCTGAGCCAAAACAACTGTCTTTATCAGGAGCTAAGCAGGACCATGGATCTGGCCCATTTTAATTAAATGTACAGATATAGCCAGACATTTTTGAAGCTGCTAAACAACAGTTTTAAAACAAATACAGGCAAAATCAAAAGCAACGATAAATAGAAGCATTTCCATTTGTATAACTGCTTTGGTCCCAGCAAATACCTGTAGCTTACTCTGAATCACTTACACCCAAAAATGGAGACTTGAGACACCAACACTCGCATCCTTCATCACCCACACATGTAACACTCAGAACTGCATAATAAAGTTTTTATTTAGCCCAGATGAATTATTCCCACATCCTTGCCCATAAAATAATTTCCTTTGTTCGGCCACACATGCGTGTTGCTGCTGGAGCCCTTGTCTCGCTTTTTGCAGAAGGGATAAAAGGAAACCTCAGCTGCAAAGCCTCGTCTCAGGACTCACTTCCCAACCATCCCAGGGAGAGCCCTGGGGTCAGCGTGGTCCAGAGACACATGCAAGCCGCAAAGCAGCCAGCCAGCAGATGTTTCTCTCCTGAGACAATAAAACCTGTCTAATTTTATCTCCCAAACCAGAAAGCAGACTTTCTGCCAGCCTTCCCATACCTGCCTTCCTATCCTCCTCCCTCCTTACCCATCAGGTTTCCTTCTAAAGCCTGAGACCTTTACAAATGTTCAAAGCTGAATCTTAACTTTGTAACCTGGGCTCATCTCGAAGTGAGGTACAAGCCCAGATTCCCAAATGCCTTACAAGAGTTAAGCAGCAGCTCCCGTGTGCTTTCAGTCTCCCCTTCAGGCTCCTTTAAAATCCCAGCATTTTGCATTGCTACTTTGATGCTTCACCACTTCCCAGCAGGTCCCTTCCCTTCTCCTTCCCCTGGAAAGGTCTGGCAAAAACATCTCTCCAACAGGTTTTGCAATGGCATCTCTTCCCCTGTTTGTGCTACTCTCTTCCTTTTTTCCTCTTTTCACCTTTCCAGAGCCATGACCTCGGCCCATTCATTCCCCAGAGATCCGCTTTGTCCCGCGGGGCTCACAAGTCAGCCGCTTTGCACAACGCTGGCAATTTATTTGCATGCTCCTCATTTCAAAACAGAGGCCACATTAAATTTGATGAGACTACACTAATGCTTCAATTTCAGCACACACCTCGTTAAACTGAGCCCGAGCGTACTGTCCTTACGGGAAATTCAAGGAACGAAAAGCCCACACGCTCCGTGTCCCCAGCTGGGGTGGGGGAGAGGAATGTATATATGCGTACGTATTTTGAAATAAATGTATATTAAGAACAATACTTTCAGTAAAACAAATTCTCAGCTATTCCTTTTTTTCCCGCAGTAGGATGAATAAGCTCAAAAGGGAAGGAGGGTAATAAAAAGGAAAATCCAAAGAGGAAGGAACAGACGGGAGTTGTATGCAGCTGGGAAGGAAAAACTTCGCAACAGTAATTAATATGGAAATAATCTTCACCCACTCTGAAGAAAGCGTGACATATGTTAAGGTCATTCCAACTCAGAAAATCTTTTCTAAGCTGAATCCTTAAAGGAGGATGATTTAAATTAATAGGTACAAATACTCTCAGCTACCCAGGCTGCACAACAGTGACCGCAATCACAGGCAGAGGCCAAAGGAGAAGCAAGCAGATTGCACAAAGTACGGGCTGACCCGACAGCGTCCTCTCGAGAAGGACAACAGAAAGGCTGCTCCTTGAAAGTCCTATCTATCAACGCAAAGATGTAGATGGGGAACTGTAAAATCAGTAGTTCCTTGTTAGATATTACTCTCTTACAGTATAATTAGGAAGAGCACGGAGGAGTTACAGTGATTAAACACTACCATTACAGCAGGCTGGCAATACCAGCTCTCATAGCTGACTTCCAGCCACCATCACTGAGGGAACAGACAAACCCACTTGACTTGTACAAGACTTGTGCAAGTCATTCTGCCCTCCTGGTGATTCCAGCACAACCCCATTTTCTTCAAGGCAATGACAAACTCCATCTGCCTTCATCACCGGGCTGTAAACAGCATTTCCTATGCAAGTCACACCTGCAAAAATATATTCAACATGACAGAGCTAATCAATGACAATACTGCGGAGACAGTTGAACAGCACTTCCACGGAGATCAGCCCCGGTTTGTAAAAACTCTGGGCTGCAAATAATTCATCGCCCCTTTATTAAATAATTAGATATTAACAGAGAACCGCTGATTAGACTGTACTGATATCATAGTGTATATTTTCTCTCTTGACTTTGTCACTGAGGTCACCATACAGCCCAAAGCCGAGGAGGATAGAAGGAGACAGTGTATGGGCATGGCTATATAGAGAAGCCTTTCATTAACCTTGCTGATCCCCCATAATTTCATATGTCAGCAGCTAATCAACAACTCACTGACATCATCAAGGGATAGGGAGAAAAGATCTCCCGAGGGACCGATCACTCCTCACAGGAGAAAGTCTATACTTATACTGGGAGGCTACGTGTATTTTGCAAATAAATAAAGTGTTCTTGCATTATTCTTAATTATTGTTGAAATATACGTTTCTACTGTTGGAGACATTGATTTATTTTCAGCGTGATGGAGCTGGCAGTTCAAGGAGTCAGTCCTTGATAGTCCACTCGTTTCAGACCTTGTCCAGCTGTGGTACTTGGTCACTTAAGAAACATGAGCAAAATCACGTTCTTACCGACTCCTAGCCCAAAGTCTTACTAACGTCATTAGTTTCCCAGCCAGAAGAGGAAATACAAGGGACACTGCATTTTTTTTTTTTTTTTTTTACAGAGCTGGATTTTAATCATTTTGTATTTACTTAATACTTTTATCCCAAAAGATTTTGTAAATCTAATCAACACAGCAGTTAATTCATCTACAGCCGATATAAAGCCTCCTCTTAAGCGGGATATAGATGCCTCTTTAACGGCGCACCGTGGTACCAAAAGGACGGTGCAGATGGGGGAGGGTCACCCACATCAGCATGGGGTCTGCAGAGCCTAGCGAAGGATGCTGGCCAGAGGCTGTGGGATTATACACTTGAATTTCAAGGAGATAGCATGGGATTTGCATGGGTAATAGATGGTCAAACCTAGCCCATGTAATTCAAAAGGTTTCCCAAATGCATTTTCCTGCACCCTGCCTGAGCACCAAGGCAGAAGGAAAGTCCAACATCATGCGTTGGCACTGCTGAACTCCCCTGGCTCTGCCCAGGAGCAGCAGTGGTTTGTTTGTCTGTCAGTCCAGCCTAGACCCTGCTATATATGTGATCTCATGAGACCACAGCCTGGACTGCTGTAGCTGCAGGGGTATTTCCAGCACATGGTGTGGATGGGGAGCATCACACAGCTCATTAATACTAATAGAAGGCACTTGCTAACAAGGAAGAGGTGGGCAGCAGGGAGTGAGGTCCCTCACGCCCCCAAAAAACAAGCCTTGAAACCCTACATCACTTTCCATGGGGATATATTTTATATTTTGAAATAAGCAGCCTACCTGTGTAGTCTTTCTACAGTATTGTACAGGCATCAATTTAAAAAAAGCGATCCATTCGGAAAGCCAAACGACATTCCCCCTCGCACCCTGCCAAGGACACACCTCACCCACCTCCAGCGATAACACACACCTCCCACAGCCGCTTGTTACAGCGTCCTCGAGACCACCTCAGTATCAGGTTGCACGGCCAGGAGGAAATTACCTCAACCAAAAATAATCATAAAAAAACATATTCCTTGGTCGTCATTATCCTATGGACTCATGGATTTGTGCAACTGGACCTGATTTTGCGGGATGCTGAATGCCCTAAATCCCTAATGACTACGTGCGAGCTGAAGGCCCAGTGTCTACGTGTCCCCATACATCCATCAGGAGACGTGTCACGTCCCCATATGGAAAAACTTGCCTTTCCCCAGTAAGGCATTATATATGTGTAACTAATACATCACCATCAACAACCTAAATAAAGGCTTGCCGAATAACCAGGCTAGCTTCAACGTATAAGAATACCTTGTATACCCAAAAAGGGTATACAAAATGTAATTACAATCGTGCTTGATGACAGTTAAAGTGCAGAACCTCACACCGCAGTCTTTCAAAATCATCTGTCCAGAATGGAAAAGCAGACATTTCTGCGTTAACAGCGAGATTTGCCCTGCACTGACAGCGAATTTTGAAGAAATACACATTCCAGACAAGAGATCACGGTATGTTAGAAAAAGCAGGTGAAAAAAAAAAAGTAATTATTTAAACAAATAATTTTGGGGTGGGGGGGAATATTACAGTTGAATTCTACTCAGAGCAGGACATTTTTTTTTCTATCCTCATAGATGCTGCCCTTCAAGCAAGGGGATCTTACAGAGTAGATCTCTATTCATTTTTCTGAGTTTGGGAGGGTTATGAGCTAAAAAAATAACTGAGCAGAGGAAGACAATGTACTTAATTTTACACAGCTCTTGCTTAACAGTAGTAAACTAATGACATCCCAAATCACTGAAGTAAGTAACATTAGGGAACACGCTCAGGTGATAACATGAAACATATTCACTTATATTGACTGCAAAACAACAATATTCTAAAACGTTATTTTTGTAAAGATTTACACTTTCTTTTCTGGCTGTAATTATATGATATTATATATTATATATAATAATATATTATATATTTCCAAGATTCCATTTCTGGTTAGCACCTCTTCTCCTCTTAGCACTGACAGATTCTGCACCTACAGATCTCATGATCTCAGCAAGCAGTCCTAATCTATAATTTAAAATGTTAGAATTACAGAATTACTTACTACTACTAGTCTTCATTCCGCTTCTTCTGTTTTGTTGAATACAAATATTTTAATTGCTAGGGAACTGTGCCTAATATGCTACGTTCTAGTTCAAATCATGACCATATGTATTGTAACACAAAGCAATTAATAGCAGCATATCCAGGAAATTGCCACTTACGATCAGCTGCCTGCCAACACATTATAACCACACCAAAATCAAAGATGAAATAGGATCTGCCTGGTAATGAGAATATTTCCTATTTAAGCTGGTATAGAGGTTATTCCTTCCACAGTTCTTGTGAAGTGGAACATCACTTATTGGGACACTTTTGCCTCTCTGCCAGGTATGATTTTTATGGTTGCTAATGTATTTACTTAGAAGCTTTTTCTTGATTTCTGGAGTATAAGAACTTGATTCAATTGCTTAAGCATAGGGATCACGTGCCACTTCTTTAGGGTATCCAAGGCACGCACACAGGATCTGCTCGCTCCTGCCATGGCAGCTGGGGACCAGCCAGAGCACCCAAGGGCAACTGAAATGGCCACCAAATTGAGCCCTAAATGCAATAAATCTTGATGGATACTTTTTTTTACTCAAGAACTGGGAAAAACACTACCTAGAGTCAATGTTACAAAACAAAAACAAATCAGCATTATACATGCGGGATAATATTTTAAGAATAAGACCTTACTTCCTTTCTTCAACGATGATGTGGCCACTCAGATGCATGAGAATTGCAGAAAGTTATGGTACTTCAGGTTTCTTCATTTTTAATTCCACCTATGTTGCAAAATTGGAATTCAGAATAAAACCAAAAAAAAAAGTTGCATTGCTTTAACATTGAATTCTGATTTTTGTTTTGCAGCATGTTATTGTTTTATCATTATAGTGAGACCCAATTCCTACTTATTAGGGGTTTTTTTACTCACATCTAGTTCTCCTACAAGGTTCATTTATGAATATAAGGCTAATTTAACCCAGTTTTTACTTTAATTAAATTGGTATATAATTGAGAATAAGGATTTTTGAACCCAGGACCAAATAAGCCCATTTGCTCTCTGTGACCTGGGTATCATCTTTAGGCATATCACCTAAGTAACCTTAAAAGATCACATCCTTAAATAAAACTTACATGAAAAGAGATACGGGCAATAAATAGAAAATCCAAACCCAAGGCAAAACCAGTATTTTCCAAGAATCGTCTTTTCAATGGGTCCATAAGAGTAAGTTAATTTGCCATATGCAAACTAAGGTTTCCCAGTGTTCTGGGGTTACCATGGTATAGGAAATTCAGTAAATCTATATATAAACAGGCAATTCTTACCATATGCAGAAGGCACATCTGATGCCCTCATCATGGTCCACAACCTCGTTATACAGTTTGTTCTACTTGGGATATAATATAATTTCACACCTAAAAATATATACTTTAAGGTACTAAATGTTAAATATCTGTTCTCTGTTCCTACCTACCCTGAAGTTACAAAAAAGCTCCTTTTTTTGCTGTTATTGCTATCTTAGTGCTGTGAAGAGGATTCAGTCAACCTTCTAATTTTAATTTTCTTGAAGAATCCCTGGAAAGATATGTAAATTGTTTCTTTCAAGATACTGAGCGCTTTGTTTTCCTTTAAAATACATCACTAGAAGCAACGTCTAGGCTTCAATAACTTCTGAATGTCAGCACATCTCTGCTTTCTAAAATGTGTGTTTTAGTCAGTGATATTGTGAGCGAGGAGCCTGTTCCAACTCCGCGATAATGCCGGCATTAATTTTCACTTATAATTGTCTCCTCCTTAAACAGCCCCACAGAGAGAGACTCGCATCCCTTCATTACACATAACTTATCATGGCATTAAATTTGCCTAAATTGTACTCTAGTGCTGCCATACTGCTGACCCTTAAGTCTGTAAACAAATACATTTGTTCTCCATATATTTATGTTTTGTCTTCTAAATTGTGAGAAAATGAGCCTAGAATCTTCATATTGTAATTGTATCATCAAAGCCTGTTGAGAATACGATAAAGTAACCAGAAGTTAAATTATCAATAAGAGTCATTTATTTTGCATTTTTATTTTAAAGAATACTTATGAGAATTGTGATAAATTAGCAGTGACAAACTACTTCTTGCAGGCTGATTTTGTGTGGAGAGTTTAATTAAACATTGCAGCTGTTTATCTCTATGGTGATTAAATTTTCATATGTAAATTACATGTATTAAGATCAAGATACTTATGTAAATGTCACTTGCCTTAATGTTTTGTGTTACTGTTATTAACATCTAACCATCAGCTTGTAATCTTCTTGTATTGCATTACGCTGGCATGCACTACATGACTAAAATAAGTAGATTTATATCTTAATAACAAACAAGTTTTTAAAAAGAACATCTTACTATGTAATTGAGATGTAGATAAAAAAATAAAAAATAAAAACTGTCGAGTGTGAACCGCTGTAAATTTGAGAACCTCATTGGTTCGAGCCGCAGTCGTTGAATGCCTCCCATCTGTCAGCAAACAACTACTTGAATAGAAGTTAACTGGATAGCGACGTTTTCAGCTACAAGAGCCAAGTGCAGACCCCAGAGGCAAGTATGCTACTTACACTGCTGGGAGAGAACAGCATCATTTCACTGTCCGTACCCCGAGACCAAAACAAATTTTGCCTGGACATCGGGGATCTATACGTCCACTTAGAATAACTCTCCCATCCACCTTAGAGCAATTGAGGGTATAACGGTTTATTTTGTGTTGTCACTGCCAAATAAAAACCAGAAAGCTATTATAGTTCTGATACGAACACTTTCTAAACAACAACAAAAAAGATTTGTATTTCAAGAAGAAAAAAAGCTCAAGATCCACCCACATCTATTTCCAACAACCAAAAAAACCCCTAATAGATCCCAAATGTTTCTTTAGCAACAGCACTTTAAAGGCCCGGATCTTATAGAGAGTCAACAGAAGAGAAGAGCTGAGATTTGCCATTTACTAGATTTTCCACATATTTTTTCTATTTTTGCTGTACGCTCATAAGTATTATTCTTATTCACTTTGATGATAAAGATTAGCAACAACTTGGAGTGAAGAAATAGGAAGATCTGCCATCTGATCTTAGTTATTAGAGAGAGGGAGGTTCTTAATATAAAAACATCCAACTCCAATGCAAGAAAGACTTTTCATTATGCCAGTCATGTTTGGAGCCTACTGAAAGGCAGACGCTCATTGATAGCAGGAAATCAAATTCATCATTTGCAAAAACAAATTAAGAGACCAAATTGCAGTAGGCAATACACAGAAAATGAGATAAAACCAGTTAGGATTAATTTCTTTTGAGGAATCTATAGGTTATATATGATCTCAGAGTTTGCATTTGTTTGTGTGACGTGTAGGAAGAAAGGAAAAGACCACTGGGAGGTGGGGGCTTCATTTTCTTACATTGTCATCCAGGAGGCATGCCACTATCAAACGAGAGTACATTATCTCAATGATCTACTCAAAAGCAATGGAACACTTTGAAGATGCCCCAAATAACAGTATGGATGTTCTGATGGGCAAATTGGAGATGAGCATTGTCTGGCGGCTTAGAATAAGTTCAATCACTCTCTCAGCAACATAATGTGCTTTGAAGAAAGAGCAGTCAGCTAGCTTAGCAGCATAAGAAATTAGCAGCAATTTTAATGGGTACTATCCCTCAGTGCTAATAACTTCATCAGATGACAGTCTGACTGTACTCGTAGGGTGTCATATACGCATCTTCCTCAACAGCTGTAATCCGCAAATTCATTCCGAGTTTCCTTTTTGTTTGAGTGTCTTAAATTACACCCCAAACACTCTTTTGGGATTAATTCAATTTACTTACAAAATTTTCCATTTCCAAATTAAAAATACACAATATATCTCCTTTAAATCTGGTCACACATTAAACTGTTAGAAAAGCGCTTGCTCCTTTTCCAAGCACCGTATTTCAGGTCTTAGGTTTGCAATGTTCAAATTCTCTGAAAGTCTTTGCCGATGGTTTGGGTTTCGTTGCTCCCAGACATCTCAGCTGCTCTCCTCTACCTCTAACACATTATTCCATGAGTCCTACCTTCACTTGTTTAGCTTAAGAGGGGAGAGTAACATTTTTGATAGTACCTGCCTTCCGTTAAGAAATGTGGTAAATTCAAGAACGAGAACAGGTCTAGGAGGAACTGGTGCTGCAAGACGTTTCACTCACTCATTTATCCTGAGGACCATTGCAAATTCACCCTTACAAGTTTCTTTTTCAAATTACAGTAATTCAAATTCCAGCAAGTTTCTTTTTTTCAATGAAACAAAGTCAGATTACATAAAATTCTTGGTTTGAAACTGTTCCTTCCCATGGAAAAGCTGCTATGGCAGAAAAATAAATCTTTCCAACTTTTGTAGATAGCCACATCTCCAATTCATTGGACAGAGTTCTGGATATCATAACATTTTTGGGTTTTTTTTTTTTTAATCTACTGTTTTTAATACTGCTTCTCAGCAATGCAATGCTAGTGACAGCAGCTTTCCTCTCCTGCAGAGCACACATCTTTGATGAGAAACTGCAACCTGTGACATTTTTCCAGCTGAAATGGGATAGCATTTTTGCAGCACCTGAAAGACCTAATCCAGACAAGCAAAACTGCTGACACACTCCAGAGTGCCATCTCCAGCGTGAGAGAAGTCTCACGGGGGAAAGACAAAGACCACAAGCTCATTTCTTAGAGCCATCTTCAACAGCATCTCCTTACTTCTGTGGATTTCTTGGGCAATGAAGTATCAGTCAGCATAAGTGAAGAATACGTCTTTGCATGCATAAATGGATTAGTTTTCTATCACTAAGATGTTTGCAGCAGCTCAGTCTGCAGTGTCTCGGTTTATCACTATTACAGCCACCACCATGGCATACAAAATGGAGTGTGGGACCATAAAAAGACAGAGAAAAGAGGACCAGGATAATTGTAAGGGAGAAAGCTTGTACTTCTTCACGCAAATCTCACTAATCTTCAATAATCAGGGAGAAAGAGTGAAATACTGTTTATAGGGGGTTTGTAAATTACTACGTTATCATAAAGATTGCCTGAATCTCTCAGCATCTCTTAACCACGGACAGATCATGATGAAGTTCACCAAGAGGCATTTTTCTTCAACAAGAAAACCTTCTTGGGCTATTTAAGTTTCGTTTGCCATAAAACTTCCTATATTCACTGCCTGACTGTCCACTGAAAATAATAACCCTGAATAATGATCATAGCCCGGATAGTTGGCAGCAGATCCACTACAATTACCAAAAGTTAATTAGAATTATTAAAATAACAAACACAAGGCCACCAATATTATACATCTACATTTAATAATGGAATCCAACAGTGCATCTGATTCATGAACTACATTATATTATTTTAAAGCCTTTTCTTTCTTACCAAATTAAATATTGATGGATTATCCTCTCCGAATCAGTTGGTGGATTGAATTCTATTTATACAGGCCCTAAAAAATTAAGCTATAGAGCGGAACTATAAAGAGCCTGTTGTCTCCCCGAACAGTAAAATAACTTGCAGTTCATTTTGGCTTGTTGTTTCCCTATCCACAGGATTATGTTTGGAAAATGAAATTCCAGACTTAAAAGCAATTGGTCAGACAATTTCATCAAACACAGTTTCGCCTCCTATTGCTGATTTAATATAAATTTATTTAAGGCCGTGCTTAGAGAAAGTGCAAGTTCAAGTTGTCAACATCTTTGCGCCCACGTGAACCCTAATAA
Source organism: Platalea leucorodia (assembly GCF_965183815.1). NCBI lineage: Eukaryota > Metazoa > Chordata > Aves > Pelecaniformes > Threskiornithidae > Platalea > Platalea leucorodia. The sequence continues at coordinate 99,212,234 of NC_138827.1, forward strand.
TTTTATCATGCTGTATATATGCACAATCTCTCACAGCCTTAATTTTCAAGAGCATTACAACACCTCTCTGCTCTCAGAAATGCTTGTCTCTGGCCCTCCTGCCTCCTTCCTTCACACTAAGATTATTTTAATCAGACAACTCAGAACAGATTTAACACGTGTTTACTTCACTTCTGCGTGTGCACAGTATTGTAAAGAACCTCACTTTATTTTTAGATCCTAAACTGAATTATGCAGCACATGGTATCAGAAGAGAATTTTTAAGCTTTTATATTGGCAAATTTGAAGAGGAATTGCTGACACACATAATGCTGCTTCACACAGACAAGCATTGTCGAGGCCACGCATAGTCATATTTTCTGTTCACTTTTTTAACAAAATCAACACCATTTCAGGCCACTCTTCTCCTCAGTCATTTGGCAAAATGCAAACAGCAGTTTAACTGCCATAATTAAAAAGATACCGGGCTCCCTGAGCTGCTCAGAGGGTTTTCTTTCAAGTCATAAGAAAAAGTGCAATTCTTCTTTCCCTAACCAGCTATCTTAGCCATCGGCCTTCCCAATTCTTCCACCCTGTATATATAAAAAGAAGATACATAAATAGTCTTAATATTTTAAAGCAAAATATTTCTAAAGGCACATTAGCAAGAAACCAAATCTTGTCTATTAGGATAAAAAAAATTACAAGCCAGGTAATGGATTTGCATCTACTCTCCCCTCTGTTAGTTATCGTGGGTTTAAATGACATCAATTATCTAAAAAAGAAAGAATATAAGATTCAACAGAACCATTAAAAATGCTCAGAGGTCTTCAGGCTGTAAATTGCTTTTCTGAACTTCACATACATAACAGGAGTGGAAGAGGCAGGAGATGCAGCTCCACTATAATCACTTAAAAGTAAAGACTGCACTTCGTGCGTGAGTGCCTTCTCTCCAAATTATTATCAGATCTTTCATTCTAAGTAGTTGCAAGGTTATGAACCCCAATTTCCCCTCTGATGCTGGACTGAAGATAAAACAAACAAACAAAAAAGGTAAAGATGATTGTTTTGAAAAATCCTTTTAACAATAACTACAAGCTTAAGTTAAAGATAAGCTGTCCTGCAGCAATTGTAGTTTAGGAAAAAGCAATGAAACATAACCCAGTCATGTCCAGATTTTGACTGTAAAGTGTAACAATTCCGTAAAGTCCCTTTACACAATGAGCAAATCCTATAGCATATTAGATGAAACATAAACAAATGTATCAACCACTGCATTTAATATACGTACAAAAAATTAAGATGTATATTTTAACTTCAAGTGACTTAATGTAGATTAATTAAAAGCAAAATCATAAGCATTGAAATAAGATTTGTATGTATTGTCACTATATCTCCTCTTCCATTTGCTATTGCAATCACAAGAATATGGAAAATAAAAGCGGTTACCTGGCAAATCAGCCAAAGAGAATTTAAATAAGGTGACCAACTCAAGCTATCTAACCACATTTCCTTCCTCCCAGTCCAGGTCACGAAAAGACTAAAATAACAGTGCAGTGTTTTATGTTAAAAGTTTAAAAATTATAGAGGAAGAAAAGAGAAAGAGGGAAGAGCTTTCCCTGCTGCTGGAACTTGAAGCAAATTTTCATGCCAAATATCGTCTAACCAACCCATCCAGGTGGCTGGTAGAGAAAAACACACTAACCAGCTGAGCACCCAAAAAAGCTTCTACATGTATTCTGAAGGGAAATACATACAAGCCTGAGCAACAGGTTGCTGTGAGGGCAAGTTAGAAACTCTCAGTCTTAAAAAAAAAAAAAAAAAAAAAAAAGAAGAGTTCATCAACAGCTTACCATAGTGTTATCTGTAAAAGCCGTAATAAAGATCAGCCTCTAAACAGCAGCTCTCCAAAATGAGTAACACATCAAAAATTATAAAATTGCAAATAACAACCTTAAAGCATGGGAATAACATAGAAATAACAGGAGATGCTGGGAAACGGGAGACATCAGGAAGGGCTGATGTCCGGGCCCAGCACGGGAGACGCGGCTGCCGTGCACATGGACACCCATCTGTGCAGACACGCCGTTCGTGCACCTGCGTGCCCATCCCTCACCACGCACGTACAACAGAGCTAACATGACTCCAGCTCACCAGGGAACAAAATTTGCCCTTTTTCTCACTCCTCTATGTGAAGCCTTGGAGACGCCCTCACTCATCTCCTTGACCACTTCAACATTGCTTCTCTTCCAATCTGCTCCTTTTTGTTTCCCAGAATATCTAGGGATTTTTACTAATTAAAAAATTTCACACCATGTTATCTATGGTTAACATGAAACTTAGCTTTACTAATTTGATCTCCATATGTCTAGCACCATTTATTCATGCTGTATCACCATCTCTGAACATAGATTACAATTGACCTCTTGGTCTCTATGTTAAAGCTTTCACAACACTCACAGCTATCAAAAGTCAAAAGAGTTGAACATAACCCAGTGAAGCCAGTATCAGGAGTTAGCTAAATAACTAGCTGAATAGCAGATTGATTAGCTAGATGTATTTTTTTAAATAAATTTACATAAATTTTCAAGGAAGTTTGTCCTTCAAGTGGGACACTGGAAAAGGAGCAATTTGGGGAGTTTCTTCTCCTGCCTTTCCCTCTCCCTCTCTCTCTTCCATCCTCTCCGTTCCTCTTTCCTTGTTTCAAAACTTGGCCATTGTTGGTGACCATTTCTTTTGATTTTTTATTATGGTGAAAATGCCTTTTGGATTGCCATGCCATCGTGAATTTTTCACTTTTCGTGGACGAGGACGTGCACATACAACGTGGGTTCCCCTGCACACAGGGAATGACCAATTTTGTTCAGCTCTTGCCTTGAGTGGACATGTGGATTCCCTTCCTCTTACTTTTAAAATCTTCCTTTCTAAATTTTCAAGTGGTTGTGTTAGTTTTGGTATCATCATTCCCTGAGGATGCTAAACTTAATTATATTGGTTTTACTTATCTCTAATTAAAATAGCCACTCTGCAAAACACTCTGGAAAGCAATTAAATGATACTTGAAACTTGTCCAAACTTTGTGTTTGGGGCGTCATGGTTTAAACAGTTGAGAAGTTTTAAAAGTTGGATCCCTCATTAAAACCTGCACAGTGAGCTTTCTGAAGTCCTAAAATAACAAGCCACTGAAACCTTGGGGGGGGTATCATTTTTAACATTGATTTCCACTGTTACGGCTGAGTCAAAAGGAGTTCTGTCACTGACTCAGAAGCTCTCATGAAGCCAGGCCTTCATGTACCAGTTACAGAATTGAAATTCCACCCAACAGAAGTGTGAAAATATTTTCAGCATATTTATCAGCACCTCCTCTCGCTCAGAACGAAAACAAGACGACTAGATTATAGGAGAGTGAAAGACAGAATATTAGTCCCCTGTGCTGCCAGTGCCCCCCGATTTCTGCCAATACATGTCACTCCCAACCGGAGCGACCTCATGCTATTTTATTTAATCAGCCCATTTCCAAATTCTTTAAAAAAACCAAACGAAGTTAAATAACAAATAGCATAAATATTTTAATAGGCCTTCACATTACCAACTGCCAGACCAGCTGTCTAAATTGCAAGAGTTTTGGTGGCTTTTTTTCCTCTCTCTCCCTTTTTTTTTTTTTTTTTTTTTTTATAAACCAGAAACACATACGTCTATGCCGTGAAAGGCATCTGTCTCGGGAGTGACCCCTGGCCCCAGGCGGCACGGCACAGATGGGTCCATGTGGACGCTTGTCCGCTGAGCGGTGCTGGGTCCCATCCCTGCAGCCGTACCGGCATCGCGTCCCCGGCCACCCTCCACTCTCACGCCGAGGAGGGGAGAGGACAAAAAGAGTCCTGATCTCAGCATATCAACCTCAGCGTCCTTCTTGAACAATCTGCAACACTACACAGAAAACAAGATGGAACGAATAATTATAATACTGTGTATTTACCTGCAAATATAAGGCAGCCAATAAAAAGCAGTTCTGCTTGTGGTTCCCCGCTTGTAGAAAGTTGGGTTTTTTTGCGCCCGAAGAGCAGGCTTGGCTTCATCCAGCTAATATTTTGGAAACGTGATGGCTTTCGTGACAGGTGCCCCTTTATTTTGAGTATTTTACAACACGCTACTGGAAAACATGAGGAAGACGATGCTTGGAACACCACACCCCAAAGGGATCAGATCAGAAGGAGGTGAGTTACGTATCTACAGCTGCATATTTAATCGTAGGTGCACAGAAAGAAGATGCTTTGAATCTGTAAGTGAAATACCTCTGATATTGCATTAAAAAAATAAAAATATTAATTAAACACTCCCAGTCCAGTCTTTTTTAATGCAAGGTAATTTTAAATATTTGTGAAACTGGAGAGGAAATAGTAGTTTCCCAAAAGCAGAAAAGACTTATTAAAAAAAAAAAAAAGGATACAAGCTCTTGCTATGAAATATGAAAAATAAAACTCCCTTATGACACTGAAACAGTGAGATTGTGATGACAATTCACTCGTCTCTGTCTCGTGTAGGCTAACCTCCAAGCAAGTTGAGTTTTTAAAGACAGGCATGATGCCCACTGAATGCAGAGGAGACAAGCTTACTGGCTAAATTTTAAGGAAAAATAGCTGAAATTTCTTTCCACTACAGAAACTGGAAATCTCACAGAGGCAATGCAAGAGCAGCACGGCACCCTGACTAGAGCCAACTTTCATACCGTGAAGGTGTACATGCCCATAGCCACAGTTTTCATTCTGAACTTTTTAGTAGATTAAATAGTAAATAGACCAAAGCTATATACTGATTTCATTTAATTGTCACTAAGCAACAGTACTTGATTGAAAAATTTTGTATCCTATTTTAAGGATACTGATTTTCATTAGGAATACCGATTTTCCTATAACACCGTACTAATAACATGCTCTCTATTTTCTGCAACTTAACCTTAAGTTAAACGCTTACGTGGAGCCTCAGGAATAGTTTACATTCAGCTAAAAAGATTTTGTCAAAACTCTTACTATTGCTTACTCTTGATGTTCCCTAGACTTCTGTATACTACTACCACTATTTTATTTAAGATTTTCCTGCTCAGCTAAATTCCTCCCCTGCCCGTCAGTAAAGAACTACATTAATAACCACTCTGAACATTGAGCCCTCAATAGGGCTTTAATAAGAAGCTCTAATAAGAAGCTTATGGGCAGGTTTGCACCTCTCTCAAATGCCAATGATGGATGACACCATGGCCCTGAGCCCAACAGAGGAATACAAGAGTTCAGCAAAGTTTCTCTCTTTTTCAGCCTCTCGAGTGGTGGAAAAGGTCCCTACATGGCTTCGTTACAACTGTTATCATGGTAAAAAAAAAAAGAACAATTTTGGGTTTTCTTTCGAGGGGAAGCAGGAGATGAGGTTGGTGTGGTTGCCACCACACGAGGGAGCCATCTCCTCAAAAATTCACAGGTCTAGAAGAGTTGAAACCAAAGCAAGCACAACCCTGCAGGGCCTGGGTGACTCCAGGATGAGCAGCCCCTGGTCCAGGGCCAGCATCACAAACCCCAAATCATCCCAGGCAAGCCTTCGGGAAAGCCGTGGAGAGATAAAATCCCCAGCCGCGGAGACAAAATCCATTTTTTGTGCTATTCCCATTTACGAGTCAACGCTGAGAAACTTTATAGTAATAATCATAATGGCGAGATGCAAGTTTTTCTGCCCAAAAAGCAAGTTCAAGATGATATTAACAGTGATCAAATTCACAGGCAATATATGGCAAAGAGTGAGACAAATCTGACCCTGGAAATCTGAGATGGGACGCATAAAACTTTTATATTTTGCCCCATAAATTGTGCCGCTGCAGCCACCGTCCCCTTGGCCAGACAGCTGGCCGGCAGCTTTCCCTTGCCATCATCTCCCACCACTTCTTGGCCTCCGGCATCTCTGGCACCTTCAGTGCTGCTATCTCTGCATTTTTAGCTTTATTTTTTAAGTATTCATACAGAAGTGCTGTAACCACACAGCCTGGATGTCTCCCACCAACCTATTACTGACATAATTCATTACCAAGTAGGTGCTGAAGCAGCCAAGGTGATTTTTCACTCCAAATTGCACAAAGCTTGTATGCATGTAGAAACATTTAAAATATTTAAATCACAAATTTAAATGATTCAAATTGAGCTCGCTTTGGTATCTTAATCCTCCCCTCGCTGCTGCTGTCATGTGCGCTGGATATGACTGGGTTCCCGCGGAGAAGGTGTAATTACAGACTATATCATACCATGTGCAGAGAAGGGAGCTGGATGAAGTTCACATAGCCTTAAATCCCGGTCCTTCCTGCTGTCAAATGCTTAATTCAAAAACTAAATAACAGTGCTTTCCTGCGATCCGGTTCTGTTTCCACTGCAGAAGACCCCACAATCAGCTTCTGAATATTCTTCCACCACTGCCACCACACAGATGACTAACACTCAGCAAAAGTCATGGAAAAAAGGGGTTGTTACCAGCACTCAAAAGTCCTGACGGACACAACGTGGTGCAGAGTCATGGCACCTCCCCGGTTTGTGGGCATCCCCCGCCCAAACGTCAGAGCCCCGAGCCCAGAAGGGGCAAGACCCAGAAACCAGAGTGAACCCCCATAATGGAAGGTGCTGCCGTGGTCCGTCCTGGTTCCCCTCAGAGGAATTAAAGCAGGCTATACGGGGGAAGCATTTTGAAAAACAAAATCATCATGAAGTAAATGTATAATTTGTCAAGAGTCTTCCTGAAATATTGAAATACAAGGACGTTTCTCCTACCTTACATTGCTTTATAGCAGCTTCACCTAACTTCGCATGTTTTGCAAACTTTAAGTCTAACAATTAGCTTAAAGAAGGTGTCTTCACACAGTAAGCCAAAATATTAGGGAACATTATTATATACCTGTCCTCAGTCTCTCACTGCTTATAAGGCCATATGATCCAAAAGCTTACAGACAAAACTTCTGAGACACAACTTCCACCTACACCAAATTCAGCTGCTCCCTTATTTAAAGCTGCGTATACAAACGCGTATCGCGTAACGGGAGGGTGGCAGAACGGCGAAGCACCACACTCTTCTACCTACTAATTACCATTAAACGGGAAAAGATTTGACAGTACACTGTATACGTCTCAGAAGAGGTCTCATTTTCTTCACTTTTATTAACTAACTTGGTCTATAATTAACAGCTTGAATCCTTGTGATAAAGAGACACGACTGCTTTACTCTTCACTTTTGCGCTGATGCGTTGCATGCATTGTACCATGCATGATCATAGTCTTACATTTTCTACTTAATAAAGAATGAAAGAGCATTTCAGCTGGGTTCAGCAGCGAGAAATCCTGCACTTCTCTTCTGCCTTATCCACAAATCCTGTGCTGTGGCCTTGCCCCAGTGTGCGCACAGCGAGCGGACTTGGCGATGGGATTTTCGTACCTCCGGGCAGAGCTCAGGCAAGCCAAGGATGCCTTCACAGGAGCAGTGCTGCAGGTCTCCAGACATTTAAGTATTTATGTGAATTAAATGTCTTGTGAAGTCAGCACTGCCGTACACATGAAGTAATGGAAAGCAAAGCTTTCCTGAGATCAGTTAGGCTCCTTTCCTCCCCTCACACACACTTAATTATAGCGGTTGGATCAAGCTGGCAGTGCTTGTGCTCTTTTTCTCCCCAGACACGATGTGGAAAAAGTAAAGACTTGACGAAGAAACATCCTCTGGGTTTCCTAAAAGATATCTTTTTCATTTTTTCTAAATTAACCATTAAATACGTTGTCCTCATGTCATCAATCATTACATCTCATGTTAGACTCTGCCTTGGGATGCAACGTGAGCTTTGCAGGAAGCTTTCATAAAGCTGCCCATCCTTGACCACATTGTTTGGGAGAGGATGCTGCTCACACCATCACATCGAATTCCTGTGGCTTCATCCTGAGTAAGAGTTACTTGCAAACTCTTCCTTGGATGCAAACAGGGAACCGAGCAGATTTATGTACGCCTGTAGGTATGTACATACGCACACAAATCACATGCTATATTTTACCTTCTTTTAATCTTCATCTCCTCCTATTAATTCAGCATGTGCTCTCAGGATGGGACTACCGGAGGGAGGATGGGTGTGCTGAAGTCCTGGTAATGCAACTGGCCTCACCACACTCCCATTGTAGGCAACACATCATAAATCCAAATTTCATAAAGCGATGATGAACTGCCATTGCTACCTGAAACTGCCTTCCAAAAGGAAGAGTGGAATGAATGAGCAAAGCAGCCTTCTCTAATTCATGCACTTATATAATGTCAAAAATGATGTAGTTGATGCTTCCATTCATCTAAATTTGCCTGGCAATAAGTCAGGCTGCCCACAGAATTTTCTATTAACACTTACGCATGCACGGCTGCAATTACGGCTTTGCCCACGCTCTTCACCTAGTGCTGGATAGGGCCAAAATAACTCTGTGTACATATACATAAACATCCATTTTCAAGCATAGCTTTGAATTTATCCTGAAATCACTACTAAGTACAAGTGTTTAGGGTCATCTGATTTGCTCTTCTATCTCATGTACTTTGGTAGCTCTTTCTGCTTCAGGGAGAATGACAGTAGGGCTAACAGACCTCGCGGACAAGAATCCTTTCTTAATTTCATCCTATCACTCCTGAAGTCCCTCTACTCTCCCACACAGACTAGCCAAGTATTTCTCTAAATATTGGCTTAGCATAAGGCCTACAAATTCATATCTAGCACCTAGGAATAGGAAGCCACGGTTGGAGAACTCTCAGATAATTGATAAATACCAGTGAGATCAATATTCACTATCTTTCACGACAAGGTCAGTGATGTAGATACTTAACTACCAATGAAAGTTTCCAGAAATTTCATTTACACATTTGTCCAGGACTCACATTTGGCTGGGAGATAAAAATAAATGGATTTGCTGACATTCATAGATAATGACTGCTTGAGTAAACAGAATTTCAGACCCGAAACATCCTGATTTTACAGACAGGGTCCTGGCACAATTTACATGGAGTTATTATTTATCCATCAATCAGAAACAAAAACTTATATTTTGATAAATGAGTAGACAGAAAACAAGATGTAGCCCATCCTAAAGGGACAGTAATTACAAACAGCATTTCATTGTTCAATTTTTAATAAAAAAATAAGGGTTGCAATTGCAGCAGATTTTGCACAGTATCCTAAGAAGCATAATTTATCTTTAGGTCAAGTGGATTTTTACATCTCTGAAGACACCACAGCAAGAGAAAAAAATCCTAGGAGTGAAACATCATCATTCATGGGCAAAAACATAAATTTCTAGATACCTAAAATGTTCTTTTAGATCATTTATTCTTCACCTACTAATGCAGTTGCCAGGTCTTCCTTCTATTTATGAAAGATTGCCTTCTCCATCAGCAATTAATTTGGCTTTGTCTTCATCCGCCACAGAAAGAAAACAAACTAACGGTAAGAAAAATATTTCCTGATCCAAAATTAATGCCTTTACCCTGAAAAGAAAGCTAATATTGGTTTGCACCAGAAGCCACTGCAGGGTGGACGTGAGCAACCTCAGCCTGCCCAGGAGAGGGTCAATGCCCCGATGCAAGGCGGCGACTTGCACGACGACAAGTGTCATGCAGATAAACACTAGTTATGGTTATGTTGGACTTGAAGGGAAAGCGTTCAGTAAAATCACTGCACTGCTGCAGCTCAGATTAAAAGTTGTTTCTCTTAATCAACCAATTCTACTACTTCCAAAGATGACCTTTTTGGAGAATAGTTTTATTTTAATTTTTTTTTTTATTAATTGCTGTCTGAATAGCCTGCTTAGAAAATAAAAGAGAAACAACTCTTCCCTCTCCCTGTAACAATTAGCAGAGATGATAAAGCTCATATTTCTAACTTAGTTAATTTAGCATGTCAAAAACCAATCTTTCCCTGGTAATTTCAATACACTGAATGTCACAGAAAGGCCAAGTGACAGATTGCTGCATCTCAGTCAGAACACTCATCCTACTAAAAATGTAATCACTGATGTTCAGATTTCATTTGACTATGCACTGTACAATATTTGGATTGCGGGTAGCCTTTGGCATCTTCTTTTCCCCCCCTCTCATACAATCAAAAATGAATTAATGTTACAAACTGAGTTCCAACATAAGTTTTGAGACTTACATGGACTGGTAAGCCTAAACCATGATACTTTAATACAAAGTGTTCAGATTTGACACCAATTAATACTGAGTTCAGTATTATTACTGAGTAATACTGAGTTCAGATTCAATAACACTAGTGAGAACTGGAAGTATGTTTCCAATTCATACTCAGGAGACCACAAAGTCCATCAAAAATAAATTAAAATCCTTTACGAATCATTATCACGCCCCATGTTTAATCATGTTTCTAGACAACTCCTTCATTATCGCAGTATGAATAGGCTCCAGTTGTAAGCTGAATTTCAGGGCTCTCATCTTTATCGTGCCCCAGCTTTCAGCAAGCTTTTTATGCATCTATTTGTTACAAACGATTTTGATGTACAGGAAATGCATTTGTCTTCTTTTCCAAGAATGGTTTCATAACCTCACTATGTTCCAAAGCTAAATAACACATATGGTTTGTGTTTAACAACCTCCATTTGGTGCTTCATATGTGTACTTTTCCTTTTTGCTTCCAAGTATATGGCTGCAGAGCACTGAGGATCAGGCACCAGCGTGGGTGAACGCTCTCTGAATAGGCTTGCTTTTCAATTGTCAGACGGCAATCGACTGAAATCAGGGAAAAAATGATTATTCTGACAGCCTTTGATAAGTCATTGGCTCAAAACTTCTTTCTGTTCAAAGTCTCCTATGTCTATCAGATATTCAGTGAGGCATATGGCATCTTCTTGATGCGATACCCATTATTGATATGGAACGGTAACCTCTCTGCTCTTGAACAAGCCTCCCATAGTTCTGGCCGTGCTTTACCTTCTGTAACAAACAGCTTCCTCCAACCAGTATGTACAAACAGGCCTGAGGTCGCCCTCATCTGCCACGCACGCTGATGTTCGTCATTTTAATTTGCCCTTCAGGTATATGGAAAGTTTGATAAATAATTGATTTTTGCCCAAACTGAAGCTATTCCTGCTGAAGCTACTGTCAACACGTAAGTGCCAGAGGTAGAAAAAGGAGCTACACTGGAGGCCAAGGAGTTAAAACAGTGAGAACATAAGACAGTCTTCTATGCAACACCTTGTTCTAACTGTTTTTAATATTTACATTAAAATATAGGTCAGCCGAAATGATGGCAGGAGATCAACCCCTCGATGAAGCGTTAACTCCATGTCAGAAGCTGTACGTGGGAAAGCAGCACGGTCAAATTATCCCTCTTCAGTCTCTGCTTTACACGTCTCATATCTTCCCCAGTTTCCCTGCACGACCTGGCAGACCTGTGCAATCTCACCAGAAAACTAATTAAGCATTAAGACGAGTCCTGGATGGAGCGGTATTGGGCAGGACCACTTCCAGCCTCTAGACACCAATGTATGCAATAGCATCGGAAACATGCGTTTTTCATTACAGCCCTTGTTAATAGCCTAAGGAAGTGCCTCCTGCGAAGGATCAGATTGTAAGCTGTAATGAGCGTTTTAATTAACACTATCCCACTGCCAGGGAAAAATATTATATGTAAATTCAATAAATTGTTTGCACTGGGAAATCATGGCTGTTTGTTCACAGGCAGCATCAACGCAACCTGAAGACCAAAAACGCTGGTGCATCTCAAACACCTTGGTTCCCCACGGTATCAACATGTATCTGCATCAAAATTTTCATACCTTGACAACTGGCTTATCAATCCAGATCTCCTCATTTACGGTCATTTTTATTCCTATGTTCACAATAAAAGGGTTCAAGGGGTTCAAGGTTACTATTTAGTAAGAAAAAAGTGGAGGAATTGCCATAACACCCTAAGATTCATGGAGGAAGGTTCCTAAATAGGTTATTTTACTACAGACAGCAGCTGTAAATGCATATTATGCTTCGTATCCTTTCTGGACGGGTAGAAAGAACTGCACCTCTAAGTAATATGAAAAACTTTAGATCATTAAACAAACCTTAAGGGGAAGCATAAATGAGAAGTGTTTTATATTCAGTGTCATCAATTCAGCTGAAAACATGTTTGTACCACTCCATGAAATGAATGCTTTTTATAGTGCCTTTCCTGCCAATGTTGCCTCATGAACATAATAAAATTAAACATGTAAAACCAACTCTGGAGCAGGCAGTTAGCAAATAAATTCCAGAGAAACAGTAATACACATTTTAAATGAACAACTCTTCAAATATTAGGCAAAAAAGTAGGTAAACTGAGGAAAGCATAATGCAGAGGATGTGTTCTATATATATATATAGATATAGGTCAGAGGAAAGGGAAAGAGACTCTTTAGCAGAAGAAGAAACTTTCTCCCCAGATGCCAGCCCCCGCAAACAACCACTTTAGTCCCTGGGGTCAGTCTTTCCACGTGTATTTCCAAAGCCTCCCACGTTACAGCATTGGCAGCCACGCTGTAGCCCACAAAAGTGATTAATGTGCAGATGTTGCTGCACTAGAGAGAATCATAGAATGCTTTGGGATGGAAGGGACCTTCAAAGGCCATCTAGTCCATCCCCCCTGCCATGGGCAGGGACATCTACAACCAGATCAGGTTGCTCACAGCCCCATCCAGCCTGGCCTTGAATGTTTCCAAGGATGGGGCATCTCCCACCTCTCTGGGCAACCCATTCCAGTGTTTCACTACCCTCACTGTAAAAAATTTCTCTCTTCTATCTAGTCTGAATCTACCTTCTTTCAGCATAAAACCATTACCCCTTGTACTTATCGCTATTGGCCCTGCTAAAAAGTTTGTCCCCATCTTTCTTATAAGCATCCTTTAAGTACTGAAAGGCCGCAATAAGGTCTCCTCGCAGCCTTCTCTTCTCCAGGCTGAACAGCCCCAGCTCTTTCAGCCTGTCCTCATAGCAGAGGTGCTCCAGCCCCCTGATCATTTTTGTGCCCTCCTCTGGCCCCGCTCCAACAGCTCCATGTCCTTCCCGTGCTGAGGACCCCCGAGCTGGACGCAGGGCTCCAGGGGGGTCTCCCCAGGGCGGAGCAGAGGGGCAGAATCCCCTCCCTCGCCCTGCTGCCCACGCTGCTTCTGATGCGGCCCAGGATACGGTTGGCTTTCTGGGCCACGAGAGCACATTGCGGCTCATGTCCAGATCCACCCACAGAAGCCAGTTACTGTGGAAGCAAGCACAACTCCAACCCCCAAATGTGGCTTCACACCACTGCCGCAGGAGTGACCCTAACGGCCAGAGAAGGGAGCCTTGTCCCAAGGGACCACACGCATCCCAGCACAGCAGGATCACACCACGCAGGCAAGGCCATGGCCGAGGAAAGGGCTCAGCCCCTGCTGCCATTGCTCACAGACACCCTGCCCACGACGCAGGTGGGGACCCTGCGCTCCCTTCCCGAAGCTGAGCAGCCACCCTTGATGTCTCACAGAAATTCGGACATAGCGTCCTCTTGCTGTTTTCTATTCCGTAGCAAAACAAAAAAGCCTAGGTTAAAAGGAGGAGGAGGGTGGTTTTGTTTTGGGGTTTTCTGTGGGTGTTTTTTGGCATAGAAAAAGCCCCCCCTCCCTCCATCCCACTCCAGCAATAAACCCTCCAAAGACAGCAAAGCTTGAAGGACTCCCTCCCCGACTGCCACCCTTTCACATCAGTTGATCTCAAAACAGCTGAAAGGAGGAAAATAAAGCGCACAAAGATCTCCAGAGTTATGCCACAGTCATCAAATACCAGAAGCGTTTGGAAACCACTCGTGTGGCCCCGAGTAGGAGCAAACCTCTCCAAATAAGGAAGCATTTCTCCTCCAACGTGCAGAAATTGGCAGCTCCCCTCCCGGAGTTTATGTAAGATTTCTCAAACAGATTAGCCAACAAACAAATGTCAAATAGCCTCCTTTCTGGCTTCAGAGCGAAATCAGCAGGCTTTCATCTGCAGAAATGGATTCTGATAAGATTTCAACTTGGGACACAAGTTTCCATGTTGCCACGATGGAGCTTAAAGACATTTCCAAATATGTTATAAATGACCAAGTAACACAGTGGAGTCCGTGGGCCTTATTTCTGCATATACAGACACACAAAATCTCACTTGCTATTGTCAGAATCGATGAGGAATCGCCACGCCGCCTTTCAGGAGTCCCCCTCTCACGTCCCCATAAGGGTAATGCGCATATATAGAAAAACGTGGGTTAAAGATCAACTTACAACAATGCTATGTTAAATAGGTAAATGTGAAAGTAAAAATCATCCAAAAATCAAAACTAAAATGGCATGACAAATATGAAATACTGATGGAAAAAAGTTAATATGAAAACAAACTGTTCCAGCGGGATCAAATCATGCTGTATTTTTAATACTTAGCTATACCTATTTGTCTCAGAACATTAAGTAAATTCAGCTTCACTTTCCAGTAAAAGGCCACAGGACAGCTCTTGAAAACTTTCTGGAGAGGAGATCTTAAAACCAGGCTATCCTGGGCGCTGGTTAACCAAGAGATGATATGGCAAGTGCTTAGCAACGATCTTTCCCAGGTTTTTTTAACCTCCACCAGCCTCCCACGGAGAATGACAAGGAGTTATTACCTGCTGACAAAGAGCTCTTTCTTCTGCTTCTTGTCCCATTAGGCCCTGATCTTTGATGCTTCTGCACAGAAGTTACTTTGAATATCTAAATACCTAAAAGACGTGATTGTGTGCACAAAAGGCTCTTCAGAGCGATAAGAATTTGGGGCTACTGAATACAAAATCTCAGGATAAGGGATCTGGCTTGTTTTGCCTGCAAAGTGCACAGCACTTCAGTGACGGTGGCACTGAAAAATATAGTTTCAGTTATTTATTAAACTGTCCGTCAGAATTGGTGATGTTTATATATGCACTTACACAGCTTCACTTTCTGAACAGCACATAAAAATAAGCAACAGATCACTGACATAGTCCAATAACATAGAGGAAAAACTCCTTCCTTTGAGGCGAAATCCAGTTTTGTGGGATTTGAAACCCCATGGCACATCTACTGCTTTTTCTTTCAATATACAGAGCAAGTAACACAGAGGCCAGGTCAGCATCTGTTTCACTGACAAATCTCAGTCCTAACAAGATATTCACACGCAGACAGCAAAGAGAAAAGGTACCAAAGATAATCAGGTGTTTGGAGGCGTTGAATAAAACAGGCTTTGATCCATGTTCACAGAAGAAAGGCAAGATGGTCATTTACCGGTGTTGAAAGGGACCAAACATAGAGAAGCAAAATATTGAGGATAGGTTTAATTCTGCTTTTTCCACTTAAAGGCTTTTTCCACACCATGCATAAAGACAAACACGCAGCTGATGGCAAAAGAGGCCATGGCAAAATACATCTGGGAAGATACATGAAAAAGTGTTTTTTCTTTTACTGTTCTCTGCAAACCCCGCTCTGGTTTGATCATCCCTTCCACCCGCATGATGTCAGTCCCAAGTTCTTTTATGTGGGCAATTAATAACTCTTATCCGTTGCTTGATTTATCTTGCTTTAACATGTGTAGATCACATGGAGATGAACTGTTTGAATTATTACCCTGTGGAGCCAAGCAAAGAATTTTGTTTTTACTGTCCTGAAGTTCTTATTTCTTAACTTGTATGAATAAGAAATACCATATATATATTTCAAGAGGGACACAAGAAACTTCCCTGCCTAAACACATGCTTTTCTCTTAATTTATTATTCAGATTTATAAATGTACTCTCTTCAGTGTTTGAGTTACGCATTTTTTCTCTGTTAAAAAACAAGGATTAAATCTTAACCACAATGCCTTGATTTAAGGTTAATTTTTCTCCGCACCATTTTCTCCCTTGCTTTTCTGCCTCCTGCAAATCAGAGGTTGCATGACTAAGTTCTTCCCGCTGCCACGAACTGATTTTTCGAACACAAGATTTCTCTTGTTTAGTTCATGCATAGAATACCATAAAATCCAATCATAGTGTCTGCATTGACTAAATCTTTGTTTAAAACTAACTACGGAGGCTCAGCATGCCCTTTTCCTCCAGAGCCCACTGGAGACAGCTCTGAGGGAGGCAAAAAATGACAGGATTCCTCCAAGGACATTTCTAAATCGGCCCCAGAAGAGGGGCACTGAACAAGCAGGGACTTCAATAGTTCAGAATTCAACTTTTGAGTGGTATTTTATGAAAAATAAGTTCTCATCCCAATATAGCACAATCAATCATTACACACCATGGAGGAGTTTTCAGGTCAAAGGTGCCATTTCTGTACGACTGGCAAAGATAAATATGAGAAACCATCTCTGATACCTTTTCACTTTCATGACCTTGGATCTTCACCTTTGCCTTCAAGTCCAGGGACAGCTGATTACAGAGGCACGATGCCAAGGAGGTCTGAGCCGCATTTCTCCTTACGTGGCTGTGGCAAGCACATTGAGTCTAGTTTATTAATTAAAAGCCGTTATTGAATGTGAACTACAAAACTGTGAAGGTTTCTCTAGCCCTACTTCCAAAATGGAGTTAAGCATCACAAGTTCAAGTAAAAACGCGATAGTAGAAGTTCTATATTAAATTTATCAGCGTCAATCTCTATCTAGACTACAGCAGCTGCAGCAGTTTCATTCAGATTTGTATCCACAAGGTATTACCGGTTTGGAGCCACTCTGACATCTTCGGAAATTTTCATTGTCATTTACTCAGATAAAACTGATAATATCACAATAGCAAGAGAATATCACAATAGCAAGCCCCAGGGCTCTCTGAAAATTTTTTTTTTTTCTGTAAATTGAAGGAGCGGCAGTTGGTCTGTCCATGAGGGTCAGTGCTGTCAATACTAGAATGAACTGACCTTCCCAGATCTGCACAAAGGCAAAGCCATCCTTACTAGAAACTCTTTATCATTCCAGACCGAGTCCTCTCTCAGTGGAGCTTGTATGTGGACTGTCAGGTTTCAAAGCCCAAAGCGCTGAAGACTAATGCCCTAGCATGGTTTGCATAGCTTTAAGAAAGGTACCAAATTAAAACTCACACCTGAAGAAGCCTGTGGTTCTTGAAGGAAACGCAGTCAAGTTATTGATTAGACTGTGTTAGATACCCTCCTTTTGTCACCAAAGCTGGTCTATTAGAGGGCAGAAGACAACACGCTTTGAAAAACTCTCCATGTTGAAGAAAATCTATTCCCTCTGGAGAGAGGGGCATCTGGTCCATTAGATATAACGATATATTTTCTTTGCAGTCAACATTTAGCCTTTTCCAGACTTTATTTTCCATCTAGTCAAAGTGATCTGCAATAATCAATAAGCAGTAAAAAAAACTGAGAACAAAGAATAAAAGTGTACTCAAACTTAAGCCCATATGTAAAATTAGAGCTGGTGCTTGTATTTGTAAACTTAGAAATTAATCTGAGCTTAAGTTTAATACTTTATTTACAACTTCACAGGAGCAGAAACAGCCAACTCAACGTATGTCACGGTGCCTTTCTCTTACGGACACAGCTTCCAACATGAACCTGATACACAAGTTGTGCAATTACAGCCCATTCAGCAAACAGGGTTGTCTTTGTGATAATTTCTCTACCAACATACTTTTCAAGGAGATAGTTTGATGCTTCCCACAGACCTTTTTTTAAGGCAATGCTGAGCAACGTGTTAATTAATAAATTAAAAAACACAACAGAAACTATGCTAACCAAATGTACATAACATGTAGAGCTCTTCTGTGCTACAATAATCTTGTGGCTATATGAGCTAGTGGATAGTATAAACAGAACAATCCCGATAAACTGAAGAACGGGGTAGAGATTAATTAAATCAGAAACAATAAAGTCGTATTAAAAAGATTTCTAGAAAGAATAAATCAAATCACAAATACATTATTACAGAACCTGGGGTCAGCAATAATATTATTGGAAAGGATCTTTGAATTAGTCTCTCCTTGCTTATTATCTAGGCAATCATGGGGTTCACATCACTGAAGTATCTGAGCAGGTCCCAGCTGCTTGTAGATTGGTCCCTCCTAATGCCCTTACGCAGTGGGAAGAGTAGCATTTGGTCTTTACAAAGAAATAAAACAATCAATCAAATGAAGGGTTAAATCACGTGTCCAGAGTTACACAGGATCCTGAGAGAGTAGGAAATTCAGGAATGAAATAGCTCTCCTGCATCCTATTTAGGCAAAGTGCCTGCAGTGTAAACAAACCTTGTAAAATTAGCTTTGCCAAATTGGTCTCTTTTCCAAGTTCCCGTCTCTCTGTGCTTCCCCATGCTCAGGTTATTCACTTGCAATGACCTTCTCACACAACTTTATGGGAGCAAGAAAAAAACGGCCTAAAAGCCATACCCTCCATACAAGCAGTAATGTCTTGACTAAATTGGTTTTGTACCTTCTCTGATAGTTGGTTGACATGTTTTATCGTAGTCATTTTCATGACTAAAACCACCTCACCTTCTCAGCATAAAAACCCATTTGTCAAGGATTAAAAGCACACAATACCCTATAAAAAGACCAGAATCCCTCCTAAGCAAGAGTTGACCCTAGATCAATGCCTAAGACAGGCAGATATTATCAGAACATCTTAGCTTGAAGTGTTAATTTTGTTTTCAGGTGAAATTCCTGAAAGACTTTCTGACATTCACAGTGAAAAGATCCCGAGTCAAGACTTTGCTCAGCAATTTCATTCAGCTTGCTTTCTTCTATCAGTTGTTTGTTCAGTATTTATTCCCAGGTTTTGTTTTCATGTCACCTCCAGGCCCACTCTGCTGCCCTTGTTTATCACCTGGGTTTCTACATGCTCATAATTCTTTGAGCTTCCTTTCACGTAGCTTGGGGGGGGGGGGGATAAAAAAAAAAAAATCACAGTATGAGTTCATGAAACAATGCATGAATAACTCATTTCCTGCTTTAAATACGCCTCTGAGTAAATGATCCAGAGACTTTTCAAGAACCATTTACATAACAGTCGCTGATACAGTCTTCAACTTTTCATGTCAATCTCAAAATGGCATTTTAAATCACCCCATTTTCCTAAATGAGGTGAGCGAATTTTAAAAGCAGATTTTCCAACTTCTAGAGCTCTTCTTTTAGTTACAAATCTTTAAACGTTGAATTTCCCTCTTCTTTCTTCATTAGGGATAGTGCAGAAATGCTCTGTATGGATAACCTATAATCCAAAGGCAGTAGGGGTGCCACTTCAAATAGTACCTTTTCTTTTACAACTACAAATGCCACAAATTTCAGCAACTGTCAATCCCACTTCACAGTCTGCAGTTCAAAAATAAAATTTGGAGCCTTTGCTAGATGTGAATAACCATCTACTGCAGTACTACTGGGAAGACACCTATGAATCACAAGATGCTCAACTAGTTAAATAAATTTAGGTAATTTCCAGGCATAATTCATAGACAAGTAAATAAGAGAGAGGAATTTGGCTTCCACGTGGATTTCTGAAGTACTGTGAGAACACCTATGCTTCCTGAGGCTCAGAAGCCAAGAACAGGCTGAACGGCAAATCTCTCCCTCAAATCACGTTGGAGCGGGAATAGCAGTAAGGAAGGTCAAACACCATCAACTGGCACCCAGCAGAGTTTCTGGTTACAGTTCCCTCAACAGCGTGACTGCTCCAAAGACACCAGGGGATGTATGCTAATTCATAAAGTGGATCATCAAGGGGTCACAAGCTCCATGTGCTGGCTCCACACAGGGTGCTACTGAAAAGTTTTTCTTTGCCTCGGGGTGGTTCAGGGCTGTGCTGAAGAGCTTCTCTTTCCCTTTGATTACATAGATGGAGTCAAGGACTTCTGCTGCCAGCCTGAGAACAGAAAGCCAGTGTTCAGATGAGCTTCTCTTGAAATGTCTTTGCGCTCAAAGGTCTCAGAGCACAAAAGAAAAAGCAGAGACGGAGATCGTCACCTCTGGCGCTGCGAGAATCTCTTTGGAGACCATCTGCAACAGTCCTGATGATTACTTTTTTTGCTGAGCCAGGAGATTAGGAGATGGAGGGATAAAAGAGCACGTCCATAGCAGTCGGCACTCTTGTTTGATTGACCTAAAAGAACTCACGGACTGGGAGATGTAAATTCCCAAAGATACAGCCACATTTCTCTTTTTGGCTTTGACTGTGAATGCCAAAAAATAGGAGAGTTGACTTTGACATGCCCTACTCCCAGACAGAAGAGGCAGCAGTTGTGACCCTGAGAGACTAAAACCCACAGAATAGCCTGCTCTTCAAGTTCACTGAAGAGGTCATAGCCTTGTAGGTGTTGAATCCAGAAATACAACGTGATTTAAAACAGAGCTAAGGGAGAAGACAAAGCAACTGGGGGAAGGGAAGTTGCCAGAAGGCTAACTCCAGGCTGAAGCACAAAAAGAATAAGAAAAAAAGCAAGTCACGTTCACAATGATGTTAAAAGGGAATCTGCAAAGAGTCAGAGGGCGAGGACCTGTGACCCTATCCTACTACAGCTGAGCGTGAGCGCTGGGTCACCTAGGCGTTTGAAAGGACCTGAGAAGGAGAGGTGCAATCCATCATTTTTATTACCAGCCATGCCACACACAGGGAAGGGGAGAAGCTTAGAGTCACCCTTGTGCTGGGCCATACCGTTAGGATTTCTCAGAAAACGTTCACGCATAAGGCTTAGCAAAAGGACAGCACTGCCAGAGGAGAGGAAGTTAAGAAAGACGATGTCAAAACTAGAAAAAGGGGTAAGAAGTGGAAAAGCCAGCAGAAATCAGAGGGAAAAGTGCTTATTGGTTTTGTTACAGTAATCTCAGACGTGCCTCTTTCTGGTAGAAGACATGATTTTATCAAATTTCAACAGGTAGTGGTGCCAACTCTGTTGCACAATAAACACTGGAGAAGAGGGTTTAGAGAACACATCAGTCATAACTACATGACATGTTAGTGATGCATGTTTCTTAGAGTGAGAACAAACAGTATAATTCAACTTCTAATGAAGTCAAACAACCCAAAAAGTAAAAGAGCAAAAGGAAACACTCTCTCTCTCTCTCTCCCCCATCACAAAACACATTAGCAAAATGGAGTGTTCATGATTAATTCACATTCCTTTCCGATCGTCTGTCTTGCTAAAGCAGCATAAAATTCAACTCATTGTTTCTTCTCTCTGAAGATATAGGAGACATGACATCATGGCATCTCATGTAACAGTCAAACCAGAAAGCACAGCTGAGAGGTTTTGAGGTTTCCTAGCAAACATCAGGATGTCTGCAGCAATTTTACCTATTTGGTGAGAACTTCCAACTCTCTCCACAAGGAAAGGATTTATTAGACACTTTGCAAACAGCACAGCATTTGCTGCCCCTGCTGTGTGTTGACGGACAGAAAATTCTACATCACATTATTTTAGGACTCAAGGCTCCTAAATTAGGCCATAAAAACGCGGAGAGTGGAGATCTTTACAACTATAGAGAGACTCAGGGATACACTGAGGTGGACTCCTTTGCTGGATAGAGAGATAATTAGAAGTTAGTGACAATTTGTACAATATACAAGGAGAGAAAAGGTTTTGCTTTTCTAAAGAAGAAAGCTGAAACACTTCAAGTATACTATACTTCTTCATAAGAAGCAGCTTTTTGAAGCTATTTCAATTAAGCCTAGCAAACTCTTCAAAATCTTTCAGATTGTTCCAGATCTCACCTGACTCTGTGCTACATTTTCATGCAAGAAAAAGTTATTTTACTTTGAAAATCTGCATAATTAAAAACGGTACTGTCTTCTGATTGATAAAGTTTCAAGTGACAGCTTTGCAGCAAGCTGCCTCCCACACAGAAGCAATTTGTAAAAGCCTTTCAGAGTTTTATGTAACTGAAAAATCCGAGTTGCTTTCATCCAGGTCTTTCTTTCCAGTACCAGTTTAAATGTGACTGCAAGGAACTGCAACAAATATATGCTTGAATATAAGATTAATTTAGATACTGATAATTTTGCCTAATTGTGAGGCACCGACTGACAGCAAAGGCTTTTTCTTGTTCCTATTTTGTATTTGGCAAGTTTTGAAACAATTTTATATTTAAAGCGCAACTTAACTCTAGTTTTTCAAACACATTTGGACACACAACACACATTTGTTATCAGCTCAAACGGACTTGCGATTCCCACGAGAGCAAATCCTAAAGGAAGTTAAGCAAGAAGAAAGAAAACATTACATTAATTCTTTCACTGGGTTTGGGTGAATACAAATCTGTATGTGTTTCCTATTTTCAGTTATATAGTATATTAAACACTAGAGGGAGTACAGAAGAAAGCTTAATATTTCCTTTGGAAAAAAGTGGAGTACGATCAAAATTTGAACACGAGTTGTAAAGATTTCCTCTGTAACCATGTATCTCCAAAATTCTCAGAGCTCTTAAAGCTGGTACGGATAGTACAATTACCCAGGCTAGATATAAACTTACCCGATGGCTTATAAGAATTCTAGCTCTTAGAAAACAGTCTAAAACCCAAACGAATAACCTGGAGGTCGGTATCTGCCTTCCCAAGCCCATCTTTAGCTTTTAAGGTCAAGTACCAGTAATGCACTTTGCACAGCAAAAAGACTGGAAGCAATGCAGCTGGATCAGTTTGCCCAATATAACTCAGTAAAATATATTTTTACTAAAAGAAAATACACTTAGTGGGGTTTTTGTTTGTGTGTTTAATAAACTGACCTAGTTCTTATAACCAAATAATCGTGATATTTACAGACCAACCACTGTAACATTACACAAATGTAGCAGAAACTGAGTGAAAGCATTAACTTGAGTGTCTGTATTGAAAGACAAGAGAAAAAAGGTATTAAAAAGAATATTTAGGGTATTTCTTAGTATTACTAAGAAAATTTAAAGACATTTCTATTTTAGTAGTGTTAGATATGGCTAGTAAATTATTTTAATGCTTTAAAATTATAGTCAGCTGTTTCCTAAGGTTCACAATAAGTACATCTCAGATCATCATGAACATGGATTTTCATTTACTTTGTATTTTGATTGTTCAACAGAAACAGGCTAAAATCAGAAAAGGAGAATTCATACTTTAGATGAGACTATTAGGACTAAAAGCCAAGGCAGAAGAAGAGCGGCCTATATGTAATGTTTTGCTTTATATTTTCCCTTTCCTTTGTGATAAAGAACCCAACCCAAAATTCAGCACAATTTCCAAAAAGGTCATAGGCAGATAATGACACAAGGAAAGCATTAGGAAAAGACAGCTCTACAAATCATCTAATACTGAAGAAAATCCACAGGACAAAGATTCTGACCTCTTAAAATAAAATTCTAGTAATTTCCAATTTTGGTACAGAACAGAGACTCATAGAATAACCTCATCTGTAAGACCTCTGCAGGTCTCTGGTCCAAATGCCAGCTCAAACCAGAGCCAACTTCAAAGCCAGATCAAGTCACTCGAGACCTCATGTCCTTCCTCACTTCTCACAGTGTTTTAAATGTTTTAAATACTCTTATCCCGAGGCCACTGCAGCCAGGGCTGCCATTGATCTGCACATCCCCAGCCGGTTCCTTCTCATTCTTCACTAGCAGATCCAGCAGAGCACCTCCGCTAAGGAACTCGTCCGGGGACACATCAGTCAATTGGCCCTACCACTCTCCAGAAATCTCCTACATCACTTCCACCCTAACCAGTTGTCCTTGCAGCAGACGGTTAAAGTCCCCCATAGGAATTCTGAGGTTTCATCCAGCTGTTTGAAGACACTTTGGTCCACCTACACCTCTGCACCATATGCCTCCCTTGCTGTGCCCCCCATCAGCTTCTCCAGTTCTCCTGTCCCAGACCCTCTCAGCCAGCTCAGCGCCCGCTCCCCAACACAGCTCTGAGCATGAGCTGCTCCTTTGACCATAAACTCCCCTGGCCTCATCTCATACTTAATTCCCAAACACTTGAAATACCCTGTTAATACACAAATTCATGACCAAAATGGAAGGACAGAGATCTGTTTCACATTGGTTTTCTGCCCTTATGCAGAGACCTCAGCCAATTAGCTGTACCCCGTACTTGCAAGTTTGAAGACTTTGGTTTCATACAGAAAATGACAGCAGCCTGAATGATGAGGGAAAAATGCTCAAGACAGCAAATCTGGAATACCCTTTGCCAGGCACATTTGAACGACTTGCCTTTTTACAGTCAGTAGACTTTTCTCTTTTGTTCCAGCTCTGTTGTGATCTTTCAACATCCAAGTATTATTTAATTCAAGAGTTTGTCAGATAAAAGAGGGGTTTTTTTTTAGAGGAGGTTTTCATTTATGAGTGATTTGTTCTTGCTGGGGAGTATTCTTAACAGCAAATCTATATTAATTGTTGTATTATGCAAACCAGAGTGCTAAATACTTACGTTAGGCATATTTTTTGCTAGTTACTTGCAAGCAGAACTTCGTTTTTTAAGCTTCCTGTTTTACTGGGCAGGAACCACTCACCCTCCATATCTTTGGACTATATAGAGTCCAAATTCCCTTATATGAGAGAGAGAAGGAGGAATTTTGACTCTTGTCCTGTACAATTTTGCTGTAAACTTTGTTGTGTGTGATTGCTTCGAAGAGTGAATGTGGAAAAAGAAAATATTTGTATTGTAGTAATGGTCTCATCTATCTGTAGCACTTGACACCACAGCTGCCAGCTGTACGGATAAATATCATGTTGCAGATAGATTGTGTCTGCAAAGCAGCGAAAATGGAATGTTAATTTAGGCTCAGCCGTGCTAAAACCAGGGAAGGCTCCGAGCATGCTTGGGGTAAACGAGGTCTCCACAAAAGCCTGCGCCTTGCTCTGAGCAGAGGGCCTTCTTAAAGTACTTTAAAGTACTAATTTCTCTAACTAGTTTGAGTACTGAGTCTGATAGCTATTAGAGAGAGAATTGATCAAGAGAATTACTCTTAGAAAATCCTTTTCACCATGTTGTCCATGTTCCCTATTTCCTTTTGGCATCCTCTTTCTTGCTTGCTTGTCCTTTATAGCTTCCCAGAATGTATTCCCTGTCCTCATCCGTCCTCTTTATCTCCTCGGAGATGAGGTTCTGCAATGGAGGGATGGAGGGAATGACCCATCCTCATTACCCGACACTGCACAACACATACATTGCTATTCCTCTGCGGCCTCAGTACTCTTCATTGTGCCACAGAGAGGGAAGGACCGGGGCTCAGCTTGCAGCAACCCATGACAATGCTGGGACCACCCTGTGATGGCAGTGAAGTCTGCACCAGGACCTTCTGGTGCTCACCAAACATCCACACAGAGCCAACCACAGGCAATCTCAGCATCATCAGTGCCTGCCCACAACGGCACGCTGGCAGATGCTTTCAGCATTGCCTCCACCATAGATTGTCTGCTGGAGCCCAAAGGTGACCTACTATTCTTCTACCTACTCTTATAACTTTCAAAGCCAAAGCTATGTTTGAAACCTTTTCCTTCTAAGCCAAGTGAAGATATTTTCCTTTTATCCAGCTGCCTGCCCATCCATCTGTGTGATTGCGGGGACAGACCAAAGATAGTATTTACCACGCTCAACAACTAGAACTCCATCACTGTCTTCAAAGTGCAATACATCCAGCCCAGCACTGTTTTTCTTGGGTGGATTTCTGCAGCTTAATGAACCAACGCATATCACCTGAACCAAAGTAAGACCCTGCATGAGTTCTTGGCCAAACAAAAGGTAAAGTCCAGTAATTGGTTAAAATACAACAACATAATTAGGTATCTAAGCCTCAGAAGTCATAAAAATGATTTCAAATTAAGCCAAAAATAAGAGGGAAAAATACTTACTCAACAGCTCCAAAAAGAAACACTGTCAAAATGAACTACTGATGTCATCCTGACTCCCAGCATCTAGGGGGAAAAAAATCAAAACAAAAAAAGGAAAGTCAGCTCAGCCTCAGTATTTTATGCTGGTGCTTGCCAACAGCTCTGAGCTATTGTGCTTTCTGTTCTTCAGGTGGCCAGACTTTGCTCGCCCTGCATAGGATCTTCTACTGCACTGTCACAGACAGCAGGCTGGACCAAGATAGACACTGGCCTGTTCCAGTAAGTCATTTCTTATGTTCTTATCTATTTTCATATACAAAACTAAAGCAACTGTTACTTACACGCTAGAATATGCAGCCAGAGAAAGCACTCATTTCGGGATGGATTCCAGTACATTACTGCAGACCATTAGAGCAAAAAAAATATCAGACTTCCCTTGCTCTCCTCCAGACTCTGCCACCAACCTACTGCACTCGCTTATGCAAACCCTCTCTGCAACCTGTGATTTCATCAAGATAAATAAAATTGCCTCTGACCTTCAATAAGAAGCTCCCAGGTGCTTTTCAAAACCTTGTCTTCATCAAACGAGCTTGCAAACTTGTTGACTTCATTCACCTGAGGTCAGGCACTTAACTGAGATGCTCATGTGGCAAGGCAACTTATTCTAGCCTAAATGAGCTAATTTAAATTTTTGGTAGGTTCTTAGAGTGTAAGGACTAAATTAGGCTATATGGACCTCAGGAATTATTTATTGGCCTTCACGGAAGAAGTCAGGACCAAAACCACTATCAACTTATGTTCTTCATAAGTGCTCCAGCCTAGATGAGATGAGTACTGGGCAGTACAACACCGCAAGAAATTAGAAGACATAGCCAAAGCACAAAAAATAAAGCAGAAGCGGGCAAAGAGAGTAAGAAAGAGCACTGAAATGCACAGTGAGGGTATGAGCGAGTCCTTCTTAAAGGACTGTTGTGGCACCATCCTTTCTTTCATCTTTGCTGCTTTTAAATCACTTCTGTCAAGCCAAGTAAAGAAAGAGACTTTGCTCTCAGGTTATAGACAGTGAATACCCTTGTTGTCAGTCAGCTGTTACAGAACTTCAACTAAGCAGTGTTAATTATCTAATATCTAGGCACTTTTTCTACTTCATAGTAATTTTCCATCCTATTAGTTTTTATATCAGAAGTCATGCAGAACTGACTCTATTTATCTTTTGCAGAGTTTCTTAAAATGCAGGCCTGAATAAAATCTTAATATCCCTGTTAATTTGTCACCGATCTGAAAACTGAACTTGAAATAGTTTGTAGAATCTCTTCCACACAGGCCTTTTGTTTTAATTGAACTTTTCTTTTTCCCACAGGAAAGCTAATTTAGTATGACTTGCCAGTACTAAAATTGAAATTCTTTGGCTAATTAATTTTTGTACCTGAAACTGAATATAGCTCATTTTTTTTCCCCCCCCAGTTTTTAATACCTCCCTCTCAAAAACTCAATCCTTGGCATATGAAACCAAAGGAGAGTTAGAAAAGTTTTCAGGAATTAGAAAACTTTACAGGAATTATAAGGTTTAACAGGGATTACTTTACAGGGTTATAAAAGTTTTTCATCTCTACAGAGCTGGTAGCTAAAATACATGCAAAGTCTGGAGCCAGCGTGGGCTCCCATTACAGAAAAGTTGCGTGGTAAGACAGGAACCCATGAACTTTTCAACCTCATTTCCACCAGTAAAAACCAGGAGGCACGTTAAAACTAATTTTCACAGGCAGAGATGAGATACACTGGTTGTATGATTAGATAAATCCTTAAGACCTAAAAGAAACAACTTCTCTGCACTTATACCCTAAAGGGCTAAATTTCACCCCGGAGTACCACTGGAGATGTACGTGACTGCAAGCATCAGGACTGTTGCTGACCTAAGGCTTTGGTACTAAAATGTTTGTCTTGCACCATGTTAGGCCTCAGACATTTCTCTGCTATTTTCTTTAATCTACAACTTTCTGTTTAAATACTGCCATGCCTTTAACGCTCCAAAATCACCCCATCTTTTACATTAATGCTTACAGATATTTCTAACTATTCTACATCTTTTAGTAAATGTTCCTCACTTTGGATTTTTGCCTAGCTGATAGAATAATATCTTAGTGACTTATATTTGCCGACGGCAGAGTTAAGATCAACTCTGGTAATTGCAGCAAGACCTGTAATAAATTTAAGGCACTTACACTATGCATACAAATGCTTCTGTGCAATGCCCAGAATACAGAAAAGGTCACATTTCATGCCCAGGTGGGACACGGCACTTCTTCAGCAGCACGAAGGACCGGGGCTGAAGGCTGTCTCCCACCACACAGGACTCCCCGGCGTGCATCCAGAAGAATTTGCCTCCCCACCCTGGTTTTGCTTTCCTTAACACACCATGCAAGAGCCTACCAGGGCAATACAGGGAAGCGATATACCCCAAGGCAGAAGGTAATGCACGCAACGTTTCGCCGCGTCTCCAGCTGTGCCGTGTCCCTCAACAACAGATGCGCCCGATAAGCTGCAGAACAGTTGTTTTCGTTCTCATACAGAGTTCTGGAAGCAGAAAACTCAGTTTTTTCTGTTCTCTTTCCCTTTTCCCTCGTACATCTTTCTACACCACTGGTGATCTGGCTGAAAGCTTTCAAAGAATTAATCTGAGACTCCGGAAGAGACAAAGAAGCACCTGCTGAACGCGTGACAGCAACGCTCTGCTGCGTATTGGCTCGTTTCGCTGTTTCTTACTCTTTACGGCTTTCTGACCAGTCACACCTTCGATCCGCAGGTTTTGAGAGTATTTGTGGAAACTCCTACACAGCAAAATGTGCACATTTAACACTGCACTGGTCAGACACCAAAGGCATTTGCGTACAATATCGCACAGATTTACAAGGATAAAAGTTTCAGCTGCATATTTTATGAATCATCACTACATGTTTGAACCTTTTGAACCTTCACAAATGAGGGCCGGCCCTCGGGACTGCCGCGGTGCAGGTGGGCTGGCTCTGTTTTACAGGGTGAGACACAGCAATTCCTCCTGGAGACACTTGATGCTCTGGAGCAGACCCTCCAGAGCCGCCTCTCCAAACCAAATGCAGCAGCCTGGAAGGTGATGCAAACAAGACATGACAGCAACACCCTTCCCAGGCTTAGTTACCTTGAAATGCTAAATTAAAGAAAGAGCAGGTGTCGGTTAAGTCTAGGCTTGCAGTTCCTTCAGATACATGGGGAGGTGTCAGCATTACGCTTGCATTGATCTGGTTTTGGCTAGCAATACAAGTTCGGAAGGAGAGAGCGGTCCTCTGTACATGCCTGAACACCCATCACCCGCAAAGCACAGTTCTCCCCTTCATCTCACCCTCCTTTGAAGGCTTCTTTTCTCTGTCACACAACCCAGGTAAAGACCCCAGGCCCTCCCAAGCGTGCCCACAA
Source organism: Platalea leucorodia (assembly GCF_965183815.1). Lineage (NCBI taxonomy): Eukaryota > Metazoa > Chordata > Aves > Pelecaniformes > Threskiornithidae > Platalea > Platalea leucorodia. The sequence goes on from NC_138827.1 coordinate 99,241,479, forward strand.
ACCAATGCTGATTCCCAGCAAACGAAAACACTCACTGAACCCACTTTTTAAACTTGTTTCCCAATTTGGGAGCTCTGCTTGTGCATTTGAATATGTACATGGCAAGCATACAAAGCATGATATTTATGCAACTCCAGATGTTTGAAGCAGCAACAGATAAATAGGACTTCTTCAATTCTGGTCTTCACCTTATAAAACGATCTTTTCACACGTGCATATTTGAGGGAAAGAAATGCCACATTTTATAAGCACATCCTATATAGGAAACTACACATGAAGTGCCTCATCAGTTGTGACTGTAAATGTGCATTGCAACCAATAAAGCACTTTTCATCAGTTGTACTTTCATATGAAACATCCACCCATAAATTATCATCTTTCTCAGTCATTATGTCTATAGTAGAAAACACCTTTCTGAATCTAAGTGGTATAAGTACAGTACTGCATGAAATAAATTTACACTTATTAAATTAATCTGAATTCACAATACATCAACGTCCAGGCCAAAAGACATCTTTCAAGACATGATACAAAATACAGCTATTTAACAAAAATGGGAAGGAAGGTTTGGGAGTTGTTTTGGAGTTATTCTGTCTGCTCACGAATGACCCCTGCAGCACCAGGAGGACCCGTGAGCTCACTCGGGCGCCGATACGTTACAATAACTGCGGCTGCTCTGCTGGATTCTGTTGTGAAAACAGACTTCTGGCAAAACATGAATATTTTTGAATTCTGCATAACTGAAGTATGCTTTATGTTGCATACTGTAGGTCTTTTTACTTAAATCTTACCAAAACTGAGGTGGCTTTGTCTTAGTGAGAGATTTAGTTTTCAAGAGACATTCATCAAGCGGTATGTCATCTGTCAAACATAAATCAACTAACCTCTGCTGAGTAATTTTTTTTAATTACTTGAAAAGCAAAACCTTTAGAGGTATACGTGCAACTTTTTTGTTTTTTAATAAGACGCTATTTTGCTATTTATGTTTTTATCTTGGTCAGAAGCCTGGTGGTTTGTACATGTGGTTTTGGACCTTATAAATAATCAGTAATAGTTAGATGCCTATAATTCAAGGATAGCACAGGATCCTGTCACTGCTATGTCTGAGCAATATTTTAAAATGCAGCAGAGCAATACTTTTGTTATTTTCCGACCTGCAAGGGGAAGAAGTGACACCTAAGGCTATGTCTACATTATTTATACCACTTTGATAGATTAAATCTTTACCACAAGGATGAGCTTTTAAAACATGCCTGAAAATGTTTAAAGATTCCACAGGTGCTCTTCCTGAGTGCAAACAAAGGCTTCTCTTTGTAGTATGAAAAGAAAATTAAAATGTAACGAAGTCCTGGGAGCTATAGTTTCTGCTTAAAACAAATCCTTGACTGGACATGTTGGATTTATTTACTTTTAACCAAGATATTTTTGGAACTCACCAGAGTAATATCTATATCTATATATGGGAGGCAGGCGTGTGTGTGTATATACATGCATGTATATGTATGTATATATGTACATATATTTGCAAAAATCTTTCATAGAATCATAGAATACCAGGTTGGAAGGGACCTCAAGGATCATCTGGTCCAACCCTTCTTGGCAAAAGCACAGTCCAGACAGGATGGCCCAGCACTGTGTCCAGCCAGATCTTAAAAGTGTCCAATATGGGGAACCCACCGTAATTGGGGGATTATTCCAATGGCTGATTGCTCTCATTGTGAAAAATTTTCCTCTTGTGTCGAGTCGGAATCTCCCCAGGAGTAACTTGTACCCATTACCCCTCGTCTTTTCCATGTGACTCCTTGTAAAAAGGGAGTCTCCATCTTCTTTGTAGCCACCCTTTAAATACTGGAACATGGTGATAAGGTTGCCCCTAAGCTTTCTTTTCTCAAGGCTGAACAAACCCAGTTCTCTCAGCCTTTCCTCATATGGCAGGCTTCCCAGTCCTTTGATCATCGTTGTGGCCCTTCTCCGGACCTTCTTCAGCCTGTCCACATCTCTTTTGCAAAACTGCACACAGTATTCCAGGTGTGGCCTGGCAAGCGCTGAGTAGAGTGGGATAATGACTTCTTTATCTCTGCCGGTGATGCCCTTGTTGATGCAGCCCAGCAGCCTGCTGGCTTTCTTTGCTGCAGGAGCACACTGCTCACTTGAGCTTGTTCTCCACCAGGACCCCCAGGTCCCTTTCCGCAGAGCTGCTCCCCAACCAGGCAGATCCCAGCCTGTGCTGCACTTCTGAATTATGTTCTCCCAGGTGCAAGACCTTACCTTTGTCTTTGTCGAACTTCATAAGGTTCTTGTTAGCCCACTCTTCCAGCCTATCCAGGCCTTCCTGCAGGGTGGCTCTCCCTTCTGAAGTGCCCATTTCCCCACTCGGTTTGGTAGCATCGGCAAACTTCATCAGGGTACGAGCCAGTCAAACTATTTGCTCTGATATCTTTTTTCTCTCCATGTGACAGGCCTTGAAGACACTCGATTCTAGTATTAGAAATATTTGCTTTTTTACCAACATTCTCTGCACTTAGTAATAGCCACTGTGGATAACGATAATAAAATGTGGAGACTGATAAAGACCTTCACTAATAATTAATTAACCTTGGTACATTGTTAAGTATGCAGAACTATGAAAACAAATTTCACACTCTTAGCTGAACCTCTCTTGCCTAGAAAAGCACAGATGATACCTTCATTTGAGATCTCTCATGCCGATTATTTGTGCAAATTCCAGTTTCACATCCATACATGGTATTAGCAAAGACTCAACAGTATTACTATATGGAGAAAATACTTTAAAAATATTATAAAGTACAACTCACAGGTGAATATACAGCATACAGGTACCCAGGCAGTATTTTTTTAAATTAATTTCTGTATGTCTAAAGACTCTCTGCTTCCCACATATCCCTCATTTTGGAAGGAGTTTAGTACTGGAGGAAGGGCTCCAGTGAAGGTATTCTTCCGTCATAAAACTCCTCATCTACATTATCATAGATGTCCCATGTCATTAGAGATCATGACAACACAACATGCTGCCTTCTGATTTAATGACTTTTAAATTTTTGTCAAATCATTAATGAATTACATTTCTCTGACAATATTAGCTTCCACTGTAAAACCATCTACAGACACAAAGTTTCTTGAAATATAGCTGGAAACAAAGTAAATCAGTCCATTTGAAAATTCAGGACGTTTCATATGCTGTCAAAAATATGTAAAATAAGAAATAAGATGTGGTGAGGTCCTTGTGTGAGACTGTGAAACTAACAGATAGATGAACATGAATGTCTGTGAAATCTGATTTATTCAAATATATTTCTTAAGTATTGCTGACATTATTTGTACATGTGGGGATTTCAGTCAAAGTGGCAACAACAGTTACGATTATCTTATAAATATTTAGAGTAATTAGTAGGACCACAACTGTAGTTTATGACCATGGACTACAGCAAGCAATGCAGAATGCAACACTTCAGTTAAAACTTTCTATATTGTGAATTTCTGTTGGCTCTTCAGAATATTAAATTTTCTAATTACCATTACCTTGAATATATCAAACATTCATGCCATAGCTCTCACAGTAGTGTAAAGAATTAGATAACGTGATGATGAGACTGATGGAATGACTTTTCTGGTATCATACAATACCGCCCATAGAAACCTGATTGCAAATAGTCCATCTCCAAAGAGAGTGGCTTCGGAAGAAGCACAGAAAATTTCTTCAATGTTAGTTACAAAGGCCAGAAATCATCCATTTCCCTGGTGATGTTTTTCTTGTTTCTGAAACTGAACACTTTGAGTTTTTTACAAGGAGGATTTATCGAAATGACATTTTCTTAATGATGTAACAAAACTAATGTAATCATTATATCCTTCCAACTTCACATTTTGAATATTTGGATTTTTATAGTACATGGCTTTGGATCTAGCTGCCCAAGATCTTCAAAAGAGCAAGAAATTTTTATAACATCCCTTGACTGGTGCTAAGGCTGGACCAAAGGAGAACATGAGAAGTGACACAAATTCCACCACTGCAAATGGCTCTGGACTCCTCCTGCCAAATCTCAAGCCCAGTTTTAATAGAAAAAAAACCCCGAAATATTAAGCTGCCTTTTTTTTTTTTTTTTTTTTTTTAATAAAGTATAGCTATTATACCACTGACATTGATTTTGTTTCTTATTCTTAGGCTATTTAATCACTTGTAAATTTGGAGGCAAGCAAGAATTAAAAGATTAAAACCCTATAAACCATATCTGAATCTGCCATTAGAGCCAGAACAGTCTTCAACAAATCATCTGTTAACTAGCTCCACAGATTACAATGGTATTAACGGAACAGAGTTTGGTCCTTGAATTTGCAACTGAAGAAAGATGCTGAGTTCCATTAAAGTCAGTAAAAGCTCAAGTAGAAGGAAGATCAGAAAATGTTCTTTATTCTGATCGCTGTAACCTAAGGATGATCACTGGCTTCTCTTTCCTTATGCCTCCATGACAAAGAACAAAAGGCCAGAATTTTAGGACTCATTTCAGCACAAAATTGCTTTAAAATGTGCTTTCTGAAATAGATTTCTTCTTTTTAATTCCCAAGGAGTTCATAACTGTATTTTTAGAAAGGCAATTTGGAATTTAACAAATACAGATACTTGGAAATGTCTTTCTGCTTTCTTATTTTCACAAAAAGACATTAAGGTCATATTTTTTTCAGAAGTGGAGAATACTTTGAGTGGTCGTAACTATGGCTACCAAATTCGGAACCAAATAAACTGCTGAAATTGGAACCCAGCAAGACGTATATAATGCACATGATTTGATCCACTATAATTGTGACTCAGAATTATGGAAAATCTTCTCAGTTGCTATTGAAAGCATTCCCAAGTAGGGAAGAGGAGAGACCTACACTGCACCAAATTCATTAACGGATCTGTTAGCCCATTTTGTAGCATCCACTCCAGTGTTACTATCACCCCCACCCCTACTTTTTGGTTGATTTGAGGCTTTGCTGACCTGTCCTACAGTCTAAGGTCTTGTTAAGGTCTTAGACTGTCTTACAGTCTAAGGTCTTGCTAAGGTCAGCAGAGGGACTCTGAACTTCAGGAACCAGGAATCTGGTTCACTCAATTCAAACTAAGAAAGTAGAAAAGAGAAAATCAGATTTAATCTGATCTATGTAGGCAAAAAGGTGCCCTGCCCTTTTACATGCTTTGTTCAATCGGTTTTCCTCTTATTTAAAAAAAGAAAAAATCTGTTATGGAATTCAAGACTCTTCAAAGTTTGAGAAAAATGAAGACTTAAAGGACTAATAGGGGTGAGTTGACAGGTATATTCATTTTCGAAGAGTCATGACACTGTTTTAAATATTTAATGCACTGAAAAACATATGGAAAGAAAAATAATGTGAAGTTGGCTTTTGCATGGTAACATAACACCATATTTTCCGTATCTTTCTATGTTGCAGCCACATTATACAGAACTGTAAAAAAGAAAATGGCAGATTTCAAATCAGTTATCATGGTGCTATCAGCTTTAAAAAAATCAATCTTTTTTCCCTTTTTTTTTTTTTCATTTTTCCAGTGCAATCAATAAACCAGCCATGACTATCAATCTCCAGACTATGTAGCAATATTTTATTTTCAAGCTGATAGCTTCACATGATGAATTATAGTCATTAGAAAGCATGATAGCGTGTTACAGTAGCTTCAGCACACTTGTAAGTGTTGCTGACAGAATAAAGTGGGAGGGTTTGCTTATTATTATCTGCATTTGGGATGTAAATATTACCCTGAGTATGCACCATTCTTGACAGCCCATCAGAGCCAAATTTAAATTGTTCCAAACATTTGAAATGACATTTCAAGGCTATTTCCCCAATAAATATTTTGTAGTTGCAACATTTGAATGCAGTTTTATGGTCAAATATTTGGACAGGTAACCATTTATGTTAGCAAAATGTGAAAAGAAAAAAAATCTGCAGACTTTATCTGCTATCCAGGTACATTAAAATGTCCACAAAGGCAGCATCAGGACTGCAAAGTGAATTGTAACTAGGCATCTCTGACTTAGAAAGCAAGACAAAGACTACTTTTAGTAAATAATTATGCACATAGCATAATAAAAGTCATCTCAGCAACATGGAGCTCCTGCGTTATGCAGCTTAACAAGCTGCCAGAAGTCTGAACTGAACTAGTAAAAGTGACTCTCTGTGCCAGTAAAGCAGAACAGCTTTACCATCTTCGAGACCTTTCTTCTAAATCTTTCCTATGTTAAAGCTTTTTTCTCCTGCACTCATAGCAGCCAACATAAAAGCGAGGCATCTTCAGGTGGATTGAGGGACTAGAAATTAAAATAGGTCTCTCCAATGCCTTTAATGTCACAAAAAGACGCCCTGATAGGAGGCACACTCGAAGGACAGACGGTGGAAATGGGTTTTGAGGCTGGCGACTTCGCTCTCTGGAGCCGCGGGATCGGCAGGGGGGAGAGGCGAGGCGGGAGGGGGAGCAGCCCGGACTGGGGAAGCTGGGGAGCGAAGCGGGATAAAAGCCCCAGGATAAAGCCTGGGAGAAAATTTAGTGAAGGCACCAGAAGTGGAGAAAATGAGGGAAGAGAAAGAAAGCTCCCCAACCTCCCTTTTACCTACGAGCCATCTGGAGCTGAGATTACGGCTACATTAGAAGAAAAAGCTTCCACTGCCAAACTTAATGGGCTTCAGATCCGAGACGTACCTGGACACCGTGTTGTGCTCACGGTTCTGGTAATAAAATACCATGTCCAAAGATGCTGTAGGTGACAGCTACAAAGTCTGAGCACAAGCTACTTAGACAACGCTTATGCAATTACTATTGTTTTCTGTTGCGTGACCTGCAGTGAACCTTGAAAAATTCCAGGAACATCTGAAAACTGAGGAAGAGGTCGAATCTAAGAAAAAAACCAAACCAAACCAAAACAGGATAGGAAAAAATATAAATGATAAATTTGCCCTGAAAAGAATGAGGAGGCCGTAGCTAATTACGGGAATGCAGAGGAATATTTTCTAGCTGGCTGCTGGGAGGGGATCCAGGATTACCACTGAAAGATGGATCAGTCACCCCCAAACACGGCACAGTGATTCCAGGTGAGATATTCGGAAAGAAGCAAAGAAGCAGCTTCCGACAAATTAACTCAGACTCATTTTTTTTCTCTTGTAAAATCTGGCAACAAGCAAGAGCTTCGAAACTCTCCCCTGCATTTTTGCTAAGGTTTGTTAAATAAACTTGCACTCTGTTCTGGGTCTAAACCCTGCCTGGTGTTGGGACCCAGATTGAAGCCGGCAAGAGCAAACAAGCACCATGCCCAAACGAAGGGAGAGCAAAAAATTACTTCTTATATCTAGGTAAACCTCTGTGGCATCTCAAACCCTTTAGCAGTGTACAGTATTTATTTGAAGCATTAGTGGAGTATCACAAATGAGCATTAAGAGTGTTACGTAGCAGCACCGTAACTGAGATAACTTTTTGAACGTGAATATTAAAAAAAAATGTTCATTGAGTTGATTTTAGCTGATTGATTGTAATTCTTACAAAAGTGACTTTCAAATGTCTATCTGCAAGTCAAAGGAATGAGAATAAAGCCTAATTGCTTCAATTAATTGCAATATATAAGATAAGATCTAAATATTCATCAATTTCAAGTGTGTCCTCATCTGAAAAGTAAACATCTGGCATATTAAGTTATATTAAGGCGTTCAGTCTTCTTTACAGTAAGGTACGTTATACCCTACCTACTTTATGATAACCTGCCAGTGAGTTATATTAGAACCAATAGGTTATACTATGACCTACTGTAAATTTAACAGAACAGATTTTGTAGTACAATGAACAATATTTACAAATGTAGTTTTCACATCCTTACATAACGGATAACTAATATCTACATTAACTGATACATTCACAAAATTCCTTCTGCACCTACAAAAGCCAACAAACTTTGCCCCGTCTATGTCTAAAAAACGCTTAATACCTCCATTGCGTTTGTGTTCCCTGACACCAGTAAGAGCCAGACTAGGACGGGCTACGGATCTCAGCACAGAACTGCAACACTTCGTACTTTTCTATCTAGTTCAATAAGCAACTAGTTAGAAAGACAGAAATAACACAGCAGCTGTCAGTCATTGCAGAAGTCTCATCTCCTTTTCTCCTTTATATTTTCCAGCTAGATGCAATGACCCACCTGCCTGTCCCTACTCCAGAATTCTACTCCGGGCACTTCTTCTACATCTGCTACACCCAATATTGAAGATTTCTATAACGAGCAGAGCAGGAGTGCATTCAACTCTCACACAGGCCAATATTAAGATCACTCCTGTTCAAGAACCTTGCTGCATTCACGCAGCAACGGATCTAAGCCTATTGCACATTTTTTCATTACATGCAAGCTGCCATCTTGTAAGAAAGGAGGAATAAACATATGGATATGAAATATGTTGGAATAATCACTTTCTGCACTGATACTTGCCTGTCTGTGTAGACATCAGAGAACACATAATATCTAGCTTTCTACATGTTGTGTCATTTCACACCGCCTCCTATTTCACACGGAAAAGGCATTTGACTTTGTCTAATACAAGCTCAATTTCTCATAGATTTACCACCAAGAAGAATCCAGCTATATCTAAAGTAGTCCAATTTATTTCAGTAAAAATATTGTAAATCGAAGGTATGACATGTTAAAAGAGCATCAGCATTACAATGGCTAATGAAGATAAAAGTCACATAACTTGCTTGAGAGCACAGTTCACTATTTTTTCAAGGGAACAAGAAAAAAAAATGGGTCTAGCGTGCAGCAACTAAAAAGCTGTTGACTGCTTACACATTTAAGACTTACACTGTTCAGACTTAAAATGATATACATTTAGAAAATGTACGGACAGAACTTTATTAGAAACCACAAAAACATAGAATAACAAAGCACAACTTTTAAGAAACTCATTTTGCTTGTCTAAAGAAGAAATGGAGCCAAATAAACATGAAACAACAAAGCACAGATTTCTCTCCTAAGTGATTCAGGTATTCAGGCAAGAAAGAATTTGGGGAGAGGGAGAGAAGTAAGTGAAGAGCAGAGGCATTACTCTGTCTGTTCGCCTATATGATTAATAAGCAAATTATATATCATCACTTCTCCTCCAGCATTGCAGAAGCATATCTGGTCTTTTTGGGAATCTATCTTAGTATGCCAAGTAGCTGCCAAGACTTCCACACTCTCCATGCAGATGATTAAACTGGTCAAAATATTGTTATGTGAAAAATGAGTAAGTCAGAGGATAATGAATCTCTGGATTTTGAGTCGTCTGAAAAACCTTAGAAGAAATCTGTCAGCGTGGAACATGCTCAGGATGGGACGGAGCAGAGGAGAAGACAGGCAGGGGTCTCAAAAAACAGTCCTGCACCGTAGTGCTCAGAGGTTTGTACCACTTTGTAGCTTGAACCTATTCTGTTTTGTTCCTGTTTATTTTGTCTCCATTGAATAAATGTGGATGTGAAGCAAGAAAACAACAAATCTTTTATAAAAACCTACCCCTGCAACTGAGTGAGCTGACCAGTTTCATAGCATCTAGCTACCACCAAGAGTTTCCATTTGCATTTACCGTGCACCCTGTCTGGAAGGAGGAAGTCATGAATTTTAGTCACCGTTCTTCCCATGCCACATGGTACGAGCATGGCACATCCACTTCGCTGCTCACCTCACCTTTTCTCACATGAAAAATGGATAAGGTCTGCTGGCATCACAAGGATCTTGCTTTAATTAATTACCTCTTCTCGCAGCAGAGTGTTCAGCTCGTACTGCTATTATTATTACTGAAGTACAGATCCTCCACGCTAATGAGTATCCTGGAAAGATATGCAACTAAATGGCTAGATATAGGAGATACTTAATGTTGTCAGATGTTTTAATGAAAAATATAAAAGCTTTGAGTTGTACTTTGACCTGGGTGTGCTTTCGTTAATTAGAGCAAAGTATTGTGAAAGCCACGGAGGGGTGCAGCAGGAGCTCAGCTCTCAATCTGGTGCTCCTCATAGCAGAGGGACGGCCACAGCCAACGTCCGCGGCTCTGCCGAGCAAAGAGCAAAGCTAATAATTTCAATATTCATGGGCAATACTTTTCAAGTATTTTCATTTTTTCAAGTCTCCTCCTTCTCAAACCAATTAACCGCCTTTCTAGAGAGCCAAGCCACGCTTTGTCATATATACCTAACTTGGAAATAGATGCAAAAAATTCACTTGTTTCCCCTTTGTATTCGGAAGAGTGTTCCCCAGGACTGCTCTGTCTTTACGGGGATTTAAAAGCAAGAAATCTTCCCGAATGCAGAGTTACCGGAAACACATTTTGATCTGTAAATACTACCCTTAAAAACAAAATCCTCCAAACCTACATTTATAGGCTTATTTTCATGATGACAGTTTCGCTACATTTGTTGAATTGTAAACCATGTAAAGCTCAGCAATAAAACGTCTGCAATCTGTAGCGGTAATGGGAGGCATGTCTCATAAACAAGATAAGTTGTTTCTTGCCAATATTGTTACACTTCATAAATACGAACTCAAGTCTGTTTTGCGTTTCCTAGATCAGTAGCAGACTTTTATTTTAATTAAACACAACATATAAAATATTCATTTAAAAAACAAACATCATTGTTTTAAAGACATTATACTAAATGAAATTATAGTGCTTTTGCCTATAAAGTTCTTGCACAAAAGAACAATTCTGAATTCTGAGTGGATTGAGACAGCACAAGTGTCCATCAAAAACCTATAGTAGGAAGATGGTAGCTGCCCTATGAATAAATAAACTATTTATATTTCCTGATAATGTAAGTGCTTATATGAACTCATTCCAATTCCCAAAGACGACTCATTTCAGCTGTGGTTGTAATTAAGAAACTACATCACATGGCAGTGAGGAAGATGCTGCCAGTCCCATTTTATGCAGCAGAACTACTAAGTGTTTCACTTCACACTGACATAATTTATAGTCTCATTTCATTAGACTAATGCTGGATATCTTTGATAGAGCCATCTTTGACAGTCTCTATCCCAAAGTACTTTAGTTTTTGAAACCTACCCTTTTGAGCATAGCTTGACCAGGATCCCGGACTACGATCACAATACATATCAGCTAGATCCTCATTCAATAAAAATGCTATTTCTAGTTTAGTAACACAAACCCAGCTTCTGGATTTAGCATGGAATCCAAACACATTTCTTCTGACATGAGCCTCAGAGATGGTAAAATTACAGAAATCAAGTTTTTAAATCAAGTTTTTAAATCAGTAAAGAGGAATTTTAGGAACTGAGAAGAAACTAGCCAGAAGCATCTGAATACCGATTTGTGCTATAGAACCAGGAACCCATAACCATGGCCTGGGAGGCAGCAGCCATCTACAAAAAGTCTCCTGCGTGGCCAGCATGGAAAAGTGTATCGCTCGGTTGTAGATCTACCAAAACAGCCAGCACCAGGAATTCACTGTGTTACAGGAATAGGCAGGAATTGACTTCAGAAACTCCTTAGCTGATAGCAATAGCTTGGTCGCATCACATCACTCTTCTGTGCCTTTAAATAAAAGTTTTAAAGTAACTGAAATTACTCAATTATGGTTTTAAGTGTTACACATTACCACGTTGCCTTGTTTATTACTAAAGCCATTTAAACAGATTTCAGAAAGTAGACTTGGGCTGTCAACATCTGTACCGAATTCATAATCTTCTCAGGTCACTGCCTGAAACAACTCTGCAAAACAGACCGGTAGCCAGAGCTTGTTCCAGACCGGCCAAAGCTTTATGGTGATTTAATTCCATCCTACTACTCCAGGAGGAAACTGGAAGGAAAAGAATAGGCAAGAAGCAGCATAAAATTTCAGGCTTCTATGGAATTTCGGCAGAGCAGAAATGGAAATATGAAATAATAGGAAAAATTAAAGTCTTGAGATGTCCCTGTGTCTTGGGTCACTGAAAACCAAGATGTGCCTCCAACACATATTCTACGAGTAAGTTTCCAGAAAGGAGGTCCTCAATCAGCCCCAGATTCAAGAAGATGAAGAAAAGATGCAATAAAATCCCTGTCCTGTCAGGCTAGACAACCTGGCACCTCGTGCAGTCCTGGAGTCCTCCAGCTTTGGTGCAGGATATGTGAACTATTTATTTTTGGATGGTAAAACAAGCGTAACAGTCAATAGACTGAATGGGGAGCACATTCTCAAAGGGCACCTTCAGAGACTTCTTTCCTCAGGCCATTCTTCTCTAGGATTTGCCATGTTTCAAGCCTTAAAGCCATCTTTTTCACAAGAAAAAGATGAAAAGATGAAAAAGATGGGTTTAAGGCTTGAAACACGTCATTTTCACAAGAAAAAGATGAATAAGAAAATGCATAAAACCCTGACCATCATCTTCACTCTAAGTGTGATGGCTGATAACAGCTACATTCATTTCACACAGCCATATGTGCAAAAAGAGCATGAAACATCCTTTCCTTTATATGCTCATCTACAGCGTGATTCATCTCAGCTCATTTTTTTTCAGTTTATAAAGTTTTAATAACTGTTTCTAATAAGCAAGATTACAGTTTTTCAATTTAAAAAAAAAAAAACAACAACTTTCAGATTTCCTCCTATTTTCTGCAAATGAACTGGTTTTATTAAAAGTAGAACTGACAATTGCAGTTTGGCAAGAGGTTTGATGCTTTTAGCTTATATATACTTCTCCTAATCTCTTAATTTGGCAAGGCATATACTTGCATTCCAAATTGCTCTTAGTACCTCTACTGATTCATTATACACAGAAATGGTGCAAGAGTGAAGTCATTTTAGCAGGTTTTATAATATTGTAGCATTCCTACATTAAATATTCCATTATAAAAGACAAACCGCTTTGGGAATATTTCTATTCCCAGCTGATTTACATTAAAATAAACAGGAGGTAATTTATATAAATGAATTGCAGGAATAAACAACTGGCACTAATCAAACCAACTATTGTACAGGGTGGGGATGGGGAGAGGGGATTAATTGCACTTCCAGATTGAGGAGGAATCTATGAAGTAGGACTCCTGCCTGTCTCCTATACTTAAGCGTATCAAGAAGCAACTTCAGCCCTGGCACAAACGCTTCAAACTCCTCAAGAGAGATCTGAATAAGACGGATAACTATTTAGTGAACTGATTTGGTCACTGCTTCCTGTGAGCCTGAGTTATCAGACTTGATGTTTTAATCACACAGTCCTTTATTTTTATAAAAAGTGCAAAATTTAAAATTACTAAATTAGACTCAATACATAGGTACTCAATACATCAGTGAACTGGTCAGTAATTGCCCTTCATAGGGACTCCCAGTGTAGGCTGTTTCCTGATCAGTATTTTCCTCTAATGAAAAACGTCTAATGTTTTCAGATTTTGAGACAACAGAGCTATAAAAGCTGTCAATTCAGTCCCTTCCGTAGCCCATGAGCTGTAAAATCACCAGATGGATCCTCTTTGCTTACCCTAAAACCTGAACGAGCTTTCTTCATAATAAATCACGAGCCGTGCCGGCTCTGAAAGGACGGAGGCACATCAATTCATTTTGCACTTCAGCGGGCTATAACCAAATTCCTGTTTTCTCTCTCCTCCTTTCAATACGTCCAAAGCTGGTGCCGGTGGAGGGGAGCGAGGACGGATAACCCCCCTGGCTGGTAGGCTGTGGGAACAGGGAATGCAGAGGGCAGGAGGTCCGGTCTCGTAGGACCACATGTCCATCAGCAAGGCAATATTAGACTTGTATTTGGCTGAGAAACACAGAATTTCAGGCCCGGTAGCTCCAAAGAGGGACTAATACATCGCAATGCAAAGCGGCTGAATCCAGACGCCTAATACTTCTGCACATTTTTTTCATCTCACAGAGCTTTAGAGAGTCCCCACCTTCTCTAATAAAAGTCTGAACAAAAGCTGGGTTTCTCAAAGCAAGGATTTGGGTTGGCTTTGGAGGACATTTTGTATCGTCAAAGTCTTTCTGTTCTCCTAAGCAAATACGATCTCCCGAGTTTCTCATTCTCAGATGTCTAGTTTTTTCCATACTAACCAGAAAAGTCTGTTTCTTGATTGGATATCATATTCTTTACAAGCCGTAAATATTTGCATCATGTGAAAGGAGTGACTCACCAAAGATATTTAATTACAGAGTAAACTGAGAGGATTATTTTGTGTGGCCACATGTAGTTCAGATGCAGGTCTCCTCCACAGCACAGACTGTGGCCATCACCACCTTAATTCATGTCTCCAGCAAGGCAAGAGTGGGACCAGGTTAAGGTCCCTTACTGCCCTCACCGCAGAGTTTGATGTTTTCTTTCTGCAGCCTAAAATAAAATGCATACTGAAGCTACCGGGAGGACGTGTGCAAGAACTGGACCACACACCGCTCAACCAGGCCAAACGGAAGCCCAGCTGAAAGCAGCTCTGTGAACATACACAGACCGCGAAAAATCCCTCTGTATTTTTGCAATACAAAAGGTGCAGTTACACCACATTACAGATAAGGTACATTATGCTAATCTCAGTATTAAGAAAACGGAGCAATCCGTTAGCAGATAGTACGCTGATTGTAGAGTGGCTGTCCCTACAGTAAATGCTGATACAACCCAGTTAACACCTTTGCTGAAGGAGTTTGGCAGAGACAGCTATAGTGAAGTGCTACAGAGCCTTCAATTTTCCCTATTCAGTCCAGCAGTATCGTGCTTATGCTGATATAATCAAATTGGAATAAATTACTCCTTTTTTAATGATTGTTATTTATCTTGAGTGGCTGGGAACTATGTTTTTGCCGATCTGAATGAATTGCTATTCTAAATAACAACTAAATTAACTCTGGTATTTTGATTAGCATGGTAAGAGCCTTGAGCTGTTTATTTTATAATCATTCAAATAACGTTTTTACTCAACAGCTTTATCATAATGTTTTCATAAGCTAGAACTTGCATAGCATTTAGCAAATCGAGAAAACCGCACCAATACCAATACCAACACTAGAACACAATCCGTAGCTAGAAATGCAATGTTACCCCATTTTACAGATGGAAATGCAAGCAGTACGTTGAAAAACTTCTGCACAGCCACATAGAAAGTTATTGGCAGAAAGTATATAACAATTATTCCCGTAAAAGTTAAGGGTATGTTTAATAGGGACTATGTAAACCATCTACATTAAATTAAGGATGTTCGTAATTACTGTGATGACTCAAGGAATGTTTCAGCAGGTGTTGAAGCAGAGTCACACCTACTGAATAGGAATGGGAATATGAAATTGCCTTTTTATTATTGTACTAGTTAGGCAAACAGCCATTTAGAAAAATATATACTAAAAGTTTCTGCCAAGTTAAATACTTTCTAACATATTAACTGATATTAAAAATGCTTAAGCAAATCCCCAGGTATATTTATTTTTCTCAAACGTGTACGATATGCCTCAAACATACTGTACGATCCTAATAAACAGTTACATACCTTCTGTTACAAATATATTAAAGCACGGAGCCTACAACAGGATGTACCTGAGTGTAGGATGCTGTGCACGTATTCGGGAAGGGAGGGAGCGTGTCTTACGATTGCTTCGCTCTGCCGTTAGGAGCGATGAAAACCTCTCACCGGGTTCGGCTGGGGTCCCTGGAGCCAGTAATTCTCAACGTCGGAGACATGGGTTCAAGGAGCACCACTGATATTTTTCAGCTGGACCAAAGTCCAGCTCAGCAACATTTTCCAAAGTTAAAAAATTTACTTCCATCAATTCTAAATATATGTAGAGCTAAATATAGTAAACCTCAAGTTGAAAAATCACGGCTAAAGCTAACATACACTTAGTCTCAGTCTGTGCACCAGCTGTGGATAAAAATGTGCTGAAAAGTAGAACATTTTGTCTCTTTTCATTTATCAAACATTCAGTTGCAAACACACAGTCATCTGTTTAAGAAGAGCTGAGAATCTGTTAAAATTATTCATTTGATGGTTTTGTAAATTTAAATCACAATTTTCTCTGGAATTTAAATTCTCAGGTAACTTTTTATGGGTAATGCTTTCAATCAAAAAACTTTGGTTACTGAAGGTCTTTTTTTAAATGTACTTAGACATTTTGGCAACAATTTTTCCTTTATTTGTTCAAATAAGGAATTAATTAATATACGCAATGTCATTTTGCAAGCCAGTTGTAAAACACGTATCTGCATCATGCCTGCAGATTAATGAATCAACCCAACTGCTAGTATAAATTCAGATATTATTTTATCTCTTTTTTTCTATACGTTGTCACATACGACTAGCCAAAAATCACAGGTAGCGTGGATTGCTAATATGTTGTCAACTTTGACATTTCCATCTTTCACAAGGAAGGATCTACATGTTTAAACAATTAATTACGTCCCTAAATGAATCTGCATCATCAGGAAAAAGGCAATGCAGGACCCAGGTGGACTCCAGATGAAAGGTTGAAGCAGACCTAGGACTTTATCTTTTATTTCCTTTTCTACCTGTAAGAACAATAAAGGATGGTTCAGGGGTCCATCGAACTGGTGATTCTTTGTAAACTAAATAAAATTTTCACCGTCTAGAACACAGATGTCTATATCTGAGCTAATCCTGTGGACTCTCTTTAAGGCCATGAGAAAGAAATATGTTTACTTCTCCTCCCTGAACTCTCCTATTCCCTCACTGGCTGTGTCCCATTCCAAGCCCAGTCCTAATCCTCCTCCTGATCACTCTTTTTCTCTTGCTTGCAAATTCCCTGAAGATTTTATTCCACTCTTCTTTCCTCTCATGGTGCAAACACATATTTAGCCTCTGCCATCTTAAAAACGCCTGATGCTACCCATGGTCCTCCCATTGCCCTTTCTCCTTTTTCCCCCTTTTTTCTGAGTTCTCTGGAGCTGCTTTGCCGTCTCTCCCTGGGGTCCCTTCCCCCTAACTCTCTTCCAGATCTCCTCCCTCCACTTCCCTCCCCTCGGACTTCTTCAGCTCTGCTAAAGAACCACCTTCCAAGGACAGGAACATTGCAAATCTCCTTTACTTCTTCTTAAACTCAAAAACCAGTACGACTTCATCTTTTTTAAAACCACCAATTGCCTAATTTCCTTGCCAGTTTGTTTTTTTTCCCCCTGACCTTAGCTTCCAAGGCTCCATCACCTTTTTTCTCCTCTCCATTCTCTCTAGGGGAGGATGGACCTTCAAGACACCCCTACACTACATTTTCCGTAAGCAGCTTTGACATATCTTTACATTTGAGGACACCAGCCCACTCAACTACCTCCTCATCCTCTCTCAAATGCTTCCTAAAAACTCATGGCTTTCCTGGTGACAGGAAAAGAGTTCATCAAAGTGCTGGCACTGAGTTGCTCTGCGAGTGAACCTCCTACGCCCCGGGATAAAAATAAACAACAACAGTCAGAAATATTGCTAAGAAACCATATGCTTCAGATTTTTGGCTATCACCAAAAGAATGGGAATCGTTGGTACTCTGGGTCCCTGAGAATCAAACCACACATAAAGTAAAAATAATAACAATAAATCTTTCAGATAGGTTTGAAGTATAGACAATCTGATGAAGTGCATTGGCTCTATTTTTTAATTCTTAGCAAACTATTTTAGATTGTTAAAGTGTCTGTTACGTTATTTTTCCTCCCAACTCACAGCCCCAGACAGCTGGAGGTGTTTAAAGAAAAAAGTAATGTGCATTTTTCCACAATATGTAGAATTCCTATTCTTATATTAGTTTTTATTCTTAGAAGCTCGTGCTGAAATTTGAGTTCCACTGCAATGCTCCCACTAATTGCCTTGAATAATTCAAATTTTACCACTCTCAAGGGCACAACTGGAGCCAGACTGTTATAAGCCATATTTGTTACTCTGGAGCCAACAAAATAAGTATGCTTTATGCTGTAGAGCACGCTGAGCTTAAGTTACATTATTTTGTTTGTTTCGAATTTAGACAAGTGAAAAAAAAACCCACAGTGGATTGGCTTGTCAAAGGAGCCTACCAATAAACACAGAACAAGCCAAATTTTACTTTTAAAGCAGCAGGAATACGTCAAAATCACAGTGTAACCCTGAAAATTGTACTTTGCTGAACAAAATTAGAAAAGGCCTAAACTGTGGGATCTCTCTATTTTTGGCTCAAGAGAGAAATTCTGAAGCTGCTGCTGATTTGAAATGGGTCCTGAAGAGAAGGAAGGAAATTAGACTTTTTTTTAACTTACAAAATTGTCTTGCCTGTGTAATAACACTGAGCATGACTGTCACTCTGAAGACATATTAGCTCATTTAGGTAATTAGTGTGAGCAGCATGTTTCCCTGCTTATTCCATTCAATTATAGGGTGCTCACTTTGTCATTACTGGAGTATCTTAATGTGACTTGTAATTAGTGTAATTACAATCCAATGTTAATTATATCTGCCACTTAGACATAATTTTATATAGTAATGGTCTTATTCTCAATAACCTTATTATGTTGTTTATTCAAACAGGAATTTAGCCTTCTTTCATGCGTCAAATATGGAGATTACAAAAAGTACTGCCTGTCATTTCTGTAGTTATGACTAGGGGATCTTTGCATTGCAAAATCATATTTGGGGCAATCAATGAATGGAGAAAACCAAATTATAGAGACTGATTATTAGAGACATGCTGAACTAACAAAAATAATTTGCACAGGAGGCACATTAAGACATACGCTGGTTCATGAGTGCCGCAGAGAGAGAGGTCGGTGTCCATAAGTTAACAAGAGAACAAGAGACTGCAATATAGAAAGTATATATGGTGCTGTACATAATTCTAGTGGTGGTATTACTGTTTCTCTCATTTGCAGGGTAATAAAACAGCAAGACTAGATGTGCCAAATAATGTCCTGGCGAAAGCGTCTCAGTGGCAATGACACCTTTTAGCACAGGGTTCATGCATCTGATACGGGGGTTTAGTTTTTCAACAGCGTTTTTGGGGGTACGGCCACACCGCGGGTTTAGTTCAGACAAGGAGCAGGGTTTTGCACAGTTTTCCCTCCTGCCTGAGCTTTGCTTCACCTTGTGGGGTTGGACTTCTTCTGGATGAAGCAAAAGTGAAGGACGTGCCCCAGGAAAACCCCGACGCGCTGGTAAAAGATGCTCTCCTGCAGCACCAGACCACAACGAGTCAGAATAAAAAGCCACCAAACACAGCCAGAGGGTTCTCAGCACCATCTTGCTCTACAGATCTGCTCCCACTGGGCCCCCCCACTTGCTGCTACAGCCATAAGCTCATTAGTAAAGACGGAGTCATTCTGTAAAATAAGGTTTTCTAGGAATTAGCCCCAGACTGGAATAAACTGTTCCTGGAAGTAAAGAGTGCTCCAGACCCAAATCACACCCTGCCCCATGTGTTCTTACCTACTATCTCTAACATACACAGTAACATATATTTAGATTAATAAAAATTAAAACAGCTAGTTAAAACAACGCACATATTTCTCCTTCCACAGAGGCCCAAAAGGACAAGTAACACATGACAAATATTAGTCATGTTATTTAATGCACTCTTCAGAGTGGCATAAGAACCGGAGGAGAGGAGAAGGGAATTTGGCAGCTCTCTGGGAGATGGAAACCAAGATCCCCCCTAATCCATGTCTTTTACTCAGAGTCTGAAAAGGGTTTCAAGCTTTGAGCTCACTCTTTGGGGGCTAATGAATCAGTCAGATTTCCATGGCTCAGGGTGATGGCCCAAGACAGCTGGCAGCTTTCCTTGAGCTTAAGAAAATCAAGAAGTTTCAAAATGAAAGCAGAGAGTCAGTGAAAATAAAACTAAATCAGGGGCACGTATACCGAAGAATGGTGTTATCGCAAGCCCAGCTGGATAACCAGGAAGCCTTCTCCAGTACTGAAGAGAGGCTTAAGGAGCAAAATCCCGTGTTGCGAGCTAAGCCCTCTCCTTTGCCCTCTGCTGCTGAGACGCCTTTCTCCCAGGTCCGTGCGGTTCTCCATGCCGCCGATCTCCGCCTGTTACCAGACATGCAATGCAAATTCAAAGGTTTGTTCTTGCTCATCTTCCCAGCTATCGCCTTTTGGAAAACATGTGGGCACAGGCACGTTCCCGCCTGAGCTACTGAAGCAAATGCTGCTTCTGCCTTAGGCCCCTCTGAGTGGCAACGAAGCTCTCTGGTTTTTCTCAGGATCATGCGTAGCTTTTAAACTATTTTAGCAGTCTCGCATGCAAGACATCGCCTTAGCCTCTTTACGTTTCTTCCACATAAAATGGAATTATTTTTACTACTAAATCTGTTGCATTAAGTGGATATGAAATCTGCTTAGATTTACTTTAAAACTGTCAGGCATCCTAGAATCACTCTATTGAAAAAAGAAATCAAATTTAAGATATTTATCGATATTTTAAAAATGCTCCAAAGGAAAAACAAAAATACTTTTTTTCTTGTTGTTTCAGTGCTCGCACAGAACACATCTGGATTATCACGATTTTATAATCTTAGGGTTATTTTAACAAGATAGTTCCTATTACCTGTGACTAAAAGAACTTCATATATGAAAGTATCTCAAATACAACAAATAACGTAGTGCACAGCATTGTTTAAGTAGATACCTTAGCATTATGCAATCAAATATATCACTTGGTTATACAATAACTATAATCTATCCTTCATGCTATATAAATCTTACTGGTACTTCTGCATAAATAGTGATTTCTCACTGGCTGCCAATTAAATCATGTTTCTGCCAATAACATTCAGTAAATTGACAGGCCTACCTGTTTTACTTGCTTTTTTTTTTTTTTAAAAAACTCAAAGTCCATCTCCTAATAGCAGGCAGTGAATTTACAGTTCTCCAGCGATTAAAGTCACTGAGCTCTCAGTCCTGTGCATTATAACACCACACGGGACCACTGTAATCGCCTTGAAAAGAGCCGCCTGTTGCATTTTATTGCTTAAATACAGTCAGCAGGGGTATCTCTGGAATGTGCAGTCGAACCAAGGCTGCTCATTAACTATTAACCAGCAGCTATCCTAACAACGTTGTTCCACTTTGGACCTGATCCGTCTGTACCTGCAAGGACACAGCAGGGAGAGCAGGTCCACTGTGTAAGAAACATCACTTGGCTTTTACCACCTTGCTGTCCTGTTAAAACAGTGCAAAGTTATGTGTGATAAGAGGTTAGTTCCCTACCTTTTAGCATTTTTTACAAACAAAGCACTGTTACTGGCCACTACAGCTATAGGTGAATGATGCTTGAAAATGAATTCAAGATGACTGGAAACAGAGAAGTCTATCCTAGCTCTTGATACATATTCTTAACCCTAGGACAGACCGGGAGCTGGTTACACCTCCATGAATCATTTCCTACCTGGATTTGCTTGTTTTCCTTGGAGAGGTCAGTAGTGACCACGGAGGAGCCCGTTGCAGCGGTTACGTTGCCTGCTCAGGAGGGATTTCCCGGGGAATCTCCAGGACGGGTTTCTGTCTTCCACAGAGCTCCCCAAACAGCAGGGTTTGCCCACCCTGGAGTCACAGGAATCAGGCTGGAGGAGGTGGCCAAAGATGATGGGGTCCGTTCAGCTGGTCCAAGGAGGGATCAAGGTCCACCACGGTGCTTCTCAGAAAGGTTTCCTCAGATACTGTCCTGAGACTTCCAGGGAAGAACTTTTCACAGTCTCTGTAGGGAATTTATTCCAGTACTTAACCAGCTTAATATTAGAAATGGTTCCCTCATTTTTTAACCAACTCTTCCCTGCTGTGATTTTTTGATATCATTACTCTTCTTCTATCACAAGGGGCATAGAGAATAGACTGCTTCGCTTCTTCTCGCAGCAGCCTTTTCCATGTTTGAAGACTGTATTACTGTCATTGGGCATCCTGAAGCTAGAGGAGAAAACAGTTGCAAGGACTAGATCTGGGAAATAAGCTCAGCCTCTTCATTCTTAGGCTCTTCCCATTCATTCCTGCAGGCTTCCCTCTTAGACACCTTCTGCACCCAGTACTCTTCCACAGCGACGTGTTGCAATGCCACGGTCCTTATTGCAGCAAAGATTGCATTGATTTGTCTCCTCAGCATCACGATAGCTCCTGAGCCATCCATGTCCCTGATCCCGGAGCGAAGGATGAAAAACTACAGCTGGAATATCATCAGCAGGACATCTATGGAGGCATCCAGCAAACACAGAGAGCTGCCAGGGAGCTCACAGGCAACCAGAACAAAGTTACCTGGAGCACAACTGCCAGTCTGAAGCTGGGCTATGACGAAGACAAACGACAGCGACGCTCCGTCAGCGGTCAGACACCCTGACAAACAGGCTGCATCTGAGCACCAAATTCCTGTCTTCTCGTACAGCTTCACAGGAACCATAACGTCAAGTCCAAAACAAGTGATGAATTACGTCAATTATTGTACTGCAGACATACAAGTCACACTAATGCACAGCAAATACAGCACTCCTTTAATTACACTTACAGACATGTACATTTGTTTTTCCTAGTAATCAAAATGTTCTGTTGTACTTAATACTGTTATCTGTATGCTTTGGTTAAGTGCAATTTAATTTGCTTTCTTAAGAAAGCTGGGTATAATTTAAAATGAAAAATATATCTCTTTGGCTGATATTCTTTTTCTAATGCTATTGCTTTCTATGACTGCAGATCTAGAACGCAGTAATTTCTCCTGAGTTTGTTCACAAAGTTTCTAGAAGGTACTGCTGTTCGAAAGCCTGAGAAAACACTTATTTGTGACCGGTTCAGGAAAATCGCCTGGTTGCTAAAGCACTTAATGCGATAAATGAGGTACCTGAAGCATTTGCAAGGCAAAGGAGCTTTCACAAGGAAAGCAGAGGTTGCACTAGGGTACCCCCTTGGCTGCACTGCTCACAGCCGATGGGCTGTAATTAATTCAAGCACAGCTGAAGGAACTCCCCTCGATCCTTCTAAGATGAAAAGTTCCCCTACAACAGGGGAAACATTTTAGGATGTTCCACAGATGGGAAAAAAAAATCGCAGTGGTGAGGGAAGCAGCTCAGTCCCACATCCACCTGCACAGGGAACCGGAGACCCTTTTTACTCATTATTTCTTTAATGCAGCTCCCAGCCGCACGTGGGAAGGTCTGCAAATATAAGTTTGGTCTGTCATTAACGTTATTGTTATTTGACTTGTCACAGCACAGAAAAAATTTCTTCCCTGTGGGAAATTATTATATTCCTTCTCTGCGTACTGTCCGCTCTGCAGCCACAACCCATCCGGAATCGGCTCGCCCAGAATGATCAAGGATGGAAAAAGTTCCAGGAAGGAGAAGTATTTCAGCACACATTCAGGGATGAAATACTGCAGGCTGTAGTACTGACTACCACACATCCTACACAAACCAGGAAGATATCCAGACCAAGAGCTTTAAACCACAGTTTGGCTGACTTGCATTTCTAGAGAAAAGAGATTTTTTTGTAAACAGCACGAGCCAACAGCGGGCTCTTACAGACTCTCAAAGAATGTCCTCGCTCGTGTTTGCTCTCCAGTGAACAACTCATTTCAAAACGCGCTCTCCCCGACGGCTTGCCAACAGCAGACTTTCTCCATCTCACGATGTCACAGAAACGGGGATATTGTGAAAGCGTTCACAAGAGATGACCTGTTTTAATCTCAGCTGTCATTTCCAATACTGTTGAAGTTTATGCAGTCTCTCTAGGAAGGATGGAGCAATGTTTAAACATTATCCACTCCCTTCCTGTAAATTCTTATACTGTTTTTATTCCTGGTCTCAAGCTGGAGAATCTCAAACTGAATCTGAGATCCTGTTCTCCCCTCTATGACTCATTAGTGGAGCACAGAAATAATAATGCCAATATTCACTTAAAAGAGGTTACGGTCTGGTCCAGATTCACAAACTTTCATGTTTTCTTAGTTCAAGAACTGGAATTTCCCCAGCCCATCTTTCATGCACAGGTTTAATTTTTTTCAGACTATGGAAACACTGTTCCAAAGCAGATTTTTGCTTAATATGAAAGCCGATGCTGTTCAAACCCAAATACCAATATTATCTCATACCAAACAAATTCAGACACTATGTCAGAAACCAGCTATCTTGCAGGATTAGCAATTTACAGGCAGGGAAAGAGTCACCTCGAGCATTCAAAGAGCAGCAGCAAGTTAGAGAGAAGTTGCTCCTGGCCCTCAGCTGTGAGCTGGAGACCCATGCTGCACAGGAGCAGATCGAGCCATGCAGTATTTTTCATCTTCCCCTCCACCAGCTCTGCTCGAATCGCCCTGGATACCCAGATGCTGCTCCAGCCTGCAGATTTTTCTCGGATTCAAGGAAACCCAAACCTTGCAAAATAATAAACATCACAAAGCCTCATGGTATAGAAACAGAAACAGAAAACCGAGGGAGGAAGGTGGTGCCGTTAATTCAGAATAAACCCTCTTCCTCCCACAGAAGGTGTCTCAAAAACCACGGAGTTAATGAATTAAGTCTGCATTTGTAATGAGGTTAAATGAAGCAAGTCTGGGTCACTACTATGAACATTTCACACTATTTTAATAACAAAAAGGTAAACTTTCAAACGGAAAATTTACAAAGGGCAGTGGGATATGTAACTCCCATTAACTAACAGCTTCAGGTACCTAAAAATCTTTGCAAATCTCTTACAATACCCATTTTTAGCCAAATAGTTGGAAAGGGAATTTACTTCATTACCAAATCTTTTGCTTTGCATGTTGAGAAGCTGCTTTTCATTCAGGTATCATAGCTGCACGTGGTTAACAGGCCTTAATAATGTAAAACCGCAAAAGAGGGACAACGATATCCTGCCTATATGATAGGTGTCAGCACAGTGTAATGTGAAGAACCTAAAGCGCTGCACTACGCCGTCCTTTACGCCCGTAGTTGCATTTATGATGTGTCAACGTCAACCAGCCTAGTAGGGCTTTGTATTTCATTAAAACCTTACCGTGGCCCCAGGGGTTTGCAGCCCAAAATGCACTGCCTACATCAACGGCCTTAACGCCACATGTTAAGGACGCACGGCTGACAAGGATGGACCCTTTCCGAATACGCCACGAGCATCTTACTCTTTCAGTTTTGTTTTTATACCGATATTTTCCTCATCTTGTGTGCTTAAGCTCCAAGCAACTCATCTACATTTCTCCACGACAACTCCCCAGCTCTTCCGAGAGCACATCGAGGCAAATGCTATCATAGCCAAGGAAGAAAGCAGCACTCTGAATTTAAATCAGCGTAGTTTAAGCCCTCTGGCAAACAAGACCTCAGCTGCAGGCTCTCCTCTGCGTCGCTGCTTCCCAGCCATTGCCACCCTCGCGTGAAAGAGCCCCTCCTGCCACGCGTGATCGTGATTTCTGCGGCTCGAGTACCTGTGAACCCATTTGCGCAGCTGGTGAATTTGCCCCACTTGCTATTATTAAAACCTATACAAGAAAGGCACAGACACAGAATTCCTTTCTTTTTTGTTGTGGGTTTTTTCGCCTGGCAAACAAAACGCTGCCAGAATACTATATGGCTGCAATACTCTAACCTAGGGTTTAACTCAGCCAGCTGACACAATCTAAAATTACAACTTGTGATCTCAGCACCAGGATTTTAACATGTGCTAGTTAACCTCTGTTAAAAATTCTCCTGTTTTCCCTCGTGGCTGCAGGGACGTATGTTTTCCCACAATGTGCAGCCATGGTAGAAAAGTAAGAGCCCTCCTGGTCTGCAGCCCAGCCACCTGAACTGCCCGCCTGAATCCCCTTCTCTGTCCTAAGAGGAAGGGATAATATAATTAATACATATACAGTTATGCATAATTAATAATGTAACAAAAGCTTTCTCCTCTGAAAAGCAACAGTTAGATATCCAAGCTCTCTGTCAGGCCATAATACAGTTTGTAAAGCACTTTGCAATATGCACAATTTCAATTTTCCAGCAGAGACCAAAACAAATTAGCAGCCTTGTATTCCTCTGTGCTTTGATAATAATTTGCTTCCAGTTCTGTGTCGCTGATCAGGGTTAGTGTAATGAGGGGCAGGAAATAGTAACATCCTAATTAAACTGGGGTGTATAGGAAGTAAACCATAAATCAGCTAGTTAGCTGGAGCTCAGTGGGCAGTATTCCTCCCATGTGCTGAAAAGAAATGAATTTTAAAAAAATAGTAATAAATTAAAGGCCAAAGTAGAAACAGAAAGAGAATTGCTTTGACTTGCATCGTATTTGCCCAAGTTCTTTTTCAAAATCTTTTCCAAGACCACATGCTGTTAGTTAGTACGTACGGGTTCCCAGATGCACAGAGAACAGTGCGTTCATCCCCAGACTTAAAGATCTACTTTCTTGTTTGGGGGACCAAAAAGATGATGCACAAGTTGCATTCTCCTTTATGAAATTAAGCTACTTTAAATTTACAACAACCCCTGTACATTTATGGATCAAGAAATAACTGGCCTCAGCAACGAAACCTATAACCAAGAATAGCAGCATCAGCAAAACTGTACTTTTTACTAAGTTCACCTGCAGCACTTATAGAAAAATATATTTTCTATACAGATTATGCCCTACCTGCACAAGGAAGTCTCTGTACACTCCTGTAGTTACATAGGCAGAGCCCCCAAAGTAGAAGCAGCAAATGCTTATGGAAGGAGTTTTTCTGCTGGCTTAGTAACATCAGCTTTTAGGAACATAAGCGAAGCGGACAAGAGTTCCTTGGTCAGGGTAGCTGCATCCACATCACAGGCTTTTGCATAGTGATATCATCTAGAGGCATGAATTTTTCACAACTGGAGCAAACACAGCTATGCCAGCAAAACTCTGTAATGAGGCCACATTTCAGTCTTCTCGCAGCACAAGGGAAACCTGTGCATGCCTATCGTTGGGAGGGAGAAAGAACAAACCCAGAGCGCCAAAATGTTTCAGGAGAATCAGTCCCTTATATTTTGGGATTTCCAGATGCTTGGCCAGAGAAAATTTTTATTTTCTTAAGATTATTTCCACAGGAAAGTTATCACACAAGCCCCAGATCCAGAACTGTAAATGCGTTCATGCAGCACTTTTGGCACACATACGGGTACCTTCAGGATCAGGACTTCATCATTGCCACATTCAGGCTTTTCCCATATTGCCTCCAGTTATTACACTTGTTTTATTTGGATATAAACTTGCTTAGGTGGCTTACATCAAAAATTGTGCTGAAATAACTGTCAATAGTATCAGTAGGAATAACACCAAGTATCAATGGGAAGATCATATATCTTCACAGTCATTCAAGAAAAATAACATTTAAAACCAAATTGAAAACCGCATCTCTTTCCACCACAGAAAGACTTTTTGGGGACCTGCAGAACATTATGGGTTTTTCCAGCTTGACTTGATAACCCCTATTTGACTCTGAGACCTACACATGAGGATTGCTGTGCCCATGCCATTTCACCATCGTAACTGGTTTCTCTTCATCCTTACCTAAGTTTTCAGCCTTATCAATGAACAAAATCAGTTAAAGTTTTTGAAGCTACTTGAACATGAAAAAGAGTTAAGTGTATTTAAGTAAACACAAGAAAAGCTGAAACATCTCACAGTCCAGAAGACCTCTGCAATGAGGTTCCAGAAGCCCAATGTATCACTGCTCTACATGACAGAGATTGGGGATGATATCCTAAAAAATCCCCTGCTGTGATGCATTAATGTTAAATCTCCAGCAGAGCGTTTGCCCTGATCTATCAGGGAGGCAGTCTGAACACAGCCTTCATACGTTTATCTGATATTAAGATCTATTTATTTCAAAACTGATTTTGTAGCTTCAAGTATTACATGGTATTTCTTCCAAATAAATAGCATATCTGGTGCTAATAAATCCCCTGGGTTGCAGTCACTGGCATTGGCAGAGCAGGTCTAATACCTGACGTAAATAATACATACAAGATGTTCTCTTAAATCAAGTGTTAGACCATGATATTAAGACTCCTGCCTGAGGGCTCTAAACCCCTATGTAATATTCATTATAATTACTTCATTAAGCCTGCTTCTTTAGTGCCTTTACACCAAAGCAATATCACTGAAGGAATTTGAAGGAATCACCTAATAATACTAAGGTAAGTCACAGTAGGGTTGGGACCTCTGTTTCTGAACATCCCCGTAAATGTCCTTCAGAACCAGTTAACGACAGACCCCAGCCCCAAAGAGCTGAAAGCTTTGGGCTTCAGGCCTCATCCATTACATCGGGTTTATGATCAGAGGCTGATGGTGTGAAGTGCTGAACATTCATTTCAAACAGCTTCATGTTGAGCCAAACACGGCTACTGCAATGTGCCCCCAGCAGAAGCAGGAGGACTTACTCAAACTCCCTGGAGGTGTTTAAAGAACGGATGGATGTGGTGCTCGAGGACATGGTATAGATGGACTTGGCAGTGATAGGTTAACGGTTGGACTCGATGATCTTAAGGGTCTTTTCCAACCTTAACGATTCTATGATTCTATGATTCTAAGGTATGCTGCTCTTCACTGTCTCTTGTATTAAATTTGTGTTTTACAACATGCACAGAAAGAGCATAACTATAAAAGTTAAGACAATTGACCATCACCCTGGCCTGTGTCATGCTGCCTGCAACACTGCTCATCCTAAACATCAGGAGTAAATACACAACTCCAACAGCTCTCTTGGCTTCGCCAGACCTAGGGTATATTTCCTGCATCAAAGCTAGGAGCAAATAAAGCAGTGTTTATTACTGCATATATTATTAACAGTGCATCTTTCTTTTTAGTGTTTTGGTCCAAAAATTTGTATTTTTAGGCAAATATCTTCTTAAACATGTCTTAGATCTTGTGGTGAAGCTGACACCATCTGTCAAAATATCGTATCACTTTTAAGGTAGTAAATCCAAAAGGATTAGATATAAATCATTATCTGCTGGGAAATTCCTAAAATGTCTGCTGTCCAGCAGGTTGTGGGATTCCCAAAAGTGGGGCAGTCAAGCCTAAACAGTAGAGTCTAACCACAGGTAGTAACACAGGCTGCCATGTTGCGCAACGGCACCTCTCTTGGCTGGTCTTGCCCCAAGCCTCTTGTTAACCCAACAGGCTGAGATCTGGAAGTCAACATGATGCAAGTTTTGTGTTCGGTTGGCTAAAAAAACCAAGAATGCTGTTTCATGAAGAGTCCTTCATTTGTGACATTTTTTTTTCCCTTTCTACGTCAGTTCAGTCCTGCGTCAGACAAGAGGGATTCTCCAGAGTTGTGGCGAATGTCCTGACGATCTGGCTAGGAGTTATTCACTCCCTCCTGTCAGATACATACCAGTACATAGAAAGAAAAATACAGGTCTCATCATTCTTCTATCCCAAATATTAAACTAGAGAGGAAAAATGTGTTGGTCAGGAGAATTTGGACTACTACATAAATCCTTACATCCACAAACTACCTGAGAACATTGGCTGGCAGAAGATAATGTTGGTATTTCAAACACATTAAACAGCAGTGATGGATTTGAACAGCATTTAGCCTTCAGCTAACGCAGGTAATTCTAAGATGTAAAGCGTGCCTTTCCGTAAGAAATCAACAGGAGTTACCCGCCTAATCTGCTTAAACTCTCCATAGGAGTCCTTATTTGCATACATATCTAAAGGCTTTTTGAAATCAGAGCCCTTATTCTGCCACAGCACCAGTCTGGATTGGCACTCCGTTGGCCCACGCTTCACTTATACAACAGTACGCAAACTTTTCCTTGCAGTTGTACCCTGAATGGCAAGTTAGAGGTGATGAACATGGGAGGAAGACACAATGTAATATAGGATCTTATATACCTTATCTAACTATAATTTTATTTTTTCCGTTTCAGTCTTTGCTTTTCTCTCACCTGGTTTCAGAAAAGCATCGCGCTGGCATGGGATGAAATTAAAATAAGAAGCATTAATAGCCCCAGGGTTCAGCCCAAGACACAAAACGCCAGCCTGAAAAGCCACAGAGATATTTGAGAAGCCACCAGGTAAAGCCTGAACAAAAAGGCCTTCTCATAACGTGCAGCAATCACCACAAAGAGGCCAGACCTTGTCTAGAGTGATCTGTTTAAGCACAACGTAAACGTTAACAAAAATATATATGCTAATTCCCTTTCAACATCATGCTTTTCTTCACAGCTCTCTTTTTAGGATCATTGTGGCATTTCTTGAGCTACCGCATACCTATCAGAGATTCACCTCTTCAGGTCGGGCACATATTCCATCATTGACCTTGAAAACTTCTCATACTTATCAATCTATACGCATAAAATACATGCATATACATAAATAAATACACATATACATAAATTAATACAACTATGGCACTATTTTGAGAGATGAGCTTTTTCGTAATACATTGCAAAGTCTTACGAGCGTCTTATCGAATCATGTTTTGAAAAAAAGTTACTCAGCTCTGAACCAAGCTGTGTCAAACTTATTGCCAACTATAACAAAGGACTACTGTGAAACATAACTCTTCTGCGGAATATACTATAATTGTACTTTTTGAAAGCAATGTCAAATCATTGACATTGACTTGGTATTCTACGGTATGAGAAATGCAGAAAAGTTACAGTATGTATAAGCTGTAAATTAGATCCTAATCCAAACTTATCACTTTGATAGTTATTAGACAGACTATTTGGGTGAGTATTTAGCTCTGTGATTTTTCTATTATTTTTTTCAAGCTGTTGTCTTTTTCCCAGATTTTCAAAATCAGTTTTCAATAATCAATAAATTACATTACAGTTACAACAAAATACAGTTAAAATAAAGTTAAAGATAAACTCAAGCCAAATCACAAATACAAACTTACCAAAGATTTATGAAGAGAAAAATCAGAGTCTGGCAGATGAAATCCAGAATGCAGTATTTTGGGCAAATATGTATTAGTTGCCAAGCATATTCCTGAAGGTAAACATCTGAAAAACAAAATTCACATAAGCTCAGAAGTAAGAAGTTATCCCATTTAGCATATGCACTGATCTTTTTTAAATTCATCTTGTCTAATTGATGCTTTGCCATCCACAATACATGATGCAAGGAACAACCTAAGCTACGTCTACGTTAGCAAGCACTGACAGCCAACAGGGCCATCTCAATAGAGCAAAAGAATTGGTGCTGAGGGCCTCCAAGGTGCAAACCTAAGCACAGAAACGTGGACAGTCACACCCTCAACCCCATCTAAAATACTCATGTCAACTTTCCTTTGAAAGCAGGAGAAATCCTGGAAGGATTCAGACTGAGCAGACATTGGCATGTAATGAATTTACATACACAAATTCCTCCATGTGACAAAGCAAGATCTTAAAAGTATCCTGTTAATCATCAGAAGATGTTTAATATGTTCATTATCACCTACTTTGATGCTATTTCACAAAGCTACGACATAAAGATTTCAGATAAAGACTGTACCTTCCAGATGGAAACTAAAACATAACAACACTTATGTGCAAATATAGGAGAAAAAAAGAAAGAAAAGCATATTTTCCAGAGAAAAACAAGTTCTTGTTCTCTTGAGGATCCTCCCTCAACTGCCAAAACTGTGACAACAAAAACCACTCTGGGGATAGATTTAAGTGAAATTTTAAAAAGATGTTTTGGTGGCATTTTTCTTATGCTGCCGTTCCTCATAAAGTCATGTAGCTTAATTAGCCCAGGCCAAACACAAACAGAAGTATGAACCCCAGCCATGCTATCCTGGAAGTTCTCAAATTGAAGATTTGAGCATATTTAAGGCTTGCCCTGCAAATTTACATAGCATATTTACTCCTGCCCTGCAAACCACCTAACGTCTATTGGACCTGTTGGACTTTTACTGGACTTGCTAGGTCTTACTGGAAGTGGAAGATGTCCTCCTCGCTAGAAAACAGCTTTCCCGTCCCACCCTCTGGAAGAAGTCCCCTCAGGTCCCTCAGCATTTCTGTACCTCACATGCACAATCTTTTACATTGGGTCTCTCCTGAAATCATTAAGACGTAGTTTTAAGTCGAGCAACTGGAAACACGCTGACACCTTAGTTATTTTTTTAATATTTAAAGTTTTGAAATTGGTGAGTGGAATGTGAAGTCGCTTAGTGCATTAAACACCAAATCCAGACGGAAATGGAACAGCGGACTGAGAACAAGTGAGATGAGTAAAGGTGCCCACCAAATTCTTTTATCACAGTTTTGCAAACTGTCACATGAATCCCTCCTTAAATGACCACGATGTTTGCGCAACAGATCTCTCCCACAGTTTTACAATACATTATGCACCTTTAACTGCTTTCTTTGCCTTCCTCCACCCACTGTTCGATCTCTGCCTTGACTCCTTCTAACATTTTGAACATCTGAAGAGCTGCCAAATTTTTGAAGCAACCTATTTCCAGAAATGTTTCTTTACCTCAAGATACGTAATTTCTCCCAAAACACTCCTCTGGAGCAAAGCCCAGGACTGGCAATATGTTACCCAGGATCAGTGAAAGGTTTACGTTTCAATACCTATTGCACCTGTCACGATAATACCAGGCATTTTCCACCCACGATGCAGGAGAGAATCCAAACTTCCTGTGGGATGTGCAAAACTAGCGCTCAGCCTTGGGAGCCATCCAGGCATGGGTAGCAGGAAGAGAAAAGCTATTTCTGCTGGCTTGCAGGAATTGATGGCACCATTTAATGTCTTGTCTTTATATGCAAGTGTGTATAACCCAGTTTTTCCACAGCTGCTGTGACGTAAATAAATTCAGTATTATCTCCATTTTACATTGTAGGATGTAATATAAATAGTACTGGAACTTATGCTGGGCATAATTCAATATTTAAGACATTTACCCTTTTCAAGGACAAGGCACCCAGATAGCTGCCTAACACTTAGACAAAATATTTGACCTGCTTAAGGTTCGGTAAGGAGAAGAATATTATATATATTCCGTAGATACAGCTCCCTAAGTACGATAGTATTTCTGGAAATAACATCATTGAGTCAATCATTTTTTATCATTGCAAACTGAGACTTCAAGGGCTCTTTTTGAACAGTACATCTGTACTATACTGATCAATAAATATTAGTATACGTGATACATGAAGAATCCCTAAAATATCTACAGTTAGATGCTTGCTTTACAGTATTAGCTACATTTGAATAGCACCTATGTACAAAATCCTGAAATTTTGCACATCCCATTACCTAATCAGACAAAATCATTTGCTTCATCTAAATTTAATAGAGTGAAAATGTATCTCTTGGTACCTATAATTTTAGTTCAGGCTTTCCCTCTTAAGGTAGCAGTACTTCAGCTGCAGACTGCAGCGAAGCCCCACCATTCCCAGGAAAATCTAATCCACCCTTAGAAACAGCTAACACACAAAAGTAGATACAAACTGGTAGGTTTTTTCACGATAAATACAGCTATGGGCAGCAAAATGCCTTCTATTTTGTTTCAGTAATAAATCACTTCCTTGACTTGAGTTAGTAATGAGATTTTTAATCATGTGGATTGAACATGTCCTCAAGTTAATAAAAAAGTATGGCTTCCTCTTTATCTCTAATAAAAGATTTGTACACTGCTCAAATGATTAGTTTTACACTTTTAAAGAACCTGAGATTGATGCTTTTCAATTCTCCTTCCTATTTTTCTATGCTTTTATAATTCAAAGGTAATATAGGGAATAGTTAATAATTCATAAGGTAATTTTAAGGCATTTATTCGGAAACCTTTTGCCTATTGACTTAAGGATGTGCCATAAAATATCCAGGTATTACTATCTTGGCAATTTGCAGATCTATACAGATGAAATCTCTGAATTTATGCAAGTCAGGATTCGTGTTTAAGAATCAGAGCACATTATTACAGCCTTGGAAAGGTACATGGGGAGGAAATAGCTTTACAGGGCTATTTAAACCAGTATATTTCATGTCTTCACACAGTTCTGTTTTTTCGCCCTTGTTTGCAGGTTTATTCTTGATGGAGTTATTTTTGCAGTTGCCTAAGAGACAAAGGAGCTAGCTGCATTTTTTTAAGAGGTAAACTCTGCTGCACGAGTCCTGTGCTCCCCACCTGCACGAGATCCAAACCAAAACCACCGCTCTAGGAAAGCTCAGCTGGACAAAACCGATGCTCCAATTCTCTTAAAACAAAAAAAAAAAAAAAAAAAAAAGGACTTGTTTGAGATGAAAATGCCAAAACTAGCTACCAGTTAATACAATCCAAGGATATCCCCTTTCAGTCGCTAATGGACGCGAAGTCGAAGGGAGAGCAACGTCCACGCAGCCCCGGCAGCGCTGCAGCTGCCAGCGGGTGCTCAGCAGCCTCTTGCGCATGGAGCAGCCTCCTCCGAAGGGCTGGTAAATGAGCTGACGGAAGAGCTGCCATCCAAACATTTATCAGAAAACTGGCGTTTTTGATTGAGCCCGTTTCTAGCTCGCCATGAAGAATGGAAGTCAAAATCAGATTTGGGGGTGTCAGTATTTGATTCTTGAAAATGAATTTTTTTTACTTTATTTTAACAAAATCTCACTTATTTCCCTCAAGCAAGAATTCAATCTTCTCTCAAGAGTTCCTCATCAGACTGGATTTTGCTATCTTCACAAAATAATTAATAGCAGCCCAGCTTCAACATATTTGGGTATAGCTTTTTTACCTACTTTAAAGAAACAAAGCATTTTTACCAGTGTGTGTCCTACTTTCTATATGTGCATAATAGCTACTGCAAAGGAATCACCCATCGCATGCAAGCTTTCAGGTACTGCTAAGTAACAACAGTAGAGAGCAATGAAAATTGATAGTAGTTATTAATTCCACATCTAACAAAGAAAATTGAGTTGAGCTGTGCACATAGCCATCATTTATTGCCATGACAAAGTTAATAGCACCACCTTTATTAGCATTTCCTTACATATAAAACTGTGAGATCCTGCTGCCCGTTCCTCCACGTTTGCCAAATGTTCGGACTTTAGGTAAGGGATTTCGCTGTTGTCCAAGGGACACAAGTTTTACCATCCCAAGGAAAACGGTGTCTTTATGAAGTAATAGTAACTAGATTATATTTCATTTCGGGCCAGCTCTGAGCACATCCTTTGTGCCCCATCTAATTACCATCGCCGTTAGAGTGGCTCTGAACTCCTCTTCTTGGCTTGACCTCCAAGTCCCAAAAACTCCTGACTAAAGCTTACTGCCTCTATTCTCCAGCTCCAAAAATGCACGCTGCTGTCAGGTTCTTCAATTCCCGCTGCAAGGCAGGCAGCATATGTCATGTGCATTATTCAGAGCTTTACATCGCTTCTCTTCCATGCAGGTTTAAAAATGAATAGCAAAATGTGTATCAAAATCAACCCCTTCTTTGCAACAATAATGATAATCATGAAATGAAGTCTAAAACTAGACAAGGGAGGGGTTTTATTTCTGAAGTAATGGGATAGCAACACAATAACTTTACTACTTTTTAACGGAGGGGGCTGAAGGTATACTTTACACAGTCCCAAACGGCTGAGGTCTTTTGCAGATGAAAGCTTTGACTCAGGTAATAGTCCAGGAGGAACAACATGGAAAATACAGTTCGTGTTATATTGAGGAGCAGGAAAACCCTGGCAGCAAAGCATGAATAAAGGAGTTTCCTTCGTGCTCAGCTAAACCAATAAATACACGGACCCTGTAATGAGTGGTCTTCAAAATCCTGAGAGCATCTCTAGGCTCACACTCTAGAGAGAGGATCAGAGAGTTCAGGAGAATATCAAGGCCGGCAAAGTAAGTTTGCTAACGGCTAAACATTATTCCTCAACATTATTCCTCTTGGTCACCCAGACACATATCTTCTCTCCTTAAAGAAACAACGCAGGAGGACCCAGACTTGCAGAAACACCCCAAGAAGACCCATCCTTACAGGGACCCTCACTGGAGTTTCTGTCTCCTGCATTTCCATGACAAAGAGAGATAAATAAATTGCTAAGACATTATGCAAAACCATGCTAATGATAATTCAGTACACAACAGCAGCTAAGCAAGCAAGCTGTATAAGCAGTATAAGTATTAATGCTATGGTATTCGTTTATGTTCCCACAGATGCAGACCTTACACAAGTGTTGAATGTTATTACAAGCAGCCCAGCCAACTAAGCAACCCCCGAATCCTGCCCCAACTCATGTTAAAAAAAAAACCCGAAACTTTGAATGACTCCTATCACTCAGTCTAGTAGTGCCTGCCAGGAAAAAGGGAATTTGGAGATGGCATACCATCAATTTTCTTCATTTGTATCAGAAGTTGAGCAGCTGTCTTCTTACCAGACTGAAGTGGAGCCAAAAACCTTGTCAGGCAGCCGAAGAAAAAGCACTTCAGAGGAACTAATCTCAAAGACCCAAAAGTATGTATCACATTTTTGAACAGGCATGTGTTAATATTACTACTATGTTATCAATTGGCAAAGTTTTGCAGAAGTAGTGGGAAAAAAAGACTGCTTTGTTTGTTTACATTGCTTGCTAAGGAAAAGCAAGATGCCACACATACTGGAACTCCGGAGTTTGTTTATTTATTTACTTATGGCCAGCAAAAGATCTTTAGCATTATCTTCCCCTAAGCTGGTGAGGAAAGTGAAATAAGATTCACCTCCACGGAAAAATGAAGATGCACCTGGACTTTTGTGGCAAACAGATCTCGGTTTCAGCAAGCTCTGTTATTCCCCAGGCGCTTCAGACACATCAGCAAGGGATAAATAATTCCAGCGAGAGCTGCGTTTGGATCAGCTCACTGCTCCAGCAGCCACGGATTGTGACAGACTGGGAAAACCCAATTCACAATTTGCTGCTGCTTTAGTGTGTGCTCCAGTAACTGTGTGCTGGGCTGAAGGATCCCTCAGGACAACCCGAAGAGAAACTTTGTACTTACCAGCACCAAGGATGTGAAGAAGAAAGCAATCAAATTACAAGAGTTATTGCACAAGGAGCTTTCCCAGTCAGGATTTATTACTGTAAGGCACAGTTTGGTCAAACTGAGAGTCCTGCACTTACTGATCTTAATTCAGCCCAGAAGACAAGCCAGAGAAGGTGGTGACCTCCTCCCAACGGTGTGTCACCAGCCAAAGCACTGGGATCCCAAACATCCACTGAGCATAATTCATATTGGGGTCTGACCTCTCACAAGACGTGTTTTGTGATCGCGTTAACCTAAGAAGTCACAATTCTGGTGGATGAACCTGTCATTTGCCAACCATGAAGATATAGGTGCCATATACAAGGACAGAATTAAAGTGAATAAATAAATGAATAAATAGCTGTTCAAGATCCTACTTGGCTAGCCATCTTCTTTCAGCCAGCTTTTCCCTGAAATGTTTATTTACTACACAGCTAGGCTTTTGGCAGCGTTCCCACTGCGAAATGTGCTGCCCAGATATTACAAAGTGAACTCCAAACGAAAAAGACTTTTTTTCTTAGGTCTCCCCTTCTTCCACACAGATATCCCTTTACTTCAGAACTGTGCCTTTAAGGCACAATTTTGCCCAGAATTTCTAGAATACTCAGCTTAAGAGAGATGCATTTATAGACCATTGCTAAAAATGAGATTTCCTATGTGCTCTTCAGAAAACTACTTTAAACAGACATTTGTGCTTCCCCCATTTACCAAAGAAATGCTTCCTTACCTTTGGAGGTCTACAAATGCAAACAAATTAATGTATGTGAAAAATTACCGCTGTTGTATTTTTAACATGTTTAAATTAAAAACAAAAAAAAAAAAAATCAGTTGTACAATAGCCCAACAAGATTCTGGCATTCTGGTATTGCATGCTGGGGAATGAGGTTTCCTTAGAGCTAAACGCAAAAAAGCAAAGAATAGAAAATAATGATAATGTGAGTGGATGACATTCCCCTATTTCAGTATATATATTCAACTACTCTTCACAATGAGGTTCCAGTCATGATTAAGAGCTCTGGCAAATCAAGAAATATAAATGCTAACCAGTAAGCAAATTGTGTGTCTTAGACACTTCTTTTACTATGGTCCAGCAGAGATTCTCTGATTAGCATTTGCAGACTGTACTAAGCATACCTAATATAAAGGTAATACATACTGCACAGCTCTTAACAAATATTATCAAGATGGAAATGCCTACTGACAAATTCACAAGCTGCAAATGTACAGTCATGAAATTCAATAGCCTCACAGCTGCACACTTGTAACTTGTGAATGCAGAAAAATGTATGAATTGGCAGCAGGCTTTCTGGCAGATGATATCATTTTACAGATGACACTGTAGAGTCTGCCAGTTTGACGTTGAACTCTCCTCTTGCTTTTTGTTGTTGTTGTTGTTGTCGTTTCATAGCTCTTTCTCTGAGATCTACTAGGATCACAGTGGCTGTTCTCATAAGAGTCTGCTATTTACTTTTCTGACTCTGCAAAGTGCTGTAATTGCTCAGCTCGGTTCCCTCGGCTCTGCTTATGTATCACTGATGTTGAGCAGTGCTTTTTTTCTGGAAAAACTTTGCCTATTATTCCATAGACTTGTCCTAGTTTTTTTCCTCTATTCAGAATAGCTTGGATTTCACTGCAAGTGACCGCCCTTCATAAATAGTTGACATGGTTCTGCCTTGATACGTGTAATCTGCATATTTTCAGACCACTTCGAGAGAAGGAAGCATTCCTTGGAAAAGAAAAAAGGCCTCTACACGACCGGCGGTCATGTCCAGCCAGGGCACTAAGTGCCAAGCTGGCCCGATTCCATCCAAAGCTGGATGACATAGGAGGCCTGTCAAAAAAAGCTCAGAAATAAATTTTTTCCCCTCTGAGACCTGTGCAATCATCACCGAAATGTTTGACTGGGAGCTGGGACCAGATTCAAGCAAGGCGCAAAAGCAGGGCACCCCTAAAATGAAGTGGTTCTTTGTACCTGGAAGTCACACCTACACGGCAAAGAAATTCCTAAGGAGCCAGTAAGATGACATCATGGCGAACTGGGCTGCCTGGGGTTTTTTAATGCAGTTCACCTCTGAGTTTTTGCCTGTTTGTGCTGCGCTTCTCTTGCTGCCTCCATCCTGCTGGAAGGGCTGATCCCTGTGCCCGCGGGGTTTGCACTCTTTGAAAGGTCACGGCTCTATGTAACTTAACGCCTGGAGTTATCACAAAGTACAAATGTGAGTACTTCAATAGGACTGCATCAAACTTGCTTTAAAAAGCCAAATTTTAAGACATTTTACCAAAGGTTGAGCATGCATGGTTCCACCACTGAACACAGAGGCCCTCCTTTCTGTGAACTTGTGCACTCAACAAAATAAAGTACAGGAACCTGGGAGAAAAAACCCAAAACAAACAACACAAACATGTATGTGTGGCTAATCTCCAAGTAAAGTGGAGATTAATCTCCAAATAATCTCCAAACCCAGCTTTATTTCTTATGGTTGTTTTTCTGATGCGGCTCCAAAAAGCGCCTGCGATTTCAGACAAGGCTCAGCCCCGCAGTTATTAGGGCTGACCAAACTCTTTGCATCTGTTTTACTAGATGCTTGTTCATACCGTCTGAGCCATAAAAGCCCACAAGCCGCAGCAGCCTCTTTTTTCAACACAACGCTAAGAGCAGTTTCCCTGGTTTACACCTATGCTGCTCTTCTCTGAACTGAGTAAAATGGTGGTAACTCTGTAGTAACCTACACACAAATGATCAGCGCTTTTATTTACTGCTACACTGCATGTACTATTTTGCTTTAGGTCTTCAGGAATTACTGTGCAAAAATCTCCAGCCTGCAGTGATGTATATACACAACATGTATTTATTATGCCAGAAAAATATATTATATTATTGGCATTTTAGCAAAGGTTGATTGCAATATTAACTGGTCTCCCTGTACAGATTTTTAATATGAGAAATGTCTTGTACATTTAAAGCTGCCTTTAATCACTAGACCTTGGGGCCACACTTCTTAAAGCATTCACAACCCAGAAGCTTCCACCGATCTGCTTAGAAAGAAAAGCAGAATTTTTCCATGAAAACCTCAGACTTAAGAATGAAATATTATTTACTGCATTCTTTGAAGAACAAACACCGTCCCCTTGAAAAAAGTTCAAATTCTGGGAGCTTCTATAATATCTTTAACAGTTGGAATCAGCCACAAAATATTTTCATGGGAAGCCTTCAGGTTATTGCTGATGGTAAGAAATGGAGAGGGAGGAAAATTATCTGGACTCCCAAAATAACACCCTCTTTTTTGGTGTTTCTCATTTTTGAGGGAGAAAGGAAAATGCTCTGCAATGCATTAGCATGAATCACATCACCAAATTCACAGCGGGAGCCACGACCGGGGTGATTTCCCGCACGCCGCTTGCTTGGCTGCGAGAGAGAAAAGCGAGCGCCGTGAGAGGTGCATGGGGAAAAAACAAGGGCATGTTTCCCCCTTTGCCCTGCTCTCCGCACCAGAAGAAAGAACAGGCCAGAAACTACGTAAAAATTAAAAAAGCTAATTATTAACCCAAATTAGTCTCAATTTTTCCTGTTATTTCGAATGGACAAGAATCACACTTCACAGCACCTTCCTCACCCTTTTTTTGGTTTTTGATGCCCTTGAATAAGATGGAAAAATTTTCCTTGAAAGTGGGTTGAAAATATACACGACAAGCACTTGCTTAACAGGAGATTACAGACCGAACCAGAGCACGGCTCATTCCTAGCCTATTTCTTACAACAGCAAATATACAGAAGCATTACTTATCCCCCTCCCTTTATATCTTTTTCGAGAACTCTTGCACAATCTGCTGTTTCACAGGATTTCAGCATGAAGTATTCACCACTTTTAAGACTTGGGTTTTTATTCACCCTAAAAGCTTTAACTTTCCCTTCAAACTTTGTACGTCATCCTCACCAAATCATACACAGAAATGTGCATTAAGTGTTTTGTTTACTCATAACTTGGCAGAGCCACAACAAAGAACAGAATGTAAAGAATGAACTCCCTTTGCAAAAGTCATTCATATTGAAACAAAAGCCTTTCCCTTCCTGAAACAGATTTTCTAAGGAGGCTTCATATATTTCTGAATTGCCCAGCATTACAGTGACCTCTCAGATAACTAAGAAACATTTGAAAGCCAATCTAAAAACAGAAGGAATGAGAAAGCTCTCCTGGATCTCATTTTTCATTAAAAAAGCATTAAGAAAATATGGGCTTTTCAACACTGCAATCTGAACAAGCAACCGCTTTTCACGTAACATGTAGAAACCTGCTGAATTCAGACTACTTCCAACTTCCCCTCGGCTGCGGCAGCTGGATAGATTTGTTTCCACCTGCTTTTAGCATTTGTCATTACTGAGGTATGTTTCAGAAAGCCAATTTAGCTCTAAACTGTCAGTTTTGCTGAAGCCAAAACAATTCATTTTTATGATTTGATCACATCCTTCGGACTGTTTCATGTTCCTTTAATTCCCACCTCCCCACACCTCTTCACCCAAAGTGAATATAGGTGGTGGTTGGTGGTTTTTTAAACCAAAATGCCCTTTACGAAAGCACCTGAAGCAAAGCCGCACGCAGCTGATCCCATGCACGTGCTCCGCCATTTGCTCTAGGAGGTGCAAACTTCTGTGGGCACCAAAGAAACCATCCAAACGTGGCTGCAGATAGCAAAGGGCTTCTGAAACACATTAAGATCTTTTATTAAAAAAATTTTAAAAACCTTCTCTCTCAAAACCCTCTCGAAGGCTGGCTGCCTCCATCTCCCGCGCCAGTGTTGGAAATAAGGCTGCCGATACATCTTCTACCATTCCGGGGGATAGGAGGGAGTGGGTGTGGGGAGGGAAGGTATCTCAAGTACAAGAAAGGATGATTATCGAGTCTAAAGAGAGCACGTCATAAAATGAAGAAATACAGGACTATTTTTAAAGCAATTATTTTGTTTTCGAGATTAAAACGTGCTGCAGTATTCCCCTCTGCTTGGCATTCCAGAGGAGGTGTTGCATTTAGCTAGCAAAATTAATTCACTTGAATAAAAGAAAATTGAAACACTGGAAGCAAAACAGAAAAGCATAAGATGAGAATTTTGTTTCCTACATTTTGAATAGGAAAGAAATTGCGTTTTCAAAACTTGATTAACTCCAAGGCCCAGTTCTGCAATAACAACCACAACGATCCACTGAGGCGGCTCATGTGCATCAACTCCCCCTGGTACGACTGCAGGAGTAGGACATAAATATGTGCGTTCAGATGAATCTCTTAACCATCCTATCTGCATAATTTATCTGTAGATATTTTGAACATTTACAAAACTCTCCAATAAGTTAGAAAGATTTGGGAACTTCTGAAAAATGTGACCTGTTACGTAAACCTGTATTTTAAGAAGTGAACTAGAGACAGGAGGAAGGATCACAGGGGTTGGACACATAACCAGCTGTCCCAATTTGGCTGAGCTGTTTTAGCTGTCAGTGTGTGAATTCTTGATGTGTGATGATTATAAAGTACGGAGAGATAGCTCAGCTCTCTCATTTGAATTATTTTGCCTTTGCCTCAGAGTAACAGCACGTACATGGGCTGCTACCCCAAAGCTAATGCTGGCGACTTCTACGTCTGAGACCCACATGTCTAAGCCACTTGCAAAGCTTAGACCTCAGAATATTTATTTATTAAGATCTAAAGTGATAAAATCATGCTTATCCCAGGCTCAAATTTTCCTGACACCTTCACTAATTACACAATATAACGAAATCCCAGAAGCACTGAAATAATTGTTCCGGCAGGAACTCAGCCAGCGAAACACCTATGGAAGCTTCTTTCTATTCCTTCATCACTATGGGAAGCAATCTCACAGTCCTCTCCAAAAACCCCCTCAAACAGAGGTCTTGCAGCATATCAAGACATCAGCGAATTCAGGCTTGGAGTGAGCATGTTCCAAAATCCAAAAGCCCTCCCAGCGAGTGTTTTGCCAGACAACACCTTATCATCCGTAGGAAAGAGAGCGGGATCCAGGTGGGCACCTTCAGCGAGATAGGAAGGCACCGGGAAAAGCCGCTATTTTGCCTGTCCAAGGCCAGGTATGACACCTTAAACCTAAGTAACACCATAACCTCTATCTAGAGATGAAATATCGGGCAAGATACAGCTCAGAAAGAGCTGCAGGGTGACTTCTGTATGATCTCCAAGCTGAGATGACGGATGCTCCGTGTCGCTGCTCTCATTTGGTAGCCTGAGTTGGTCACTCAAAGTGCCCGTGCTGAGAGCACCCGGGACAGACGACCCAGTCCTGGAGCAGGCGGCTGTAGATGTGCATAACGAATGGTCACAGCAGTGACTGATCGGGCACCCACGTCCCCGGCAGCTCTGCCTGAGCACACAGCAGGCAGCACGGGGGCCACCAGCAGCAATATCCTTGCAAGGGCAAATGCACCGTGCTCCTACTGAATGGGTGCCCATATCTATTACCAGGCAATACTAAGATAGGTTCTCAGCTTTCCCAAGAAAATATTTTCAACTGGGATTGATTTTTACTGTTTTAAAACTAACATTAGCAAATGTGATTGCACGGTGCACAGATCTGTCAAATTTGTTCTCAGCTGCAATCCTGAAACATATCATTATCGTGTACTGTGTGAGCAAAGCTGGGCTTGGCTTTCATGTGACTGAGCTCTAAATTAGTTTATGGATAATGTTCCTTTACAATGCGTTCCATCTTTCGCTCCATCTTATCTTAATGAGTACTTAACCTCTTAAAAATAGGTTACTGCCAGAGAGACTAAATACAGAGTATTAAAGGCTCCAAGAAAACCACAGGAATGAATGTCCCTGCTCAGGTAGCAATGTCCTCCTTGAACACAACTTCTTTAGGGTGAAGTTTGCAAAGTCTTCAACTGCACTGGAAAAACCTGATTTTTACTGCATTCATTTTAAAACTCATTTGTAATTAGGAGGTAGTACTATTTTTTTATAAATACATGTGGAAAATGATAGTCTGAAGAATGCGCCTTTCTTTTGGAAAACTCCACGGTTCCTGCTCTTGCAACCTCAGCATTTTGGTTTTGGATACCTTCTAAAAAATGTGCGTGCTTAGAACCTTTTAAAAATGAAAATGTTAATTTATAAAAAGTAGATAACATCTAAACCCTACGTTGGCAGTTTTCTGGCTTCTGGTTAGTTTGCATGCGCTACATCCCACAGAAGGACTTCAGCACCTGACCACGACTTTGGCACGGGACCATTGACTCAATCCTAGCTATAAACCAGAACAACCCCTCTCACCAGCCACTTCTGCTGGGAGGACATAAATCTCACGAAACATCATCCTGTTTGGCCTGAAAGTCCTCCAGGTACCTACCAGACTGCATCTGAGCGCATCCAGAGGTGCTGGGAGAGGGCTCTGATACCCGCTGGGGTCCGGCGCAGCCGATACAACAATTCATAGAATCATGGAA
This sequence comes from Platalea leucorodia, assembly GCF_965183815.1. Classification (NCBI taxonomy): domain Eukaryota; kingdom Metazoa; phylum Chordata; class Aves; order Pelecaniformes; family Threskiornithidae; genus Platalea; species Platalea leucorodia. Next base: position 99,285,797 of record NC_138827.1, read on the forward strand.
TCATAGAATACCACGTTGGAAGGGACCTCAGGGATCGTCTGGTCCAACCTTTCTAGGCAAGAGCACAGTCTAGACGAGATGGCCCAGCACCCTGTCCAGCTGAGTCTTAAAAGTGTCCAGTGTTGCAGTTAACACATTGCAACGGGAGCAGTCGCTCTTCAAATTGCAACTGAAGTCGCCTCCATTTTAAAATTCAGCCAGAGCTGCAGCACACATTATATAAAAATAATTATAGCATTTAATCCCCTCATATCCCAGGATAAATCTCCTATTTGAGCAGCCAAGGAGCAGGCTATGGACCAGACGGTTCGTTGGATTTGTGCCACTCCAGCAACAACTTACAAAACTTTTGAGCAGAAAGACAGCAAACAAGAAGGTGTGCAACTCTGGGCTTCCTTTGTGAGGGTACCAAAACAGGTGCTACCCCCACCCTGTGTGCATTTAATGTGAGTATGTCGCTGGATTAGAAGAAAAAAAGATATTAGAATTTCCTTTTAAAAATCTCTACTTTCTTCTGCTTCTCAGCTGGCCTACAATTTCTGTTGGGAATTGCAAGAAGTGGGGGATGGACAAACTGTCCCCCACACCCTGTCTCCTCAGGAAACTCACTGTCATGTGGGATTAATTACTTACCTTTTTTTTTTTTTTTTAGATACATATAATTTCAAGTTCATGGTCCAGCATCTCTGATTCATAGTAATAAAGATTGCACAACAGCAGAATTGTGGAGAACAAAGGTTAATTTGAGGGTAAAATACCCCTCCTAATGAAAGACAACTGGAAACATGCTGATTTCAGGGACAGCAAATACCTGCAGCACTATTGATCTTTAATTTCTGATGTCAAGGTTTAGAAACTCGGGGCGTTTAGACACGTGCAAGGGAGGCAGAGAGAGAAAGCAAAGAGCTATTCAAACCCTGCAGTTTCTGGCCTGTGAGTCTCTTGAGATGTTCCAGCCTAATTCTTCTGTGTCACATAACAGCTTCATGACACCTCCACCTTCTTCACTTAAACGTTACAGTTTTTAGGCAATTTCAAAAAAACCAAAGATCGGAACACAGGTCTCTGCGCCAGCCTCAGACATTTAGAAACCAGAGCTATCTTTTCTCTTACTCCAAAACTAGGAGATAGTTTTAAAATGACGCTTTTTAACGGCTAGTTTTTATATTTTCGGACTCTCTTTCAAACTGGCAAGGACTGGAAATGTCCTTTTTTGCTTCAGTTCAGACTGAGAGCCTGACGCACTCGCAGGGCTGCGGCTTTGGGAAGAATACCATATATGACAAGACTCCGAACAACATTATGAGATCTGGCAGCAGTGAGATCATGCTCCAAAACATAAATGAAGCAAGAAAAAAGCAAGAAAGCAGAGGAAAGGATGGAAAAGCGACAGGAGAGTAAAGAAATGGCATTTTCTAACCATGAAGAATTATTACTGAGGTCAAAACTAAAGCTGTTGCAGGAGTTTCTGATTAAATTTTGCTTTGTTCAAAAATGCTGACGTGCTGAAATCAAAATGATTTGGGGAACATATCAATCTGATAGGACTTGTTCCTGTCGGGTCATTTGCCTACTTGTTTTACTAGAAACCTTGGCTCCTAGACAGCCGCTCAGATGGCTATTGGGAAAGCCAGATTCCCAGGCTCCCTAGATTCTCAGTATTAAAAGAAATTAATTATTGATACAAGCCTATGTTATGCATGTTTGCCTTATCAAATTATCAGTGCCTGTAGCATGGGAGTAGCACATCTGATATGCTTTAATGATGCAAAAATCTCATTCGAGTGGCAGGGAAGCCAAGCTGAGTAATGCTCCTGCTCTGTGCTCCCTCTCGCTGAAAATGTTAAAATAAGGAGGGAAATAAGAAGTGCAATGCTTCCCTTCAAAGGTTATATAGAAGTTTTAAACAGTTAAGGCTTCCCCGTTTCTGTTAGGCAAATCATTTGAGCCAAGCACTCTGTCTGCCGCTATGAATGCTTACTTTGTAGTATAATGCATTTACACGGTGAAATCATAATATCCTGGGCATTTGGGGCTGTATTATGCTATAAAAACGAAGGCCAGCTCCCTCCAGCTATTACATTTTTGGCCTGGTATTTGATCTATGAAGTTCTGCAGCTTTCTTCTGCTGGGAGCGATCCGCGGGCGAACAACTGGCAGCTGCTGCGCGGGGCTGCGCGCTCTGCATTTTGCAGCGAAGCCGTTAGGTGGTGCTTGGAACAGAAGATTGCAAGAAAGAAAAGCAAGATCTTGTGTGCTGCCCAGGCAGCCTGCCACGTCTGGAGTTGCTTAATAAATATTTTATTCTAGCAATTTAAAAGGGAAAAAGAAAAAAAAAAAAAAAAAAAAAAAGAGAGAGAGTAAAAAAAAAAGCTTGTTCGAGGATTCAGTTTAAAAATCTGATTTCTAGGCCTTGGCAGAGCTGAGTAATTAAATAAATAAATAGTCAACTCTTCCTCCTGCCTCCAGCATCTCTGCTGACACACACGCACTCCTTTAAATGAGCCTCTGATACTTCAGTGCTCAGCCAAACTTCTGCTCATCATGCCCTAGATCTCTATCTCTCTCCTAGGTTGATAACTGGATTTCCAGTAAGTTTTGAGTCAGAGATTGAAATACTGTTTAATGTACCATCTCCAAAAGGGGTTTCCAGGAAAAACTGTCCAAGTGCAGAGCGGCAGGAATACTTTTCACATAGGGAAGATCTCACTAGCAATTAGGAAGAAATCCTGCTTCTGCATGGAAAAGCAATAGCTTACTCCCTTTCCCCTTCTTCAGCACACACCTACAGAGAGTCCCTATTCACAAAATGATCTCTTCAGATATATTTATAAAATTTCATGTCTTCCCTTTAACATCACATTCATGGAAACTGCCCTGTGATAAGCACTAAGAAGAGGCCATCAATTAAATAATTGCATCCTACTAGAGATAGCACACAACCCATCTGTCTAACGTTGGGCTCCTATTTTGTTATTCTTTTTTTCTCCCTTAACCAACCCTTCAGTCATTGGCGTCACCCTCTCTTGCATTGACCTGTAAATATTTCATGGCACTTTACCTCCATCTTCCCAAGTTCAGCAAAAAAGTTCAGCAAAAAATCCTCCAACACATTTGTTGCAAAGGTTGGAAGACCCCAGAAGAGCTGTACCAGATACAACCTCAGGTTTGGTCCAGCCCCGTGCCGTACCCCTGACGGTAACAGATAAGGATGCTCAGGGAAGGCACGGAGCACAGGGACTCTCTCCTCCTGTACCCTCCCAGCCACTGCCACCAGCCAGCACAGGGACCGCCTGAGCGGTCTGCTATATCCAGATCGTCCTTTAGTAGCCACAAATAAATTCATCACTCAAATTACTCCTAACCCTTTAGACAACTCCTGACTTCCACCACCACCCTGTCGCACTGAGATCCACGGTTCAATTATACCTTGTGAGAATAAGCACTCCTTTTATTTCTTTTTAACCAGCTACCTTATCATTTCAATTCTTCCATTATTGAATTATCATGAAATAATGAATAATCATTCTTTATTCATGTTCTCAGTGACAGTCTTGATTTATAGCAACTATATTTTAACAACTCTCACAGCAAAAGACAAAATGGCTGAAGGTAAAAAAAAAAAATCCTCCTGTAACTGTTTATGAAGCTATTTAGAAACCTGCAATTTGCTTACGTGCTACACAGAATGATTAAAAAATAAATACAGAGAAATCCGAAGTTGAATATTGTGCGTAACGAAGGAAGAGCTGCTTGTCGCGTTTGTATGAGGACAGGGGGTTCATCAGTCCCTGGCAGCGGACTAAGCAGCTTCCTCCCCTCTTCACAAGTTACCCTGAATACCAGGAGTGGGAGGTAGCTGGACAAAAGAAATAAAGGGAGGCAGCTGATCCATTTTAAAGCCTCTCTCCTTCCTTTTAGGCTTTAGATTTCACATAAATATTTCTTTAAATGCATACATCTATGTACCAAAACTAACATTTGAGAAGCTTCCAAAACTTGGCTTTTAATTAAACCCATGAAAGTATAATGCTCACACTGAATAAGTATCAAAAATAGAGACAAAACTGAGAAAATATGCAGGCATTTTTCTTGGTTTTTGTCAGGCACTGCAAAGACAATTAAGTTTCTTTTCTTCACTATACATATAATACTCAGAAGTGAAAGCTTAATTAACTTGTCAGAAACTATGGCATCTCTTTTCTTGAGCTGCTGAACCCACCTTCCCAAAAGACTTGAAGGGAAAATAAAAAAACTAAATGCTCTAGCTGAAATACCTGATCATGCATGACATTCCTGTCCTGTAACACAGTTTGTCTGTCATTACCAGAGGCTTTTTTATCCATCTGGGTGAGCACACTCTTTTTCCATTTGTCTGGGAACGTCTCAGCACAGAATTGCAATTGCTCCAAGACGACGGACGTGCTGAAGGAGTAAGACACGGTGGCACTAATTACATCGTACAGCACGCACATTTATCAGGCAAAACCTGAAAGTTTCAGCAAAATATCCTTGATCACACAGCTTTTCATGCCAATTGCAGGCCCTGGGCTGTGCTGTTAGGGGCAGTTGGGAAAGCAAAACTTTTTTTACCCCTAAATACAATTTCACCAGTTTGCTGGGGGAGATGGAGCAGGTTTCAGATGCACGGAGAAGCAGAGCCCATAAAGTAAGGACACCTATTTATGCTGCAGAGACCAACGCAACGGGCCTGGGACTGCACTCTTCTCTGCTGGCTGGCCTCTGTTTTTTGTAGATATTTTGCATTTCTTCTCGCTGAGTCCAGTGGCAGCTGTGGCCAATAAGTCCCTGTCAGCAAGCGTTGCCTGGAATTGTGCTCGGAGCAGCTGGAGGAGCCGCCGCAGCCCCGGAGCGACTCCTGACCCTGCTTCCAAGAACCGGGAGGGTTTTGAATGAGGGTTTTAGCGAGAAGCGTGGGCTCAGCCCGGGGAGCCTGCAGAGCGTGCAGCGCCTCGCACCGAACGCCTTGCCCCTGGCCAGCGGATCTGCTCCAGTAACAGACCCGAGGTCCTTAGTTTAGCAAAGGTTAAGTTAACAAACCTAACAGTAACACTTACATTTGGCAAGTGTAATAAGTGGCTTTCATATTTTTATTTTTAATACAGTCTTTCAACTTGAGCTCACTTAAGTCTGAAAAATATTGTACTTTATCCTCCTGTAATCTCCTCTCCAAGATATGCATGTTTAAACAAAGTGCAAAGGTCCAGGTGCTTTACTGCATTAGTAATGACCCAACATCGCCTCTTTAATAATGCAACACAGAACAGAGCACAGCAGCTTTTTTCTTTCTCATTTTAAAAATGTATTAAAACTTTTCTCTGTGGGGCCAGGTGACAGTACGAGGGAGCAGAAATTGTTTTTTTTCAAGGCAGAAAATATTGCGGAGGCATTTGAGGGATAATTTTTCATCTCCCGTATAAATCACTATCTTTACTTCTCTACTAACTTTGCTACTGTTTTTCCAGCACTATATCAGATTTTAGTGAGCTCTGGGATTTGGTGTACGTAACTGTCTGCTCAACAGACCTGAAACCTGTGCGAATAATTCCGAGCCCATGCAACCCTACCTAATGCATGATATTGAGAAACCCTCTTCTCTTCTGGTAGATATTAAAAACAAACACACACAATTCTTAACCAATCGAGGCGAAGTCATGCTTCAGGTCTGCCTTTTTGCTTAAAAATAAAAGTAAATTAAGGTTTCACATTTTCTCTGTGACAGAGAGCTCCAGAGACTCACACAGAGCCAACCTGCAAGTTTTCAGAGCAATCTTCATTAAGGTATTTCTCTTGATAAAAAAGGAAGCTTTTCTGTAATGCATCATTATGTTACCAGGCCACTTTGGGCACTCCTGGTGACAAAAGATTTGATAGCCTGTTGGAGAATATATGTTATAAGCCCCTGTCTCTATCATTTCCTATCTACAATGAATTATAGTTCTTTGGTTAGATGTGTAGCAGCTCACAGCTTTGGAGATACCTGATCCAGGTCTCCATATACCAGCCAGGACAGGAGTACAAGCAGCTGATGAACACTGGCAACACGTCTGTATTTATCAGATTAAACCAAACCCAATCAATGGGATGAACTTATCGCAATAAAACATCCAGGGCAGACCCCCAGGAACTGCTATGTGAGCTGCGTTAAAGACGGGAGGCATGCTTGAAGGTCCTCCGGGAAGGGGGCAGCTCCTTCAACACCCATGCATGGGCTTCAGATGTAAAAACTGCATCTTGTACCTTTACTACGTGCAGAGCAGGCCACGCCTTTCTCAACTATCATTTTATCTGTTACCTGCAAAATCCAAACAGAAAAATGAGCTGCTTTCCCAGATGAGCATAAACACAGAGATCTGGATGTTCGTAGGGAATTTTCCCCCTACTCGTACACGCTAGCATAGGGCAATAATCCTTCTCCCCATAACAGATTTAGATTAGTAATGGCAGCAGTATTAAAAGGGGCCTTTTGAGCAGGGAAACATGTGCTGGTAGTCTGGGAAGGGTGTTTACAACATATGTTTTGCAGGTATTAATGCTCATGAGGCACGGTGGTTTGTAAAGGCGTAATACGTCCTGCCATTTCCCTGGGGCCACCGCTCTCCTCCCCACCTCTGTGTCCCTCCTCTCTCTCCAGAGGCACAATTGAATTCTTAATTGTTCTGCTACAGGTACAGGCGAAGCCATAAAACACACCGGTTGGGACACAATTAGCGCGCTAAAAGACGGGAAAGCCACATCTGGCAAACAAGTGTGAGAGCCCAGGGAGCGCTTTATTCAAAACTGAACTCTCCAAGGGGGAAAAATATGTTCTTAAGCATGTCTGAGCTTTCCAGTTGTGTTTCGGGCTCTCGCTCTCCCTTCCAGGCTGCTCTCTTTTCCTGATAAAATAAACGAATCTCTCCCTACCAAGATGCTGCATAAATCCTGGTCACGTTAGGGCTGGCTCTCGTCCCACGCCAACAAATGCCAATACCAGCGAGGTCGCTGTGGTCACCACTGAGGCTTTTCCAAGCAAGCCTAAAGGTGTTTGTTCATCAAAGCCCAAACCTCCAGCGAGGCCCTGCTGTAGCACTGGAAACACATGTTTCCTAATATTTAGTGCACCCGAAATGTTGAAACTTAACCAAAGTAAATTTGGAAGTGAAAAGGGAAAACGGTCAAGGTTGATACTGAAATGAACTGTCCTTAAGTTAGTGCTTCATATTTTATGAAGATGCAGATTATTCTGTCTGCTGACACTGCAGATATGCCACTGGGAGGTATCTCTCTCTCTCTCTCTCTCATGAAACTTTCCTGTTTCTATCTAAACCTTCCAGCCCTTGCTCTAACCTCAAAGGATATATTTGTCTGGAAAAAAAGGTACATTGAGAAAAGGAGGTAGAATCAAATGGCTGAATATTGAAGTGGACTGACAGAGCTGTATGACAAAGACCTCCTATTCCCCTTGCACTGCTTTGGGCACCAAACTCCAGAAATTCAATCCCCAAACTTTATAATTTTGGGTTACTGCACTTGTGATCTGCCATCTTACTGACAATAAAAATATACACACAGCTTAAATAGGAGCTTATTTGGGCCCAGAGTTACAAAGTCTATAAAAAGATCTGTTGACAGAAATAATCGATAGCTTTGTGCCCAGATTCAGAAGGGAATGGATTTTGGTTGATTTTCGTGATTCAGAGGAGGAACAGGAAGCTATTTATAAGAATGATGTAAACCATTGGGGCAAACAATTTCACCAATTCATCTCTCAAGTTTCCGTGCTGTTACTTTTTAACCTCATATTTGATTATATGTACGCACCACCTATAAGCAGAGTCAGGACCTGGTCCCCCAGCTGCAACTCAAGTGACCCTCTCGTATCACTAACTAAACTCAGAAAATATAATGCAGACAGGATGGATCTCACTTACAGTTATTCACGTGTACTGTCACTGGCAGACAGTGCCTGTCATGTGCCTGTATAAAGAACAAAATCTCCGTCCTAGCGTCTCACTGAGGAAACAGCAAGTTTATGTTACTGTCACACATGGAACTTGCCTATCAGAATATTAAAACCATAGAGCCTATAGGACCCACACTATCCTGGGGAAAAAAAACCCAACAAACTTTTAAACCTCACAAGTATTTTAAAGAATGTGTTCTTCATAAACAAATAAATCATAATTTTGAATGAAACTATCAATTTTAATTAATCTGGACTATGGTAATTTATTGACGTGAGCAGCGTGCTGTTCTCATGGATGTGGTTAAGGATCACACAAACAACTGTAATGTGATTTACAGTTTTTGCTGCTGGTACTGACATCAACAGAAAAGCCCAAGAAGAGCTAAAAGTCTAGAAATGTCTTTTGTCTTTTTTCTACCATTCTTTAACAGATATGTCATTGAGATTCTCCCCTACGGTTCAAGCAGTTACACTTTGGTTTTCTGTGGTTAATTAGAACAGCAGAAATCTTGCAAAATACGCTGGCAAGTATCTAAAAATCTTGGTGACTCATAATGAACGTAAAAGTTTGACCAGTTCCCTTCCCTTACTGATTTATTAAAAATAACAGTAAAGAATGGACTGGAATAGTTTTGGGCAGCAAAAATAGTTTAAATATGACTTTGATTAAATTGTTAGAAGTGATGACTGTACCTAAGTACTCTGAAATACTGGTGATAAGATGTTTGACATTGCCTCCCACAGAACTTGTCACAAAACACGTACCAGCCAGATATACCCTCAGTTAGTGCCAGCGGAGATTTACGATAAACAATTAATCCACAGAGTTAAGGGTGTAAAAGGACTCTCTCCATCATTCCTTTCACTGGTAACAAGCAAGTCTTCAGTGTTCAGCAGTTCCACACTCCTTACCGTCCTTATAGACCCTTATAACCGTTATATACATTTGTTTATGTACATATGTATATATATACAGTTTGCCTCTTACCATCAGTCTTGCACAGGAGCCATACAATGTTACTCAATAGCATCAAGGTCGACCAGCCACAACATTTACATCCAGCTTCTCAGTTATTTTTCTGTCTTATAAATAAAGATATTTGAATGGAATGGTGCAAGAGAATAAACTCCACCTCTTTTGTAGAAAATTGCTCTATTTTGCTGCGGTGGCTATTGTTGATAAAGTGCTCTGGTTTTCCAGGGATTTTTTTTTTTAGCAGGAGAAGGCCATTTTTCTGTGACAAGGTTTGATTCCTGTCTCTATCTCCAAGTTCTTAGCGTGCATACATAGAGTGGTCCTGGATGAGCTGTGCTGTGCAAGAAGGAAGGGAGATAAACTTGCAGAAACATCTCATAATAAAGAAATACTTGTGTAAGCAGTGGATTTTCTCCAAAATAAAAGCCTTTTGACCAAGCTGGTAGAAACAAGAATTCCAAACAGCATACACTGTATAGATAAATAAGAGTATAGTTCACATTTGTCTACAAAACATGTTGCAAAATGCATTTAAAATGCAATTTGTGTGTTGAAGGAACACCAGCAGTTTATGTTTGTTATTTCAGAAAATTCTCAATGAAACTGTCAGTTCCAAGAGGAGGCTGAAGAAATCTGCTTCAGACTCACAAAAATGACTGAACCAACAGTTTTTAATTGAATCTCAAATGCCTGTAACTGTGTTTCGCTCAGTAGTCAGCACCCCATTCCATGCAGATACAGTCGGTTATAGGTAATAAGATTACTTCTGGGTTACTGCCTGTAGCCTCTAAAATACTGCCAAGAGCGAATACGCAACATGTTCTAGGGTTAAGGAAGCCTAACACGGTGCCAACATCATACTGTGACATTGCCTGCAGAGTGTGAAAGGATTATATCCTGTCTTAACATACCATTTCACCCATGCCAGAAAATGGAAAAGAGTCTAATCACTGACTAAGTATGCAAGTCACTAAATATAAATCTAAACCGGTTTCTACTGCTATAATATCAAGTTTCCCTGAAGAGCAGCTCTCCTCTGAACAGTGGCTCTGAAAAGTTTCTGCCGTAGGTTCTCATATTTATGGCATCTTGGTAATTTCCAGATGAAATCAAATCGCACTATAAGTAAAAAAGTAGAGGGTTGGTGGTTTATTTTTTTAATACGAGCTGTGCAAACTTACTCCAGTTCTGGATTCTTTCCAAGTCACGGATTACTAAACAACAAAGATTTGGCAGCCAGATTTTACAGCTAATTTTTTCTTCTGGCTGTCTGAGTCAGAACTGAATTCTAACTCTGCTCTCCTTCATACGTACTGGATCTACAGAGGGAAAAGTAGGTCATGAAAGATAAAAACAAGCAAAACCAGGACAAAACTGCGGCCCTACCAAAGTAAATGGCAAAGCACTAACTTTACTGGAGCAAGGGATTCACTGGGAATGTGCAAGGACTACAGGACAAAAAGCAGCTCCAGTGAGATACAGTAAGGCCATTTTTATACATTTCAGCATAGTGGTGTACTTTCTATTAGAAATTTTCAATTTGGCATTGTAAGTCATGCGGAGCTGCCTTTCCCCGCTTCGCAGAGGGATGATTCGTAGCACCAGAGAGACCTCAGGACAAACCATGCCGGCTCCTGGCACGGCCCCGAATGACTCCGGCCGATCCTGAAAGCCGTCCGAAGGAGCCAGGCGGCCGCGCACCCCCAGGCTAAGGAGATAAGGCAGGATCACTTTGGATCTTCTCATGAATGTGCAGGGTCTGGGACCATGGGTTGACCACGCCAAAGGACAGAGAAATGGCAGTGCAACAGGTGGGGAACCCTAATGGCAGGGAAATACTGCAGCAACCGACTTAGGGCGGCACTCGTACCTCACTCAGAGGGATTTAGCAGAAGAAAACGACAGGTCTTTGAAGGACTTCTGAGGTTTACTTGCCTTGCATCATTAAAAAAATATATATTATTAAAATAAGAGAGAAAAGAGTAGATTGTTTTTATGCCTTTTTATACTGGTAAAAATATTTGGCTAGGGTACGTCATTCTCTGCATCTTGATTTACTTAAAGTGTAAATGTGGTGACCTTTAAAAACTTGAACACAATGTACTGGAGAAGTTTTATTGTTATATTATAAAATGATCAAAAATATGATTGGGCAGAAGAAAGTAGACACTTTTTTTCTCAGTAATAGTTAATGCTCATGCCCTTTAATTCTAGTTATAATTCTTAAAGTGTTTTAATTTTCTCCTTAAACCCATCTAATCAATGTTACACTTTCTTCTGTATTTTTTGTTTTCAAGAATTAATCAAGTTAATGTTCCTCAAAAAGGTGCAAATTTGTACTCTGTTTACTGTAGGTGCTTCTGATAACATCATTTCATTTTCATCAGACCTCTGATCAGGCAAACAATTTTAAACAATGCCAAAGAATATATATTATAGCACGAAAAAAGCAATCATAATTAGAAACTAAAGATTTAAGACCTCCAAAATTGCATCAGACATTTTTCCGTTTGACAGTAAATCAAAAGTGTTTCTCAATCACACTTTAAAGTCAAGCTGAAATATCCTCAATAATTTGCACTTCTTCCCAGAAAGATTTAAGTTACCCACAAAAGAAAGTAAAAAACCCAACAGCTGCAGCAGAACACAAGGCCTGAAAATGAAACCACAAGATCATGTCTGCATGGAAGTGGAAAGGCAAATTAATGAATAGACAGAATAAAGACAGAATAGACTGAATAAAGATTACTGGCAACCTGAAAAGGCAAATATACTAGAAAATACCTATGATACATGAAACGTGCTAGTAAATTAAGATTACTAGTGCATAAAGATTGCTAGTAAATAAAGAAATCTCGTTAAAGGTGTTTTCAGTCTTTGTGAGGTTTTTAAGGAAGCTATATATTTTTCTCATGCGCAAATTCCATATTTTCCCTACACAAGACTTGTCATCCGAATTTTATTCTGATAATCAGTGAGGTACTCATGCATACGAAGAAAAATTTGCAATTGTTAATTTCATTAAGATTGAGAAAAATGGTGTTCTATGAAGTAGATCCAAAATGGATTTTAGATTTTTTGGTACTAACCCAAAAGGCTACTAATTTCTTGCTTCAGAAGAGGTTTCTAGGTGTCTTAGCTGATCTATGAGCAGGGCCACCTGAAAGGGACAGTCCTGCTCCCCTCCGCTTACTCCAGCTGTGTGTCCCCACTGCTTCCCTCCAGCAGCTCTAACATTTACCAGGCCCCCTCCACCGGCCAGTTAAATTCGCTAAACGGACAGGGAACTAACACGGCAAAAAAGGAACCATTTTGTACCGGTTCCTGTCCTCAAGCAGAATCAACTCATCAAGAGAAAAAAAGACAGTTTTCACAGCAACTGGAGAAGAAGGCACGGGAGGGACAAGCCTTTGGTGGCCCCTCGAGCACAGAGGAGGGCAGAAGAGGGAGGCTGCCGCCCGCATGGTGCCCCGGTACCGCTGCGGGAGCTGCCCACCAAGCTCTGGCCACCTCTGCCAGGGCCCGGGGATGCCTGGCAGCTCCCTCCGTCTCTCCGCTCCCACCACTTCCCCATCCACTCCATGCGTGGAATACCAGGCTGGTGTTTTAATTAACAGCCGTGTACAGACTCCAGATATAAATCTGGCCAACTTCAGCGAGACATCCAAACCTGGAAAGTTTGACATCTGCTGTGCTTGCTCCTTATTCTCTGCACCCATTAAACAAAGCGATCAAAGGAATCTCTTAAAATAAAATGTTGAATGTACAGGGAAGAGCCCCAACATCTTTGCAGCAGGTCACCACGGCCCTGATCCTGTGTGTGGTCATACCTCCATGTACCACGTTCAGTACGACTGTAGTGCAGGCTGACACTCAAACACAACAGGACAATCATTTAAGGGGGATTTCACATTACGCGCTGTCAGCAATAGGTATTTTATCCTTGAGTTGTAGCAAATCTGCTTGATATTTGGCAATTTTTGACTTCTGCTGACTTTTTTAACACAACACAAAAATAGAGGTGTTGGAGCAGCTCTTGTCACCCAAGTGAAACTTCGTCTCTGAAACCATCCCTGAAACGAACCGTTTCTCTCCTCAGAGACAGAGGCAGCTAGTCTTTGAACTCAGGGAAACCAATGACTCGGGCACAGACAAGCCAAACATGAACAATAAATTCAGTATTAATTAAAATATCAATAGTAATAACAGTAACTTGCAGTAACATTTATCGTTTTCATGGTCTTTTTACACCTAAAGTTTTACAGTTCTTTATAAGAACTCTTGAAGACTATGAAGAACAGCCAGATCCTTCAGCAAACTATGGGAGCTCACAAACACACAGGATGCCACAAAATTTAAAATCTAATTTCAGATACGAGCTGTAAGTGACTTCGGAACGAGTAAGAGACATGAGAAACGACACGGCTTGCAACTCAACGCTCACGCAAGTTATGCCAGTAAGAGCAGTAAGAACTACACGTTACTTGAGCAGTGGACTTTACGTCCACTATTAGCACTGACAGGAGGTGCTTGTATTTTTAATTTTCTTTCTAGGTGAAGGTGACGGAGGAAGGAGTATGGAAATGTGGCGGTAGTTAGGGATCCAGAAAATAGCAGGTGTTTGATCAGGGACAGCTTTGAGGTAGAAAAGGCAGACGTACCGAGCGGGGGGATGAGGGAAAAGTCATGCCTACGAGCAGGTGGTCCCCGGGGCCTGTCAAGTGACTGGATGGATGTGGACGTGATTGACAGCTTCTGTGCTGGCTGTCAGGGGGGCTTGCTTCAGCTGAAGGAAGATGCCAGGGACATATGGCAGGAAAGGGATAGCCAAATTTTAGGAGCACGTTGACAATGTAGTCTATAAAAATACCTTCTCTGGAGCTTCTGGCGCCTGGAGAAGCCGCAGGAGGGGAGCGGAGAGGGCAGGATACCTCCCACCCCAGCGCCCTGATTACAGTGCGAGACTCAGGTGAGCTCCCAAGAGAGGAAAAACAAGTTGTTGGTTCCCAGAGCCACGGCAGTGACTGCCCTGATCTCAGGGCAGCCCACACACGCACCGACGCCCCACCGCCGCTGCAGTTCAGGTCTGCGAAAGATCATCTCATGATTAAAAGCCACCTGAGATACGCCTTTTGCTAGTAGGAAGAGAGACGCAGCAGAGGGTTTCCTGCTCTTGAGGAGCCTTGAGAAACCAGCCTCACGGCTGAAAATCTCCATCTCAAAGGGCAGGTGACTCTGGCAGGGCTGCAGAAAATTTGGTGGGGCAGAGCGCCTGTGTCGGACACAACCCTGCGTGGGACACAGCCCTGCGTGGGACACAACCCTGCGTGGGACACAAGCCTGCATGGGACAGAGCTCTGCATGGGACACAGCTCTGCGTGGGACACAACCTTGCATGGGACACAGCCCTGCGTGGGACACAGCCCTGCGTGGGACACAACCCCGCATGGGACACAGCCCTGCGTGGGACACAGCCCCCCGACCCGCACGGACAAGCGGGAAAGCAGGACACAAACCAGGCCCAGAGCCGAGGCCGTGCCGTGGCTGCAAGCCGGCATGGGGAAATCAAAGGCGTCCTGGCCTGCAGCCAGCCTCAAAGCGGTCCTGCAAACTGCACAACATCCATGCACGCTACACTAAATCGTCTACCCCCCACACACTGAAACTCCCATGGAAGCAGAGACCCACAGCGTTTCCGATTTCTTTTAATTAATAGAATTTGCCTACGGGCGTTTTGGAAGTCTTCAGACAACCATTGTTGCTCGTGTTCCCACACTTTCCCTTCCTCTGCTGATTCTCTGCTGTTGCAAAACTCGGAGGCAATGACACAAAACAATCAAGTTCAAAAAACTTAAGGAATGTCATCGCTTGTCCCAGAAGCTGGCTCCGGCCTCTCTCAGACCCTGCATAGACAGCACCTCAAAGCTTGCAAACGTCTACACAGAGGCCAGCACTGAACTGGCTGCTGACAGATTAAAATGCCTGTTATTTCAATATATATTCTGTATAGATTTTGAATGCGTTCTCAATCACACAGAAGATAACATCCAAACAAACAAGAAACAGGTTTAATGATAAACCCTATCAGAAGATATTAGCTTCCAGGTGTTAGGTAAATGTCTCAATGTTTGGCCAAAGCAAATGGAGACAAAGCCGAGTTGTACATTTTAAAATGAAAAGAAATAATTACATTAGCCTGATTATAGTGATCTCAATGGATGACTTGCATATGACTATGACAATCACATAAATACAGAGATTATCTTGCAGGGATGGATTATATATTATTACAGTCCATTAGTTTCATCTTCTAATTCTCATCATTTTAACGGCACATTTAACATGAAGCAAATATTGGGGAAAAATATCCGTTTTCTCACTCCTTTTTCAGCATTTTCGATCCCCAGCCTAAATTTATCCAAGACCAGTCTCAGAAAATTTGTATTCAACTTAAACGAGACTCAACAATTCATTTCACCAATGCAAAGAAAGCTATCGCATGACCCTACCAATAAAACCTCTTAACACATGTACTGGGATATTTCACCACCAGAGTACAGAAGCTGATGGAGGAGCAGTGGCTCAGCCTGATAGATTTATTATAATCCTGCTGTTGAAGAAAGGAAGGGTCTTTCCACCCATAAATACTAGTTAAAATATTAACTACAGAAATGGAGAGAAGAGCCTCTGCAGAGCTGTGCACCACGGCAAAAACGCCACTGCCTCCCAAAGCTGCTGGCAGACAACGGGGTAGAAAACTACCAAGTTTCTCCCTACAGGGTGTTGTAAAAATATTTCCTCCAGTTTCACTCCATGAGAAAGCCAGTTGAAGTCCCCAAGTCTCTCCTGGTTTCTTGCCAAAGCCATGTGAAAATACAATTGTTGCCTGATTTCAACATATAATATGACACAGACTTGATAAATACCGGGCTCAAGTTCATAGGCTTCAGAAAGCCGTTTCACTGCATATTTAAAGGGCTTGATCCTGTTCCAGCTGAAGTCAATGGACATTCTCTCATTTACCGCAGGATGAGGTCCCAAAGCCTTGAAGGAATCCGGCCTTGCGGTTATAAAACCCTGTCCCTCGTGAACAGAAATGTTACAGGCTCATGAAAAGCCTGCCTGCCCGACAAAATGCAAATCAGTTACTCAGTGCAAAACCATTTTACAGTACAGTGCAAAATATCTAATTCCATTTTGATTTGGTTTGGTTTTGTCTGTTTTATCTCTTCTTGGATTAAGCATTCCCACCATTTCCACCGTACTGGTTTTTAATGTCCTGCAGCTGGATCCGCTGGAAAGGACTGTCAAGCCCTTGCACACAAACCTAAGGTCACAAAAGCAAGTTCTGAAGACAGGCTCAGGTACTAAGCGTAGCAACGCGGCCTCGGTGGCTTATATTTGGTTGTACTTGAAGGAACAGTTGTAAAAGTTTAAAAAAAACAGATGCAATCTTGAATCTAGTTTGAGCTCATTAAAGTTTTTCTTCTGTAATATAAACCCATCATTTAGAAAAGTAAATAAATGGCAAACCCAATCAATTCATAAGTAGGAAAAAAAGTATGTGAAAAGTAATATGCAAATTACCTGAAATTATTTTTTTCATTTCATTTCATTTAACTTTAGGCTAATATTTGTTGTGGAATTCCTTGTGAAGGTTTCTTCTGATGGGATGTAAACAAAATAAAACTTTTCTTGGGCCTGAACTTTTATGACACTTGTGACACCTTAGTACAAATTCATCAAAGGTTACTGTGCTGTGTTCTCATCAGTAAGAAACAGAATCTCTAAAATCGGGATTACTGCTAACGTGTGGTTCAAATAACTTTTGCTACAAAGCACAGAAAAGTCCATCAGAGCGCCAAGGCAAAGTAGCTCCTGAGTACAGCACCTTGACACATGGGTATGTTGCTTCCTAAAGATGACAATATAAAAAATATGCTTTTCTGGAGTACTGAATACCCAAGTCATGCATCACAAACGCAGATCTTCAAATGCAATGAAAGCAACAGCAGCCTTTGCAAATGCAGGAGGAGGAGCAAAGATGTTTACATCACAAGGGATGCATGATGTGGATCTGCTAAAAATAAGCATTTATGTTCCAAACTCTGACTCTTACTACTACCTTATCTTGTAAGTCACGCCACGGAAATGAAGAACTGCTACCCAGTGAGTAATAGAGGCATAATCTGGTCCTCAAAGAGAGAAAGGGCAGCATATAGATGTTGAAAGGCCAGATCATTGCCACTTGGAAGTTACTCAGCAGCTATCCCAATTTCTGTTCCTTCTTTAAACAGAAGTCCAACAAACCCCGAGTTTCCGATAACAAATGTCATCCTTTGGGAGAAAACTCTTCCTACTGCCACTGCACAATCCATAAATTTGACAGGAAATCAATCACTACCACTGCAAGAGCATTTTAAAGAAAATCCCTATTGAATTCTCTAAGAAAGTAATGAGAATACCAAAAGAATCCAAAATCCCTAGCCTGAATTGCTTTTAAATGCACAACCTTCCAATGGTTTCTTTCCAAAATCAGAAACATCTTTGCTAATTAATGAGGTATTTCTCACACATTAGCACTCCCCTCCCCCAGTAGGGATAAGGACACCTAGCATTATGGGGATGAACTTTGCTTTCCGGTGTGCACTGAATCTCCCGCTGTGCAAATCCATCCAAACCTCCCAGCCTGGGAGACGCCCCGCAGACACCACAGCTTTACAGACATGACCCTACTGAGATCTGCTCTTCCTCGGTGAGTTGACACTTGACTCCTTGACACTTCAGACAAGAAGCTGCAGTGATTTCAGCAGGACTTTCTGACAGGTAACAACTGAAGGGGGGAGATGCACAGCTCTGTCCTCAGGAAGAGCCCAGGGCTTTTTTTCCAAATACTGCAGATTCTGAGAGACCTAAAAGATGATAGCAAGAACACAACTTCTGGCCACACCATTTAGGGACGTAGCAAGAATCAACACTTTTTAAATAATAACCAAGTCATCAGATCCTCTACCTATGATGTAGATGTTGATATCCTTCAAAGTCAGAGGGAGCTCAAAGCCCCCTTCACAATGGAGTGCCCATATCACTGTACCACCGACCTGGTGGTGAGAGGACTTTCTCTGCTTTTCCTTGTCTATTGTCCTGCCATGCAACAAAAACAGGAGTCATGGGACCGAAAGGAGATAGGTTACAAAGCAAACTGACTCTGCAACATCATGTCTTCAATAGGAAGTCCTGGAGTCTGACCTTGTTGCCAAGACTCGGTGCATTTAATATCAAACATTTAATATCAAAAAGTTCTCAGACTTAAAGTTTGAAGTCCAGTCTGCAGGACTTGCCTGTTGGGCCCACACGTGGTACAGATTAAGCCACAGTCACTTTTTTTTTTTTTTTTTTTTTTAAAATCTCTGGTGCAATACATCTTGCATTAATTCCCACACCGTGGTAAAATTCCAACAACAGCTTTAGAGGATGAAC
Organism: Platalea leucorodia; assembly: GCF_965183815.1. NCBI lineage: Eukaryota > Metazoa > Chordata > Aves > Pelecaniformes > Threskiornithidae > Platalea > Platalea leucorodia. The sequence goes on from NC_138827.1 coordinate 99,304,222, forward strand.
CCGCCCCATCTGGTCTACAGCTTACTGCCCTGACCACTCATCCTGAAGATGGGCAATGCGGTGGTGACCTCCAAGAACATAAGAACAAGCTGGGCTACCTGCTTCTTGGCCAAATTTCTCTAAAAGCCTGGCTATAGGGCACAGAGAAGGCAGTGCCCCAACCATCTCTTCCATCAGTAACATTTGAAAAAAAGAGAGTTACGGCAATCGAATTCTGCGGGGACCGAGGCCTGCCAGCATGTGGGAGGATGTGCTCTGAGGATCTACGTGCCGTTCCTCTTCCTTTCTGGCTTCCAGCGAGAGCCAGACATCTCGCAGTCAGGCTGAGGCAGCTGGGCACACAGGGAAGCTGAAAAACAGTGAAACTTCTGAGTAAAGGGGGGACGGCCGGTACATTTTCATTACTTCCACAGTTGAGCTGATGATATTTTGGTAGTGCAGTTTTGGATTTAGGCACTGAAGTCTGCCTCACTGCTAAATCCTTTTTTGGATTTGGCCTTAAAACCTTATGTTCAGCAGCATTTGTTTTATCTTCGAGACTTAGAACACAAGGAGAATTTGGCTTGACTATTTTCTTTCTTCATTCACACTAGGAATCCTGTGAATTCATGTGGATGGATACATGATAACAATCTCTCCTTTAAATTCATCACCATTATAGGACACTGAAGCTGCACAGCCATGCAGAGCAGAAAGTAAGCGATTAGCAGTTAAGGATGTAAAATATATCTCCAGATTTCTTGGTTTTCACTATAATATTTAACTAGACTTTTGGTAGCAGAATGTAAGCTCTTTTAAAAATAGTTTAGACGAGCCATTTTGTAGAAAATGTTCAAGCATATTAGCTAGTGAATAAAAACTAACATGGAATAATGTATTTTCTAAGCTATGTAGTTACTGAAGTCACGGCTGCGAGACCTGTAACTCAGTCTCAAAAGACTTCAGCAAATTATACGTAATGGGCCAGCAAATTCTATATAATAGGGACATGTTCTGTTCTTTTCTTTTTAATTCATTGCGTAAGTGTAACAGAGCAGAAGTTAATGCTATATGCTTCTTTTATTTAAGTGCTCATTAAAGAGTAAAAAAACCTCAGACTAAAAATATATTTCTAAAAGTAACTTGATAGTAAATACTTACTGGCAGAGCTTTATGCTGAAATAACAGACAGAAAATTAGGACCACCTTGTTGATTAGAATATTCTTTTTAAAGCTTTGGAGTAAAATAAGTAATTATAAATGTGTAATTATTTGCATTTAGTCACTGTACATAAAAACATACGATTTTCTACAGCTTGGAGCTGCAATAGGAGCATGCATCCAGTCCTGATTGTTATTCTGCAGGAATCTTTGCATATTACAAGGACAGGCAGAATATGCATTTTTAGTGAATTTAAATGATTTTTGTTTTTAGAAAAACTGTCATAGATTTTCACCAAAGCATAGTACGAGAAAATAAATATAGTATGTTCGGCACTTTCATAAAATACTGTAATATAGTGTCCTCAAGAGAGATAAAGAGTACAGTACAAGGTAATTAAGAGACGAGTGGACAAATACTGTAAGAGGTGGGTAAAGATAAAACAAGTTTCTGAAGTGCGATGGAAAGTCTCTTCAGTGAAGTGATGTCGTACAAGAAGAGAGTACCAGATGGCAAACTGGCAGAGTCTGCTCCTCTGCCAAAATGAGTGTGTCAGTAGAAGGAGAAAAGTAGAATTAGGCGAACGGAAGGAGCTAAGAAGTGATTTGATTTGGAACCACTAGAGCTGTCAGAAGATGAGGAGGAGTTTGGCTGAACTTTGTGAAAGTGAGAAGCATCCTGCAAAGCAGGGCAACGAGTTTATGCTCCTTCAGTAAAATCTAGTGCTGTGCCTGCTCCCAAGGTAGTCTGAATGTGCTTAGCTACCACAAGAACTCCGTCTATGTTGTAGGGGCATAAGAGAGTAAGCCCTGCTTCATAACGTGGCTAATTAACTTCTGCGTGCTCTGAATGAACGTGGCTGTAATTGCAGCTCCCTGCAGGTGCCGTTACCCAATGCTTCCCTGGGCTGTGTGAGCTAGGAAAGCCACAACGGAAAGAAGTGTTTCCGTGAACGTAGCAGGAGATGGTGATGTAAAAGAAAACGTCGGCGAGGTCAGGGGGACGCAGCGATGGGCAATTCTGTGAAAACTGATCCATAAACTTCAATTATGTGTTAAGATCCTCACACCAATGAATTAAATATAACTAACTATAAATATAAACTAGCTCTTTCATTGCCCTCATTGTTGATCTAAATACATAGGCTAAGTCTGGTATAGAGAAGATAATCATTGAGTTCAACACAGAAGAGAGTATTTTTAGTGTTCTGCATCAATTCAATTCAACAAAGCGATGCCACCCATCCCAGTTAGCGCAGGAGCCACAGGAGAGTCGTACTCCAACATGCACCATCATCTCCCCCATCGCTTAGTATCAAAAGCCTATGAAATATGTGGGCATTTGCCCACCCACTTTATCTCACTTAATAATCTCTTTCCAATACTAGATAGCACTGGCGTTTCATAGGCATATTAATAGACATAATAGATATTAACAGACATTAATAGACTATGTATATATGAAGCTTATGAACTGAAACCAAAAAAATATCTTAACGATTTTACTGCAAGAAAGTACAGAGTAAGGATATCAAACATTAAAAAATAATTAAATGATTTTCCAGTCCTAAATTCTCAGCTGCTTAAAATAAACATATATGCAACCTTTAGAAGTCTATCTCATGTTTATATTTGAATTTTCTTATTCTTCTAAATGGTGATTATTTATTCTAAATAGAAGGTAGCTCAAAGAGTGTTTTTAAAGAAATAGAAAATTAACCTTTTGAGATACCATGAGATGAGCAAACTGTCTCATAATAGTAATATGATGAAAAAGTCTATTTAGAAAGGGAGTAAGAACAGTGATGAAAGTGTAATATATAAGATTTAGAACAAATTTTAGTAGATGTTAATAGAAATTATGTTTGAAATACAACAAATCTCCTTCCCGTTATATGTTGCCAGATATGCCTGATCTTACTAAAACTGTAACGTTTACCAAAAAATTCCAATTTACTTTTCTCTGATTAGGCTGTTTATTTTGGCTTGGTTTACATGCTGTATTCTCTCACGTCAGTCTTTACTTTGACCTTCTGGCCTTTGCAAACGGCCTTTATTTTTGCAGCAGCCCTTTGCTGGAGCACCGCATCTCTCAAGAACCTCTTCATAGCTGTTTCTGCAAGCGCCTGCTTGCTCCCTTCCCTGGCTGCAAAATGGCATATGGCTTGAAGGGAAGCTGCGTGTCTGACTATTCTGCAGATTTTAAGGAGGCCCTTTTCAATGCGAATAAATAGAGAGAAACGGCAATGAGAAGAATGAAGTCAACCATTGCTCAACAAAAGCTCACTCCAGAGCCCGGGCGACGAGGCAAGTCTCCTTTCTGCCACTTGCAATGAAAGAAAACATCTACTAATCATTTGTATCTACAGCTAACAGTCAGCTTAGAGGCGTGCAACAATTATTGCAAATCTGGTTTTCTAAGGTTTCTTCCTACAATCCTATTTACATAATCCTGCACCGAAACTGATAATTACAACTGGTTTAGAACAGCAGGATCAAATCCTCACTTGAAACCATCCCAGTTCTCCTGTTTAAAGAAATAATAAACTCTCTAGTACATAAATCATAAAAAAATGCCTTAGTATTAGTTAGCATAGAACTAATGTACGTGCATGCCATATTACCTACTGATTTATAACCCAACAGTCTCTAGTTCACTTCATATATGTTACTGATGTCGTAATGTTCCAAATTTTATTTATTTCACCTGGAAACCAACACTATGAGGCAACAAGCAGTTCCACTCTTTGGGATAAATACCAGTATGTGCATTGCTGTGGCTCCTGCTTCACTGCAGTCATTAGAGATGCCAAGTTTGAGTGTGGTTCTTAGCTCAGAGCATTTTCAAAAAGGTGAAAAACATACTTTCTCTCCCCTTAGAAAAACCTCAAGACTTTTTCTTAGCTCTACTTTTGACCATGCAAGTTCATACACAGTATGTATCTGAAAGATCTAGAAGGAAAAACCTTTAATCAGTATTATTGTAGATGACAGAGTAAAGATTTCTTTAATTAATGGTCCTTTCTGGCAACCTGTGCCACTGTAAAATTAGCTCGAAATTTGTTCTGCCATGTTTATGGGCTCCAGTTCAAAAATCTATGAAGTGTGGAGTATTTTACAAGCTCCTACAGCAACACAAAAAAGCAGGTGGTTGGACACAGTATGAGAAGAAAATAAATGCAACCATTTATCTAGAACAATTTGCAACCCACCGGGAGAGCTCAGATACCAAAGGAGTGACAACTTCAGGATATCCATCTAGCAGCGCAGCTATAGATTGATTTGATTTCCACAAGAAATCTGCAAAACAATTACACTGCCAAGGAGAAAGAACTGTGCATCGCACACACACTCTACTGCCTCCATTACTCCCAGGTCTGTATCTTCATGAATTTAAGTATCACATAACTTCAGTTTTCTTGCCAGGTTTTCATCAAGCTCTCTGCTTTTGACATTGTTACTCAAGTCTGTCAGTAACTCTGCAATACTTAAGTAACTAATTAATTGCTTTGCATGCCTGAGTAGCAAGGAGAGCATCGCCACGGCTGACTTTGCTTATATTGTGGAATATATAGCCACGGCCTGAGATGAGCATTAGTGCGCATTAGGAGCTGCTGTCTACAAATGGACCAGGCACTGCAATGGGAGGGAGAGCATTCAGGAGGGTAAGCTGCTCCTTGCCTTCCCCAAATAATTTCCTATTCAAAGTCCAGAGCCGTTGAGATCATTGAACTACTGGGTTGCTCCATCGTGAGGCACTGTAAGGGCAGAAATCTCTAGGGATGCCAAGGTTGCAGGGCAAGACGGGACTTATTTGCCTGTTCCTGTTCCCCTGCTCTTAGACTGAAGACCAAACGCTGCCAGTCTTCCCATCGCATGCTGAAGTTTTGTGGATTTAGGTTTTTCCCTTTCAAACAGCGCAGCTGCTTGGAGTTAGTTCTGATGCTTTTCTCCAATACTACATTCTCCCCCACGAAATAAAGCATTTTGTCTGCCTCAAATAGCACTTTGAAAAGCTAAATTTAGGCCATCCCCAATCCACGTTTACACATCACTATTATTCTTTTGCATGCTGTGCAGGTGCCTTCACCAGGATATTAGTCAACAAGATGGGACCTCAAAGCGGCTGTTTGAAATCCGTGACGCCGTTCTCCAGAAATCACTAGGTACAGATGCAGGTGTAGATGCAAGTCCATCAGGCACAACGGAAAAGTCCTTCAAGGCTTATAAAACATGCAGTACATCTGTTCCTAACATGGCTTCGTGGCTTTGTCTCTGCATCTGTGTAAAACCACACAACAATGAGGCACAGATCTATTTTATTTCTCTAGGCACACATCTTTTTTTTTGGTTGAGTTGCAATCTTTTTTTTTTTTTTCCTCTTTTTTTAAGCAGTTTTGAATGCAAAATCAATTTACACTAATCTATTGTTTGGTCTTCAAAGCAACTTGGCTTGACAGTTCAGCATTCCCCCGGTGTAACTTATAACTTCTTAAGGGCAGATTGTTCTCAGACTACTTAAAATTCCTTACATGAGGCAGGGGGTCTACTCCACGCTTTGCTCCAATGTGAAGCACCACATGGAAGTTGTTCAGTTGGACTTCTGTACTTCTGGACATTGCAGGTGAAGTCGGGGCAGAAGAGTTACGTATTTCTAGCCCCTTGGTAAGATCGGCCATCCCTGCTTTGCTCTACTTTTGTGTCTTATTAGGCTCCTACTATTATAAGCTGTAACCTCTCTGCTGTACATTTTTTTTTGTTTGTTTTAATGCAAGCAGCTGGTTTCTGGGCAAATAATGAGATTAGGAAGTCAAAACACCACGTTCTGACCTCACCACTTCCAAGATCCTTCATCTTGGATGTGTCATTCACCTCTGTTACTCACTTTATGCATCTGTAATAATACAAGTAACGATGCTCACACGGCTTTGTAAACACGGCTAAGAAGCAGTACGTGGGAGATAAAGGTTATTTCCATGAGTGGAGAACAATACTGCTCTGTCGCTAGAAAGTCCCTCCTCAGGCTGGCTCTCAGCAGGAGGGACAGCACATTTCTTGTGTTATGGGACACGTTCCCTGAAGGATATTATGAAAAGTTCAGTGAACATAAACTTCAACAGGTTCATTAATAATTAGTTTAATGTCCTTAACATACTAAACGAACAAGTAGGTCATTGATACAGCCTCAAGTGACTTACTTGGCATAAGCAAACAACATTCATTTCAGCACAATGAAATTTAGGGTGTACTCCTAGGAGCAAAGAATGCAGTCCATATTTATAGGATGGGGGATTCCTAGGAAACAGTGACTCTGAAAACAGTCTGCCAGATACTGTGGGCGTACAGTTGAATAGGAGCTCCCAGTTCAATGCTCTCTCTGAAAAGACCATCCCTCTGGTTTTGAATGCACAAGAAGAGAACATCCTTTGTAAACCAGGACTCTTTCCCACCATCAGGTCTGACCTGGCCATGTCTCCTGGAGAAATTATACAGTGAAACAATTAGCAGAATGAATGTGTCAAGAGCATGACTTGCGTGTGGTTTTTTTTTAAAACCATCTTCTAGAGGCTATTCTTATCACAGTTAAAAAAAATGCTTTGCTAATACAAAAACAGCTTATAAAATGAGACTAGCATACAAAAAATCATGGAAAGGAAGTAACGAACGATACAATTTATCTATAATTAGAAAGACTCAGGCTAACACTTTTTTTATATATCTTGAAGAATAACAGAGATTGTAATCAACAATCTGGTTAAAATGAAGATAGCCTTGCGCTGTCTAGTCATTTTTCATACTCCGTGACATTAGCTTTATTTTTCCCCATTCAGAACTTTGCTATATGCTTGAGATAGATAATTTCTTTACTTCAATAAACTCAGTTCTTTTTTTTACTCGGGATTCCCATATAACTCGTGTCTTTTGCTACTACATATCAGAGGATGAAAAAAAGCATCTAGATCATACTTTGTGATTACTGATGTTTAGAAAGCTGAATATACATCCTTTGAGTTGATGAACCAGTTTTTTCTGCATTGGGAAATAGACCAAGATCTCAGTCATTAAAGTGTAAGAAACCAAGGATTAAATATGTTCCTATATAGAGATCTATCAAACCTATCTACATACATATGCACACACACACACAATGTATTTCTGACTCTCATGCTAGTGCTAACAAGTTTTGTAGCCAAGCCACATTCCATTTAAAAGAGTTAGTTTCATAGATCTCCATTCAGTGTCCCCTCTTAGGAATTTAGTTTTCAATTACATCTAAGTACTCTGAAACTCCTCGGCTTTTTTTAAAAAAGAAGAAAACTTTCCTCAAAGGCTATTACCAGCCTTTTTTACATTACTTATACGAAATGGCACATTTGGGACTTTTGTCATGGTGCTCTGAAACATATGCTGTTCTTTAAGGCCTTGGGTGGGGAAGGCAGGGACTGAGAGCCAAGATAATGTACTCGGGGAATTTGGCAGTATACAAAGATGCAGGAAAAACGAAGCAGATGTAGGGGATGCAGGATAATGCTGGACACAGGGTCTTATCGTTTAAACTTGATACTGTTTTCAATCAAAATTTGCCAGCGGCTTTAAAGTGCCCAGGATGTGAGCAGACTACTTATTTTGAGCATAACATGCCAGTGAAAAAGAAGAGGAAAAAGAAAAGCACAATATCCAGTACACGTTGCTTACAAAAGCTCCTATATTACTTCAGTTATTAATTACGTTTGGCACTTAAACAGAAAAGGCACTTGGATCATTTCCTTAATTCTGATAATACTCTAGTTACTATATTCTTATGTATTTATGTTTCATTCCAAGAGTAAAAAATTGTAATAATAATAATAAAGAAATCACTTCAAAGGTTTGCAAATATTGCTAACTTGGACTCATATGAGAGCACATCATTTTTCCAGTCCCTTATTAAAAATATTTTTAAAACAAAACAAAACAAAAAAAAATCCCTTAAGAAAACGCATTGTTCAACATTCAGAAAATGAAAAATCTCGCTGGCATTAAAAAGCCAACATCTTTACTTGATGAAACTCCACTTGTGTTCTTCGCTCCTCCTAACAAACTGATGCAGTAAACCGCACTGGGTTGAGCGCATAAATATTACTTTCATTCATTTTCAACTTCTTGAGCTTTTCTTTTCCCCTGGGTCTCAAGGAAAATTCACCTTTCTTATCTGAGAAATCGCACAGGTAGCGTCTCCCCCCCCCTCCCTGGAAATGCTCCCCACTCTTAGAAAGTTCTCGAATTAAATATTTGTCACAGCTGTTCCGCAGACACAGTATGTCTGCTGTCTACCCTGGAGTGAAAACAAATCGCAGCCAGTTTGCTGGTCACACGTTCCAACTGGGATTTTGCCATCTGTCATTGTGTTTGCAGAGCTATTTAGATTTCCAGTTCATACCAAACAAATTCCACCTCCAGTACCAGGAGGACTTCAAAAGGTGGCCGGAGAGATCATGTAGATGGGGAAACGTGCCCGAGAGTCGGGGGGCCTGCATCTGTTCGCGGCTTTAAATATTGTTCGGCATAATTGCATTAAAGGCTCCTGCAGCGGGGTCGGATCGACGTTACCAGATACAACAGTGCAATAAAAGTAAAAACGCCCTCGCCCGATGGTTTCCTGGGCTGTTAGCGGTCTACTCTCTGTTTAGGTATGTTACGCCGCGTTAGACAGATCACAGCTTTATACGCAGTATAAAATTCTAATAAAAACATACTGATCTTAAATACCATTAGTTAAAGGTATTTTTAGTTAATTACACCTGAAAATGGAGAATCTCAAAACATTTTACAGACATCTAAATTCTCTAAGGGTTTTAGTGTGAAAGAGATTAAAAAGTGGGTTTTTTTCCTCTTTCCTAGGGCTCTCTCAACAACACTTTGTTTTCTAGGCAGCGCCTATGGACCCTGGGCAGAGGAGAATTCAGCTTTTTTGACAAAAAGCAAACAGAGGGTGATTTGACGCCTATTCAAGCTCGCCAGCCCTCACTGAAGAGGGATCTTCAGCCCTTGGTTGTTCCTCCTCGTCCCCCAAAAGCAAAGCCTGGGCGAAGCTGCCAACTCTCATTCTTTTGGAATGAGACACTCTCATTTACTGCCTCAATTTCAATCTGCCTGAGGCCCAAAATAAAGACAGTCACCATTGATTTCAGGCGGATATTTAGAAACGCATTTGGATTCTTTCTAAGTCAATTGGATGATCATAAATTGGCAACTCAATAAATTTCCTGCTGGGGATTAGGTTGTTGCACCAAAACCTCCTACCCCCTTCACCCAATCTTTCACGGTTTTTGACAAAACAGTATGTCAAAGGGGGTGGCACGGAGTGGTAAATGGCATAAGGAAAGCTCCCTGCCTTTAGAGCAAACTCCCCAAAACATCCCACCAGGTAATGGGAATGACCCCAAAAACGTAAAATGTTCCTAATTATATTTTGGACCTAATTCCCCTGCAAAGAGCTTGGCCTTGAAACTCGTCAGGAAGCAAAAAGCAGAACAAAATAATAAATTCGGATACACCAGAGACAGAACTTCTGACCGTTTAAATACTTTGATGTGTACACAAACAAGTGGCATGCAGATGCTTGGCTTTTTCTCTTGCCAGCTAGCTCGGAGCAGATGGGTTTGAAGGAGGATTCCAAAACTGCTGCACATAAGGACAGAGATCCCCAGAGGTGCTAATAATACTAATTTTCCTCCATAAGACGCTGTGCTTCAGCCACAACTACTGCTCCCAAGGCTGTTTGATCAATAACTTTACATCTGAGAAACATTTAAAATCTCGGATGCAAAGTAGCTTCTGCTCGGGCAACTGGCTCGTATTTAAAATGCAGCACAAATAAATGCACTGGTACAACAGGACTGAAGAACAGATCTGTGTTGCAAGGCAAAGCGTACCTTGAGATAGCATCACCTTAGCAAACAGAGAGCCAAAAAAGCCAAGAAAACAAACAAAAAAAGTACAAGCATTTTGAGAAGCAGCCCCAAACCACCACATTCCATATTTTTTCCATCTATTAGGAAGCGTGCAAAGGTTTGCAGGCAGTGATGCCCAGCTTCGTACACAAATGGTAAAGCCCGTTTCTCTTCATATAGTGCTGCTGCTAAGAGAGAAGGGCTAGCAAATGATTATAAAGCACCTTCAGCAATTATAGCCCATGGTGCACTCGTGTTTTAAGTGAAGAAATAAAAGCAGTTTAACAAACAGTCATACTAACCTTTCTCTTGGCAACTTATGGTTTAAATCCCACCTGCTTTAAAATCTTCAGGTGAGTGAGTGTAAAGTTTGAGAAGACCCCAGCAGTACCACATCTATTCTGCCCCCACAAGCAGAAGGCAGTTTGCAAGGCAGCGCCTCCCCAGCCCCTCGCCGACACCGATGAAGAAGCTGGGGGGAAAGATGTTACGGGCAGTGCAGGTTTTACAGCCAGCTGATAGCCCACCGCTTTCTAGGACACTCAGTAACATCGGTACACCAAAGTGATCCAGCCCCGCTCTCGTTCCGGAGTACCAGCTGGGCGCGTAAATCGACACAAAGCCTAAAAACTCATGTGGGTGCTTCATACATATCACATGCAAAAGCAAGGAAATAAAAGAGATATTTCATATGTTATTCAAGTACTACAAGCATTTTTCTTTGCTATTTTCATCACATCTACTATAGTAATGCCTAAACAGCCAACCACGTAGAGACTCATTTGATTATACTGAGGCACAGATAGTCCCTGCTTATTTTCTAAGCAGATGCTGCTCATGATTTTCCTGTTCATATTTGATCATTTCTTCAAATAACAGTTATAACTGAGAAAAGAATTGAGAAAACATTCTGTGACAGATTTTCGTGTTCTGGATTAACTGAAAAGCATAATCTGATATTCAAGTTGTGCTGTCGAGGAGTGATTTGACACATAACTTGCATCTAAGTGTTTTATTTCCTGCCTGGATGAGTGAGCAAACATTTCTAAGTGGACATAATCACACACGAATGCAACCCACTGCTGTGCAAAGGCTATCAGGCATAAATTGCATCGTACTGGCTTGGGGCACGGATGATTCTCACCCAAGGACGTACTTAAAGTGCAGTACGCCTAAGCAAATGCATGTTAATTTTCCACCAGCATTTATGGCTGTACATTTTGAAAGTATTAGTACACACAGAAAGTTGCCAACAGGGTGCTCGGAGCTCACCATGAGAGCACCAGATAAGTTATGCATCAGATACGTATCGTCTGTATCTTTTTGGTATTTATTCAAACAAAACTGTACTGATGACAGTAGCAGAGAAGATCTGATTTCAACAGATGACAAACCCATTCCAAAAGGGTTGATACTGTGATTAAAATAGCTTTTAAAATAAAAACAAAAAACCAAAACCAAAAATTAGCTTAAGATTTATGTTACATCTTAGTCTGAGCTTTTTCCTTTAGCGCGTTAATCAAGCTAAAAGCAGGGCACGAATCATTGTTTGCATAAGCGGAGTCAAATATATTTTAGTAGTTTCTGTTGAAAGCAAAAAATTATTTTGCAGGAACTGAAGCTAAAACATTATAATGCATGCAAAAAAAAAGACCCCCAATTAGATTCCTTTATCCCTAGCATATGGTATAGAGGTATATGCTATGTACTAATGTCTTTTCAGTGCTATTTTAAGATCGTATGAGGCTGCAATCTGAGAGGAGTGGTGACAGATACACAGGCACAACTGGGTTACATTCATCATGTATGCGACTTGATAACTCCTAGCAGAAAGGAACTTCACAGAAAGGATAACAAACTTCCCTCTTCAGCCCTGAAGGCTGTATTCCCAACATTTCCTGGAAAATAAGAGGGCAGGAGAAATGTTCAGTGGACAGAGAACTTCACAGTGAAGAAGTGTGACCAGTTCACTGGCACTTCATAAACGGGGACGTGACAAAAGGATTGGTGACAGATGATGTTATGACATGCCTCTTTATCTTTTTACCGACTTTTTTCCTGTAATCAGTTTATGTATTCAGGTTTAAATATTCAATGTTTTCATGCATTAATGTATCTGCTTTAGTCTAAACTTAGTTTAAACTTTAATCAGCAGAGAGAACATATTGAACCCTCTTAGCATCAGTGTTACTTCTAACTGTTCAGAGCTTGCACCAATTTGACAGTACAGTAATATAAATATCTGAGATATGTATATTCCACTTACACAAAAGTAAAGAGGTCATTTTAGAGAAGCAACTTCAAAGCCTTGTAAAAACCTGCAAAGAAATCCGAGTTCCTCTGAAAACAACGGCAAAATATCCCAGGGACAGGATTTCATAGTGATTTTAGCAGATGAGCTCAGAGGCCGAGCTATATATTCTGCTGGCTAATAACCTGCTGGACAGACCTAATTTTGCTACGGTAAATTTATTTTTGATGGAGGGAAGGAGAGGTCAGGTTGTCAGCAATGGCGAGAGGAGGACCGCAAGTAGTAATTGGGCTTGCTGGTCTTTTCCTTATGATGGATACACAGCAGTGGGTTTTACCTCTTTCTGTATTATTCCTTTTCCTGATTACCTTGGCAAAGACAGAACTTTCCCCTGCTCCCTTGTTACTTTTTTCAGTAGTTATAGCCCATCGCAGGTCTCCATCTCTTTGGTTAGGAACGCATTAGAAAGCAAAATAAATAGATCCTATTTCATCCTTAAACGTTTGGGTTTAAATACCTTTAGACCTCAGAGCACTGGAATGTCATCCAGCTTACAGGAGCTTACAACAGGGGAGAGGGAGAATATCTGCAGTTTGGGGACGATCAAGTAACAGAGGGAGTGGCAGAAGACAGCCTCCTTCTTCCAGGCCCCTCGCAGGCTACCGACAGGCTCGCGGCTACCTGACTGCAGTGATGTATGGGGAACGAAATAGCAACCTTTCCCCACGGCTTCCCAAGGTCTGGAAGCACGCACTGTTTACGAAACAGGTTCTGTCCCTCCCGGAGCAGCAGCTGCGCTCAAACACACACCCATGGGGTTGTAGAGTCCGTAGGCAAGGCTACGGAGGGGAAAATAAGGAAGGATTGCACGCTGCCAGGTACTGAGCAGCGCTTCTTCTCCTTGGGTTCAATATGAGATGAGAATATCAGCGGCAGCGGGACTGTGTTTAAAAGATTAATAACATTCACAGATAAATTTGCATAATATTTCATATACAATACGAATGCATAAATCCCATTTGCTTCTATTAAATAACTTGATAATTATTCTGCCTGATACAAGCTTGAGAACACACTCCCTAGGGAACAGCTACCATCAGCCAGGATGCCCCTACGCTGTCTACATGAGCCTTTTTTAGATTTGTAAGCAAATACACAAAAGTCAAAATGTGAACCGATACTATATATGCGAGTTCAGAGGAATAGAACTGCTCTTTTATTTGGAAATGCAAAACCCTACTTTATCTGTTATTGATGCCAGCAAGTCACTTTCTGTGCATCCATTTTATAAAAATCATCACAACTTTAATTGCAAAATAATCTTTTAAAAGGCAGGGTTATTACGACTGCTGAGTTATCTCTCTCACTTCAGCTCCTTAGAGGGTACTTTCTGGAAGAATTTGCATGGCAGTCAAAGCATGCAAAAATTTATAAATACCAACACAGATGCCAACATGTCGGGAGAAATGTAGTTATAACATTTGAAAGCTAGGAAGAAATTAATGTTGATCCTGATTGGAACAGTCACTGTATTTGCAGCGTCTAGTAATTAAAAAAAAAAAAAATAACACAAATTTGGTTTGTAGAAAATACTCCATGTCCCAAACTCCGTTTCTTGGCCCCAGCATGCCAGTGTTACAGGAAGAGAAGAACGGTTTATTTAAAACAGTTCCAGGATTTAAGGCTGAGCTGACACAACTAATTTTTCCATCCAAACAGTGCAGGCTCCAATGTAGACATCAGCTCCAAATAAGACATCCTGGAAGTTAGGCTTAGGCTGTGTAAGAGTAGACAGCGCTCTTGCTAGTACTGGTGTGATTGCACAAATAACCACACGCTGAAGAAAAGCAGATCCTCTCCCTAAGACTAAATGGTGTGGCTGCCTTGATTATTTTAGACTTTAAATAAGACATGTAGTACCTGAGGCTATGGAAGCTTCCTGGTATATAAACAAAAGTCTGCCTGTGTATGCAGGTTGAAGGCAAGGGAAATTTTCTGTACAGCAATTCACCCAAAAGTTTTAAAATACTTCATAGCTATTACTTAATTTATTTCCTACCAGAGCACTTACTGGTGGGGAAAGCAATGAATTGATGAAGGGATGAAGTTATGGGATTTACTTACAGAGCCCAAGGCAAACTTTTGTTAAGAGTCCCTTAGAAGGTACAGCACAACCCAGCACCATGCAGAAACAAGCTTCTGTCCCAAAATAAGTGTAGCCATATCTGCTCAGCACTTTCCTTGGTTTAACTAAGTTTTATTTCAGCATTCCTAAACCCTTCCACATCAACTTAGAGAACTATTCACCTCGCTTATTTCTTAAAAAAAGCGTACGTAGAGTTGCACAGTCACACATCTAGGAAAAGAAATGCAAATCTTGACCCCCAGTTTTCTTCCCAGATATATGAAGTGCTCCTCATTGTCAGTGCTCTGACATTTCTTCTCCTATTCGAGTCAGCAGGAGCTTCACCGTTGGTCCTGCAGCCCCAAAGACCTCGCCTACCGATGGCAATGCTATTCTGCAAGCAACACAACAGCATGTGCTGGGTGAAGTTGGACAGACCATGTCTCCCACGCGCATCAGAAAACAAAGGGGAACAATAGTTTGCCTTTTTTCATTAATTCAGTCCTTATTGTCTGCAATGAGCAGAGGAAGTGGAGGACAGCTGAGCCAGAGGAGCGCCAGGACCATTAGGACTCATTAGGACAGCTTAGACTACAAGCCTTCAGGACATTTTGTTCTGCTGAGTGGGTACCAAAGGTGAAAACTTAGTTTGGCTTCTAATTACTTATTATCCATCAATAGAAGTCCCCGGGGTTAAACAGAAAAAAGAGATGGCAAACACAGAAATTTAGGCGTTTTCTTCCTTTATCCATTTTTCCTTTATCCATCTTTGCTGTCAACACCGTCCCTCTACGATCTGAAACAGAGCTTTCATGGCACGCACTAAGAGGCAATTCTGATTTATCGGATTAAAGCAAAAAAGCATCAAAACCTCTCTGCTTTGAAGAACGGTTTCATGTATTTTGGAAAACCTGTAAGTTTAGGTGTAAATACTTTGAAACTATTCTGATGAACAGATTTAGATAACATATCATTCTGCATAGCAAGCTGAGATATAGTATCTATTTTCTCTCATGTCTGTGAGAACTGTTAAGAAAGTTAAATTAAAAAACAGCTGATAAACAGCTTAAATTAGATTTGCAATCTTAGCCACATTTGGAGCTCAGACCTTTGAAACCTCACAAATGTAAATTGTCTTTACATTTTGCCCTGGGCTACGTGCACCTCTGCGGGGATGGGGACAGGCTGAGGGCAGGCGGGGACATCAGCCCACGGCATCCTCCAGCATCGCTGGGCCAGCGACTGAGAGCCTCGGGCTGGGCGAAAACAGGGTCCTGGGCCATCGGCAGGAGTTGGGGGGAGCCTGCTCAGGGCCATTAGGACCTATTGGTGTTAGTGACAGTATTATATCCCTGTAAAAGATGAGGCCTTGAGCTGGCGTACTTGTCAACTACTTATCACACTGGCAGGAGAAGATCAGAGGACAGGTCCACATGCCTGATGCCATGGTCTCTCTAGCAATATTTCTTAATAAAACTCTTTAGTAAAAATAAAATGCAATGATGTCCACAGGTACTGCCAGACAACATCTACAAGTGGCTCTGTGCGGTTTTAGTCACTCATCACAGAGCCACGCTACCAAGGAGTTTGTTCCGCAATCCAGTTTGACCAAAGCCTTGAAAATCTACAGACTCTTTGCTAAATCAAACAAGCAACTAGAATTGTGCATACAAAATAAAACCAGAGATTTCTGATAAATGGCTTCCCAAAACCATTCATAAAGATTATGACTTACTCATTTTCATCAATACATAAATTGCTGTGTTTAAATTTAAAAAGCATGTGAAGTAATGGACTCTATATCTTAGTTTGAAGATGTGTCAAAACAGAAATGAACTTCGGTATGCAATATCAAGGGTTTACTGTATTGATTTTGGAAGTCAGTCTATATATACTTTTCTACAAACGTCACATATTTCACAAAGCAACTGCTTTATGCTATTTACACTGCATTAGAGACAGACAAATTGGTTTGGACAAAATGTGCCAAAGCTAAAACAAATTTAAGGTCTGAAAAAAGTTCAGCTAATTTTTACCTCACACATTTCTTGCCTGTCTCCGGTCCCAGGTACTAACCCAGAACACTGAAATACCATGAAGGACTGTGTCTCCCTTCATTTCGATGACCAGAAGCAAGAAGAAGCGAGCAAGTCACAGCGTTCAGACTCAGTCCTGAGCCTGAGCTTCAGAGAGTATTTGGGTCTAGATGCATTTTTGGGTGAAAGCTCTGAAAACATCATGAGAAAACACATCTTAGGAAATGCTCAGCCCCTTCTGGCTGCCCTGAGAAGTTTAGTGACTTTGAAAAGGCGGCCAAACTTTTGGGATCTTGTCCATGTCACAGAAGTTAGCAGAAACGATCTGTTGGATGAAGTCCCTCTTTACGATCACACAGTATTTCCCTTTAAAGAGCATCATCACATCGCTAAGCCACTGAACATTTTCTAGCTGCCAAATATTCAAAGGGATATACTCAAACCCTAAAAAGGAATCAGAAAATCTCGCCACCCCCTTAGCTTCAGTTTTCCAAATGGCATTTTTTGAGAAAACTCTTTTAAGTTCAGCTTTTCCTCAGAAACATCTCTGGTGCTCGGAGGACGAAGGCATGTCAGAACCGCGCATCCACCCATCTGACTGTCAGCTTTTCACACTCTTGACTGCTCTGAACTCAGAACGTGGTTTAAGATATTCACACCGGCACATGTCCCTGCCCAGCACACCGGGGGCAATCCAGGCCGAGGCACCATCTCCAGCAGCCACTCCGGCCGCCACGGTGCTCCGTTGTACGGTCATTAATAAGCATCTACTGCCTATGGGGAGACGTTACAGGGAAACTATGGTTTGTAGATCAGGTCAACCCAGCCAGTAAAGTTTCTTTTTCAGCTAAGACCATGAAATTCCTGCTATCCTCTAAATAAAAGTTTTCATCTCAATAGTTTAAAACCATGGTACCATATGCTAAATGACACAAATAGCTTGTTCATCTTTATAATTAACTTTAACTCTCTTGAATTGTCTGTCTGCTTGGTTGTCTTTGGCTGCTACGCTCCAGCCTTGTGTGATTAGCACTGTGCAAACCTATTTTGAAATTTCACTTTCACCAAGGTCATCCACATTCACGATTACTCAGAAAAAAGGCCCATAGTACTGACCCCACTTGTTCCCCCTCCTCACTCTGAATTTTCTCTTTCACTGACACCCTCGGTTTCATCTCCATAAGCCAGTTCATAATCCACTTCAATGGCTCTTCTCCTCAGCTATTTTTAATCTTAAAAAGCCCCATCAGTCTGTTGTGTCACAGGGTGTCTAATGCTCCTTTGAAATAAGGATTGAAATAAGGCAGCACTTCCCCTCTTATCTAGATAGTTGTTGGTATTTTCAAAGACATTTGGGGGGATTAATTAATTATTTACGCTTTTTTTTCTTCCTCCCTTTCACTCCAGTGAAGCCACATACAAATACCTAATTTATGCCTTTTTCATCTGCAGGGTTTCTCTGAGCTAATCCTGCTGGTGGGAAAGCCCTACTTCTCCAACTCCCCATGGCTCTGCCTTCAGCTCCTTCATGGATCAGCCCCAGTTCTCCCAAAACACGTCGGTATTGTTCCCGGTTTGAGGTGCTGAGCCACAGGGAGGTCCTCAGGACAAGGCCGGACCGTGCCCACTGCAAGCACCCCTCCCACGCAAAACCACCCTCTGAACGAAGCAAGCACATGAAACATGTTGGACTTTTAGTATTTCCTCCCTTCTCTGCAGTCCTCTTAAAGATTTTGCAAAGCTTTTTCACTGAAAATGTTCACCTTCAAGACACAATCTTCCATTTTATCATTGACTTTGAAATAAACTGCATTTCGGGTTTTCTTCTTCTCTCTCCCCCTACTTTCCCTTAGGTCCTCATTCCCCATTGCTGGACTTTCTCCTCTTTTCAGTGGCAAATATGAGAAGAAGGAGAAAAAGAGGTGAAGTAGTGGCAAAACCAAACATTTGGAATATTTTCCCCTTAAAATATCCAAAAATAAAAGCGTTCTCCCCATTCAGCAAGAACAACAGAAGGAAAAGCAATTGAAAATGTTCAAGAATTGTCACAATTTCCTCATTTTTAACCATCCCTAGAAAATAAACGGGAGCTATTCAACCATGAGTACATTTCACTGAAGTGACACTTAACAATCCAAAAATATGGCATTTAGTTTTGCATTTCTCTGAGCAGTAGATAATTTTATGGGTGGCTGCTGCGGCAGCTGCACTGGTCCACAAAAATTCATTGTTTGAGAGGAAAAAGGGGGTTAATCGTGCTGGATTCATGATTTTTTTTTTTTTTTGAAAGTCAGACTTTCACATTAAAAAGATTATGAAAATTAATTTTCACAGACAAATGATATCAAAATACACGCTATTTTCTTTTTTCCTCTGACACTGAAGATGGCTTATATTGACACAAAACGGATCTGCCACCTGACATGGCTCTGAAATTGCTCGGTAAGTGCCGGACACTGACAATTTCTGCTGACTCTGCATGTAAAGGTTAAGATCCCGGTTTAATCAGTCTACTGAAAACAATGACTGGATCCAAGTTCAACTGCTGTTCTGCCGGGGGCATGAATCCTTTTACCTATTCCATAGTAGATTTTACATAATATTAAATCCTCCTCTTTTGTTTCAGAGACTTTTGTGGTCAAAGAAGGGAAAGACAGGCAGAATCTCAAAGCAGGCACGGCATCCTACTGGCACAGCAAAGGATGGGTTTGTCGGCTGACGATACAGCAGGACGCTTAACTGGTCCTCTGCAGGGGAAAGTATGTATTTTCCCCGAAACCAGCATGCAACATATCCCAGTTGGCCAACAGACCTAAAAAGACTCTTATCACGTAGTCATTGGCATCGGGGCAAATCAGTGCTGGCAAACACAGGAGTCACATCATTGCCTTTCACCTTCCTAGGATGGGACTGGAGTCCAAGCGTTCCTGTTAAGATTCTTAGCTATGTGTTAAAAAAATAAATATCGACATGGGGTGGGAGGGTGGAGGAAGGAATGGGGTCATGGTGACTGACTGTACAGAAGAAATATCCAGTCATTTATCCGAGCTGCAGCAGCTCTAACAAGGGAAATGAGAAAATCCCAGGCTAGAGCAGCCAGCGTACTAGTTCGTTAGGTGGCTACCAGCTCCATGAAGGACCGAACTTCCACTGTCTATTCTAAATAAAGTACATTGGGAAACAGAAGGGTTTCCTACACATCCTAAGAATGCAGCCAGATGCACCTTTCTGGTTTTCTGATCCCCTTTTAAACTGTATTTTGTTTTTCTGGCATCATTACCTTATGCAAATGTCTTGTCAGCAATTTTAAGGCAAAAAGTACAAGGCAAAATTAAAATACCATTTTAATCCTATGGGGTTTTAATCTGGGGCCTGATTTATGGTGTTTGTGAGGCTAAAATTTAAAAATGGGCCATGCTTTTTTATGGTTCTTGAATATAGAAGCGAGATGGAGAGGGGCAGAAGTGTTGTGCTAGTTTGCAGTCATCTGCAAAAGAACAACTCCACGCCACCACCATTGGCCTGAATAACATGGTTCATCTCAAGGTCTTTAACAGAAAAAAAGCTGCATATACAAGTTAAAAAAAATCACCCTAAGTAAAGAATTAAATATTTTCCTTACCAGTTTATTAAATTGTATGCAGTATAAATAACAATCTCAGTGCCACAAAGCAGCAAGGTAGCAAGGTTAAACAGAATCTGCAGCCTGTAACTTTCTTATGTGCTAAAAAATAACCCCCTTTAACTTTGGAAAACACACTGTCTTTTAATAGCATAAGAGATCAGCCACAAAGTTTTATTTCAACCTTGATCCCTCACGCATGATTTTTTATTTGCTTAGATAATATTAAATATTTGATGTCATAAAATGTGTTCTTGACCTAACAGATCTTTAAAGTATCTCCTTTTTCTGGCCGATGTATGTATCCCTGTACGGTGGCCAAGTTCAAAGACAGTCTAAACAACTTCCTGGCTTTACCGTGCATTAAGACAGCTGCCAGCCCTGTGCTTTTTTGCTCTATTTCACAGTTCCAACTGCTTCAGAAGCATTAAATTTCCAGTCATGTATGGAAGCTAGGATGTAAATAGTAAAATGTTCCCTAGTATGGAGACATCTATGTATTTTTTTGCCTTATCGTCTAAATACTTTGCTAAACGGAGCAATACATTCAATTTCCAGTAGAAAATGGCAGGAATGCACATTATTTTCGAGTAAGAGTATATCTTTATGCTATACTTAAGCAAAGATGGCTGCATGAAGATTATTTCTTGGAAATCAATATTCCACCAGGGAGAGCTGATGGCCTCAGATACATGGGAGAATCATTGACTCCAGTTGCATATGACATAGAAAATAGTCTACATGGAGGCTGTCGGGGCTAAAAATAAAAGTATAGGCATATGGATTTTTATATGCATTATGCAGTTCACAATTGCAATACATTGCATGAGAGAGTACCAGAAAATTAATGTTCTATATATTACTCAAATGACTCAAAATCTATTCCGTGTATACTATTTCTCAATCAATTGTATTTCCGTAAAATATTGGTAATGTTTGCCAATATTATTTACATAAGATGAGAGCCTAAATTAGAGCGGTAGGTGTAAGCAAACTGTCAGGTTACGCTCCTCCGTACCGCTTGCATCACACGCTGAAACAGAGTTGATGAGACGGTGACCGGGTCCCAGAGTCAGGAATAAGAGGGAAGGGCCCAAGGCCAACTCTAAATTACACACTAATTTTTTTTCTTTTTTTTTTTTTAATTACAAATGTTTCTGTATTGGGAAAGTGGGACGCAGCATGTGTAATTAACTCGTTTGGGCAAGTTACAGGCCTTCGCTAAAAAACTCCACCTACTTTATCTGATGCGTACACACCCTTGTGGGCCTTCAACACGGCATGGGATGTGTGGGATTCCTCTTCTGGCAGATTCCCAGTTTTACATAATGTAAACAAACCAGCTACGTTCAGCAACTCTTTGGCTCCCCTTTAAAATTGCTTTAAGACCCAGCAGTGCAAGCAAAACCAAGCTGCGGCCTATGAGCCAGAGAAAGAGAAATTAAATCACTTTTAAAAGAGAACATCTCTGGGGTGAGGGCAACACCTAAGAAGTAGAGCAAATTCCAAGAAAGAGATTTTATGCCCTTTAAAAATAACAACAAACTCAACCAGCCGAATGCAAAATTCTCCCGCGTCACGCGGGGTGCCTGGGAAGCCAGCCTGAAGCCACAACTGCTTTAGTAGGAGTGGAAATAACGTTTGTCCCTCGCCCTCCAGCCGAGCAGGAAATTACACTTGGGATATCACTCGGGAATTTTAAAGTTTTTAAGATGCTTTAAAACTGCAATTACGCATTCTGAATATCCACTGCCGGCAAGGACCCTCCATCGCTTTTCTCCGTTTGCACAGGGGGCCGCGGAAATCGAGAGCTGCAAAGGCAGAAGTCCAGAAATCCTGGGCACGAAGCTAATTTAATATCTTCGTAGCCACTCGGCAGCTCCAACCAGAAGTAAAGATAGGACAGCAAAAGTAATAACGAAATTCCAGTGGGAATCTGTGCTGCTGAAGGGCTGAAAATTAGGGCCTTTGCAGGGATAGTCCCTCTGCAAAGCCAGGCTCATTTTAATTACTTAGGTGTTAAGGCATCGGCGTAGGAAATACAGTCGCATCCCTTGACTATTCTCAAAAGCAAAACCAAGGGGTTTTTTCCTTTCCTTCCCCCCCTCCCAGTCTAATGAGTTAAAACCAGGTGAAGCAGCTCCTTCCTTATTAAACCAGCTAACACCAGATGGCTTGACACCTGGCTGGAGCTGGGTTTGGTGACCTTTGGAGTGACAGCAGGTTGATATATTTAAGAGAGAGAGTCCTTGGGGGGATGCAGTAGGACACAAAGGATTTTATAGAGCAGTTGGAGATGGTTTGGTGGGAAAGACACGTCGTTTCTTGCAAACGGGAGCTGACTTGCTCTGCTAAATCTCTGAAAGCCAGTGTGTGCATGCTCGTGCTGTTTTATCTAATCTGTACAGAAACATTAATAGGAACTAGGTGAAATCTATAAATGACAAATGCATTAGGAAATGTCCGCAGCTGATTACTATTCACTTATCGCACAGAATTGATCCCCCTGGTACTGTTTCCATGTTTTTATGCCACCGCTTTGGCACTCTAACATTTTTCTTTGGCACTTCAGATATTTCTGACTGCTTTCTCAGCCTCTAGTGCTGGAAGAATTTTACCTAAAGAGTGGATAGAAATTCATTTTTTCTTTCCTCTTTTAACTTTCCATAGTCTTGGCAGCAAACTGTGTCATGATGATGTTGGCAACAACATATTTGTGGCAGAAGGAAGAAAGAGAATCATAAAATATATGAAAGAAAAAGTTGACATTTTAATGAAATACCTTGTAACTTCTTGGAAAAAGTTATTAAAATGCATTCAGTTTATAGCTGCTTGCACAGATAGGAGGAGTAGCATACTGTCTCCTGAAGTCCTTAATAAAAATTGCGTGTTAACAAGAAGTAATAGTGGCTAGAATCGTTTTCGAAATTCATTGCTGGAGTGAATTTTAGGTTTGGGACATTCTGGGCTTATTCTGAGTGCACACGAAGACTGCTGGCACACACGTGAGTTTCTGGGAGTGCAGCGTGACTTGTTCACGAGAAGAGCGAGCAGAATGATGGAGCAGCTAATGTTCCTTTCAGCCGGCTACCAAAGCTGGCACTTACTTCTCACACAGCTACAAATAAAGGAATTCGTTTATCTTAAATGCTACTCTGTCAGATTATAGTGCCCAGTATTCCCAGCCCCTGCAAGGGTTTTGTCTGCCTTTGAGCAAGGAATGGTTGAGCAAGGAAACCGAGGACATGGTTTAGTGGTGGGCTTGGCAGTGCTGGCTTAACGGTTGGACTCGATGATCTGAAGGGTCTTTTCCAACCTTAACGATTCTGTGATTCTATGAATGATGGCAGCAGCTCTGTAGATACCCTCAAGCCCAGGTCAGCAAGCCGGGATCCCCACACAGCTACAGCGGCGGAGGCTGCAGCAAAGGTCTCTCCGGGCGCTACGCAGCAGTGAGGAATCCACTCTGCAGCTACTCAGTGCTGAAGAAGAAAGAAATGAAAGGCACCCTTCCTGTTGCACGCTGCCATTGCATCTCACCTCTGTAATTACACATCTCATTTTAATATGACATAAATCTGAGGAAAAGCCTCTTGCTGCAAAGCACAATAAAGCCAGTACCACTGGCATCAGCTGCACAATAGCAAGGAGAACAGATCGGCCACAGCTGGGTGTTCGTCACAGAATAAGAAAGGAGAGAGGGAAAACACTCACAGCCAGCCATGGATTTATCAGGGTGAAAGATGAAAGAGTCGAGGACTGTAGGAGCTTTGCTCCCCTGCCTTTTTTTCCCCCCAACCTGGGCTGCGTTTTCCCTGACAATAATGGCGTAAGAAAAAATAAAGAGAAAATACTGATCACCCAACTGTCAAATACATTGGACAGTCATCAATTAACATTTCTCTGTCAGAAACGTGCAAAGCAGCAACCTAGGACAGGAATCTCAGACCTCCCTGTATGATAAAGTGGTTTCCAGACCCAAATAAACCTGCCTGGTTCTGTGCCTCCTGCTTCACCTTTCCAAAATGTAAACTTGAATTGCAGGTAAATCTTGGGAAATTATCCTTCCAGTTGGTTTCAGCTACAGCTGTAGGAAGGACAGATGTTGCACTTCTGGAAGGACTCTGACATTTTGATTTAGTTCCAAACCAAACAAACCAGACTCCATGATGAAGAAAGAACCTTCTTTTTAGGAAGAGCTGAGACATCTCTTACACAGTTCGATATCACGAAGCAAAAAAGAGTTTCAAATCGAAGAGTCATTTCATGAGCAGAATAGCAGGCACTACTGCAAAAAAAAATTGTAGAAATACAGTGCTTTATTACAGCTGAAATTTCCCTTCTCCTCTTCTCCAGAATCAGCCTTCAGCCTCTGCCCAAGCAAAATATCCTTCCCTTGCACTAGCACTCGCATTTGTGTAACACTGATGAGGGAGTTGATCCATGTTAAATAAAAAGCCCACCAAAAAAAAAAAGAGAAACACCAATAAAAGATGAATTTGCAGCACGATCAGCTGCCTGGACCACCCCACCGCAGATGCCCGAGCAGCTCCTGGGCAGGCACGTGAGCCCCAACCCACAGCAGCTCCCACCGCCACATAACTCCACTCTCATTATTTTTAATCAGCTTTAGTTTCAGCTTTGACAGAGAAATTGTAATGTTAGCTGTGTCACACAAAACCGGGTTCGCTGGGTCTCCCCGCCGTTTCAGCACACGTTACGCCGCGGGCAGGTCAGCCCGCCGTGACTCACCGGGGCGAGCGCTGCTGGCGGGGCTCCACCCTGCGTGCTCGGGGCTGAGAGCGGGACACGAGGCTCCGCTCGCCGCCCGACAGTCACAGCGGGGAGAAAAAGCTGCTGTCATTTAGGGTGTTATTTTTAAAACTCACTTTTTCTGGTTGATTAAAGAAGGTGCTACAAAAAGTCTGACTGTGTAGAAAGTGGCCTGCCCCCCTCCTCCAAAGTCTAGATTGAAAATTCCCCAGCGATTGTCCCTCACCGTGCGTTTGCTCAGCGGTGAGTAGAAAAGGTCCCCAGCCTCACCGGTGGTACCACAACGCCCGTAACTACGTATATGTGCTGCATCAGCTCCTGCCACGAGACTGATGTACAATGATTTGTTGTTATTATTAGGAAACAGTCATTCCAAAAATTATCATTAAAGATTTCAAGGATAATACTTCCACAATCAATGCAATTGAACGTACTAGACATACAGCTACTATACACCAGAATAATATACACTACACGCTAGAATACCAAAGCGTATACCAAGCACAGATACACTTACGGGATTCTGTTGATATTGTTTCTGACTTCAGTCATAAAACTGAAACAGAAATAGCACGTAAAAAGTGGAAGACAACTCTGATCAATTAGCGGCCCTGAAGAATACAGACTGTTTTGGCAGATCATTTGAAAATTTCACAGCTTGGAAAAAAGCCTCGGTAACAAAATAAATTTTCTTTTATTGGCAACTACTTATAAAGATTTCAAACACTGGACTGGATGGCAGTGAATTTAAATGCATATTGACTATTAAAACTCTGGGTCACGATCACTGTGTAATAATGCCAATTTGGGAATGCTTATGTTATTTTTATGTTATTTATGTTCTGTTTAAGAACTTGGTTATTAATTATCATACAAACTCCAGTTAATAATCAATTCCTGCCACAATTATCGTATCAGTTATATTGTCTAATTAAGAACTGGTGAGTGATTGGAATTCCAATACAGTAATACAGGCACAGGCTGCAATCCTAAACAAATGCAAGTGTGAAGTTACTGAACAAAAGATTATCTAAGCTTTAGTGTCTACTGGCAAAACTCTTTCAGTATGGATCATTAGCTTCCAGTCCTATTATTACATTCAAATGACCAATTTCTGCTAATTCCTAAAGCTAATTCCTTCAAACCATTATTTTGTATACATTGTGTTAAGGCTTTTCACTTGTTTAAATTTGCATAATTATAGCAATTGTCTTCTGAGCTTACTCTACTGAAATAATTCTAAATTGGGATTTAGCCTATTTTTAAAGATTAGTCAACTTCTATAGAGCAACGTATCTGGAATTGGCATTGCTAGATCTTCATGTAATTCAGCCCGGGACAGGGAGGCAGTTTGGAAGGGCCGGGAAAGGGCCAGGGCGGAATATCGATACGTACAGTGCTCAGCAAAAGATACGTGAATACCATGTAAGACACAAAGCATATATAGGATAACCTTGCTTTTATGGATGTACTATCCCTGTGTCTATCATTAACGAAATACTGGACCAGCAGTTGCTTCCCAGCTACCACCTCTGATGAAAAGGTAGCATGGCTGGTCCTGTCTGGAAATCCTTTGTTGTTTTGCCCCTCTCTCCTCAGAGGACACAGGAGAGGCTGGCCGCAGGCGTAGAGCTCCACGTAAGGTCAAACCAAAGACGGTAGCTCTTGCTTTCAGAGCACTGGAGCGATCAAACCCAGGATCACAGCCTCTCCCTGCAACTCGGGTGGGAAGGAGCCCTGGAGGTCTCTGCCCTGAGCTCCTGCCCCGGCAGGGTCAGCTCTGGGCTCTTCCATTTGAGACTGTTCCTTAAATGTGTCCCTCCTAAAGAGCACAGAGCCGTCCTCAACCTCCGCCGCGGCGAACAGCAGCGCAAACTCATCTGGCTTTCCTGCGATGGCCTTATCTTCCTCTAATGCTCCTGTTAGGCCTTGACCATCTATCAGTCTGACTGCTTCTCTGGCAAGCTTCCTGCCTCTGATGTGTTCAAAAAGTTTTTGTTATTAGCTTTTCCACCTTCAGTAAGTGCTCAAAATTTGTTCGGCTTGCCTTTTACGTTTAAATTGACAGTTGACTCTCTTTTCTTTTAAAAAAAAAAACCCAAACAACTAAAACCCAAACCTAATAGCTCCATTGTATGTTGGTTTATATTTTATTTTTGGCAGATCTTCTTTAAAGTTATTATGTTGTGCATATTTGTGTTGAGTAGTAAAATAAGTTGTTGCCTTTAAAGCACCGAAGCCGCCTACAAACATATTCCCCTCTTAGCTGCTCCTTTAATTTCCTTTTAATTATCATCCTCATTATTAGCAGTTCCTCCGTAGGGGCATTGATTCCCCCCCCAGGGATGTTCAGTGTTGTTATGACTATTCCGGAGTGGCTTTTTCACACACACTGACTGAAGTAGCTGGAGAACTGCAGTGCTCAGAAGTAACTGAAGAATTATTCTTCCCCGTGCCAACGGTTTTATTGTCAAAAAGCATTTCTGGAAGGGGGGCCCTGGCTGTGGCACTGTCAGCCTGAACAGGGATGAACCAACTTGCTCTTACTGTGCTTTTTATTAATCCTGTGGCTGTTTTATCAGCAGGGCCATGCCTTCTCCCATGGCTGGGGAACTTATGTCCTGTATTACGGTGATTACTTTCTTTCTGCGACACCTGTTACAACATCCCCTGAGCTTTCAGACTTCTGCTATTCATATAAAAGCACTCACACAGCTGGTTTTGATCTCGTCGTCTGTGGCCCCAAGTTTCCCACAAATATTTCATGTTCTTTATGTTTTCCTACCTGAGCTCCACCTGACTTTTTTCCAGAATAAAATTTCCATGGCCTCATCTTTCCAGGATGGCCTATCCTGAACTTCTCCTCATCTCCTAGCTTCCTCTCACTTTACCCTCTTATCTGTCTAACTCTTAGTGCCAGGAGAACAGAGCTCATCTCTGCTGTAGGTTATCTATATTTCAAAAGCTTCTCATCCCAATACCTAACAGACCCTTTTCTCTGCCTTCTGCCTGTCTGGCTGGCCTTTGAAGCATTTCATCTCGCTTTCATCTGCTGCCAATACAACTAACTCCTTCCATACCTATGTTCTGAAATATGCCGTGGTACACATACAGATGAGATAGTACGCTACTGATTAAAAGTAAAGCTATCAAAAGACGATCAGCAGCACTCAATAACACAAGGCAAAGTCCTCGAAATTTTATGCAAATGAGATATTAAGAAGTTGTTCCTTTGAGAAAAAGGGTAAAGTACTGTTTGGGTTACGATCTGTTCTGTGTAGGATGCACTTTAA
The DNA here is from genome assembly GCF_965183815.1 of Platalea leucorodia. NCBI lineage: Eukaryota > Metazoa > Chordata > Aves > Pelecaniformes > Threskiornithidae > Platalea > Platalea leucorodia. The sequence continues at coordinate 99,332,395 of NC_138827.1, forward strand.
AAAAAAACAAACAACAAAAAACCATGGAGTTATATATTAAGTATGGAACCCCATCTTGTTGTCTAAGAATTCACAGCCATGCAAATAGCCACGTTCTTCACAAGCACGAGCAGCAGTGAGTGTCATTTTCCCGTCACCTGCTATAACAAATTGGAGCATTAAACGCTGCTGTGTTAGTGTCCTGACTGAGTTTTCTTTGCTGATTTCTTCTTTTTCAAAAGAAATGAAAAATGGTTACTGCCCATTTCAGTTACCTGTTTCTCACCAAAACATCTGTCACATACCAGAGATAGGCTATAACAAACAGGCTGTATCCATACACAGTTTATTTTCTCTTATTTCAGGAGGAGAAGGAAAAAAGGGGACTTCACTTTTTGCTAGCTGCCCATCTCTATAGTGAGTAAATCAAAAGAATGACTTTTCCCGGCCCAGATAAAACCTCTTACGCATCGGTACATGTTCTCTCCATGTATCATCCTAACTTTTTAAGGAACTTTACAAGATTAAAACATAGTACCCCTGATAACCATAATTTCAGTTATCTAGGACTCAGAGGCAAAAAAAAGAATAGAACTCTTTCTGCATACAAAACAGTTCTCAATAATTTTCTCAAAACAAAACATCAAATAACTCGGTTCCTTCAGATGTTGCAGACGAAGGCAGCCTGTCACGCTGCCAGGGCGGGAGTATCGCCTCCCCACGCCTCCCTGCCAGCAGAACAAGGGAATTTGCCCTCTTCCGCCATTCTAAAACAACTCTGCTCTGTTTAGCTTGCACCAGGGGGACTGATCAGAGGAGCTGTCCCCCTTCCTCTGTCCCTGCAGGCCTGGAGGATATCAGACTTTAAAAGCCATGATATTTGTCAGTCATCCAGGATTTTTGCTTCTCTTCAGCTTCAGGCGGTGGCAATTTGTGTAGGTGAGGGAGGAAAAAAACTCTAATGGATTTCTGCAGTGGGTTAATTTTTTTAAATGAGGCTCTTTTGAAAGTAAGTGGCTGGGAGAGATCGATAATGGGCAGAGGACAAGGAAGCGCTCCAAGGTACACGACAGGCACACGTCCCACACAGCCCTACAGTTTGCCATCATTTCCATATGGAAAAAAAAAAAAAAAAAGTGAGCCAAATAATTTGTTCTTTTTGAGTTTTTCCATGTGAATGAACAAAAGCAAAATTTTCTACTAAATACTCTTTGTCAAAAATTCCCATTTCAGCAGAGGTACATCATTTTAAAAACAAGACCAAATGGGGGCGGGGGGGAAATAGTATTTTATTTGGTTTCTTTTTTAGTTTCCTCAGCTATAAAGATGAGTTCTAGGAATTAGCTCTCTGATTCTACCAGCAGTCTATTCCTCACGATCGGCAAATGATTTCTGAAAGACTATATAATGATGCAAATGAATCAATTTGCAAAAGGTCTGCTCTGATATAGAATGTACATGGCAGTAAAATATACATGAGGTACTCTGAATAGTAACTATGCAGTTAGCAAAGCAATAAGTATAATTATCATCCTGAACTACTTAAAATACAAATGGCTATAAAATTCCAGTAGCCAATACAAGTATAATGACAATTTTGTTTAGACACAATACTTTTTTGCCTTTGAATGGAAGATAATAAATAAATGCAAAATGCAAACTGTCCTGGTATGAAGTAACTTCTAATTTAAATATCGTATGTGGGAGTCCGGCTCATGTTGCTTTTAGACTTAGGAGTACCATTCACTTTCCTATTGCTTTTGTGGAAGAAGAGGAAGGGAAATAAATTCAGAATTAATTTGTATTGATTTTGTTAGATCTCTACTTTGACATTTATTTGTATAAAATATCCTAGAACAGCTAAAATCATTTCCAGGACAAGCAATTAAATAGAAAACCTAAAAGTATAATGCTCCCCATCCTTGCATTTGCTTAATATACACAATTACCAGATTTTAAACAGAGAAAATAAGTAAAGCTGAATGATACAACTTTTAAATTCAGTCTTAAACTCATGGTTTCATAGAAGGTGCATCTTAAATAACAACTCAAGGATTTCTTTACTTAATCTTACTATTTTTAACAAGCAATGCCCACTTGCTTTAACAAGTGTCAGCAAAGACAAGAGTAACCATGAAGTATTGAGCCCTGTCATCATCTTGTGAGGACTTAAGCGTTTCGAAGGAGCTTCAGGACACCACAGCCAAAATAGCTAGTGAGACTTCAGGATTCTGTGCATCTTTTCTTTCAAAAGATGCACTCAAAGGTATCGTTAAAGAAATGCTTGTTAAGAAAAATCTTCACGAAGCAATTTAAATTTCATTTACTGCCACATGCTTTTCTGTTGCAAAGATTCTTCTTCAGTTTGGGGGTTCAAGGATCTCAACAGTATGAATGCCCTGGGAAAGAGTCCATTTTCTTTCCCCAGGAAAACACGATTCCACAATTTCCAGATAGATACCAAATACAGAAATGATGCAATGGACCAGAGGTTTTGCGGAAAAGCTGATCTGACATTAAAGTTGAATGGACCAGTCCCACTCTGAAGGGTAAAACTTTCTAGATCCCAGATGTGTGCTGTTCAGAGACCTTCGCGCTTTGAACAGAATACTCTACAGAGTTTACTTTAAAACCCTAATTTTTTAAAAATTTTAAATCTAGTATATGCAATAAGAAATGACTAGCTGCTTGGATTTAACAAAGCCGCTTGAAACACATGCCAGAATTGCGTTTGATATTAATGATCTTTTGATTATGAGGAGACGGTTTAAAAGCTTTCTCGTTTTTTCATGTATTTGGGTGACTTGGTATGAAAAGCCCTTGCAAAGATTACAAAGACCTGCTTTAAATGTGCTTATATGGTTTATAATTTGGGACACTCCTAAACAATTTTTTTCCTACTAATTATTTATGCTTTGTTTCGTGTCATATAACAGCACGTACTTCTATGCTGTCTTTCTTGTTTGGGAAAACAGACCTATTGTTAGTACAAACACTCAACACATTTCTTTTGTTGTCTGCATAAAAATGGAAAATCATTAAAATACTTTTTCCAAGTTATCAGCCAACATTTCCCCTCAAGTGAGACATTTTAGCAATACACGTAACCTTTTTTCCAACTGAAAAATCATGTTCATCGTTGTCTTCAGTTATTAAAAAGTTAGCAGCAGCCACGCAACATGCATCTGCAAGTTAAATACCCTGACAAAAATATATCATAAAAGGAGAAAAAATTAGAACAGAGTAATTCAGGTGAGAAGGGGTCCCAGGAGGCCTCTGGCTGGACCTCCTGCCCCAGCAGGGTCAGCTCTGGGTGCCACCCAGTTGTTCTTGGTCCTCTCAGGTCCTGCAAACCTCCAAGGATGGAGATGGCACAGCCTGGAGGCACAACTCCAACACAGTCTGGACCTCTCGACTTCCAATTCAGGTCTGTTGCCCCTTTTCCTCCCACCCGGCTCCGAGCGCTGAGTAAAGGGGGATGACCGTGTCCCTCGACCTCCTGGCCACGTCCCTGCTCCGGCAGCCCAGGATGGGCTCCAGCACCCGCGCCTTTTCCCCGGGGCTGCTCCCCAGCCAGCTCTGCATACCCAAGGTACCTTTCTGAAGCAGCCAAACCCCTCGTGCTGCCCTTGGGGATCTGAGCTTTCAGGGCAGAGCTGGCTGCCTGCAGGGGCTCCCGCCTCGGCCCTCGCAGGGCAAGTGGCTGCCACGTAGGGCTCACGGTATGGGCAGTGATGCTGTGACCACTGATTATGCTCCTCATCAAGCTATTCATTTGCTTGCCAGTGTAGCGCTGTTTTGGCTATTATTAAATGAAGCTGTATTTTTAATTTACATATAGATTCAGAAGCCCTGCTAGTATATTTAGGATGACAAATAATAGCACTATATAATGACAGGAGAAAGAGGAGCTATACTGCGACTCTGTGATTAAGGGCAATGCTGACGAGAGCAATTGCTGACTTGTAGCTGACATCTTCAAAACAGCCATCCACAGAAAGTAATGATCTGGCTCACATCAATAATTAACAGATAATAGAAAAATGGTAAAATGGCATGATAAAGCAGGATTTGATCTGCAACATTTGTGTTTCAGGTTCCAAATGCGAGAAAGAGAAACCGCAGTAAGCTGTATCCTGTGAACGGCTATTACTGTAGATAAATATTATGACCCGTAATTATTATTTGTTGTGCACGGCTACAGTTATAACATCTACATAGCTTGCACTTCCATGTGGTTTCTCTGAGTGGAGGAGAAAATACTACTGCACCATTAATTACTTGCAAGTTGTACGATGCAAATTGTACTGAGCTAACGCTTTGCCTTCTAAACAGAAGTCGTACATAATGCCACTGCTGGCTGCACCAGGGCGGTATTTGTAACGAGAACCATGCCCAGGTTGTATGAAACAAAGCTGGAGAGTGCAATTTGTTGTCAGCCCTTCTGCCGACAAAGAAACCACGACGTATAGCCGACTCTGGAGGACTTCATACAGTTACAATTTAAACGAGAATCCTTTATACAGCACACTAAGGCTGGAACAGTTGCACAGATTTTAAACCATCAGGCTGATCTCAAATTTAGGAAAGTTCTGCCTCTCCCACCTCAAAGTAAAATATGAGGAGTCTCAGAATCTGAAAATGGGAAGGATTTGAGATGGGTGATAGCAAGTCTTAAATTTCTAAAATATATCAACACAAGCTTGTATTAGCTGAGCCTTTTTTGAGACACGAGACAATTACCCCTATTTCACGCGGTCGCAACTTTCTAGGTATTAGCCTTCGGAATGACTGACAAATTGGGCTGAAACATCTCTGGTGTGAAACACTGGGTTATTTGCTGTCACTGTTGACCTGCTGGTCGGTCACTCAGTCATCCCACGGGCAGCACACTGATATTGGGAATGTGCACAGAGACCTTTCCAGCTGTATCTCTAAAACCCCAGATACCCCAAACCAGAACTCATACGACTAAACTCCACATCTCTCTATACAAAGATTATGTTCAGGGTCCACAGCAACTCAAACCAAAACACTAAGTTTTGAGAGGATTAAATATGGCAACAACTGACACCGCAGACGTTTTTGTCCTAGAAAGCAAATCCCTTCTTGGCCCCCCGGGCCGCAGGCACTAGCTGTTTTAATTAGCTCTGTTCAATTTAGGTTTTGAACAGTAAAGCAGTAGTTTAGCCCTTACACACACCAACAGAACGACCCCAGAATGCAGGATGATCAGTTCTTAGGGATTTCTGCTGTTGTTTTGTGCCCATGTCTCAGCAATATTGAAATTCTGATGGGAAAGGGATGAAATTCATTAAATGTCTTTTATAAATCATGTATTGTTTTGCTCCTTGGATGACTGAGTGTGCTAAAGAAGTTAAAAAATAAATGAGTGTACTTTGGCAAGACTGCATATGGGTATCACCTAGTTCTGAATAATATTTACATGATTTAAGAATAGGCCATTCCATTGAACTGAAAATGTGAGTTTATTGTTGAATTAAAGAGGACTGAAAATAATTAATGCAGACATACTGAAACAACAGGATTAAGGGCTAATCCTGCCATATTTGGAATTATAAAAAACTAAATCATTTCATGTAGCTGCCAAACTAGCTGACTCAGGAGACTGAAAAAAAAGCTGATTTTTTTTCAGTTCTATGCTTTTAATTTGAATATAGATCAGAGGTTTGAATGCATAATACCAGATGATTAGAAAACTGGTTGTCTTCTAAGTCAAAATTCAGGCAGTAGGAAAGGTTACAAAACTAAAACTCTTTTTGTGAGTGCATGGTGCTCCTCTTCTCCAAATTAGCTCAAATATTTTTCAGGTTCCTACTTCTTACCTGGGCTTCCCAGGCAAATATGGGAACGTATGAAGCGTATTTCTTGCTCTTCTGTGAGCAGCTCCGCAGTTCCCACTGATCTCTGGACCCTTGTGCAGTTCCCGTTGATGCTGATACTGCAAGTTCAGGCCTGTAGATGATTGTTGCCATTAGTAGAGATATTTTTGACCAGCTACACAATGGCTTGGGTCACGATGCTATTGTAATGGGCCTGAATGAGAATGACCTGTTAAATATACTTTTATTTAAAGAAAAAAAAAAAAAAAAACTTAGAAAAATGAAAGAAAGTCTTTCATTTTGCATGACACAGGGATTTTTCTGATTGGGCAGATAACTCCAATTTCCAACTTGTTTTATCTTGAAAAAAAAACAGTTTTGGCGACCACGAAGCAGCAATGTTTTGTTCTCAGCCAGGTAAGTCCTCTGCAGACTGCCGTCCTCCCCAGTCACCTCTCAAACTTGCACTCTACAACCAAATGCTTTTGCAATCTGACAAAATTGTGCAAGGTGGAAACCTAAATGACACGCTAGGTACGAAGCCAAAACTGAAGCCTCTCTTTGCAAAGGACAACGGATCATTTTGGATGAAGTATCAAATACCACAATCAAGTGGGATATTACTCATCCAGAAACATAAAATACAATCTTATTATACATGCGTGGTGTGCCATCTGGCACTGGAGTCAGCACACGCTACAGCTGGGTGACACGGAGAGCGAGCCAATTGTCATCACCTGAGTTGCCAACTCTCAGCGAAAAGTAGTCTTACTATTTCCAGCCAGCAGACATATTTGTATACTATAAGGAAGGGAAAACATAACAAGCAATCTCTGAGGAAAGTCTAAAACAGGAAATTAAGAAAACCCCTTTAACTATGCACATGTATTGAAAAGCAGAGAACACAAGACTCAGAACATAAAAATCTTTCATGAAAACGAGTATGTGCACATGACGTAAAGAATAAATACATTTATTGTGTTGGTAATGGGAAAATGTAATAGGGAACCATAACCCACAGAAAGTCTCACCGTACAATAATTCAGGTGTTGCAGCTGCAGCTTGCCTTAAAAAAAAAAGTAAAGTACTCACTAAAGGGGAGGAAGGTTTCAGATTCTCATACGATAGCTGTTAGATATGTGAGCTGCTTTGTCAGTTTTATGCTGTAACCAAAAAGATAAGCACCTGTTGCCTGAGGAAATACAAGCCATTTCTTAACGCAAGGACATTCCACACTTACTGAAATGAGCAGCAAAGAAGAAAAAGGTAATGAAAAATGAACCTGCTAGCTAGGGGCTTGTTGACTGGCTGGTAAAAAAATTGGAAAATACCAGATTGTCTTTTGTGTAAATGAGGAAACGAAGACAAACACAGAAAATGATCCTACCTTTATATCATAAAAATAACCAACAGAAAGATGAAAGGAGATTGCTAAAAGATATATATTTTAAAATGCTGTTTATGTTTCTGCCCATCTAAAATGATCACTCTTGATTTATTGGTGCAGAATATATTGCTGCAGCAATTGAAGTAATGATAATAGCCCAGGAAAAATGTTGATGCCGTGAGTCTGATGATTGATTGAAGCACTACTGAACCAGCGAGGGGATTTATCAATGCGCCTCAGAACTTTGTAAATGATCCTTCTGGAAGTCTGTAAACAAACTAAACTGGAAGAGAACTGCCAGCGCTTCCCACCGCTGAGACGCACCAGGACTCATTTAGAGTATTGTTTCAATTAGGGATGATTGACTGTAATAACGATCCACGCGTTGCTACACTGAGGCCGATGGGGCTTGTCAAACATGGGGGAGCTAATGCAGAAACACCAAAATGGGTTCGTGCGGCCAGCCCGGCCGCGGCAGTTAGCAAGGCTGGATGGACACCAGGAGGCACCTGAGGTGTTTTGAAAAAGTCAATCAGTCACTGCAATCAGCCCGGCCACAGACGCCACATAGCCCCATCACTGCCATTCCCCCTGTTCCCAGTCTTTTCCTTACCCATCAGTTGCCTTTACCGTGTGATTTTTCGAATTACTTTTCTCCCAGTTTACTTGATCTTCTAAAAACATTTTGGGCCTTTGCATCTCCCAAAGCAAAAAATTCTCTGATCAGCATGGCTACTTATTTTGTGTGCTAAATGTTGCATGAAAGGAAACAAAAAGTTTCACCAAAAATTATTAAAGAAAGACCGTTGACTTGCCACCCATTCATCCACGACATGGGGTGGGACCTACGTTTTTACCCAGTATCCATAGAAAGTTCACGCGATTGTAAAGCCCTTTACCAGAGGTATGGAAATGAAAAAACAGAGACAAAACAGCATGTTTACCAAGAGAAAGGAAAGAAATTGCAGCCACGTGATGACCCTTGAGGACTTAGAAGCCAAGGCACTTGTCAGTCTGCATTTCTGAAATGTTTGCCCTTTCTTCTCAATTGAAGACCAAGGCTTTAAAATATATAGCCCGTGCTGCTGTTAATGGGCGATTACTCCACTGAACACCACCGCAGCGGGAGGGCTAACTCCCAGCTTCTACATTCACTTCAGAATGTGTGAATCTCAGTTTTTGTTTTTATTGATGCTGGCAGATAAAAGGATAAAAATAATCATCAGAAGTGCTAGAACAAGACAACAAATAAAAGAATCCCAGAAATTTTATAATTGTGGGTAGACCTGTCAGATGAATGTTTGAGCTGACAACAGATGAATATACAGAGATCCTTCGCATGTTGTCAAACTTCATAACAATGCAGATTAAAACAAATTAATGAGGCAACTGAATTCGTGCGTCTAACTGCTCTTGTGGTCCTTTGTTTTAAACTCCTGTGTTGAAGCCACAGGAAGACAAGCCGGAGCATCGGGGTATTTGCTGCGTGTCGAGAAGAGCTCCACCACTGACTTGTGTAAATGACTCTACACCACACAAGGCAGCAAAATGGTTGGACACGAGCTCAGGTCCCAGAAGCAACAAGCAGTAATTGCTCCTTCCTCAGCTAATGAGTCCTTCTGCGATGTAAGAGCGAAGCTGAGCTAGCAGATACGTGCTGCTGAAATGCAGAGCTCCCCGGTCCTCCTCTTCCCTCCCTTCCCTGAAGCCTCCTGGACTTCTCCCATGACCCAGGTCAACACAGAAGCCAGTGGAGAACTAAAAAGGAAACAGTTCTCTGCCAGGTTAAGACCACAAGTGAAGGATCTGACAAGTGCTGGAGCAGGGAAGGTGGAGAAGGGAGAGAAGGAAGGGAGGAAAACAGGACCTTTTCTTCCTGCGGGGACAAGCTGTAGGATCCACGTTCCCTTAGCTGGGCAGACCACGGGGCTGACCTGACCTGCTATCACACAGCTCATCCAAGACTTGCTTGTTTGTTGCATCTCGGGTGCCTCTAAATAGTGTTCGGTGAGACATGTTCTCTGATGGGGAAAAATTCAACTGACCCATCTGCATCTCAGCTTATAAGACAGACAACTATATTTCACCTTCTTAAAAGAAGCAATCTCTATATTACCAGTAGTTTTCAAGCAATGACTGTGGCAGCAGAATGGATAGCAGAATGGATAGCAGAGAGTCCCAAGATGGATTTTTTGGGGTGGAAGGGAGAACTGGACAATCAGCAGAAATTATTATATATATCAAATAAAATTTTACATTTCAGTTTCATACTAACAGCTTCCTTGCAGTTTACAAATGTTCACTCATTCATTAGGACCATCTGAAGTTGCCCAGTTTACAGACAAGATAACTGAAATAGAGCCGTTAAGTTACAGTATAAAAACTTGGGAAGGAACTGCGGAGGAGCAATCTCTTTCAGACAGAAGTAGGATGGGAAACAACCTGTTCTGTGATTTTTGCTCCCCAAATGTATGTTCTTCCATTAGCAAAGGGAAAAGCATCCCAGCTTGCCGTAAAGTGTTCTGTCGGGTCACATTTTGCTGCACGCGAACACGTTGCATCGGACGTGACAGGACAAACGCCATGACCTAACGCGACTAAACAAAGCGCAGCACCTCAGCGATCAGACGCCGCCTTTCCTTCCCTGGCCACGAACGATTGTCACTCTGGGTAGGAAACAGCTCACCTAGATTTTAAAGTAGTATTGACTAGAAAGTGCTGGGAGGTTGTTCGGTGGAGCTGCTGCCCACAGACTGTCAGAAATCCCGAGTTCACTCCTAGTACCTAAAGGTCCCTGGCGAGAAGAAGGGCAAACTCGCAGGCTGTTGATCCAAAAAACTATTTGCAGGCCTAAACTGCTACAGAGTTACTCCAAGATTTTCATAGGCACTGATAGCAATCTTTGGCTTCTATTTTAGAAAAATAAAATGAAAATAATGATGAATTAATTTGAAAGGAAAAGCAGCCACCATTTACATATTACCTGACATTCAGGAAACGGCTGTTTTTATTGCAGGGAGCTGAGAGCCTGAGGATAAATAAACAAATAGGCACAAGTAAAGAGACGAGATTAAACACAGAGGTTTTTCTATATATACATACAAATTATTTAAAGGAGGCGCCATGAGAGAAGTATGCCTTTGAGTTTGAGTCCACAGTGCACAATTAACTCAGATGACTGGCACCTCAATTACAGCACCGGGGTTACCCAAGGCAGGCACGAGGATGCTCCCGGCTCCCATCTCACTGCATCCTCCCGGCGGCATCTCGGAGGCATCTGCACGCTCTTTCTGTGCCAAAATGCCTTGGCATTCCTCTGCAAATCGATGGCAAGAAAAAGCTCGGAGAAAGGAGCGGAGGGGGTGGAAGGAACCTGAGGTGAAGAGGAGAAGATGAAAGAAAAATGGGATTGAAGCACAGCTCAGATCAGAAAAAGTCCAGGAAGAACAAAAGAGGCTTCTCCAGGTGTCTCCCACTGGCAGAAATCTCTGCTGGCTTCTCCCTGAAGATTTTTTTGTTAGCTTGTTTTAAGGTTTGGGATTTTTGAGGTTTTTGTTTTCTTTTTTTTTGGCCAGAGCTCACAGGGTAGAAGGTAACCAAAAGGAAGACAGCACTTTTTAAGATGCCCTTAAAAGCAGCAGGGGATCTGTGGGCTCAGTTTCAAGGGTGATGGAAATGGGGGTGGCCTAAGCCACTCCCCGTATCTGTCACTTGACATCGCTTTCCTCCTTCACCCCTGCCAAATCCCAGGCTTTCTGTGTTTAGGCGAGGGCCTGGCTCATCAGTGCTATTTAGGTTCCTTACAGACCACTTTATCTGCAAAGTAACAAAGGTATTTGATTCTTTAAATGTGTTGTGTTACTGAAAAATGTTGCGCTTCTGAATGCACTGAACTCTAATTTTTAGACTTTATGCCTATGAGTGGAAAGCTCTTTACCACCTGGAGGTCAAGTGTTAACATAGGCGTTCGTACGTTGCAATGGACTTGCTTGAGAAGAATTAAAACGTGAGTCAAGCATCTGTGATTTTTTAAGGATCTGCCCTGATCTCTTCGGGATGTGGAATTTCTCTGTGTCCTTTCAGAGCCTACCTGGGCAGAACTTTAATCAACATTAAGACCTCCATATATTACATAGAACAAAATATTATTGACAGAAACAGCAATTTCACTGACAAGAAAACATTTACTGTTGAATAAAGTAATACATTAAACTCAAATCTCCAGATTTTTGTATAATTTCCATTTGAAAATGTTAAAAGTCTCAAGTAAATTCAAAATAACTGTCAGTAATCTACCACACTTTCCCTCCCTGACAACTTAGAAGTTGAGTTGAAAAGTAGTGCGATTTTGCTGTGCTGAACAAATTTCCCAACTTCAGAAGTTACAGAGCATATGTTTAAAAACTGGCACCTAGCGAGGCACACCAGGTTCTGCTATCTTTACCCTGCTGCACTGCGGCGAAGCCCACGACTGCACAACACACGGCGCGGCGGTGCTCAAGGGGTTAAAGTAAAACGGTTGAACTTGTCAAGATATTTTTGCATTGTCTAGCCAAGTTGTTTGTTCTGTTGTAGATGCTGCAGGGTATCAGTCACTCTGAAGGAGAGGATGTCCAAGCAGTCCCACAGTTAGACAGTGACTGGCACTGTCAGTAAATCGTTTTGTCAAGGATTCATTTTGCAGCAATGCAAAGGAAATGGTGTGATTGTTTGAAATGAACTGAAGCATTTTGTATTTATCGGCATGCTGAGTCCACAATAAAATGATCAATTACGGCTTGTTAATACCACTCAATAACAGTTCGGACATGAGCTTTAGACTTGCTTTACTGTGGGTAGTTTTACAGTACGGCAGATCCTCTCTCATTTTTAAGTGGAACAGTGGTATCCTTTCTGCTCTGGGATATTTTCAGTACAAAGCAGGGAGATAAGATGGTTTTCCACCTACTTGTCTTCATTCAAGCCAAGCATCTTCTGTCACGTAGCTCTATGCACACAGGACGAGCGGTTTATGAAAACAGCGGAGAGAGGCAGAGTTGCAGTGGTCGTGGTTTTGTGATTCTGGCCAGGTCCTGTACAAAATAACCAGAGGTAACAGGCTATGGATTTTACAGCTCTTAAAGAGCGTTGGGATCTCTGAATGTCAGTTCGTAAAGAAAGCAATTTTTTGGTGCAATGGAAACCTATCACACGTTTTGCTGGCCAGAGGTTGCCCTTTTAAACTGTCACAGACATCCGTGTACAGCCAAAGATATCTGCCACCAGATACTAAAGCGTAAATATAAACTAGATTAGTCTGCAGAGCGTTCAATCCTTAACTATTATTTCCCAATCAGTATTGGTAAAATTTTTTCATACCACCTATAGCTTTTATTTCTAATTTACTGACAAGGCCTCTGGGACTTGAGGTATGCTAAAACTGTGGGAGAAGTTGTGCTGAGTCCTACAACGTGTTGAGCCCGGCTCTCCAGCTTCCCTCTGACCAGGACTGGTAAAGCCGATGGAAGGTAAGGAGGGGATGAACAGTGACAATGAAATAATCAAGTTTTCTACTAATTGGCTTTAGATAGCAGTAGGGTAACCTTTCTAGATCTCCATCAAGGCAAAGAGGAAAAAGAGGAATATTAGATCCAAAATCAGCTTAACATGTAGAAGCTGGTGCTGTGGTTAATGCTGTACAGTGGCAGTGATTCAAACTGTATTGAGAGAGAGAGATTTCAACCTACTTTGAAATCTTTCAGTGAAAGCCTTTACTTTTAGCCCATAAACACTCCAAATGACAATCCACAGACAAGCCAGAAGATTATGAAGAGAGAAGCGAGGATAATTATGTCAGATATACACCAAAGCTCTGCAAGAATTTAGAAAATTACAGTTATCAGTTCATGTTGACAACAAACGTGGCCTCCTTCCCTTGCTCTGGTTTTCCCAAAACTTGGGCATCGAACACACTTTCGGAAATAATTTTAACTAGCAAGCTACTGGCGAACTAGGCACAGAAAAAGAAAACTAAAAGAAAAACATAGCAGAGGCTCTAGAACTGGATATGGGAGGAATAACTAGAAGCATTTCAATTAAATACATACAGTCAAGCCAAGCAATACCTATGGGCAATATATCTGTCAACACACACATGAAGGATGTAAACAGAAAGAATGGAACGGAACGATTTAGTGCAACTCACTGGGCATAGCTAGGAGTGATGTGATTAAATTAAGAAAGATAATTCAGGTTGAATCTGAAGAACAACTTCCTGACAGTGAAATGTTTCAGCTTCAAACAATCTCCCAAATAAGCAGTTAATCCCCGTTCTGTAAAACATGACTGGGCAAGAGCCCTCGTACATGCGGAATGGGGAACGCTGCTGCTTTTGCCAAAAGATGGATTGGAAAATGAAGTAAGCCTTTAATTTCTTTAATATCTGTGAATCTACCATCCCAGTGGGGATAGCATAATGGTGAAACTGAGAAAAAAAGAGAGGGATGGGAGGCAGACCCATCCTAAACTCATAGTTAACCAGATTTCTTGGAGCAAGAACTTTAACGTTAATATATAAGGAATGAAAAGCGATGCTAGGAAGAGGGGGTGAAAGTCCTGGGCAGGAGCTCATCATACCCCTAGTAATTTATTATGGTAGCTTCCCCAAGGTTTCCAAATAGCTATGCCTCACTCTATGGCAGCACACCTCTCCCTGGATCACGCTCTACTGGTTGCTGGTGTTTCACATGTTTTCTTCCTTAAGCTGCCCTTAAACACAGAGTCAAGCAGCACAACTTAATGAAGGCTACGTCTGCATAACGCACTTTCCTAAAGCCAGCTCCGGCAGCGCGGTGCGGAGCCCTTGGCCTGCCCTGCTCCCCTCCGGCGCGGTGCCAGCTGCGGCGCATGCTCCCGTCTCCATCCTTGCCCAGCCAGCTTCTCCTGATCCCCTCCACCCTCTCTCCACCAACATCCTAGCAAAAAATAAAAAAAGGATGAGACTAGCTAAGTCTCATTATCCTGCTACACAAATTAAATCAACTAAGGAGAGGCAAACTTAAGAGCTTTGCCCAAGGTTACAATCATATTCAGAGGCAAAGCCAAGACTAGATCTGGAATCCTGCTTTCTCCTGTAATGTTTAGACTACAGCTCCTGCAGCAAATGCTTTCACACTTTATAGTGTTTACTAACTTCATAATGTCTGCTAACATACTGCTCTGCCTGAAGAAGCTACACAAGAAAGAATTTAATCAATGGAAAATAAATGTAGTTATTAGGAATTACGCAAGACAGCACTTAACACAACGGCTTACATCAGTTGGACGATTTCTATTGTTTCGGGAGAAGGCCAACAGTTTCGGTATTGCAGCAAGGAAGAAAATCACAGGGATTATTCAGGCTTCACTTGGAAGGCACTAGAAGTGCAAGGCACCATCCATCATCTTTATGGTACATCGCATCACCTGAGGCATGAAGTAATCATCTAAAAATGCACTGCCTGACGTGACCATCGTGTATAATCAATAGCCTCTACGATCAGAGAATATTAAGAAAAATCTTTTATTCTATTGATGTCTTGTTTTTATACAAAGAAGTCCATTATCAGAATGGCACAACTGGACGACTTACCCGACGTAGATTGAAAAGTACTCATTTTAGAAATAAAAGTGCATGGCTCAATAAATGTGTAAATCATCAGCGAGAAGCTCTGATTGCCTCTGTACATCAGAATTAACTCCTGGAGTGTAAAAGAGCTAGCTTCAAAAATCTGCCCTCTATATGTCTGCATATAATGTTTGCCAACTTCATATTTTTACATATGCATTCAAAAAAAAAAAAAAAAAAACCAAAAAAACCCATATATATATATATATATATAAAAAGACACATTCCTGCACTACAAAACCAGTGCTCTCAAGCACCAGCTAATGAACACTTCGAGATGATGCCTGCCAGCCACCACAGCCCAGAAAGGCCAGTGAACTGCACAGGCCGAAACAATGACTAGCGCTGAAGCTTAAGCATATTTTTCTGTCTCTGTAATTCAGTTCACACAAACCAGAAGCTGTTTCTCAAATGGACAGTCTCGGAAACTGAGAGTTTTGAAGGACACGAAACACTGCTTTAACGACCCATTCAATACAGGTTCTTGGGAACATCGTGTGCAAATGTCCAGAGTTCCTCGTGTTCATAACCGAATTGCCACAGACTGTGACTTATGGAGAAAAATGAAGTATTTTGGAATATACAGAAAAGTATTCTCCACACAGGTCTAACGCACGTGCAATTCAGGCTCTACATGTAAGTGAAAAGCACTAAGAGAGTAATGTCTCTTCTAGGTGAAGTATATGCTGTATATACATGGGTGTGTATGTGCAAGCGCTGTTTTTTTAGGGGAGGGGGCTTCATCGCTGCGCTTAGAGAAATGAAGCAGGCAGCAGGGGAGACGAGATGGGCTGGGGTTGTGCTACGGGACTGTACAGACAGACTGTGAAAACATACCTCGGGTCTGGGAGGGGAGGCTGTGGGTCTCTTATCTGTTTCTGGTTTCTAAAGGTAGGAGTTGCTTCATATTCAAGCTTATGGGCGATGCAGGCTGACAAGCAAAGTTTCCTGAGTAGGACCATTCAGTAGTCCTATCTGCTGCTACAAAGATGACAGCAGTCATTCAAAGTCTCATCAAATCTGGAAAACTCTTTGTCCCTCTGAACTTTACATGCTACTACAGCTCGCCAGAGAGCGTCCAAATGCAGGCGACCTGGATTCAGGCTGCATTTAACCACATCAGTCCCAAAAACTTATGTCAGACAGCCATGAACATTACAGAATGGTGTTTCCCTTCTGTAACTTTTTTACACATGATCAGACTCTCTCTCGCTCTCATTCTTTTTTCACTCTTGCAAAATACTCCCAGCTTAAATTGCAGTCTTTGGAGCCAACACGTCTGGCTGTAGCTGCTCTGTCATTCATAACCTTATTATGCAAATAAAACATAGACAAGCTGTAAGTTCCAATTGAATCCAAACACCCTGGAGCATCCAATAAATGGAGACGTCTAAAAAACATAACTCCATGGATGACACACATTTGTCATCCAGCTGAGAAATCTTAGATAGAAAGATGAATAAGAGTGAATTTACAAATGTCAAGAAGCTTCAGGATCCTTTTCCCCATTTCTATTGCTTCAGGGAAGAGTTGAGACCCAGAAAAAAAAAAAAAAAAAACTCTCATGAAATGGCAAGCTGTGTTTGCAATTATTACTTTCTCTGAAAGTTGATCTAGGGAACAACAGGCTTAACTTGGGATTTTTTATTTTTGCAAATATTTCTTAGAGTCCTAAATCAGAGATGAAGAACTTCAACAGGCCTATTTCAAACTACGCTTCAACTGCTTTTTAAAAAAAGGAAACAAAAAAGTTAACAAAAACAAGTTGACAAAAGTTAAATATGTAAACATTTTCTTGCTGTTTTGAAAGCATGATTATCATTAGATCATGGACTGAGACCTGTATGTCCGGAATACCTGCACAAGAATAACTAATATTTTAGACAAAGTATTTTGCTGATCACAAGCAAAATGGGAAAGAATGTGAGCCACAAAGTATCAATTACCATTACTGGCCAATGGAAGAGATTCTAATCAATATTCTTAATTTAGCAATAACTTATTGTTAATAGTGGTAATATTAACAAGGAAATCACGAATTTCTAATTGATAATATTAATGAGGTCACAAGGTCTGCAAACAATAAAAGACACTGATTACGCACGTTGATATTCCTGCCAGCTTGTGGAAAAGTCATGCTAAATTTCTGGATCTATTTACCCTCTGTTCGGCATTTCTATTATTATAGCAGGGGTGAAATGAGTATTTAGAAGCCAAATGAAATAATTTAAGGTTTGATATGCAACCTTTTCATATTGCAACATGTCTGAAAACTTCTGGGATGTCTTACTAGTACAGACTGGTCCATAAATACCATTGATTACAATCATTTAGATGCGATTCTAAATGCTGCTTTCGATAACCAGAAGGCTTTAGAGTAGGTAAGGATGTAGTGCTGAGAAGTGATAGTGATGATGGCTGCCATGAAATCAGTGTTTACAGAGGTCTGCAACTGCTTTTGGATCAAAGTCAATGGATCTATCAGTCACTTTCAAATGCAGCCGATGGAACATTTGTGCCTCTTACGGAGGCAAAACAGCAGCAGAGATGAGCAAGCCAGGACTAACCCAAGAGTATTGAAAGATTTCATGCAAATTCAGTGATTTTTTTATTACACGTGTACTGGGACATATTCACTGCAGTGCTGGGATCTGGGTTAGCCCAACTGGAGTGTGAGCAGCCGCCTCCATAGGTCTGTCCAGCTGCTCTGGTGCCAGGGGTGCGGAGCTGGCAGGGCCCCCAGGATCCTGGGGCACGGGGGCTCCTCACCTTCCAGCAGCCTCCCTTCTGCTTCCCCAGAGATGAAAGCATCTTACTAAGAAACTCGTATACATTAGTTTGTTCCTGCCAGTCAGAGTAACGTTATAAATTATTAAAAACATTAAGAATTACAATTTCCAGATCCTCAGCTGCTACAATAAATCAGCACAGCTCCAAATGCTTTAGTACCGTCAGATCAGTTTACACCAAATGACAGCATGGCTTTGTCTGTATTTCGTTTCGTGCCTGTAAGGCTACTTACACTGGAAAAGTCACAGGTCAGCAATTAGCTGAAGGAATTTTTTTACACATTTGTTGTTAGCATATACTGTCATGCTTACCAAAGTTGTTGTTAGCACTGCTTCCTACAAATACAAAATGAGGGCTATAATATAAGTAAGGAGGTGAGATAAAATCAGAGTATGAGATTATTTACTGTCTCCAGTGGTTTACAGTGGTTTTACCACTGAAACAAGTCTGTTGACATCTACCGACCAGGGCTGGTGTGCATTTCATTGGCAGCAGTGATATCAGAAACAGGTGCGCTTTGCGGCATTACTTAGAACAAGGATCCATAATAAACATTAAAAACACGGGGTTTTTGCAAGCATATTGCACCACGTAAAGAAGCAGGGAGGGAAGTCTCTTGTATTTACTTTTACCGGAAAAGCATGACGGACTGGTCCTGACATCACTTTGTTTTGCAAAGGCTAAGGTTAGATATAATTAGAGTGACAAAGCCACCCTCCCTTGGCCAGGCTCCGTGACACTGCCGGGGAGCTCAAGGGTGCCCACGCTCTGCCAGAAGATTTTCACAGATTACGGCGTAGCTGAAGCCTGCAGCCAGTGCAGCGGGGCTACCGCCGCCAGCCCAGCTGCCTTCAGGGGCTAACGATGTCTGCGAGCCTGTTACTGCTGGGAAGTCCTTCAGACTTTGGAAAAGAGACCTAGAGATTTGTATTCTGCGGTACATCCCGAGAACTGGGATGTACATCCGATCGCAGTCACTTATTTTCCGAAAGAGATAATTTAAACAACCAGTGACTGAGAAATATTCTGTAGTAAAACTATCCGTATAGCAGCAAGCTGCATTGCAACTAGTATAAATTGTTGCTTTTAACAATAGTAATTACAAGTAAATGTAATCAATGTCATCCCTTCAGAGAAGGGACAGATTGAAGAAAGGGACTGAAATGGGCATCTCCTGGAGCGCCGCAGAGAAGAGCAGCTCCTCAAGAGAGGGGGATGGATACCCTCTCTTTCCTTCTCCAGCGGGGCATTAGTGAACAGTGCAAAGGCCCCCGACGATGCTGTGTCCTGTGGCAGCACCAGAAGGGTCCTTTTTCTTCTTCTTTCCCTCCTCTCTGCCCTTCATCTACTGCTCTTTTCCTTCTACTTGACCGATACCTTCACCAATGAGTTAGGACCTTTTGTCCCCCAAGCACACAAAAAATATCTCACTGTTGCTACCTCATTCTTCACTCCACCTTGCCGCTGCCTCATCCCCATACGCCATACGTTTTTGCATGACAGGGAACATTTATTACTCTGTTTGCACAGTCCACAGCAAACAGGGACCTCCTTCTGGGTAACTTGCAGGTTATTGTAATAAAACGAACATTAAGAAATTATGACAGCATTAGGCCTCCGCTGAGTGCTCACTGAGGTATGACTTCATGCTGTTACCATTCTGGTTAGTATTAGATTATCCCATTATCTTCACGGAGTATCAAATAAGGTCCTTGCAACAAAAATATACAAAAAAAAGATTAAGAAGAATGTTTAAAATACTGAATGAAAATCATTAAAAATATGTTTCTTAAAAAATCATCTTTCCTTTGGTTTCATCACCGTCTCATTTCCCAAAGCACTTGGTGAATCTTAGCTTCCTGAGATCCTTCAGCCACAAAAAAACCTACCTGTGATTAACAAAACCTGAATTTCTTTATTGTATCACAAATGGTCTTGATGGAGGTTTATGCTATTGCGTCCTGAGTTCTTAGACTTCTCTTTTTTCTTTCTTTTTTTTTTCCCAAGAATGCTGACTTTCATGAATATTGTATCACGTTTCCCAAAAGCAGCTATTTATTGCATCTGTTTGCCCTTTATTACACGAAAAATAGAAAGCTTGTGTTTTTCTTTGCTGTGTAAAGATGCTTCATACGTAATCTAAGAAGCTACTTTCATGTTTGTTCAATAAGTATTTCAAGATGCTGCTATTTTGATAATGTGCTGACTGATACATAATTCACAGCAATGCAAAGTTTAATAATATCTTCAAACTCAAATATAAAATGAGCTCTCAATTCTGACATGCTAAATCTAGTTCTAAAGCCTACTATTTCTCATTTGTTTTGTAAAACGATACGGAACCGCTATTACTCAATGTAATGCATGTGTTTCTTACGCCAACGCATTAGAAAAATAAATCACTTAATTCCTGAACACATATACAAACATACCTCCTAGGAAGTGGAGCAGATGAAATGGTAATCGCTCACGGAGAAGACCTCTGTCCGTTACACGGTGAACACGCGCTGAAGAATGAATCGCTCAAGACACCATTCCCTCCCACAAATCCCTTTACAAATTAGTTCTCCCATCGGTAAGAACGTCGACAAGGAAGCCTGACCGGACCTCCACAAGGAAAGATGTTAAAGGACAAGAATCCCAAATGACAACGTAATTGCCTGGGTTTCTTGGGGACTGGGCGCTCAACAGACGTTTGCCTTTTGCCACCAGTTCTTAAGCCTGCTAGAAATGTTGTTTGCTAATGAATGATAGAAGTGGTTTATCTACCTTTAAACACTTGCCATTAGATATAGCCTACTTAAAATATCTGGGGCGCTGCTCCCCCTCTCCCTATTTCTTCAGTTTCTGAGATTCTCAGAGCCTTTCGTGCGTTTTTTCTCACAGCACACCGTGTGGTAGGAAAGTAGCGCTCTCCACATTTAATAGACAAAAAGCTGAAATTTGGGAAATGGGCCACTTGCATGAAAACAGAACATTTCACAGGCAAGGTTCGATGTTTGCCAAGTACAGCCAGAACCCAGGAGGGTTTCTGAAGGAAACCTGCCTCATTTCCAACCATCTTCTCCTCCTGGAGACTTGATAGCTACCAGGCAGGATGACAGAGACTCCTTTACTCTGTACGAGAATAAAACACTTTTCAGCATCTGATGTTCTTCCACAAGAGGAGCAAAATTCTAGCACAAAATACGTAAAAACTTGTCTAACGTTGAAGATGTCTTGTCAGCTCCTGAGCCCCTGCCGCTCTCCTCCCCGACACAGCCCTGCTGAAGCTGCACACTCGCTAGTGGAAATCACACAGAAGCACTGAGGATCAGCAACAGCCACGGGCATTACTTCATCGTTTTCCTGACTTAGCTTTGCCCTAACACGTGTAACTGCGGTGTCGGTTCAGGCCTGGGAAGGATCTGGGAGAGACGAGATGTTCTAGGTTCGGCAAAGTCGCTGCGCGTTGCTTTTGCCTCTCTGCTCGAGTCATGAAACCCCATCTGTACCTCAGAGTCCCCATCTGTCAAGTGGAGATGATTCTTCCCCGCCTCACGCAGATCTTTGTGACGATTACTTGATAAGCCCTCTCAGATCCATGGGAAAGGCAGCACAGAGAAGCAAAAAGCATTACCAAGGCATTAAAAACATACAACGATCTTTTCACTTGGGAGATTTATTTTGCAATATGTATTTCTAAAAAATCTATTCACTTGCAAGGTGAAGGTGGGGAAGAAATAAAGAAGCAAAACTGGAGTCCCGCTGTTTTTCCTGCTCCTGTCCATAATTCATCTCATACTGCTTTCAAGGGACTTGGATGTCCTGTCATCTACCCTCAGATTAAATATTTTCATTTGTGGGCAGATGAATAAATCAGAATGGGGTTTACCTGACTGCTACAGCACTTTTCTCCTTATTCCACTTGCCTCCTCTCCAATCCTCCAACTGCCTTTTATCAATCTCATTATAACATAGCTTAAATAAAACCAGAAGTTAGACAACCTCATAGCAGGGATCACTTCCTTTACCCGACTTGGAACAGTCCGGCACTTATACAGCTACAAACCTACGTTCGACATCCTGCAATGGGTTTCCAGCCAGTACAAAATGCTGTAGTCAATGGAAGTACGGCAATTTACAGCAGCAAAAAAGTCTGCTCCATCAAACACAATATTTTTCACCTTCTAAATTCATGGTATGTCATGGACCTTCCTGAACACTCCTGATTGCTCTGTCATAACCTAAACATTACGGTCTCTAATACTCTGCAAGTCGTCCTCACCCAGGAGCCTTCAGAAACTATTTGTATGGTATCAATCTCTCCCTAGCTTTACATTATGAATGAGCAAGATGTAACAAATTATAGAATGTTTTAAGAAAATTAAAATGCCAAACATATTTTTCTTCTTTGAAAAATGCTAAACAAAAATCTGGGTCTTCTGCCTCGCTGCATGCATCACTGCCAACAACTACAACCTGATCTGTAACACCAGAAAATTACAAACAGTAGAAAGGAAAAAAAAAAACCTGCCTTGAATGAGACCCACTCTCACTCTGCTGCTACACGAATAAGCGCATTAAAAATGTAAATAGGACTAGCATAAGGACAGGGTTATGAAGAAAACAAATGATGGCAGAGACTTCAATCATTCATATAACAAATATTTCAGAGTGTCACAACTAAATGAAACCTAGTTTTCCAGCCATTCCGGTGATCACTTACACTAAACAAACCTTCATACTTTATACCTAAAACTATGTAAAATTACCTAATTCTGCTATTATAGACAGGAGAACCTATCTATAGTACGGAAGGAACAAGCGAGCCCTGTGTGCCCTTACCAGACTGTGCTTCGTCGGCAGTGTTGTGTGGGATAAATCCCTCCTCTTCAGATATCTCTCTTTGCTTCCTGTGCTTATCTTATGCAATAAACACTAAAATAAGAGAAGCTGCTTGTCCCTCACCAGCTGTCTTTTCACAAAGACACTGAACTACTGGGTAATATCTGCCTTCTTGAAAACCTCATTAAAAGCAAAGAAATAAAAATAGTTTTTACCCCGCTGTCGGGGTCTGCTTACTTATGGTGAGGGTTGTGCACCGGAGTCAGGCTTGCACTGGTGCGGCTCCCCTGACTCCACGCGCTCCGTCTGATGGCGCGGATGGATGGTACCGGTGAATGGCAGAGATGTCTCTGCTTCTGTGTAACAAAGAGAAGTTAAAAACCCGATTGATAAGATTTTCAGACGTGGGAAGCACCCAAAGCTTTCATTGGACACGTGAGTTCGAACACCTGAAATGGTCTGCATAAAGCCGGACGGGAAATCTATGGCAACAGCAGAAACGGAATCAAATTGATCAGAATCCTTGGTCAACATCTGACCACCTTTTACCTTGTGCAAAATGCATGTTGATGTTAATTTTTTATTGGCATTTAAATACAGGGCCATTGTGCCTCCTCTATGTGTTCCCGGGAACAGGTAGAAACCTCCACAGCAAGAGGAGGGCTTTTGCAGCTGTTGGCCATCGCCGCAGCCGTGGCAGCTGAAGCACAGTGCAGGCAGCTGCCTGCTCAGCAGCCAGTTCAATTACCAGACGCAAAAAGGTCTAGACATCTCAGCTGAGCCAGCCATTCTTAATACTCCTGCATGGGTCTTTCAGACTGATTCCTGCCTCCAAGATAAGTGATTTCTCTCCTTTCCCTTATCAAATATATAAAACAAACCTGGAAATTAATGGCAAGGAAAATAAAGGAAACTAATTGGTTAGTCAGCTCTTGAAATCACGTTGTTATTTAAAATATCAAATGTTTGTTTATATTTAGGCTCGTTTCCCCTCTCTTTAGGACTCTCTGTAGTTTCTGCTGCCAAAATAAAGCCCAGATGCTTCTCCCCTTTGTTACTCATGATGAATTTGCATTTCCAAATGCAAATTCCTTTAAAACAAGAAGGATTTGCTGTTTCATTTATTGAAACAAAGTGAAAACTTCTTGAGGGAGCAAGAAAACCAGTCACCTTGGGTAACATCTGGCAACGCTGAACATCATAGCTGAAGAGCGACCGTCGAAAGCCGGACCTCCATCAGGTGTGCTGCAGCTCCCCACCGCCAGCGCGGCCCAGAGCTTTCCCTGCCTTCCTCCAGCCCATTCCAGAAGATCCCTGGGAGCCCTCTGCTTACTGCAGAACAGCCGATCCTGCTCCGACATGGTATGTATTTCTAAATATATTCCCTGAAGGGATCTTAGAGGCAGTATACTGATGAAGCCATATTCTTCGCATGCCAAGCATATGGGGAACCTACCACTCACCACCCTGAACTCCATCACCTTATGTCCTCTTTGCTTTTGACAAACCAAAATGCTGTTTCAGACCGCACAGCACCACATACTTACGATTATCCAAAGAAAGAGGCTGTAAATGTGTACCTTTCAGCATTTAATAACATCAGGGTGAACAATTCTTGGCTAAATTAGGAAGAAAGCACTTTCAGTGCCGAGCAGCATAAAGCAGATCCATGACAGACTCCTATCACCGCACACTTACAGAATTAACAAACAGCAACTTTCAGTGGAAAGCGGAGCGCTCTTGTTGCAAACTAATAATGATGTACTTTCAGGAGGGCAGCTGCCGCACATCTAAGTGCCTCATTCATAAACTCTCTTTTTATTTTGAAGATAGAACAACGTACTTAGCAATACTGCTGTACAGGCTAATGATAAACAGGACTCATTGTACATTTTGGTTCTCTGGAGCAATTGCTCTGTGTTAATGCTGCATCATGGTGCTCAGCACTTGCCTCTACAATTAGGTACTCTAGAGCCCCTAATAAATCTCATCCGCACAACTGAATGCTTCGAAATGGCACATTATACAAAGATCAGACCTGAATCTGAATCTTTAGGGTGCAGAGTGAATCATGATAAAAATATGCTCCCTAGAGACCTGTGAATGCTTCAAGTAAGATGAGGGGGAGGATAAGACATTCGATTTAGAAAAAAATTTCACTTTGTGTAGTGAATTTTCTGTCTTGTTTTCCTTTCCCATTTTTATTACTCAGTAAGCATTCAGGAAAACTGGATCTTTGCTTTTGAGATATTCTGCACCTGCTGTCTAGCCTATAAAAATGCTGTTTTCAATTCAAAGCCATAAAACACTGCAATTAATCTAAATCACATCATTACTGTTGGAGCCTAGACTCACAAAATTGGCTGCCTCTACCTCAGTGTATACCACTTATCTTATTTTCAAAAATATTTTCAAAATATATTTTGTTATTCTTACCTCTTTCAACTTAATGCTATTACTCTTTATTTCATTGTTTGTATTAGGACTCACAGGCTCCATTTCAGATTAGATGGCCCACAGTGCATAGTAAGCACAAAGCACAGATCCCTGCCATACAGGTTCAGATGGAGACATACTCCTGTGCACAGTCAAGTATCACCCAGCAGGAAAATTAAAAGCTGGAAGAAATACCATCTGCACCCAATTCCTACAAGACTGTTATGGTCAGAATAAGTCATAACCGGGGCCTCCAGCCCTGCGTGGGCTAACCGTGCTGCCGAACATCATATGCCAAGCGCTCCAGAGCTGACCACTCCACCGCGCCGTAATAGATCCTTGCAGGAGTGGCAAAGCGACAACCACCATAAGCACTGACAGGGGACAGTGCAGGAGGAGGCTGGATGTAGCTGGCGAAAAAGGCTACGGTATTGCCACTGCCATGCCTGAGCAGCCATGTATTCTCTCAACATGTAAGTTATGTGCTGCAAACCCAAAATGTAAGCAGCTGCATCCAAATAGTTGATCCCATGGTGGTATTCAGCAAGAACGTTACATCACATTCCATTAAAAAATACACGTGCCAAATAAAATTACCTTTTTTAGCCATTCTCACTTGGTAATTCCACACAAAAATCAAATCAGACGTAGCTTTTGCCTATATTTACTAACTCTGGAATTTCATATATAATACTTTTGCTTTTTTCTAAAAAATTAACTTATTGACTTCCATGTTCTCCATTTTTTCAGTCATGCAACAATATTCACAAACTCTGGTTCGTGCTGTTATTAAGATACAAAAGTGTGGCCCAACGTCAACGTGTGGTTCCAGACCGTACAGTGACAGAAAAGAAATATGAAAAGATTTCCCAGGAATTTCCATTTAACTTCACAAACAGGGCTTCTCTCCAGAGGTTTACAGTGCCAGAGCGTCTGACATTACACCTGAAATGATACAAATGAATAGGTAACAAAGATGCTACCTGTGGGTACAGCAGAGGATGAATCATTCATTTTATCACATTTCCTATTCTTTATTTTATCAGATTTCCTATTCTTACTTTGAATAAAGCTTGCCAGATTGTCTGGACTCAAATACACATAGAAATTTTTATTCTGCACTTTCTGTCATTAGTAGGAATGAAGAAGTTGGAAATTTGTATTAATAAGCTTAAAAGCAGAAGCAAGAGATAGACTATTCAGTGGAAGGTCAATTGAGTAATGTCCAAGGAAAATAATTCAATTCCTCTTCTTGTCAGTACACGCAGGACTAGGACATAGCTGTGCCCCAGAAGATGACTTTTATTAATTACTTAGCAAGTTGAACATTGAACTGTGGTCTGTGGCAAAGCCACTAACAGCTCAGACCACCTTATGCCCACAAATAAGCAATGTTTTTCAGACTTCCATTTTTAAATATTGTTAAAAGCTTCTGAATTCTGGCTATATTTCAGGCGGTATCTTCCAAAAGTCCTCGGGTGGTATAACTCTGCCTCCCAAGGCAATTTTACCATGGTTTTGGATGGCCAGCCTAGGCCTTTGCTAAGTGATTTTGAGAAGCCTGTTACACTTCTTCCATCACTGTGACAATTCTGACACTTGTTATTGCAAGTAACTGCTTAGGTCTCTTTTCTAGGTCTGATACACATTTTTGCATTGTTTTTCCCATAATGAAGAGATATCAGGATGATTTCCAGTTTGGATATAAAACGCTCTAACTACTACGGAAATTGCTCTATGTACGTTGCCAAAATGGGGGTATAAATAAAGTGCTGAAGGGTATGAGATGAGATGCCTCCCAGTGACGCAGAGGAAATTAGCTTGTCTCAGTTGCCCGTATTTCGTCTGACAGTCTGTGTTGACACCTTGTTGTGAGACCACCACACTGTCCCTAAGTATATTATGCAATTATTCTCTCATTTTCTCTCCGCTTTCTTCATTCAATGAGGTCAAGACTATTCTATTTCCTCTCTCATGACATTTGCAAAATATTGGGGGAGAGCCTCCCGGAACTAAAGGCTGCAGAAGGTATTTGGTAGGAAGAAGTGCCTCATGTTTGAAAGAGGAAGGCTGGGGGGCTGCACTGGAGGCAGCTTTCCTGTTGTACAAAATTTGACACTAGTAGGACATGTTTTGAACTATCAAGATGAAACCAAGGCCCTTCGACGTCAAAAATCGGGACTTCAGCAAGCCTACATGAGCCGGTAGCAGAGTGGTTCCTCAAGGCAGTCAGGAAAGAACAACAGATCATTTACACCGTAACTTCCCATGTTCAAGACTAGTCCTTTATTGGTCTACTGGCTGCACCAGAAAAGAGTATGCTGTATTATTTTCGGGGAAAAATATGTTGCAGAAGCCAAAACTCAAAAAAGAAGCCTTTAACTACATTTTTTTATAGAGCTCGCAGATTTTTTGGAGTGTGATGCTATGGAAGTGTAATCTGGGAATTTTTTTGAAGAAACATCATAGCCCTATTTAATTTTTCTCCGGATCTTTAAATCGTGAAGAACAAAGAAAGAACGCTGGGGGGACATTTTTATTTAAAATAATCAAGTTTCTCTTTGCTATAGATTAAGAAGTTAGGCGGCGTTATAAAAATAAATCCATCTGAAGCATAAAGTCTAATGCATTTCTTTCCCATCCTATCTGTATGCTCAGGCCTAACTGATAAGATTCCCAAACAGATTTTATATACATACTTGCTTCTGGTTTCTGAGTTTTTTTCTGGCTGAATTCTCCTTGGCACAAGATCAGAGGATGGGAAATTCAGACTAGGTGGCTTTAACGTACCCATTTCTCTGCGGCCTCAGGAACGCTAATGCATGTTCAGTCCGGAGCATGATGGACATCTGTACAGCTGCCGGTTACTGTGAGACCACGGAAAATACAATACGGCCTCCATATTCTGGGGAATTGAGGACAAAACAGATTAAACTGCTATGATGCATGTTGATGACAATATAATAAACAAATGATAAGTTCTCTCCCAAGTCTGAGCTCAACTCAGAACAAGGCAGAAGAAGACAGTGAGAGAAGAAAACTGGAATCAAGTATTTTGGCATTAATGTTCCCTTTTTGGTTAAAATGTAGATCAAAACGGGAGGGGAAATAGGAGCTGTGAGAAACCAAAATATTTTAGAAAGTAAAAAAAAATCCAAAACAAACCAGGAAATTATTCCCATATCACATTCAATTTATAAAAACATGAATGAGACTCTGATATAGGATAGGTAGGTTATTTTTTTTCTTTTCCGTTAAATCACAGTGTTGCAAAAGGGCTTTCCAGAAAGCCAAACTCTCATAAATAGAACTATGCCAGCTTGAGTTTCTTGGCATTTAGCAACACTAATTGTCCCTTTTTTCCTTGCTGCTCTTTGCCATATTTCTTGGAAAACAACAGCTGTGTTTATTCAAATAGCAGTATCCTGATGACTTGATGATAGGCTAATCTGCAGGAATTTCAAGTGTGACTGTCCTGTAGGAATCTCTGCAGAGCACCACACAATTGCCTTTGGATGACAGAAATCCTTGGAAAGACTTCCATGCTTTTGGCCGATCTGGAAGGTTACCCTTATCCTGGTTAGTTCACTGAATTTCTTACAGCACGCACCGCCTTTTTCACGTTTTGTGGAATAATTTCCTCATGCATCAATGTCAGAAAGTAATTCCACAACATAAACGGCTTCCCTGCCGCACACTCTAACCAGAGGGATGTAGGCAGTACGTTGAATTACAATTGAAACAAGCCTCAGCATTCGCCTGGCAATCAGGGCTATAAATTCAGCGGGACTGTCAGTGTTCTCCATGAAACAGTGCAAGCTTCAGACTACCTGATATCTTAGTAAGCAGTTTACATAGTATATCAAATGATCCAGAAGAAAAGCAAGCGTATGAGAGCGGCTGAATTAATCACATGTATTCAAAGAAGAAGCTTTCAGACAAGCGCGCAGCCAGCCAGATGCTGGCTCATCCCCCTCTTTGTATCGGAGGGGGATGCCCACCTAATAACTGAGCATAAAATGTCGTTTACTCAGCACTTTTACTAAGGAGGGGAAACTGGGATAAAAAAAAAATTTCTCCCCACCTAAGTCCTGTGTTACCGGACTTCGGTTTAAAAAATAAACTGTTAATATACATAAATCAAATGAGAATGAGGAGTAACGTAGATGAAGAACAGGAACAGCGGGGCGAGGGGGCAGGAGGGTCCCATCGGGCATGGCAGCCGATGCGCGCAACAGCACACAGAAGGACAGCGAGGGACACAGGACCTACACAAGATGGTCCCAGTGGCCCAGCCTCCCAGAAAAGCAGGTCGGGTTTACATATTTCAAAAACCAAACATAGCCTTTTTAAAAGACAGAACACATTCAGAGCCATTCCCAGACAGAAGGCATCTTAGTTTCATTAGCTGTGTTTTAGGTAGTTTGGGCAAATGTTCATTTATTCGTAATTCATTGTAGAGTTGTTCCCTGATCTTTCCATCTGGATTACTGGTTTCTACAAAACTGCACCTCTCTGGCTGACCCATTAGAAACTCTTTGGGGAACTCCAAAGCCTGCCTGAGCACAGCAAGAACGTGACTGCAAAAGCCTTTTGCAACACAGTGAAAAAGGGAGGTTTATAGATGTGCAACAGAGACCACTGTACTCCTTTAGCTTAACTTCCAGTGTAACTTAGAGCAAAGCTTCACATTATATTTAACTTTATATAACCATACTTGGTCACCAAGAGGTCTGGGAACACAAGGAGATCTACTGCTTTAAAAGCAAACAGCAGTTAGATAAAAATCCAAAGTAATGTGGCATTGCACCCACAGACCGTAAGAATAATGATTGATTACATCCATTTGTAAAACGTGCACCTTACACACAGTCCAGTTTGCCTAGTTTCAGCTTCTAGTCCTGCATCTCGCTATAGCTTTGTCTGCTAAATAATGTTTCATACACCACATATAGTTTATTATAGATGAGGTCATTGCACAATTTTTAGTTTGATAAGACCAATACATCATATTCTCCACATACATAAAGAGAATATGTACTTTATAAAGCCATTTGCCAGCATTTTAGTGATGCTCTCAGTTCTTCTGAACTCTGTGAATAAGGATAGCGAATACTAGGGCTGAAACCGCACAGTCAGAGTTGGCATTAGGGCCAAACACAAATTGCCAAAGAACCGAGGCTGGACTGGGCCTCTGGAGGCCTCTGGTCCAACCTCCTGCTCCAGGCAGGTCTGGTTAGCTGGTAAGATCTGTCCTCAGCCTTCGCTGCACGACCCAGCCCTCTCAGCGTCTCCGTCTGCGTCCCGTGCTCCAGCCCCCATCCAGCTCGGTGGCCTCCGCTGGGCTCGCTCCAGCACGGCCGTGTGTCCCGGACTGGGGAACCCAAAGTCAAGGACGTGGCCTCTTCACTGCGCCCTACTCCCCCATTCTCTCTATCACACACATGTGAGACCATGACACACGCTTTGACATGGACTATCTCTGTATCTATCTATTTATCTCTCCGTATGTATCGATATACAATCAGTAATGAGTTCTTGTTTCCTTCTAGGTCGTTGATAGAAACATGAAACAGCAGGGGATCTAGAACCAACCCAGAAGTCTCTCTACTAGAAACTTACTTCTCAGTTACAATCTGTTTAAGTTACCCCTTGAAGCCAGACAGTTAGACAGCTCAAATTATTTAATATGTGCCAGATAATATTTCTTAATCAACATTTCAAATAAGACTCACTTCAAATGTTTTATTTAAGTTTAGGGTTATTACATCATCTTTTTTAGCCTAACCTGCAATCTCAGAAAAGCTAAAAATAGAATAAAAGATCGGGTTAGCTTGACCTTCTTTAATTCCAAAACACCCTATTGACTGGCCATTTATTGTTCCCATTTATTTCTTTATTCATACCATTTTATATTCTTTCCTATTATTTTTCTCTGAACTGAGGAAGCAATTTCATTTCTGCTTTTGTCTGTAAGTATGTATTTAATTACATAGCCCTAATCTGCATAGAAATAGAGTCACTTAATCATTTCCTTGCCCATCTTCAAGACATGATAATTCAGATGATTGTTTTCACAGGTACCCTGAATCCCCAGCCACCTAAGCATTTTAAAACAAAGATGATGTGCCCTTCTTGTTTTTCAGTATTACAGACCGGTCCTTATCTTACCTCTCCTAGAACAACAACAAAAAATAAATCACAAATACCCCAAAAAAGCACAAATCTCCCCAAGCAGTGATTCAGGGAAAAATGGCTTCATTTATGTGGAGTTGTACATAAATACTATCTCATCAATGCAGATGGTTCTCTACAAGTGCATTATCAGTGCTGATGGACTGAATGAAATTGGTGTCATTTTCCTTCACATGACTGAGTTTCTCTTTGCTGGAAAATTAACTACAAGTAACATCTTTGAGCTTTCCAGATTAAAAAATAGGCAAGAGATTTCTTCTGCATTGAGAATATGCAGCCAAAAAAGTCCAAAAGCTTACAGAACCAAAGTATACAATATCTTAGCTCTTAAAAATAAATAAATAAGATGCCCTTAAATCAATTAGAAAATTTCTATGCTTGTGGTCCAGCCTTCCAGCATGTGTCCATCTTAAATATTCATTTCAAGAAAGTTATTAGTTTAAGAGCTTTACTATATATTGCCTTATGCTAAATATAACCAATACTGGTCTTGTCAAAATGAAAAAATAAAAAAGCATTTTTTTGCTCAGGTATTGTCTGCAATGTCATCATGTAAGAAGCAACTGTCAGCAAAATAAACTGCTCTTAAGGGCAGGATATTTAATTATTATTAACGCACTGAACATAGCTGAAGTTCTCAGAATCGTAATGAAGTTAAGGTACATATTATGCATGTAATCATTCTTTTCTTCTATTTCTTTTTCCTTACCCAACTTGCTTACGCTCAGTTCAAATAGCAATTGGCACTGAGCATCAGAGCTCACTTGCAAGAGCCCAAAGTATCACTGTATTACAGAAGTGCAATAGCAGTGTATTCTCTTTCCTGGGGAATCTATTTTCATATAAATGGTTTTAAACTGAGCTGCTGCCTGGCTTGGAAGAGATGAATTATCTTGTGAAAGTATCAGCACTAGTGCAGAGAGCAAATGCTCCAGACTGTCCTCTCTGCTTTTAAGCCAGGGTTCCCATGCCAGCCACAGGACTTGGCTTATACCTCAGAGGCACAGAGGGCAAGGTACGCTTTGGAGCCCTCTGAGTACATAAATCAACTGAAAAGTTTAAATCTAAACCCAAAAAGGGAACAGTTACAAACTTACAGTGCAACCAAGGCTTCAAGAATGTGCACAAAGAGAAGCGATGATCCCACACCACTGTGCCCTACAGCTCTTTGCAGCAAACCCCGTCCCACTCTCTGGACCAGCTCCAGGCATCCATCTCCTGGGGATGCCGCAGCCCTGGGACTCCACTGCCACTCCTACACTGTGCTTACGCAGCTAATTATGTCTGCATCGACCGTATCTGATGATTTCTGAAGTTTCTTTCCGAAATCCATCAAGCCTGGATTTCCAGGGGAGCAAGGGGGCTTTAGTAGCCCCGGCAGCTCCCACCTCCTGTGCCAGCCCGACGCTGAGGCCAAGGTCAGCCGCCTCCGCAGGCAGACGGCTTCTCACTCTCTCTGAAAGAGTGAATGCAGGTAATTAGATAATTTACAGTCCCCTCTATAATTAAAATACAGAATGACCTTAATGCCACAGTTCATGTTCACAGTTCATTATTCATCAGGCATCGCTCAAACAATGTCAGCCATCTATTTTTTATATTTCCAGCCTATTCAGAGCTCACACCAGGCAGTCTGCAGCGTCTAGGGCCTCCACCCGAATCGCTGCTTCTTCTGAATTGGGATCTTTTCCTACTCTTCTCCAGATAGCTTCCTAAGCAGGAAACACTACAACTAGTCCTGCCACATTTTTTTCCAAGGGAATTAATTGTTGCACAATTCTCAGGTGCTCACCATCCATTTAAATAAACCAAGGCTCAGTGCTCTAGGAGCTGCCTCAGTAGTTTCGCCTGTGGTCGAGTTTGCAACACCTTAATATATAAAGTGGTTTGAGAGCAGGTTATCTGAGAAGCCACACTCGTACCACAGCAGCAGTTAGGAGAGATGTGAGCAAGCCTTCCTGTGCAGAGATCCAGCATCTCTGCAGCCCAGTGACTGGAGACTGTGCCAACATTTCGGGTCAAATAGCCAAGCTTGGAGGACATCATATGCATGTCAGAAATGTCAGTGGCCAGTATCTGGAAGGCAAGGAGGATATATCCTTAAATAACTTGTGTATCTACTTTACAATGGATCCATTACTTCAATTGTGTATGATTATTTTTGCTACTGGGGTATTCATTTTTGCTTGCAAGTTTAACCACTTCTAAAACATTTTTCTTTCACCTTAATATTAAATAACAACATAGAGTCACACCAAGTGAGAAGCAGACCAGCATGTAGTATGATGGGATTCAAAAAGTACATCTGAAACTCTTCAGCATCAGATTCTAAAAGACAGTTAATGGTTTTTAATGTCATTGAGGTCTGGGTTTCTTACCGCTCCTGTATAAAGCCTCAGTTGTTACAGCTGACATCTATGCTGAAGGCTCTTTTGCAGTATTGTAATACAAATGAGAATAACAAGTAATACAATGTATATTTATACTATAATTTGAATCATTAAATAAAATGTCACTGTATACACACAGCTGCTTTTTGGAGAGCAACAGTAATTTCCTGCTTTTCAATGACTTGAACAAATGTGGTAAGTTTTATTTAAAAGTCTTTTTGCTTGTTTCTTAATTGGTGAATTCTTGTGTCAAAGCACCCAAATCATTCACAGAATTGCAAAAAAAACTGAATTAGCTTTGAAACACTTACTGGCAGAATACGTCTATAGAAGCTGGAAAACCACAAAACACATGCAGTAATCTCCTGGTTTACTTCTTGCTAGTAATCCTAGGCTGGGTTGGAAAGGGTTGTTACACTTAGTGTAACAGTTGACTAGAGCCCAGTTATCTGTGCATTCCCTTTAAGATGATGTAATCAGATCGTCAATGTCAGAACAGACTTTCCTACTTTGTTATATTTTTATAATCCTAAAACATCTGTTTTCTTTGAAAAGAGAAAAAAAATATCATTTATGGAAAGTGACAACACTGAAAAGAATAAACATTTCTTAGTGATACTGCATTCATGAAATACGCATAGGCAACAAGGACTGTTTTCCACAAGAATCAGAGTTTTACATTTTCACTATTTAAACACTGTTCACTTTTGCTGTGAAAATAGGAGAAATGAATTCCCAAACTGCAGCTTCAGGAGATCACTATCCGAGCCCATAGTCATGGACAGACACCTGGAGAACTAGATGTTACTGGAAAGATTGAAGGGGTTTGGTAACTCATGACCAGGTGATTGAAGGACCTCAGTCATTTGCCTCTCTCCTCCGCAGATGCGATCGGTGTCCACCTGGAGGAATCAGCCACCCCAGGTCATCTGGACACAGCAACTTGAATTATCGCCAGTTTGCACGCAGACCAGCAGCCTGGGCTGCTGGCCGCACAGCTGCATGTGGAACACAGCATGAGCTCCCCACCATCGGGGAGACTGCAGGAGAGGTGGGACGGTACGGTGGGACCTTGCAGTCCTGTCCCAGTATGAATCCCCAGGGCTTACGGATGAAGCAGAGATCAAAACTGTAGGGACTATATCGTGTCTCTAGCCTTCAGAGTCACTTGAAATTTATAAAAATCCTTGACACAAGTTTACAAATCAGTCTGAATAAGACATGAGTATCTATTAATGTTCAAAAAAGGAACATTCATAATTAAATTATTATCCTTAGTTTACTTGCCTTCTCCCTATTTCATACTGAAGGCTTAGCTTCTGTTTAATATCCATAATAGGTAACTTTCATTCTCTATAGAGATTTACATTTGATCTCCAGAACAGTACAAAGGATTTCACACAAATCTCCCTAATTTCCTGTGCATACATCACTGCCACCACTCTTCAAAGCTACTATTTTGTCTGCTACTTGCAGTACTCTTTAGATAACACGTACACACACATATATATATGTATATATGTATGTTAAATATGTGGAGTTCCTCACCAGCTTCCTAAAAATAAAGCTCCATCAAATAAAGCTGGTCCTATGGAAAATACACAGATACTTGGAAGAGGCAGATAGAAGGGAAGATTTAATGATATTTTTCTTTATACAGGTAAAATTTGGACATTTGAGAAGTTTTGTCCCATGCAGGTCAAAACTGGCAATGCATACACTCATGGAAATTTCTTGATTTTCTTTATTGGTTCTGAAATTTCAAAATGCAACATTTCAAATTCTGAAAGATTTCATATCCTTTGGGACTGAATTAATTTATAGGCCAGCCAATGAAATCTGGATTTGAGTAAAAAAATAATCTTAGTGAATGCTGACAAGAATGTCATGGATTTGTCCTGGCAAGGAGACCAGGGACTTGGAAAGAAAATGCAGGTATGAGACCACCAACACTACTTATTTCCTACAATATTTTGTTAGTGAGATCCTTGGCAAAAAAAAAGGTTAAAATTAATTAAAGCCTGGCGTATGTGCTGAAACTGTAGGTTGAGGTTATCACAAAATACATCTGAGCAGGAAAATGAGCACCAAATGAAGAAAGAACTTGAGCCCTTTCCTCAGTGACAGACCAAATTTCTGCTGCCATTATTTGTGCCCATTTTGCTTCCTTATTCTGATTCCTCAGTCATCCAGTGAGACTGAATAAAATAAATTAACCTTATTAATTATGTACAGACAGTTTCTGTTGTTTCATTAGTATGTATTGAACTCTGTGTCTCCACATAAAGTCAAAATGAAAAAGGAATTCTTATTTCAGTTCTAGGAATTTGTCACAGTGATGTATGGAGAAGGAGATATGTATGTGCGTGCATATACATCCACATACCCACAGGTATGGGCATGCAAACCACAAGATGTTTTCAGCAGCTGGCTAGCAAAGTTCAAAACTGTCAGTCAAAAGAGAGCACAGAAATAACAAAAGCCTTGTGGAAAGTACTGCCATTCCTTTCCGAGGAAAGAATGGTATTTAGCAGTCAACCCAAACGCATGCTAACAAAACCAACATGCCACCAAACATTCTGTCCAGGGATGAACATACTATAAGCAACAAGATGAACTACCTTTAATTGATGTTTGCAATCATACACACCAGAGGTGAAATCCTGTCCCTGAAAACCTGATGAAGTCCGTGACTTCACCAAGGCCAGAATCTTACTCAAAGATGTCTCATGGCAGAGGCTCCAACAGCAACGCAGGCGGTTTTGAATGGTTGGGGACTCTGCCAAAAACCCACACATACCTTTGTTCTAGCTGGAATTTGCTTCTTTCAAACCAACCTCAGCTTCAATTTCCGAGGGTTACAACTCGCATCAGATAAAGACTGGACACGAGCCAGCACACCACATCTTGGAGAGAGACAACGCGGCAATGGCATGATGCATAACAAGGATGCAAGGACCCTGCTCTGCGGTGCACGACCTACCTGCTGCTTGGGGAAAAGATGCGTCGTACTTAAACACTTACAGACCTTCACATGCTCAAGCCTTGGGCAGCTTGATTAGCTGACAGGAATTAGTTTATGAATTTTTGCCAGTAAATTCAGTGTGGAACAAACAGCGTGAGTTTCTTTTCGGGTAGCAACGTGTGGTGGATTTCTTCTCCCCCGGGTACTTTTTTGCAGAGGAGAGCAGAGAAGGGTGACTGTGCCCAGGCGGGAGAGCACCTTCCCCACTGCGCGGGGCCACGCCGAGAGCAAGGGCTCTTTGGTACTACAAGGTGTTACTGGAACACACTTACTCACAGCAATCGTGTTTCCGACTGCTAACCTGGCAAAACGTGTGCTCCTTTCTGTCGCTGTGGTTTGGGGAGGGGTGAGGAGAGCTAAGGGACAACCCACCTCTCTGTATTTCTCTTCTATTTATTGACTTCAGACGGCTATAATTCATTAAGTAAACTACCTGGCACCAGCAGACAAACTCAAAGTCTACGCTTTCCATTACCACTCAGAGGAGAAAGTATCTAAGATATATGCCAAGTGCACATAGGTAAAGTAATCAATATGGGGGAGAGGAGAGCAGATTAATCACAAGTTATGTAAAGCTGTACCCTGAAAGCCGCTCAATTTAATCTCCACCACTTGTAGCTATTCCTAATCCAGTACCGTACAGGTGTTCGCAGTCAGTTTTGTGCTAGCCTTGTATGACCCGAGCCTGGTTTTAATTGCTTAACAAACGTAATTTTATTAGAGAGATAAAGATATAGCTAACACTAATAAGCTGACTTCAAAATATAAAGAGCCTTTCAAGATTGGATTTTTAGTTAGCTTGCTGCTCTTTCTTTAGTATCTAATTGATTTTCTTGACATCTCTTTAGCCTGGCATACTGCCTGCCTAAGTACTTTATCTGACCTTCAGGCTCTTTGCCAGGTATTGATCCCATCCCTACAATGGCCGTGTTGTAGCTGCTCTTCCAACTCTGATAAGGGCTAATGTACCAGCACCAGCGAGGCAGGAAGTCAATGGGCACCCAATTTCCATCATCCTGCTCTCCCTATCTACTTATGTAAGTATTCTGCACGCTGAAATAAGATCCTAAGCAGGCCATATGTGCTTGTATTCCAAATTTCTCTTCCAGGAAATATTTTACAAAAAAAAAAAAAAAACCACCCTTAAATAAAAGTGTTTAGATAGAATTTTCATCACGGAGCCAAAATAAAGCTTTCTTGATTTGATGAGCAGAAATAGAAGCAAACTTGAGCTGTTAAATAAAATATCAAAACAATACAGGAAAAAGAAGGAAAAAAAGGAAGTCAGATTTTTCAGTAGCATCTCATACACCCAAGTCCATGAAAATATTTTGGACATTACAGGACCTTAAAGGAAAGTAAAAGAAAGTTAGCTGTGTTTTTAATAACACTTCCAAGACAGCAATTTATTATAAATTACTAATAGCAAAACACAGCACAAATTTAAAATGGGAACGAAAAAAGAACATAAAACTTGCTAACATTCTTGTAATAGCAACAGTCAAGGCTGTTTTCCCAAATTCCGCTTCACTCATCTAAGGCCTCGTAGCCACATCATGAGAGCCATTAAGCAATCTGAAGTTAAGACTAATAGAGGCTGTTTCCACCAGATGTTATACTATATAAGGGGCTACAACATAAGGCAGAGGAAGCTAAAGGATCGTCTCCTCAATGCAGACTCCTTAAACCACTGCATCTGATTAAAATGGCAGCACGCTAGACAAGATTTTGGGTTGTTTAAAAACCTTTGCAGGACAAATAAATACTTACACCATGTGCAAAAGAGCGGTACTCCGCAAGGGCCGTAGCCAAAGCCCTGAGATGGACAACTGCATCTGCAGACACATTCCAAAGAATGGTTCAAGTTTTTCCAGTGGAGTCTTTTAAATGTTTTTTGGTTGGTTCGTTGGTTTTATACCCCCACAAAGATGTAGTGAGGAGCCATGGTTTCATGATGAGACTCCAGACTTGGGAAGTATTGCTTGAATCCTAACACTGTTAAAAACACTCTTCACAACTATTGAATCTTTCAGTCTCCGTAAACGTTGACAATGGATGCACAAGGAATGCTGCCAGGTAAGTACATTAAAAACTGTATTCAAGGACAACTGTTATAGAGCAAGACAAATACCACAGACAGACAAGAGCCATGTTTAGAAGATACTGCTGCCCTGAGGCTCCTGCTGCTCCAGAACCAAGTCCAGCTTAGACATAATTGCCAGTTACTCCGGATGCAAAAAACGCACAAAAATATTCTGTATTTATATGCTCCTTATATGTGCTCGAAGCAGTTAAAACAGACCACATTTCGAAAGTTAGGCTTACCAGCCCCTCACGTAAAAAAGTAGGGATTAGCAGGACAGTAAATAGAAGTACTTCAATCACAAACTCTTGCAAAGAGAAAGAAAGAATCAAGGTAGCTGAGGGAAAACTTCAGCAGGGAAAATTATGGATTTTTCAAGTGACAAAGAAAATATTACAAACACAACATCACAGTAAGGGCCTTTTTCAATACACAGGAAAATCGCCTGCGTAATACCTTGCTCTCAGCTGTTCAGGAAACATCATATCCTCCACCTGCTCTGCAAACCGTTGTGTCTCCCTACCTCATTGGTACCAGCCTGGAAAGAGGCTTCAAAACTCCTAGCATTTTAGCAAGCACTCCTCTGTTCCCCTCCAAAGAAATAATTTAAGTCACAAATTAAGATTTTGTAGATTGATCCACTATTTAAATTTATTTGGCCTCCCGTAAGTGCTATGGTGCTTCATATATAAGTAGAACAGGAAGACGCCTCCCAGACGGTCTGGCACGGCACCAGCAGACCATCAGCAAAGAGGCGGCTGAAAGATCTGCTCTTGCAAAGTGGATGTGGAAGGGCAGAAGAGCTCTGCTTTGGCTAAGACTGGCTGAAGTCCTGGCTCGTAAAATAAATGCATCTGACAGTGAAGTCAGCAATGAAGTTAACAGAATCAGCATAACTGAAACCCTGATGTATAGGGCTTTCCATCTGTTTTCTGGTGCTAAAACAAAACGACTGAACTAAAGGCACACCTCTCTACTTAGGTTTCTCAATTTGCTTCAGCTGCAGAAATTGCCTACTGTGTTTCTCAATTTCCGCTCAGATGAAGGAGTTGAACAGGAGGAAGGTGAGGGAGGATCCTCCTGCACCTATAAAGGGCTGCTGAAGTGCCCGCTGCTCCACCTGGAGGGGAAAATCCTGCAGGATCTGCCACGGGAGAGGTCCCCAGGGAGTGAGGAGGGGAAGCGTGGAGAGGGCCGCGTGAGAACTGAGAGCAAGTTCTGAAAAGAGGGCAAATAGGGAATGTAACTCAGAAGAAACGTGGATTAGGGAACATGATGAAGTGGGCCATGGGGCCAGGGACGAGAGAGATATACAGGATCTGGTTTCCTTATCTTTAGAGGAAGGACTAATTTGCTTTACTTGCAATTAGCCTTTTTACCTTTTAAGTGCTGACATTTAGTCCAGATTTATATGTTTCTGTGTGTATATCTGGGAACAGTCTGTGTATTTGGAGCCAGTGATTTTTCTTTATTATTATTGCTAATGACACAGGCTGGATGAATGTGGCATGGGAACTACTAAGTTCTACAGAAACTTCGCTAGCTCTGGAAAATTTCTTTATCATCAATGACCACGATACTTAGCGGCGAGCCTTCACCCACAGAGCTGTGGGTGGACAAGCTCCTGGTTTGGTTTTTTTTTTTCTTTCAGGAAAGGAACAGAGTCGTGTTCAGTATAATTCAAATGGACTGATCGTCAGAAAAATGCCGCAAGGCATACGTTTTTCCAAGTTTTGCTAAATTGTTTCATTGAGAGGCTTGCGAACTTAGATACAGGAGCTTATTTTGTTGGCAAATTTATATTTCATAATCATATCCTAGAGGGTTTTTTTCCTCTCTCTGATAATTTTTTAGCTTTGGTTTAGTGAATTTTTAAGTTTAGGCTGAAAGTGTTTTTTAACAGAGATATTACTTAAGGGAACTTAATATAATAAAATTGAAAATTTGGTCATTGACTCTGCATCATACAAATGTAGAGTGAATTTTCAAACTGAGAGACTAGTTATCTTCTGTTCTTAGACAATCTGCTCCTACTGCCAATTAGTTCTCTTCTCTGAGCAACTCCTGACTTTGCGGTTTTCATTTTTATTGTAATCCCATCCTATCTCAATTCCGTGTTATCACCAACCCTGGTAGAGTAATGCTATTTCCTGACCTGATACATTAACACTTGCTTTTCTGTATTTATCATTCCTTAATTTCTGATCTCCTTTATTTCTCCTCTTTATGAACTTCTTTTACATAACTTGCTCTACTGACGTTACGCAGAACTTGGAATTTTTTACATTATTTTCAATAAAGCTCACTTTTTACACAGAAACTCCCCAACAGATGACTTAAAACAGAAGTATCTGGCAACCACAGTTAAATGTACTACAAGATTTTAGATGGGACTACTCCAGTTGAGTCTGTAATGATACCATTCCTCTTTTACACAGGATAGGATAATGTAGTCTAGCCAGCTTCAAAGGGAACAAAAATCACTATATGCTGACATACACGCTGTTTAGGGGAATTGGAAAGAATGAAAGACAAAACACTACTACGTACTATTCCTTTCTTTTCCTGTTTGAGGACCTACTATATATTTGGGTATTATAATTTTTAGTAAAACCAAAAATATCTGTTGATGCAATACAGTGAAGCGTTCATATAAACTAAGAGAAAGTATATAGATCTGCAGCACCTGTCTCAGGTATGCAGAGTTTTGAAACTTAGCAACACAAAGCCAAGCAAAACTTCATTACTTACTCTTAATGAGTGCAGAAGTTTACTATACAGAAAATTAAGCAGCTTAATATCAACATGAGAATACACTTAGTAACTTAATTACATTCTCACCTCTTTAGAATCTGGCTCAAATTGGGCTGACACCACATGGGTGAAATAAGTCTCTCCTTCTCAAGTGAGTGTCGTGTTGTAAAGGGACAACAGATCTTTTCCACAATATCCAGAGTTGACTTTAGAGGTGCCTTGGCCTTGGATTGACTAGAAGGTGGTTCCAGGTTAGATGCAATGGCAGAGATTTATTGAAATCTCTTGTTGTTTAGCCTGGAGAAGAGGAGGCTGAGGGGTGACCTTATTGCTCTCTACAACTACCTGAAAGGAGGTTGTAGCGAGGTGGGGGTCGGTCTCTTCTCCCCAGGAACAAGCGATGGGACGAGAGGAAACGGCCTCAAGCTGCGCCAGGGCAGGTTTGGGTTGGATATTAGGGAAAACTTCTTCACCGAAAGGGTGGTCAAGCACTGGCACAGGCTGCCCAGGGAAGTGGTTGAGTCTCCATCCCTGGAGGTATTTAAAGAACGGGTAGATGTGGTGCTCGAGGACATGGTTTAGTGATGGACTTGGCAGTGACAGGTTAACGGTTGGACTCGATGATCTTAAGGGTCTTTTCCAACCTTGACGATTCTATGATTCTATGATTCTATGAAAAGCCTATTCAGTCCTTGCTTCTATTGCAGCGTCCTCAAAATGTATGTCTATATCTCTTTCATGATGACTAAATTTCTCCCAAAAGAGAGTTTGATCCTTAAAAGTGCTGGTTTAATCATCATTGACTTAATGATTCTTTTGCAATGTCAATTAAACGGTATGAAAAATTAAACCATTTACAGAACACGAGGACCTTTTAAATTACACATTTCAAAAATATTATTTAAAATTCGAGTTATATAATCCTTTTAGAACTGTCAAAGAATAATGCTGCTCTAACATTTGACTCATTACTCATGCCAATGCTTGTTGGAATTCACAGAGTTGGCAGATATTTAAAAACCAAACTCACTAGAAATGAAGAAATTATCAAAGCGTAACAGCAAAATTAGCCGGTGTTTTGCAGAAGGGGGGCATACACACCATTCAGGTGATAAAGCCTGTTAAACATTAAGTTTTACACTGCTAATGTCATGGGAAAGCTCCAATTATATAACAATTTAAAATTTCTATAAATTAAGTCATATATCCAACGTGGGTTTCTACTTTTGTTCTTTGAAAACACATTGAGCCATTTTGCTGGGAACATTTATCTTCCTTTCAGCTGGTTTTACCCTTTCCATCTGTCCCTCCCCACACCCACGCGGCAGTGCACCCCTGAACGGATGTTTTACTCTTGACTCTTCCATTTAATTATCTTAGAAAGTTGCCTTGATACCGTTAACTACCTCAAGCAGCCGTGTTTTCAGCTTGAATGTACTGTGGAGCATTTATTTTAGCACCCAGCATTAGCACTGACAGTCATCAAGCGGGAAGCTGCTACAGCTCACTCTTCAGGGACTAACTGCTGTTGCCTTCACTGCCTGTCTTATGGGAAATGAAATGAGAGGTTTTATCTGGGACCTGTATGAATGTGGGATTTCCCCTCAAGGGAAACACATTCAAATGAGCCCAAACACATACAAGAAAGACTCCTTTTGCTTCTCCTAACCCAATAGATATGCACTACAGGTCACAGTGTTTGTCATGTGAGTATCAGGGGTAAGCATTATAATTAAGGAAACTATATAAAATCTGACAGTTACATTTGTAATAAAAGACACCATTCATGAAGCTGTCTATTTTCCGAAGAACGATGATGCAATACTGTACATAAATTAGGAAAAGACAGTAAAAGAATGGCAGGCAGCCAAATTACCACGATAATTTCCGGCTTCAGTGTCCATCACAGTCTCCAGTGATTTTTACCAGCATGTCA
The DNA here is from genome assembly GCF_965183815.1 of Platalea leucorodia. Classification (NCBI taxonomy): domain Eukaryota; kingdom Metazoa; phylum Chordata; class Aves; order Pelecaniformes; family Threskiornithidae; genus Platalea; species Platalea leucorodia. Next base: position 99,375,685 of record NC_138827.1, read on the forward strand.
AGTCTCACGGTTGTTGTTGAGCATGCACTACCAAAAGTCACTTCTCTGTCAGTCCTGCTATATCATAAATACATTCTGGAAATGAGTCTACCCCTTCTCTCACTCCACCTTTTATACATATACACATTAAAAAAAAAAAAAAAAAAGAACCAGAGAGGCTCAAGAAATATTTTTAAAAAAACCCAACTAGTCTAAAAACACTTGCCAAGGGACAAACTTCTCTTTTAATACACAGATTCCTTCAAAGACCCTCACTAATAGGATTCCTGTAGCCAGTCTATCACCACAGGCTCCCTAGTAGTCATGACTTTAAGAAGTGCCAGTATTCAACAGCAGTTAGGACAGACATCCAGAAGATATTCAGGCCAATTAGGTTAAAAATCTTTGCACAAATTACAAACTCCCAGTCAATGTACTTGTACGCTTAGTAAACACTACTGTCAAATACACAAGCACATAGACTCTTGGTTTTTCTCTACATGGATTCCCACACTGTGCAAATACGATTAACCTTGCCCACACCTACGCCGCAGTATTCACTATTCTTTATTCATAAAGAGTTCAAGTTGTCCCATCTCCTCCATGGAGGAGAAACAAGACTTGTGTGACCAGTCGTATAGCACGGAGAGTCAAAGATCACAATCCTCAAGCTGAAATGTTATTGTCTAACACAAAATCAGCCAACCTCACACTCTAAACCACAACACTCCCTCTCCCTGATGAATAATTTCCTAATAGCCATTTGTACTAGTCTTCGTTACACGACTGTAAATCTGGTCAAACGATATATCACTGATAAGGGTAAGAATATTCTGGAAACAACCTTTTTAAAGGTCTATCCCTCACACTGATGAACTTTAAATGAAATTTTGAAGGTATGGGACATTTTTGTTTCCATGGGGTAATGAGTTATTTTGTAGCTGCCTATGTTTCATATACTTCTGATAACCTGAAGCTAAGGCTGTGTAAATGGAGCATATCTGTCCTGGCCAGACCTCAGCAGTCATTAACATTTTATGTTCGAAAGGTTATTCTCCAAATGACCCTATTTTGATGTTTGAAAGAGAATCTAATGGAAACTTCTATCATGTTAGTAACTTCCCTTATGCTTTCTCTTGGCAATGTCAACTGAAGGAAGAAAGTAGAAGCTGGGAAGCTTGGAGTTCTACACCAATTTTAATGTCATTCTGTGATCCTTCACCTCAATTTCCACACTTTCCACATCAGCGTACCGTTCAGTTAGATTAAGTAAACTACAACATCACCGAAATGTTGCAAAGCACAGAAGGATAGAGAGATAATTTCTCTTTTCTAGTTATAACCTAATACTCTGCGGATGCCTACTAATAAAAACAAAAGGAGGTTGTCCCTCTGGGATAAGTAACTATCATTGCTTCACTTGCAGCTCGCCATCACAATGAGAAGACAGTTGCTTGTGCCTTCATGGTATGGAAAATACTGGCTAACTGGTTGCTTGCGGGGTGTCCCTGGAGGGTGTCTTCAGTCTTCTAATAATTTATGACCTGATAACCTGAGATATCATCTCCTCAGGACATAGGCAGGAGCGACACAGATACTTTGATAATCCACCATTCAGTTGCAACAACTGGAGCGTGCACTCTGCTCATGACAGAGGGAAAAAGAAAGGGATGAGCTGTGTTAACCACAGATTGTTTCTTATTAGCCATTAATACCTTTTTTCCCCACAATCACATTTTACAAGACAAGGTACTGGATCTTCATAAGACACTAAAAAGAGAAAAAAAACCTGCTCAATATTACACACGTCCGCAAAACACTGGGAAGACGTACAAAAGGCAACTCAGCCCAGGTAAGACATAACCGAGAATTTCCCACACATACACATAAGCCTTTTTTTTCTTTTTAAGTAGAATCTGGAAGGTTAAATAAGGAGAGGCCTCCAAATAGTCCTGTAAATAATTTCAGAACTATCACAGGCATATTTAAACAAGAGGATGGTAACAAGCAATTTCTCAGCAAAGAACGATAGCAATTTCTGATGCTATCACAATTATCATGCCATTATTACGAGATAACCTAATATATTACACTATGTTGCAGCTCAGCTCTGTCTATCATCCTGCTGTGTAACACAACTAGTTACTTATATATTCTAGACAAACGGTATCGGTATATTTAGTGGCTCATTTTTTTAAAATGCTCTGAAACCCTGTTACGTGCTGAGATCCCATCTGAGTAGCAACAGCCTGGGACCATTTTCTCAGGAAAATTCGGTGACTTATTTTGGGACTTTGGGACAATATTCTCAGCTATAATTACCGGTTTTTAAAGAAAGAAAGAATAGAACAAAAATAAATATCAAACCAATTATTTACTACCCTAACTACAGATTTTGCAGATGATGGTTACCTGAAACAAGATCTCTGGGAAACCTTGCAGTGGCGGTTTACTATTACGACTTCTAATCACCCACCCTGCTATCCTCTGGAAGGTACAACACCTCCGAGAGAGGCAAAAAACCAGAAGGTGTGTGATGTCTCAGCTAACCCTGCTCACAGAGCGGCATCTTGGTTTAAATTGCTGATGAGAGTGGGTTTGAGCCAAGACTCAGTTATGACAGAAGCGCGTTTTCCTTCCTGCCAGTCCTGGCAGAAAAACAGGGCAGATCTAACCACCTCAAAGCAAGATTAGCTGGAACTGGTTTGTTGAAGCTCTTGTGCACCACCAACTTGAAAGCGTTTATCCTGATGCCCTACTGTATGAAACAAAGCCAGTTTAAAGGAAACACCACTGAAATTTAACTCTTATCAGTGTGGTATTAAAAATACATCACAACGTTCACACCATGGGAGCTCCATCCTCCATTCAGGTAGGTTTCTGGGTAGGTTTCCATAGCAGTTTGGAGGGTTATCATCCTTCTCCAACAGCTGAGAAATCCTGCTGATGGACATGTGCGTAAGGAATTTCTACCGTGTACTTCATGCTTTGGAGGAGGCAGGGAAGGAAAAGTGTGTTAAAAGAAATAATTTCTTTTAGCAATAATTTGGCAGCTGTGAATAGGCCCGCACTGCCGCCCAGCAAAGAACCAAGGAACCAGCACACACCAACAGAGAGGCTTTTTAACATTGCGGCTGCCTTATACCAGCTGTCAGATGGGTAACCCCGAACAGTCAGACAGAAGATGCTTCGGAGGCGATGCCTCCTGAGAGAAGGGCTGGAAGGAGCTGGATGCCCATGGGGATGTCCAGGTGAGGACACCAGAACGGCCGCGGCACGGAGCAGGAGGCAGCACGGGAAGCTTCGGACAGGCCGGGCAGCAGAGCACGCCAAGCAGCATCTGGGAGTTACCGAGCAAGATCGACTTTGCACTGCTAATCGCTTCCTCCGTGTGCAGTTTATGCTTTGTAACACTAACCCAGATAGATAGCCTGGATAATGAGACAGAGAACTGCTTTCCAGGTCATTGGTGATTAAAAGGGTAGAGTTAGCACTGATAACAAACTGGTGCTCTATTTCATACACGATTATCAGCATTCGGCAATGACGGAACCATCATTTTCTCTATGTATGAAACACCGGATTTTTTTTCCCGTCTGTTTTCATTAATCTCATTATATGTGAATTAACAGAACACTGCTTAAGGAAATTATATCTTGTTTTGGCAAACGGACGTTTTAGTTGTATTAAAACCTTTCTATTATCTAGCATAATCTAATACATTAAATGTTTCCAAACTAAATATTTGGTAGGTCAAGATATGTAATCCACCCCAGTGAAACTGTCAATACGTACATTACTTTTGACCACAGTTAATGGAATTAATGTCACTTGTTTCAGTCAAGCCGTACGGCAAAGCCCATGTCTAATCTATGACGTGTACAGATAAACAGATTTACAAAGCAATAGCTTACATGGCACCTTGTCTTTCAAGGTCACAGGTTGCACTGCAAAGAAGCCAACTTCAAGATGCCCTTACATATCTACTTACCCCGAGCATAATGGTATATATTGATCTATACCTTCATGTAGTCTATAGACATGCTCAAAATATCAGTAGGGATAGCTATTTATTAAATTGCATTTACTATAAATCTTGTCTATTTTACCACACCTTTGTCTGCTAGCGAGCACATCAAACAATCCCAATAGATATGAAAATATTTTTTTGCCTAAAGTTATCATCACTTCTTTTTCAAGAATTCAAATTAAAAACCAAACAGAACAAAATTAAATCTAAAACTCATTCTGTTAGGTAAATTAGGCTGCATCTAAAACATGTTTTATGGGAAACCACTACTTCGTATATGCAATTTCTTCCTGGATTGAACAAAAGAAGTTCTTTCTTTCAGGTAACATGATCCTATATACTCAAATATAACACATGGACATAGCATAACTTCTATCAGACTATACTGTGCTTCAGAATACATTGGCCTTCAATCAGCGAGGTGCTTAGAAGACAGAAAAAATGAGATTAACAAATAACTGTGAGATAATGCGAGTACTGCATCTTGGAAGACGGTTTTCCATCATTTGTATGTTAATGAACACCTGCCTGTAGAGCTGGATTTTTCCTGGACATTCGCAGCAACTTAAATTAACAAAAGGAAAAGAAGCTAATTTTGTGGCTATCTTCATATATTGTCTTAGACCAAGGAGCTACAATTCAATTTTCTAAACTAGTTTAAAAACTCTATTACAACAAATTTCCTTGTTAAAAATAAATAAATAAACCAGTATGTATAAGCTGAAGCCATTTTACAAGCTCTTAAAAACTGCGCTATGGGCTAGATCTTAGATTAATGTTTGTGATGCACACTGAAAACCTGTAAAGCATTTATGTAATTGCTAAGCATTATTATTTTTATTACTGTAACAGATGGAACCAATCCATCTTCGTAGATAGTATCTCATAAATGATTCATTACTATTCCTTTAACCTAAAGTCTTTTGTATTTTGCAGATCCATGAGAAATAACTATTAGGAGGCTCCATGCATAAAACAGTACGAAAACTACCTAATGTTTTCCAAACGTAGTAGCTTTGCTAACATTTGGGCCTTACAATTTTCGCATTGTTCCTATTCCTCTCAGAATCTGTTACTTCTGCAAGATACTCCTCCTCATTTTCCACCACTGGTTTTCAGGTGACGTAAAATATCACTGCAGACGACTGGTAATGTTTATAGCTTATATGGCTGCCATTAACTGCAAATATGGACTAGACAAATGTTTTATAAGAGAGAGAAATATCTCCCACAAATGCACGACACAGTTTTATAATGCAGCATTCTTGGCTTCAGCTGCTAATGAAAAAGAGTTCTGTGATCACACTGTCCATCTTTCCTTTGTCCAACAACTTTCTGACAAATTTTAATCAAATCGGAAAGCCAGGTAGACATCTCACAGATATGAGTTTCTATCAGCTTAATGAGAACTGATGGCTGGACGAGAAAAGAAATACACGAATTAGTACTGTCACTGATACAAAGGCTTAAATGGGAGCTCATCAGCCATCCCCCAGGCCTGCGCTGCCTCTGGCCATTCAGACACTCAGTCCAGAATCAGACAGAGCAGATGCCATCTCCTGCCCACCTTACAGCTGACAGACAGACCACTGACAATATTTTGAAGAAAAGCTTGTCTAAAAATGTATTAAAGGCTGATCCAAGCAAAGTAATCATCATGATATCAGTGACAGATGACTACCCCAACAGTTAAAATGTGAAAAAATGCTCATATACACACACAGAAAAAGCATTTCTTGGATTGTTAGCAGAAAACGCAGAGAGAGAATCTCAAGCCACCACACCTAGCTTATTATTTTGATACTGACCTTGGGAGCATCATGAGCACAACAGTTCCCAGAGCCCAATACATTAACCACCGGGCTTGTAGGCCTTTGGAGAACGCACAGGTCTCCACTGTTTCTATGGGCTTATTTGGGCTATTCAATCTGCTCTTTACACACAGAACAATTAGCCATTTTCAGCAGACTTCAATGTAATGGTAAAAGCTAATTAAAAGTGATGAGCCCTAATATGGAAATCTTCATGGGTTTTATCAATGAAAAAACAAATTACGTTCTCCATGTAATCATACCACATTGTGATTTGAATACGAACAAAAGGATCCATGTTATTCTGCTTACATTGTGCACAATGTGATAAACTAAGGCATTCTGGGTTTTGGCTGAGCGGTTTTAGACTCAACTCCAACGTCACTTCCTTATCTAGTCGCATTAGCTAAGGGTTTGGGGTGTCTGAGTAAGGATGCCAGATACGGCTTGATTTTCAAAACGCGGTCACCACCCATACAACAGAAGTTAGGCTTGTCAGAAGTATACTGGAAATCTCCTTAAACCTCATGAACACCAAATACCAAGGGACCAGAAGTAAAAACTATTGTGAAAGTTTATGTCATTTTATTTAAAGTACAACAAACTACAAAAATAAAAATTAACAAGACCCTCCAAGACAAACAAAACCCAATAGGCTGTCATGGTTTAACCCCAGCTAGCAACTAAGCACCACGCAGCCGCTTGCTCACTCCCCCGCCAGTGGGATGGGGGAGAGAATTGGAAGGGCAAGAGGGGAAAACTCATGGGTTGAGATAAGAAAAGTTTAATAACTAAAGTAAAATAAAAATAGAACAGTAGTAATAGTAATAATAACAATAATAATAAGTAATAATAGTACAATAGTAATACAGAGCAAGCGATACACTGTACAATTGCTCACCACCCGCCAACCGATGCCCAGCACATCCCCCAAGCCGCGATCATTGCCCCTCCCCCCGCCAACTCCCCCCGCTCATACACTGAGCATGACGTCCTGTGGTACGGCATAGCCCCTTGGCCAGTCTGGACCAGCTGGCCTGGCTGTGCCCCCTCCCAGCTTCTTGTGCACCTGAGGAGCAGGGGAAGCTGAAAACTCCTTGACCAGTGTGAGCGCCACTTAGCAACTACTTAGCACTACTTAGCAAGAACCAAAACATCAGTGCATCATCGACATTGTTCTCATCCTAAACCCAAAACACAGCCCCATACTGGCTACCAAGAAGAAAATTAACTCTATCCCAGCTGAAACCAGGACATAGGCGAGATAACGGTCACACAAAGAGCACAGCATGTTGTATCGGTGTGTGCAGAGAACGAGACAGCAACAGCCTTTTCCTTACCTCTGTAACTTCAAACCCTGGGGGCCTGGTGCAACCGGAGAAGTATTTGAGCAGCTGGGGAAGGCAGCAGCCCCGTGAAGAGTCCTGCGTGCAAGCTCTACAACCCAAGCCTGTTGCGCTTCCCTTCTTCTTGACTCAATTCATCACTATATACTACAGCATGAGAAGCTTTCACGGGCAACCTGCTACTCTACCTGCTAATTCTTCCCACCTCACCAAGCTGTAGCAGAGGAGGTTGTGCTAGGGAAATTGTCTGTAGGTTACACTAAACTCCCAACCTTTTAAAGCTCCTGTTCAACCCACCTCTTACAAAGGCGTCTTGTTTGTCACCAACACATATTTACTTTAGCTGGAAAATGTGTTTGGAGGCTGAAATAATGGAACTTTGCCACCAGCCACTTTGACACTGGGTCTCTTCTAAACACTTCATAAGAAGTTACTATTCCTCTTGAGAAACCACATGAAAGCATTTCTTGACCAAATGGAGCTATCTTTCACTTGAAAAGTATCATGTGATCTCGGCCATTCTACTTGCAACTAGTTTCAAACTGATTTTGACTCACAAAATAGTAAGTTGCCTTGAAAGCTTCCCCTTAAAAATCTAAATTCATCTAAAATTTTCATGAAAATTCAGGTAAAAACACAGTTCCCAATACCCAAAAAAGGAAGTCAAATGTAGAATAACACGTTTTCTAAGCAGCTTCAAATTCCACATCGAAACGAGAGAGCATGAAGCCAGATTCCCCTCTGGTCGAGGATGACAACCGGAATGGGCAGGCAGAGCTCCCAGTCTCACTGCTCGGGATGACGATGCCATCCTAAAAATCTTTCACCAAGGGGAACCCTACAAAGTGCAGCGTTGAGGCATCACAGTGAGAAGCAAAGACTTGAATCCTTCATCTCTGATTGAGCTTTTCAATATTCCACTAGAAGGACTGACATTTATAAACTGCCCTTTTGAAAAGAATTCATTTTCCTTTCCTCTTCTCACATAGAAGATACATTCCGCATAAAACCAGCCACAGATTTGTTCTTTTTGCTAACACCTCAGTTAAATACGATGAACTACATTTTACTCCACTGTGAAGTGCGTTCACTTAGATGAAATGACATTGCTGTAAGCAGAACAAAATTTGCTCTAATTCAAGAAAATCCCTCTAATGCACATAATTTTAAAAATCTCTTCCAAGTGGTACCATATGACTTTTAACAACATAGGTTTGGCAAGTTATTAAAATAAGTCATGCTTATGAGAACAATGTGCAAGCAAAACTCAGTTTTTTTCCTAGGCATATTTTCACTCGTACTCAGCTGTTCTTGCTAAGACATGAGCGGCTCTGTTACCACTTTGGCCTCTCAGTGTACAGATTTTAACTTTGTTACTTAGCTAATTCATTTGCTTTAACATGAGATTTTTAAATACAACTACCAGCTGTTCAACATAACGAGGTTTCATTTACAATTTTCTAATGACCATGAGGGTAGATAGAAAAGAAAAATCTCAGCTTTAAGATACACATTATTTTATACCAAGGGAGAGAACAGCAAGCATTCATCTGAAGTGACTGGTTAGGATGACATTTTTGCAGTGAAACAGATTTTCATTTCAAGATTCCCACAGCTACTCTGAATTTAATTGCGTGAAAGACCACCAGGATTTCTTTCTCAAACACAAACCAAAAGCATGTTACCAAAGAAACAACTATTACATGCAGGAAACCAATTTTTAGTTTCTAATATGTTGAAATGTTTTAAAAGGAACCAAAAGGCAAAAAAATTACAGGAAGCACAACTGGGGTTAGGTGCTTTGATAAAAGGAAAAGTTTGCAAATTAAGCTATTAGCAGGCCACAGAGCTGTACGCGAATGACGTGCTCCTAACCGGAATGGCAAGGGACAGGCGAGCGCAATAGGAAAACAGGTCTCAGCCCCTCTTTCTGTATCAGTGGGGGGCAGAACTGAGACCTGAAAGCCTACAACGCACATCTGAAAGTGTCCGGCATTGTCTTACCTTCTGGGAGCTGGGCACGTCGAGATGGGCGTCACCAGGGTTAAAGAAATGTTGCAGCTGCCAACAGAGAGAGAAAGATGGTAATTGCATTTTGCAGGTAAATTGGGGCATGTTTTGAAACAAGAAAATAGTCTGCATGTAAAAAAGATACGAGACTGTAAAGGAATTCTGCAACATTTAATACAGACAATTTTCCCCCTACTTGGTCACATTACAGGAAGCTGAATATTTTATAACTAGGCAGCAGAGAATGGTTGAACAAATGGCAAAGCGTCAGATATAGACAGGTAATAATGGGTTTGTTCTGTGGATAACCTACTCCAGAGAAAACATGTTAAATTAGAAATGCTGAACTAGGGGGAAGTAAACAAAAGTTACTAAATTGTGCTACTCTAACACTTCCCATTCTGGAGAACACATGAATCATAGATAAGGCTGAATATTTGTCACAGCTGTGATTTCAGCATCAAAAAGAAATAATTTTAGCCCAGATTTTAGGGGAGTTTCCAGAAAATTTGTCAGTTCAGCCAACCGGATACTAGACTTCTTCGTGATCTGCCGCAAGTTTAGCTCTCTTTGGGTTTGAACCTGCAAAGCAACAAGCACTCACTTTTGAAACCACGGTGATGACTAACATGGTTAAGTGTCTTGGTGTCTTCTTGGATGAGGCCAAAGCTCTCAGCACACTGAGATATCAGGCTGTATTTTGATGGGTTTTGGTGCTTTGAAACCGATGTGTGCACTGAGTATTTTTAATTTGAAAGATGAAGAAACGTCAGCGATACAAAAATATGAAAATGCTGAACCACTGTTTTTCACTTTTTATGATAAAAAACGCTGCCCTTAAGTTTTCTGCTCTAGTAAAGCAGCGTGTTTTTATTCTTGGCAATGACAAAACTCAAGTTCCACCCGCAGTCCTGACTCACTGAGAGCGTATGGTAGGGGAAGTGGCCTAGCTTCATAAGCCTGCATTAGAAACTATAGCTGGCAGCAAAAGTGCATAGTTTATATTCCAAAAAAATTATTCTGGAGTAAACAAAGTATTTGCAAGTTCAGATTGAATTTTATAGCAGAGCAGAGGAGATCTGAAACTTGGAAAGTATTTAAAAGCTCAAACCAAAATATTTTATGTGAAACAAAATATTGCATTCAATTCTAAGTTAATTGTTTCTACATTTTCAGTTTAGGCACTGAACTGAAAAAATGCCAACACTTCTGATTTTATTTTTAAAAAAGAATTCCTGTATACCGATATTCTTACAAACCCTGCCAAAACATAGGCACATGCATAAGTATATCCCAGCTTTAACCCCCGTGAGTTCAGTTAGACTTTCCATGCTTATTTGAACAATTAGCTGATGAAGAAACTTGTATTTTCACAGATTCACGCTATCATCCAAAATTAAAAAATGGCTTTAACTCACTCTAAAATTTTAAGAAGGAGATTTTAGATTAGAGTTAAGCCAATCTAAAAGCTAGCTGCTACTGAGAGGTGGTGTCCTGCTGGCTCCCCTCCTTTGCTGTTCTGCCCACACTCCGCTTCTCCTCTCCCGGCTTGGGTGTTTGCCTCACTTTGTACTGAATCAGTGCAGAAAATGAGACAGCAAAGAACTAACTGCACAAAAACCAGCAAGTAGTTTTCTGCCAATTTAGCTCCCTGAATCAGCTCACCACAGGGCAAACGAGCCACAGAGCCTGCACCAGGACCACATGGTTAGGGGAACAGGAGAAAAAAGATGACTCTACATATATATGTATTTTTTTTACATCAGCTAATTTTTGGATTGTCTTAGCTCTAATTTAAGACCTTACGGTGAGTTCTAGCTGCCCTCTGTTTCATACCTTCTGGGCTGAGCTCTCTCCTTTCAGATACAAATAATCTCTTCTTAAGCCCACTGACAGAAGGAAAAAAAAACCTACTTACAGTTTTAAAATTTTATCAAAGGAATAAAAAGCAATTACAAGGCAATTTATGCAGTTGTTCCATCTGAAATATAAAGGAGGCTAATATTATTCTCAAATGCAATTTTTTAAACAGCTCGTAGTTCTTTCCCTGTCAACCTCTTAGTATTGCACCTTCACTTATCAGGACCCGTGCACTCAGAGAAAAAAGGAGCATTTTATTGAGGAAGGCGCCCGCTGGCGCGGGTGCGCGCTGCAGGCTCCCCGGGCCTCCGCAGCTCGGCGGAGGCAGGGCCAGCCTGCTTCGTGCTTCAGGCGCGCCGCAATCTCAACTGGCAACGCAGAAAGACATCTCCAGCTTTTGTCCTCAGGGCAAACCGCTCAGGGAACGGGATATGCTTTAAACATCTAATATCCCGCAAGGATGATTTTCAGGCGTATCGTTGGGGATTGATCCGTCAGCTGCTTCACAGCTTGTGTTTAGCAAATACATTTTTTCCTGTGGAAATCCTGCCTCACAGGTTAAAAGGGAATTTTCCATTTTTCTGTAGCAGCCATACAACCCACAGCAAAACCCGAAGTGCAATCGCACAGTTAGCTAAAGCTGCCCTGAGACCCCCCCCCGTTGCCTCCAGTCCTTCTTTTCATCTCCAGCTGCACATCCTCACCACCTTCCCTGCGGCAGAGGGGACTCTGGATCAGACCCAAGAGCTCCGCTCCGGCAAGCTCAGCCTGAAGGACAGACGGAGAAAATTACTGTTCAGCCAGAGCCCCGAGCCGACCCACCGTAGGGCTGCGGGCCCCCCGGCCCCCACCCCGGGGCGTGCGGGAGCGTGGCTAAGCGCAGGTGGGAGGACAGGACTGGCCCTTTCAACAGTTTCAGCCTGCAGCTTCAGGGTAGAGCTGGTCCGAGACAAGTACGTTCACAGGAAATCTTCCGCCTAAAATAGGCGTTGTTCTTCTACACCTCCTACTGAACAGTGGGTACAATTCATGAATATAGACTTTTGAAACTGATTCAGAAGAGATCTGAGGAATGTATCAAAAAGTCCATATGGTTTTGCCAAATCAAGTATGCAGAACTGGGTAAATTTAGCCATGCGCTTAAGATCTAAAATTTGTCTTGTTTGACCCAACTGGAAGGAACATAGTCATGAGCCACTTACACACACATCAATCTGACTAATTCTTCATCTTGGTGAGGTCAAAAATTGACGAGTAACACATTATTTAATGTATGGAAACAAAAGGACACCTCAGTTACCAAAGAAGTGCAGTGGAACATGAAAGCACTACCCAGACAGGTCTAAATAATGCTATTTTCTCTAACATATTTAGGTAGTGAAATTACAAGTGACAAGTGGTTGGCGCTTTGACAGCTGGGCCTACGTTTCCAAGTTTTTCTCCTGCAACTCAGAAGAGTGAAAGCTTTGTTTTAAATGAAGGCTGAAATTCTTACAATAAGACAGGAGCTGGAGGCTTTAAGAAATATTATACATTGTTCATTGTAAAAATTACAGGTGTTCGTAAGAGTGAGGTGTCAAGCACATAAGGAAAGGCTTCCCAAACCTCTCTACGCCATCGTATTTCCACTTGCATCAGGATAGCTCAGCCTAGCACCATCCAACGCCAAGTGCCTGGAGCACCCTGGAGCTAGCTTTCGAATTTCCCTTCCATCACCGAAGGCCGCCGCTCTGCAGCCTTCAGAAGCTGCGCTCAGGGTCAGCCTCAAATTCCCCAAAGTTCAACTGGCCGAGCTTTTGCATGCGTAGACTTATAGGGGTAAATCTTGAACATGAGCTAGTTCTTCTCCCCCCACCTCTTCTCCCCTCTGGGATCAGAGGCTTTAGCAATAGTTCCTTGTATTCCCCTAAGGAACGGGGGAATTAGGATGCTTACCAAAAACCCCTATTTTCTGGCATACTTGCCCTATTAAAAGAGCGGAGAGTAATCAAGCGGCACACGTAACAAAGTACCCCAAATTCACGCAGCAATCCAAGGTGCAACTAGAAAAGGAAAGGTACTTTAAGCACCAATACTAATTTCAAGCTAAGCATGCAAAAGGTAATTATTTATAAAACTGAACATGAAACATTGAAATGCAATGCTTTTGTAATGGGAAATACATGTAATAATATATCTGCAAAAGAAATAAACAGAAGTCTTTTGGTGATTGAACTTGCAGATTTATCTAGAAAAAATTTAAAGATTTATAGCTCATTTTTTAGTCACATTAACCCAGCCCTTCTAATATACACAGAAATGTATGATCCTTGCAGCTGAAATGTTCAGGACATTAATCTGAGAACAGTGAGATCCCAGAATCCAGGACCCTGCAGGTGAATCCTGGCAGTGAACAAGAAGGTAGTTTTACCTTCCAAGCCTGCACTTTTACAAGTCCTCTACCTATTAAAAAACATGATAATGCTTTTCAAAAATATTAGCCTATGGTTATAAAACTCTCATCATCCTCTTTTCTCCCTGGAACCTTTAATTAAGTCTCCACACTGCTTCGAAGCAGCAGCAGTCTAATGGGTTCAGAATATTTTCTTACAAATAAGCTGTTCAAAACACACAGACTCGCTATGAGTTGTAGTCTTTGAACATAAGCTTCTTAAATAATCCCTTTTATTTTTATTTATTTTTGAAGATATCAGATTCTAATCCTCTCTAACCAATGTACACTACCAGTAATAAAAAAAAAATGCATAGCTCTTTGGAATTTTTTTTCTTTTTTGCCATTTTTGTGCTGAATATGTGTATAACTATGCAGGATTTCCCACATGAAAAGTGTTCACAGCCGCAAAAGAAAGCATGAAAATGGTTTTCATCAGCAGATCTTAAAGTACTTTTACAAAGCACTATTCTTTAACAGATGGGGAACCTGAGACTCAGGCAGATAAAGTAACTTGCCTAAAGTCACCCAACAAGGTAACACAAGTTGGGTTGCTGCTGTGCTAGTAGTTTGCTCTTGTGACTCTTTAGGACTATCTGGAGTAAATCCACTATGTGTTAGACCTTCAAGAATGATTTTATGGCATCAGATTACGAGTTTTCTTTGACAGGAGTGATACAGACCCTCAAAAATTACACCTTGGGAAGCTAAGAGGGAAGGAAAGAGGCCAACATTGTGCTAAGGGGGAAGGGATCAGTGCAGTGACTACGAAAGCCTGGATCCACCTGTCCACCTCTCCCGACCAACATGGTGTAAAACTAAAGCGCTAATGAAAGAAGTGGACTAGAGGTCTTTGCTTCACTAGGCTGGTCCTCTGGTGTGAAAACTATAAATCTGCCACTCGGAGTTTTAAGTCGCACGTCTTGCACAATAAAACATCACCCTTTTGTTCGGTATGCTTAGGGTCTCTGCATATTGGCCTGGAAAACCTGTATTAGATTTCTGGACAAAGCAGGTATTTAATCTAAAACCAATATTACAGTATGTTCACACCAGCAGACATTCTCTCTGAGCTGTGGTGCCACCCTGCAAAGAGGCCTCTACAGCCGAGCTCAGAGTGTTTGGCAGCTAGAAAAGCCATAACACAACTATTTCTATAATTGAGTGCCATGTAGTGGTGCTAGCAATAAAATACCTGGACTGTGTATCTGGCCAGACACATGAATGTTTTTATCACATCCCATGCAAAATATTATGAATTTCTACACCTGTATGAATCATGCTATATTTTGCTGCTAAACAAACAGCTGAAAGATCATACTGCAGAGGAAATGCGTTTGCATGAGTATCTTTTACACCTTCACAAGTAAACCTTATCTTCCACTTTAGAGGCAAACTGTGGTTTTGAGCAGCTGAAGATTAATACATAAAAGTTGTGTTTTTATTTACTGTTAGTAGAGTAATGCTTCTGGTAGTTTCCTAAAAATCTGCGCTTACTCTGCCTGTGCTGCCACGCTTACTTAAGATTCTCATGATACATTAATATAGCAGCACGTGCAGAGCCTGCTGTGAATGCAAGACACATTTTCCCACAGAATTGTTTGAAATATAAATTCAGTGCTTAGTTTGCTAAACATTTGTTTTCTTCACATTTCGATATTTGGAAAGAAAATAGATAGCTCATGATTAGTAAAACATTCATTGCAGAATGAAATAACCAACAGTCCCTTTAATCTGTTGTTCAGAAGTCTGCAATAACTATCTCTATAAATAAATTTCTGCTTGCTCTTTTATATTTGTACTAGTGGCAAGAAATTCTCGACTCTAACTTGATAACAAAGACTTTAGCACTGTATCCTTGAGGTGTGAACCAACAATGAAAGCTATTATTTTTTATTACTTGCCTGTTTAAACAAAAGACGACAAAGTCTAAGATATTCAGATTTGCAACATCAAAGTAAACTCTGCTACTTGACAGATATTTAATAAAGTATCACAAGTCATGCATGGAAAACATGAAGACTACACTGCTGTAAACATTAGCTGGCATGCCTAATATTTCTTGGTGGTCTGAGTTCACAGTTTTATATTTCAAAGGCTATGAATGAAGACAGCTTTACAGTTGCACGTGTCTTCTTGCCTGAAAGAGCTCTTTAACAGTTCTGAAAGTAGTAACTTCAACGTTCTACCCACCTCGTCTTACCAGAGACTAACGGTACACATTTATAGTGGTACTGCGAATGGGAATAACCCAACATTTTCCAGTCTGAACATACTCGTCACTCAGAGCTGCATGATTCTTTTCATATATCTTAGTGGGTTTTGTTCAGCTAGAAGTGTGTGGAGCATATATTCTAAATTACATGTCAGTTTGCAGCAATTGTTAATTTGCAGCAGTGTAATAGACTGTGAAAATGAAAGCTTTAAAATAATTGTCCACTTTCCTTTGACACAAAGCAATTCCCACTATTCAGACGTTTTCAAACAAAGTCTCGGTGACAGACTGGAGTGCAATACTTACAAATTGCTACTTCAGCAAATGGAAACCTATTTTAACTAGATGTTAGGGAATGATCGTGGAAAACACAAAACCTTCAGCTTTGTGAGTTCAACAGAATAATCGGCTACTCAAGACCTACTTGAACACCTCAGCTGAAGAATAAATATTGAACCAACAGATCTGGGAAGCGACTTGCTAGAACTTTATTTGTTGGAGGATGGGAAAGGCTTGACGCTATTCGTGCTTAAGTTCTGCATCTGATTCAAACAAATGGGAACAAAATTCTTAAAGCTTAATGAAGTGGATTTTTTTTTCAGCCTCTGTCAAGCTTGTGACTTATCGGTGCCAAAACAAGGCTATACTGTTCTGAAGGCGACATGAGGTATGCATTACATATAGGTTGCAGTGTAGAAGAGAGGTCTATGAGCTTAGGCTGACCATGTTACTCCCCCACAGCGAAGCCGTCAGTCAGTTATGCGCGTCCCCCCTACCCACCACCCAAACCGAACCGTCCGTCACAGCAGAGCATGACGCGCTGAACGACTCAACTGAGTACCGCAGAAATGTAACGGAAAATTTTCAGCCATTTCTACTGGAACTCTGGGACTCTAGCGGTAGCAGCAGATGCTGTATGCACTCATTTTGAGAAGTGTTGAACATCCAGAATACGAAGGGAAGTCAACAGCAGCTGTATGCACTCAGCACCTCTGAAAATAGCAGCTACACAGCCCTGAGGTCTTAGGTGTGAGGAGTTCAATTAGAGGAAAATTAAAATGAAACAGTTCCATTATGAAGCTACTTTAAAAGCTGTTTAGACATAAGGAATTTAACTTTAAATATGTGTATTTTTAAATTCCTACTTAGAAGTAAACACTAGGTAGCACATTCTGAAGTTACAAGTTTCCACAATTTCAGTAATATAAACGATTAGTGTGTTGCCTTGGCATTTATGCACAAGGCATGTGTTTTCTTTCAAAAAGATGGTTTTAGGGGTCAGTCAACTCATAACACTACTAACCACCCACGGGACTAATTGAGAGATAACTTCTGGTCTGTAATAAACAGTACACATTAATCCCATGTAAAAATTTGCATAAAGAATGCATGCCAATTTATATTATTTATGTGAAATTATAACACTAAGGGTGCAAAAAGTCTTCAGGCTTGAGACCTGGCTGTTGCCTCACTAAGTAATTTGCTGTTTGGATTAATGACTTGCTAATATTTCAACCAAGCATAAGAGGTGACTGCACGTGGCCTGCCAAAGAGGTTTTAGTGGCTCCAAAAACTGAGAGGGCAGCCAAGAGCCCAGAAAAAGAAGTATCCAAACTACATTCTCCTAGAGGCAAAGAATTACATACGCTAGGAGCACAGAGATGTTCACACTAAACCTCACACCAACAAGAGGATATGGCATTCGGCATGCCTCTCCTGCCTAAGAACTGCAACACCGGACAGGTGCTAGGACTCGATTACTGTGCAGGCAATAAATAACTGCAGACAGCTAGTGAACCAGATTTATAAGGGACGACTTTTGGGATTTGACAGGTTTGGAAATGTAGAGGAAATGCAGAGCGTTTCTTTTCTGTCATCTCTGTCGTGACAAACTTCCACAACTGTGTTCATTTGTTTGGGATTTTGCGAAAAGTCTGGTTTTCTTTTGTTTGCCAGATCAGGTTAAGGTATAGGCACTCCAGTCCTTCAAAACAGCTCTTCGTGAAACAGGATCGTGAGAGCACTCTAGCAATGCTGCGCGCCACAGGCTCACTAAGGTACACATCTCCTGCGCTGCACGGCCAGTCTGAGGAGCGAGGGGGGGAACTGTCTTGCAGGGATTTTCATCAGCCAGCTGATAAGCTTTCTAGAAACATTATTCACATAGGACAAAGACCTTCTGAATCCCAAGCAATTTTGTAAGATGTCACCTGATAGAAATATCACACCTCATAGATTTCAGAGCAATAATTTCAAATCTTGGATTTTGTGGAAGACTGGAGAAAAAGGGAAGATACCTTTTTCTTGCATTTTGATTTACATGATGACTATCTGAAGCTAACGAGAGGACTGACACACTGGAACTAACACCGTGATGTGGGCTGTAGAGAGCAAGACTAAACATCACGCACTTCACTGCATGTTCAGTATCTCCACTTGTACACAAAATACGTTTCCAGAGCACCCTGAGAGATGATGCCATTTCCCATCAGTTTAATGCAGACAGATAAACTGGAAAAAATAGACCCAGCGACACCTCCACCCCCTTTCTGCATCCTGATCTCAGGTCACAGAGCAGACGTTGCTGAGACACACAGGTACTCTGAGCCACGTCCACTCTGTGGCTTAGGGCAGGCTTCCAAAGCCCCCTGCCAGGACTAAAGCATTATGAAATCCTTTATTTCTGAGGCCTGAACAGAACCAACTTTTATCAACCTTAAAGATATTTACCTGAAAAAGCACTGGGTCTACCTAGTCATAAAACTTGGGACAGATCGGGACAAAATAAGAATATTCAATGCACTAGCACGAGGCTACTTCACAAACCAGTCGGTTCTGTGGCATTTGTCTGGAACACTAGGCATGAGGTGAAAGCAAACATGACAATCTGTGATCGAAAGCAGAACAAATAGCTTCAACGCAAAGCGCAGCAAGGGTGGCTCAGCCTCGCACCGCTCAAGCCCATCTCCTGCATTAGGCCAGCCGCTCATACCAGAAAGTGGCAACTCGCAGTGGAAAAGCTGCGTCCATTGGTACGAGAATTTGTACGGTACCTTAACTGAGCTTTCAGGAGAAAACTTAAGTGGGAGTAGCAGTAGTTTCACACATACAAAAGAAGCCCTATTTTAAACAAATAGAAAAAAAAGAAAAGGCTAAAGAACCAGGAAGTGGAGGAGTAAATGACAGTGGTGGAGAGATGCCTCCTTCCATTTAGGCAAGCAGACATACTCTTGCGATTTAATGGATTGTAAGGACTCAGAGATATTTACTGTCTAGCCACGTAAGTACATTCCAGCTCTTGATTTGCTTTTAGCATTGAAACCAGTCATATATTACATCAATGTGATTCTTGTTTGTCGAACTAAGTGAATAATTTGGGGAGTATATTCAATTCACGATTTTTACATTCCCTTGTTTCATCTGTTCTCAATTTCCAACAATATGCCGTTTGGAAAACTACAGCTGGAAGCACGTGGCCAGTCAGAGAGATTGGTCAAGAACTCTGACGCCTTAACTAATTTGCTTAACTACATGTTGAATGAACGACATACAGGCTAGGTTGTTACGAACATGACATACATCACTTTTTGGTTTTTGGTATGCAGAGGTCGAGCGATTTGAGGAAACAATTCTGCTAAGGCAATTTAATGGCTCACTTCTGCCAAAAGGTGCTACTCCATCCCGCCGTATGCTCAGCCTTCCCATCCCCTTCCTCACACTGGCATTTGCCTGCCGGTACTGGTCTGCCTTCAAGATGAGCCAGTTGGGGGAACAAAACTGGCAGAAACCATCCACTTTTTTGGTAGTGTTGATTTTCTGCTGGCTTAGGGCTCTCAGCTGGCTCCCTGAAAGGTCAAGAAGTCAGTACAAAAAAAAAGCACAAACAGGCAGCCAGGGAAAAGAGGAAGGAGCAGACTGTCGTATCATAAAACTGCACCGTCAGAGCGTACCTGGGGGTGGCTTCACTCTTGTTCTTCTTACGTGAAAAAATTTAACAGTTCTGAAATAGGTAGAAATATTGTTTCTCTTGCTAAAGCCTGTAAATTCTGAAGCTACTAGGTTCTGATGTTCTGTGGAATAACTACTAAGGTAATTTTCCACAAAATCTTTTAAACCATAATTTTTTTCTATTGTAGGGCTTAAAATTCAGCTACTCAGAGATAGCCAGTGAAAACAGAAACATCAGCCATCTAAATTCCCATAATATTGACTTGAAACAAAATACAACAGTGTTTACTCTATTGCTTTGGCGTGGGTTGGTTTGTTTGCAGTCAAACCGTAATTTATACTGGCTCCTCACATATTGGTATGTTGAGGAAATAAACAGTAAATACTATTTCCAATCCATCTGTTTAACTTGTTAGAAAAACAACAGTCAGAGGCTTTTCAGAATTGTATTTTTTCTGTACAAAAACCAAATAGGGAACTAGGTTTTTGTTACACTTAAAGTACTCTGTGTGTGCGTTTGGATGAAGTATCCAGTCTGACTTCCCAACTCCCACTCCAGCCCTGGTCCTGGCAGAGGTTTGCGGAGTTTGCAGCGAGTGAGTGACAACTGTCTGGAGGAGACCCACCACATCTGTGAGCCTGGCGAGAGCCGTCCTAAGCCGTGGTCGACTCTCCTCGCTGTTTCTCTTTGTCTGACACACGACTATGCCTTTTAGAGAAAATGTCACCCACCTAACCAGGAGCTTTCTAGGAACGCTGCTGCGAGGAGAATCAGGTTGGCTCCGTCATGGTTCACCTGCTGGCTGCCGAGTGGAAGACACTCAGCTCGTGCATAAGAAAGCAAATTTTTGCCTTGTAATCTTCAATTCTTCTCAGACAGAAAAATGAAGGTACTTATCTAACACTTATTCTCGAAAACTCATCAAGTACTGAACAGCTTATGCAGACTGTCTAATGGAGGTCCTATTGCCAGGCTGCAGTACTGCTATAAGGGTTTACCCCAGTCAGCGACACTGCTGAAGAACGTAGCCTGGTTAACTCCACTCCGCTCCAGTAGTCTCGGTAGGTTTAAACAAGCATAAAACTGCAGTAAAACAGCCTCACAGTGTCTTACCTAGCCACATTCTTCTGGCATTCAGCAATGTTGTCTTATAGTATGGTCTGTATAAAGGCCTATAAGAGTTACATTGAAATATAAAGCCAACATAGTGCATGTTTTAGCCATCTTGTCTAGCAGGTCATAGACACTAAAGTGGACATGGTGCTTCTTTGGCCTTTTGAGCTAATCTATTCACTAAGCCAAAAGAAAGCGTTATTAAAAAATAAAAATAAAAAGAAGAAAATAAAAAAGACGTGGCTTACAACGGCTCGGGTGAACGCCAGAGCTGGTAGGAAGGAGCACGCGGTTACCAGTGAGAGAAGGTGGAAAGGAGAGGGAATGGCAGGACCCGCCTTTTGGCCTCCGCTACCAAGTAGACAAGGCAGTGGAGTCCAACTGCATCTGTTAGG
Source organism: Platalea leucorodia (assembly GCF_965183815.1). Taxonomy (NCBI): domain Eukaryota; kingdom Metazoa; phylum Chordata; class Aves; order Pelecaniformes; family Threskiornithidae; genus Platalea; species Platalea leucorodia. The sequence goes on from NC_138827.1 coordinate 99,396,824, forward strand.
ATTCATGTTCTGCTGAAAGATGGAATAGTATGGGCAAAAAAATTCCTTCAGATGATTGTCATTTTCTGAGTCTAAAAGTAACTTACTGCCAATGAACTAGAGAGGGGGAAAAAAAAAAAAGTATTTGTTGACTTCTGTAAAATGAGACAGAACTACCAGCTTCTAAGGGTTCAATTATGCTGCTTTCAAGATCTAGGCCAGCAAGTTAGTACCTTTTTCTAATATTAAAAATGTTGAGATGGATTTGAGTTTTACACTCAAACCCTGAGGTAGGTAATTTAAACCATCTGAACTGCAGAGCTGTTGCTGAAGCCAATAAAAATATTTCATAATTACTTTTTGCTTCCTTTTTTGCCAGCATCAAATACCATCATTGTTAAAGTTCAGAAACAGGCCACTTTTCAACACTTCAAGAAAAAATGTTTACCTCACTAGCCAGATCAGTACTTGAAATAGTTATGGATAGCAGGAATATTCTCAGGTGTAAGTTAGGAGCTTTGGAACAGCAGGTTTCAGACACTCACCAGATTTCTGATACCATGAGGTACCTGAATGATTTTATTTTAATTCTGTCATTTTGAGTGTTTTCCTACAAGACCCACTCAGAAGAATCTTTCAATGTATTTTAGGTGCATTCCATACAACCCTAAAACTATGGACAAATTTTGCATTTCTTTTTGTAGCCTGTCTTGGTCAATTGCCGATCTTTTTTAAAAAGGATTTAATATGCTCATTTTTTTTGTTTAATTTCCAGTCCTCTAACAATGGATTAAAACACATAAACAGGCTACAGCTGTTTAGCCTTCTAAATTCTGACACCTCCTTCCTCCATGTGGGACTACAGTCTCTTATTCTTTTTGTCTTTGACTTTTTGTCGACTGAAATCCAATACTTTTGTCTGCATCTGCTGCTAAAAGCCGTTTCTCTCCAGCCACAGACCAGTCCCCTTGTGTCTCATTAAGCACATTTACATTTGGCTCTTAAAATCCGAAACAGAGCATTTCATGCCTAGCAATAGTGCACTGATGAAAGATGCACTCTACTCATGGCTGCTGTAATGACACATGGTATTACCCCATTATTTGGGGGGGGACTCAAACAGAATCTTATTAAAAAAAAGTGACTGCCCTGTTACAGAGGGTTTTTTTTTTTAAACGATCAGTACTTTTCTATAGTAGGCAACAAAGAAATTTAATTAAAAGGCATATAAAAAGTAAAATTTTGCATTGTGGATTAATTCAGTGGGGTGGGTATTTTTGCGACGCTCCTCCTAAAGTCGGTCAAGAAGGGTTAGTTTCTCAAAAGAAGATATTAGCAACACTGAGTGTCCCAAGGTATGCAAGCCATTTGGTGGCATCAGCCTTCTCAAAGTCACGTGCTTCGATCGGGAATAGCAGGCATACTAGATCACCACAATCTAATTAAATGCAATTAATCAACTCTGAACCGACCACTTCCAGAAGTGCCCACTGAACCTTTTCAGGTGGCAGGAATGTCAGGAATTCATGATTCTGGCACACAACAGTAGGAAGTAATTCCAGTCTGGCTCCTACAAGTCATATTGGCTTCAGTTCAAGGCTTCTATTGATCATTCCTGTGGTAGCATAAAATAAACCAAAAAAAAAAAAAAACCCCAAAACCAAAACAAAACAAGAAGGAAGCAAGCATTCAGGAACCCAGCCCTGAATCACTTGGGATTTAACACGAACAAATAATATCTTGCATCATATTACAAGCCAACAAGTAGAACAACCTGTAGGCCACAGGTGCAGCATGCTCACCACAAGAAGCTGTCTTTAATCACCTGGCTGTGCTATCTGAACTAACTGTATATTCTATGCAGCTCCTACATGTAGCTCCAAGAAAAATGAGCAGCAATAGACTAATCTAAAGCTAATGAAGGAAGTCAGGTCTGTCCCCAGAGTGAATTGTCACATTTACCTTCGCAAGAGCAGATGGGAAAAGCAGGCTTTTGGATGCTTCCGTAGGAGCTTACAGCCAACAGCCCAAGGTCTAACAGACCTTGAGCTTTCAAAACATGGCTTTCAAAGAATGGACAGCTATCATCATCCCCAGCTGACATAACCAAACAATGCTCTGATTCCTTCATAAAATTTGCCAGCAGTGCCAGTTTTAGCTGGATTATGCCTCAAGGCACATCACCACCAGAAGACATTGTGTCAGCCGCTCTAGTGACCACAAAATCACAATGGAGACCTCTCCACCGTAACACGGACTGTATCAGCATGGGCTCAAAGGCTTTTTCCATACTTTGGAGGACATCGTTAATCCAACAGCATTAGCATTGATTCAACTTCAAAAGCAGAATAAAATCAAGGGACTACTAAGAACGTTAAGGTTGCTTAGACAAAACCAACAATCTAACAATTAGCAAATATGATCTATTGTAAAAATGTGAGAACATTAAAAAACAGAGACCTTAAATGAATATGATCTCAAGAAAATCTGGCAAAAGAGTACCAAGTAGCTCGATGACGGCTGGTCCTTACAAGCCAACAGACATAGCGAGACCATTATACAAGTAGAAGCCTGAAGTGCCCTCCTTCCGTTCAGAGTCACAAGCCAGAAGAAGGCTCAGTTTAGCCCTTTGAAACATTCTTCTCCACCCACAGAAGCTGCAAATTTTATTTGAGAAATTCTGCCTGTGGTACAACCAGCAAATTCCTCAGCTGGAAACAAAGGAGCATTGCTGTCATCGAGCAGTCGTGGGCTGAGGAACTTCCTGCCCCCAGCCAAGAGAAGAACTCTCCTCTTAGTGCCGCAATCCGCATTTACCAACCTACTTCCAATTCTCTATTCTGTGACCAAACTTGCCTCCAGCCAGAAGGAAAAATAGGCAGCTCTCTGCCTGCATTTCCCCATTACTATCCTTACACATGCACACAGAAGATAAGAACCCAGAAAGAATACATACTCAGACAAGGTCAAATGTAAGAGCCGTCTGACCTCTTTTTCTTTTAAATCCTTATTCTGATTTCGTTTGTTTCTGTTGTCCCCACTCGCTATCATCTCTGCAGAGTCCCTAGTGTGAAGACATTCTCTATCACAGAAATCACCCTCGAAAACCTCTGGTCCTCTTATCTGGCCTTTTCTTTCTGTAAGACACGAGTTTGAAGCACCAACACCTTTCTCTGGAGATCTCAAGAATCTCCTGTTCTGAAAAAATCTGTAACTTTAATCAGATGCATCCATACAACTCTCAGTTAAAAGAAACGAGTCTATCATCCCTGCTACTTAATGAAAATACTGCAATATACCATTTGCAGCTGGCTATGCATATACAAGCAGAAGGAAAGCTCTTCCTTCCTTCTTTGACCCAGACAGACCTCTAACTGCAATAGGTATTTGAGTCTGTGCTATACTTCCCGAGCAGAGTCTCCCAGCTGTGCCTAACTGATGTGAATAACAGTATCTGGTAAACTATTTGAGTCATTTTTCCTTCAAATGGCTTTACTTCTGAACTGCAAAATAGAAAGAAGCAAAAAAGTGCTCTTAGGTATCACTTACAATAGCGTGCTGAACAGAACCAATCTCAGAACTCAGTCTGAGCTTTACTCAAATTCCTTCCGAAAATTTATTTCTTCTGTTGATGCGTACAGAAAGTTGGGCAACAAATAAAGTAAAAGGCAGAAGACTCGAAAATCTTGTAAGTATTAAGTTGTGTTTTACCCTGACTGGTGCAAACAAGAATTTATAAACTTCCTCAGTTATTCCAGATTTTTCAATGTTCACAAAAGTGGCAAATATTCAGCCACTGGCAGGGGTTCCACAGAAATGGATATAATTTAATTATTTCAATTTAATATCCAATTATTATTACTTTCAAAAAGTTCAAAGGAAGTAAAACTAGAGCTACATGCCTAAGGTAGGACTAAATATTGTAATCACTTCTCATGCATTTTTAAATGTTAATTTTGTTGGAAATATTTAGATGATTTCCTCACACCTATGAATAAGTAATCCCATGCCTATGTGTGTATTATTTGTAGGCACAGGAAAAAATACAGCAATGAATCTTAATTCTTTTCTGCATCACCCAGCAGGCTACAGCCGCCCAGCAGATAGGAGAAAAAGGATGTGAAATGGAATAGATCTTACTTCTCAGAGATGATGATGTTTTGAAAAATCCGGGTGATAGATAGCTGATGTCACCACACGGTGTTTTATAGGCTGCTACTAAGTGGAATTTTACTCTCTGGGGGGGGTTGATTAGACTTGTAAGAACGTTACTTAAGTTTTCACTTCAGAGACATTCAGAACAACAAGAAGTAAAAAAGCTTCTTATAGCAAGCAGGCAATGTGAACCATGGTAAAAGCCACTGCTTGGGCAGCGCAAGAAAAAATAGGAACCACGTGGTCTCAATACTGTATAGAAATGAGCAAAAGGGGCAGGGAAAGCCTCTCATACTGTTCATGCTGATCAAAAAATATTAGAAGTATTGAGCTATTGAAGAAACCATTCAGTACTGTATATAACGGTGCTGCTTTTGACCAAAGCCAAACATTGAAAATTAGAAGTCCAGTGTTCAAAGCCCCGCAAGACAAAAGACTGAGGAAGAAATTGGTAGACTGGACGCAGACTTGCTTATTCAAAAAAACTTACAAGTGCCATTTCTCCTAAATACAGGAGGCATCAAACAAGAGGTTTATGTTCTTTCAACCTTGCCAAAAAGCTGTGTGAATGCAAGTCGTTTGTGTCTCTGTCTCCATTTTTTTGTCAAGTTCATGCTCAGCAGCGCTTCAGGGTCTCTGGAGCTTCTCTGACAACTCCCCTGTCTGGGTAAGAGGCTAAATCACAAAAGAACATCTCCTCTTGCATGCACATCCTCACTTCTTTTTAAAAACTGCATTTAGCAACAGCATATATGTAAAGTTTTGTATGCTTTCACATGAAATGCAGTCAGCAGCCCTGTAGTCTGTTGCACATGTGGATTAGGGGAGATTAATCTTTTTGTCCCTCAGATGGCGTATTTCAGAATCAGACCACTGTATTCAACTGGCGAGGAAGCCAGTCTTCTGTTAGCAACCTGTGCTTTGCTAATAGAGCCTCAAACTTCTGTTCTTCCACATAATAAAATTACTTAGCAACTCATAGTGATTCTTCTCCTGATGGGGTTCTGCTGAAACCAGTGGGGACTCTTCTACCAATTTTAATGGGCGTCAAGTATATCAACGCACATCTCATAATTTTGTTCCTGTAGCAATACAAGCCAGGCATAGGTAAGAACAATCACAGTACAGCCTGCATAAAAACAGACGAGAAAAAAACAAAAAAAAAAAGATTCTGAGCTGTCTAGGGGACAGATTAAATTTAGCACAAGAGTGAAACAAAGGAGAAAAACTGTAACAGTTGGACTGCTGATGTCTCTGTTTAACCCTCTTGTGCTGACCGTTACTGCCTTATTCTTCTGGAGGCATTGTTGGGAAAAGAAGAACGGGTGACAATATTTACATAAGGCTCTTTTCAAGGGGGAGGGGGAGTATGAGAGAAGCACCGATGTTGATTTACTGGGGGCTGGAAGAGGCAGCCCTAACATCATCGCTGATTTTATTAACATCACCCGGTGCTTCATGTGTCACAGGATGCAGTCCCAGGTCCCACCACCTTTCAGATTGCAGTGCAGGCTATGGCATCTGTGAAAAAATGTCGTAGGCATGTAGCAGAGACTGGCTTAAAAAGTAAAAGAAAGACTATCATTAAGGATATGTCACTACTGTTTTCAGTCCAGGAAGCCAGGTCATTTTGGGTTCCCATAAATAGAAAGTGGCAAGCCAGTAAAAAAAGACTCAGATTCTTGTTGCACAATTTTTCTCCTTCTGTTCTTGATTTAATGCCAATGTAACCAAAAGATTGACCTACAAGAGCTCAGATTTCCTTCCTGTTTCTTCCCTGCCATCTCCAAGCTTCAAACTCCTAACTTTATGTTATCTGTAAACCCTGCTATAGTTCACTCTTCAACAAAGTTAAACACACTGTCAAATGAATCAGTAGTTAAAGTATGAGCTAACCCCAGCCAAACACCATGAACGGTCATATCAACACAGTGATGACTTTTTAGCATGGTTTCCTAAGAAAACAAGGCTTATGTAAATATATCAGTTACCAGTCTGCCTATGACCCTGTTCTCCCACTCCACCAATAATTTTTGAACCATTGGCCAATTTCAACCGTATTTGAGGAAAGGACAGAAGTCTCAATGCCATTAAGGGGGGTTGGAAGGGAAAGCAGAGATACCCAAAACGGTGCTCCTGCTGTGGGCATCAGACTCAAGTGTGGGGTGCTGAGATTCCTAAATCTCATCTGCAATCAGTTCTCACTCCATTTGTTTCAGAGAAACTCACAGGGTTGACCTTATCCTTACAAAAAGGACCAAAAGCACTCAGGCACTTGTTTGGTTTCATGAAGGAGCCATGACAAAGAGTTGAGAGGCCGCAAGGAACAACATCTGCTCAAGTCTCAGGACTCAAACCTGTGCTTATTTCCTTTGCTGTAGCAAGGCAACAACAGGAGATTTCACACGCAAGTCTTCAGCTCTGGCGGATTTTATCCAGCAATGTACTTCATTCGCCTCAAGCTCCGCAATACCTTGCACCAGAGCATTGGCCATTAAGAAGACACTAATCCTCAGGCAAAGAGTCAGTGCGACACCGATGTGTTCACACAGACATGTCCTGAAGTAAGGACTGCATCTGGTAGTCCACATTAAGGTTCTTGACCAAGTTTGAGCTCCTGGACAAAACCAAGACAAGCAGCCATCTACACTGGTACAAGCAAATCCCGTAGCACTCTCAGCTCGGGGGAGCTAGTTTTACCCCGACACCATAAAGACGACTTCTCATTTAGCTCTTGACAAAACAAGGTTCCCTCTTTGAATCTTTTACAGTCAATATGATCTCTCTGCCTCCCCTGCAATCACACCCAGCTTGCTAACAGTAAAAGAGCCCATCTTGTCAGCTTCTCAGTGTGGCAATAATGCTGCCTTTTGACTTCTTTCTGCAGAGCGGAAAGATATTATAATATTAACTGCTAATGGCAAGTCCTCGCTGCATATTAATAAGCCAGCCAATGAACAGCATGTACTTTATTATTCATATTACAGCTAGCACAACAAGCTGAGGTGACAGACAAGTACTGAAAAAAAAAAGCTAAAAGGTATCAAAAAACATACATATGCTCCAAGTTGTTGAAAAACATGTTATATCCAGGGAGATATTTTTAGGTTTCCATAAACCGACAGGTGCCTACATTATGCTAGAAGTCTTTAATCTATAAAATTGGATTTACAGCCAGTGCTTCAGGAAGAATGAATGCATCTAACAGCCACAAAGACCTACATTCTCTGTACATTTAACTGCCACAAGTTTGTAGGACTCACATAGAACTGTAGAGAAGTGTACACGTGCTCTTTCTAAATTTTCTTCAAGCTTTAACGGCCACAAAGTAGAAGGGAGGGGTGTTTTGATTTTTTTATTATTGTTTTGGGTGAGCTTTCACTTAATCAAAGCTTTAACAATATGTAACTTTTTCCTTGGAAAGCTGGCCTACAATCGGCATGTTGAAATAGCAAACAGTTTATTGTTAGCTTAACAGAATCTAACAGCTAATGACTCAAGCACGGGTTAAAGAAAACCACTACCAGTGGCTTCCCTAGTCAGTGCATCTGTATTGACTGTAAAAACAAAAACTCACCACAGAAAGGATTTTTCCTCCTGTCTCCAAACAGAGCAGATTATTTCACCACAAATGCTGTCAAGTCTTTGTCTGACGGGTGGAACTGCCGTCTTGGTCAGATCTCTTCACCACTGACCTGTTAGCAGAAAGTATTTGGAAGGTTTTACTTATTACAGATAGTATATTTGTTGTATTAAATCACTGTAAAAAATTGTTAAGTTTGTACAATCCTGAATACTTGATTATTGCCTCAGGATGACACCCAAAACCAACTGTGGAATTCAAAACTAGGTGTTTCACTACCAGTTTCCTATGGGATCCAAACTACCAAGTATCCTTTATCATGTGGACTTCCATATATCCTCCTTCGGACCCTAAAACAGACTCAGCAAAACAATGACTTTTCGACAGTGTGATAACCTTGTTTACTGTCTAGTGACGTATTTCTAAAACTTTCAAAGCCTAAAGAACAAATTCCTAGTAGTTGCTGTAAAACAGAGTTACTGGAGGTACTACAAGGAATGGGTATTTTGAACACCGTTGTACCAGTTATAAACCTAAGTAATCCTCATGTGACAAGATGCTTCTATTCACATGGTTCCACCGATTCAAGCAATATTTATTTATTTAACCACTACCGAAGAGTTTCTTCCATTTAAAATGAATTAAGGACCTTTCGACTCTAACAGAGGCCCCTACACATGAAACTTGTACATGTCACATGAAAACACCTCATTGCCTTCCCGCTCCGGGCGATTCCACAGAAACACCGAGGCAGACGCTGCAATGGCAGTCTGTCAGATCTCCCTAGCTGCCCACGACACCAAAAGGGCGATCGCTGATGAGTCTGTGCTTCTGAGAGCATCCCGAATTGACTGTTCTGCTGTTTTCCTTGGATCAGCATATTCCATCGTTCTTATTTTCTCCAAGCACTACTATCTTAGTCCTTCAGCAATTTCATTTAAGTCAATTACATTCTTATGGACTGAGAAGTTATTCCAAGTGAGAAAATAACTATATTTAAAGCAGGATATGAGTAATTTTTTTTTATACCTTCAACAATGTAACTTGATTTCACATTAATAACATCTAGTCCTAATGTCTTACTGTAAACCTCACTTCAAAATAGGGAAGCTGAGTCACTGAAAAGTTGAAGAGCTTGCCCAGATAAATTCAGCAAACTAGATTCCCAGCCTAGATACCGACCACTAGATTAGCCTGCCCTCCAATTGCTTCTCTAGGAAGATTCCCTCACTATTATTGACTGTTCTTGATTTCTACATGTCTGTGCTACACAAATGCCTATGGTGAACAAAGAAGAAATCGCAAGTTCTATAATAAACACTTGGCAAACTTCTGAACGGAAGAGATGTCCCCTGTCTGACCTTATTATCCCTGAACTAGAATGACAGTGGGATTTAGCAATCAAAAAAAAAAAATTATGCTTTAAAGTTATTCTAGCAAAAGCATTAATCCTTTCCGCCCTTTTAGGAACTGGTTACTTGTTTTCCCTGAGCAACTGAGCAATAAATATAAATTGTGCAATTCTGAGCAATGGAAAGAAAATGTTGCTTTGGTTTTAGCAGGATATAGGAGTTACCATAAAAGCAAATCACTAAGACAGATCAGTTCCTTATTCCACAAATGTGGAATGAAAGGGATGCATCCTTCAGCAGATCCATTCCAACACTAGAAAGGGAAAAAAAACAGAGGAAAAAATACACAGCCAAACAGCTCACAAATCTCTGGGACAGAAAAAGATTCCAGATACAGCAGGATCTGCAGGTGAGATTCAATATACAAATAACCTGTGTCCAGCACACTCAAAATGTTTTCCTTAAAATTCTAAAGGAAAAAAAATGGCAAATTACTGAGGAATCTCTGAAATCAAAGAAGTCTTCTGCCTGTGTGAATCCTTCCAGAAACACAAGACAGTGTTCTTGAATGCTAGAAGACAGCACTCAATCTGGTGTCGGAGGTCAGCCTCTGAGGAGGAGTAATTCACTGGAGAAGATGGTGATGTCAGCTCCAAACATGAGATGGAAAGGATCCAGGAAACTTGTTAGTTCTGCAACCGCTCAGGAACAAATATTTAACTTGGGAATTAGCAAGGAGACCAACTTGGAACTGGCAAGGGATCTCTGTAAAGAAGCAAAGCAGGAATTATATAAGAAATGCAGGTCAGAGTCTGCAAGGAACAGGTCCTGTTCTGCTCGTTCCTCCAGCTGTTCCACCCAGACCGAAGCATTTGCATCAGTCAGGCATCTCTATTTTGCATCAACTTTACCGAGACTGGAAGCATCCACGGTACCTTACGTGGCGGCTGGGATGCCTTGAAAATGGAGAACTCCTGCCTAATGGGGAAAAAAATAACTTCAATGAAATCACTGTATCTTGGAATAAAAAAGTAACCCTTTTTAAACCTGCCATGGTCTGATACTCTTTTCACATCAGTCTAAGGCTGGAAGAACCGGTTTTATACGTCCACTAATTTCCACTTTCTGCTCTTGGAACTTTTTATGCCCATACAAGCAAGGCTGAAAAGCCCTCTTGTGAGCAGGTAACAGCTGATACACAAGTTCATAAAACCACAACTCGAGCTTCTTTCAGACAATGAAAACTTTAGCTACCTGAGCCTCATTTCTCTCTCATGCAATATTTTCACAGCTGTCTTATTAATTTTTTTCTGGAATTTCTGCATCAATAACTTGCTCCAAATACGTAGGTATTTATCAAATATTTCTGCCTTCTCTGCAATTCAAAGGGAAATATCCCCCCAGCAGCAGCAAGAGGAGTTCCAGGCTCTGCCCACCTTCGGGCTCTGGGATTTTAAAGCCCGCCAGCATGTGCACATGCCTGGCCCAAGATGCAAAGCAGGAACCATCACAGGTGGTTTGGAGAGAATGAGCTTAAGTAAACGCAGTATAATTCAAAGGACGGAGACAGAGATTTGAGCCCTGATTTAAAGAGCTGACAAACAGAAGAGGAAGGAACCGCAGTGGTGTGGGAAGCTGGAGCGCATGGTCTGGGGAGTCCAGAACGGCTGCTGCCGCCACCGCAGCCATAAAACCTGGGAACTCACAATATGCCACCCATCCCTCTGACTCTCCCTACAGATGTCCTCATCTGGTATTCACTGCCATTTACTTCCTCTTTCCTATTCTTTAATCAGCGCATTGTTGTTTGTTCTACTGCCAATTATTTTCATATTTTTCTTAAGTGGGTTACTTCTTGACCAAATTTTTTATGTCTCTGGAGCCACAAGTTTTTGATATCCCAGATGAGACTTTCAGATAATTCCCAGTTTCCAATAGTATTCCCCACAGTAAGTTACATTCCCAAATGCATTCTGTAACTGTATGCATCAGTATAACTTTGGAAAATTATTCCTCTTGATGTGGTACCTATATACATGTGCAAGCACATGAGTGCATGTGCACATACATTTGTGTGCATAAACCATGGATAAATAACTGGAGCCATGTCCTATTTACAGAAGGTAAGTGCAACCAGATTGTGATTAGTACATAGGGATACATAAGGAAGTACTCTGGTTCAGAGTGACAAAGAAGCATTCTTCTTTGTCCCTCAGAATTAGATTAGTCTATGTGGTAACACAAGCTTTCTGTGTTAAGAAAAAACATTTGTATTTTTAGATGACTGGCCTGCAATAGTTCATTCTCTACATGCAACATTTTTCTAACCAGAAAATCTTTTCAGAGTTATAAAAAAGCATATTCATGCAGGACTCTAAGAAGACTGGCCCAGAATTCACTCAACAGTGAACACCAATCTTAAATTTGAGGAGATAAGAGGACCTGGTAACAAGTTCTATTATGCTCAAGAGAAAACTGAATATAAAACTCATGCCTTAGCAATTTAAGTGAAAGTGTTGCCCTTCTGCATGGCTGAAAGCTTCACACTGTGCTGAGAATAAACTTGCAGACAGCAATGACAGCTGTGGGAATGATGCCACATATTAAAATGTTTAAACTCTCCTCACAGATGACAACAGGAGTAGTCACCCAACAGAGCATCGTTCTGCTCAGGTACAGGTCAGCTGAGACAAGGAGCAACACTTTGGGGAAGACTATAACTTGAAAAGAAAAATAAAGCCAAAATAAGTTTTTCAAGAGAACCGTTTAAAATAAGGAAGCATGCTTAAGAACATAGATTGCAAGGAAGAAATTATTAAATTCCACATCAAGCTAATTAATTTAATCCATAAGCAGACATATGTCTTGCCAGATAAAAATGGAGAACTTCAAACTGATCTCAAGAAACTATGAAAAAATGCAAGAGTACGTAAATAAATGAACGTTAGGCATCTCCTGCCACCATCACCGACAGAAGGCAAATATCTACACTGAGCCATGTCCATTTGCACTTAAAAAAAAGTTAGCATATAGCATACATCACAATCTTTTCATTAATTCACTTAAAATCATGTGAAAGGTACTGCATTGTGACAGCCCCTGGGATTCCTTCTCACCATCACATCTGGAATTGTAGGTTTCTAATAAGATTAGAGACAGGGAAGAAGCCATAGTTTGGAATTCCTGATTTACACATCATTACTTGTACCTAAGTGTTAGGAGTCTCAATCGGGCACCAAATCAGAAAACACACCTCGAACGCATGTCAGAAAGCTGTGGCCTGGTGGAGCAGAAAGTTACTTATCAAAACCTGAGTCTTTGCAGAATCACCAAAAAGAGCATGAAAAGTCAAACTGCTGTCCATACGAGCAGCAGTTCTCTGTGGCTGTAGTATGAAGCACTGCGATGGGTTTCAGCACAGCTTTCTGTAGCCATCGAGTCCAAGACAGCAGCCGGGTTACATGACGTGACTGGGGGAGCACCTTCCCCGCTCCCCCGGCTCCGCGACGCAGCCAGCTGAAAGACTTCTGCAGGGTCCCATCCTTCTCCGTGAAAAGCAGCCCAGGGACAAAAGATGTTGCCTTATCCCGGATCGCATTTTAGCCCCCTCTGCCTATATTGCCTTAGCCAAGAGTAGAAAGATGTTCGCGTATGAAGCGAGGAATTAATTTTCTCAGCCTGGTATGGAGCCAGCGTTTGCAGCCCTCCTAGGCCTGAAGGCTGCTCCAGAGGCTAATTTGCAAAATGAGGATAAACATCCCGAGCTTTACAGAACAACACACAGTGTACATTTGACAACGCGTTGTGTGCATTTGTTTACTTTTCGCTGCAAAAGCTGCCGTGATGTAAGCTTCCCTGGCCCTCTGCCTTCCTGTGCCTCCCCTTAACTCCGGGCAGGAGCTGGTGGGTGAAGGAATGGCTGGAATGTGTTGGTTGTAGCACGGTTTTCTGCTCTGCGATCACTTGCTGCTTCCTGTCAGACTGCAGGGAAAAACCAGGCTTCTTTTAATATCCCCAGTTCAAAATGTAGCTAATGCTCCATTTTCTTGGGATAAAAGAATGTTTTATTAATGGAAATTACGCAAATAAAAATATTCTTAATTCATTTTTTCCATTAATTTGCTCCTTTTTATACCGGCACTCAAGCATGTAGGTCTCCGTATCTTATCCATTATCTATTCTTATGTACATATTTTGCAGAACAAAGACATTGAAATTGTGAATCCAGTTCTCCAATCTGGGCGCTTCATACTGTCACAGCCACATAAAGAGGCGCGGAAGCTAGCAGAACAAGATTCACAAGGAATAACCTCAGGACGAGGGAGTTTCCCAGCTGTCATAGAGCCAACGGAGTAACTCTGCAAACTTTCTCCCTGAGCCCTAGTAACCAGGGCAAAAAGTGCTCAGCGATACTTCTCCTGTAACCAGCTGCAATGATAAACCCTCCTGGCCTTCACAACTCGGCGTCAACCTCCCAGCGCGAGATCCAAAAGCTCATTTGCCTCTTCAGCCTTACGGAATAGGTTGCAACAAGCAGAAGAAATCCAGCTTTGGTTCTTTTGAGACCACCAAAATCCTCATGTAAAATATGCACGTTTCAAAGTTTGGATTGTTGTTCCCCAAAAGAAAGGAACATACTTTTTTTAAAAAAAATGTTCCAGCCTGCTACAATTAATACAAGATTTTTCGTAGCAGTAGTAGTTACATCTTTATATCTAGTACAGTATCAGAGCAGCTGCCCTCAGCTGTTTAGCTTTAAAAAACAGTTTCTTATTGCAAGCTTTACAGTTGCTTCATATACGACATTTTCATCTGTCAGACGACATCTGAAATTCGTTACTGGTTCACAAGGCTCCAGTTTGCATTTTTAGATATATTCCTTAAATGTCATTTACAGAGGTTAATGCCTTTGAATATCTAAAAGCAACTGCAGCTGTATCTACCTAAAAAAAGAATACAAGTTCCATTTATATTGTATTCACGATGCTAGAACCAAAAGCATCTATGGATTCCAAATTATTGAAGTATGTATCTATTTTTGCTTCCACTATAATTGTGAGGAAAATAAGCACCAAAAAATAGTAACATATTTCGTAACAGGCAGTACAGTCTTAAAAACCCAGCCTATTTCTTGTTGATATTTCATCTGGATTTTTCAAAACATGAAGCTATGAATCTGCAGATTTTTATTCTGGCGTGTTTATACCATAAATTAAAAGTCACAAGACTTAAAAAGCGCTGCCCTCAAATATTCGTACCCCAGGTTGTTCTTTTCTGATGAGTACTCCAAGGGGAGCGGGGCTGAGGCTTCGCACATGTCCCTGTCCCTGCTGGAAACGTCCCCTCCGAGTATTTCCACTAGATCACAAGAAAGGAAGGGAGAGATCCACTATTACATTATTCTGGCCATTTTCATACTGGCTCTGTCCTACAGTACACTTCCCAGTATTTGGTACGGTTTTATTATAAATTGAAGTTTAAAAAAAATGAACTGTCACCAGTTCTCGAACACTGCCATCCCTCACAGTGTTTTTACATATGCTCTCTGTGCAGCTCCATGCCATTACTGCTAGCTAAGATCCTCTCTGCTGTTTACAATCTTGAAATATTTGCAACTAGAAGGCAAATCTGCACAAATTATAGAGAGAAAAATCAGCCACAGAAAAAGTGTTAAATAATGGCACTTTTAAGCTACAACAGCAACACAAGACACTTTCTCTTTCACAAGTACATTTTTGAAAGCAATAATATAGAGTGTTAGTTAAACAAAGATGTTGGCACCAAAGGGACTGCAAAATTATTCAAAATGAGTGTTCATAAAGGCTAATGTATGGAGTGCACTTAGTAGTAAGTTTTCTTTTATTTAAAAGTTCAGTATCTTTAAACTACGAGTTAATAAGAAGCAGAGTTGTGCGGGTATCAGTGCACTAGACCCAAACGCACGCCCCAAACTCCCACTGACGCCCGTGCGTTCCACAGGGCACCGGGCCTGGGACTGCGGGAAGTTAAGACTTGGTGATGAAACTGGAGAGCCAAAACCAAATATCCCACCACTGCAAATTGCATCAGGCCGTTGCTCAACTGATGATGGAAACATATTTCCTCCTCGTAGTGATCGAATTCCTTACATCACATCATCACAGCAGCTACAATAACAGTTTGCCTGTATAATTTGAGGTTATTTTGCAAAATTTCGCATCAAAAGGAAAATAGCTGAGTTTTAAACATTTATTTTGCAGAATAAATCAGTTTTTCATAGTGAAACTTTTTTTTTAATGGCCAATACTTCCATCTCTGGAAGCTTCCCTGCCTAAGCGTGCTTAATTGCTCCCTGTGCAAAATAAATCTCCTCTTTTCCTTCCAGGGATTTCTACTTTACCCACTTATCTTAAAGGAGTATAACATAATTAGGTAGAAAGCAAAGAACCAAGTGTTACTGGTCCCGACACCATACTTCTATTTGCAACACTGCTAAGCAGAGCACACCATATTTATTTGCAGAAGACTTGTTAATACAGACAACGTTCATACTAGGAGGAAGAGAGCGCTCCAGAGGAGTACACTTCAGACCTCAGGACAGAGAAATGCTACAGGTGACTGTCGACTAGAAAGCCTGGCTTTTCAGCAACAGCTTTTCTTTAAACACCACCACTCCAGCAATGGAAACTGGGTCTCCTCTGCTGCCAGAGCAGTCCAAACCCAAGGACAACCACCTCAGCAACCAGCGGCCGGCTGCGTTCTCTCAGCATGAGTTACTTCTGGAGCTATGAAGGAGGCAGCCCTTTGTGAAAATGCTGGAGGACAATAAGAGCACACCAAATACTAACGGTCTGACAAGGTGAACAATATACCCAAACAATATACAATTTATACACAATACACAATTTTATGTACAATATACAATTTATAGCTCCCCAATACATTTCAGGATATGAATATTAGAACAAATCGTATGAATAAAGGAAAAACATCTTAGGGAACTGGAAGGGAGACCCGGGGAGCAGCCCTGCCAGGCAGGACTTGCAGGAGCAGGCATGCTAGTTAGTAAAAGTCACATTTAATTCTCCTTTCACAAGAGGCTTAAAGATCCCTGCAAGTAGCAGCAGACTTTTGATTCTAAGATCTTTAGTGAGAAAATTATTTTCCTGTGGGTTAATACGGATGTTGTTGTGAAGGCAGCGAGGAAGAGGGAGGTTCAGGGCTGAACCACTGGCTGTTTTGCAGCCCAAGCAGCCCAGCCATCAGAGGCAACCGCCCCAGCCAGCGGCATCGTCTCGCTGAGAAAGGGGGTGAGGTGGACGAGTTCTCGTCGCATCTGTGTGCCTCCGTGTCTCCCATTTAACCTTGGCTGGGAACCTCCCAAAAAAATCAAGAAAGACTTTAGGGTTGTTGGTGGGCACTGTCCCCCCACGCACTAACCTTTTCCAACACCAAACTATTGTGGGAAATGAGGTAAAATGGGATTAAATTGCAGAAGGCAGGCGAGCCACTAATGCTACATGAAAAATGCACGGTATACTGAAGGGATGTTTTCTTTAAAATGTGCTAAGAAAATGTTTTTCTTAAATGATATATCAGTAATGCAATTCCATGAAAGCCTTAGGATAAATTCTTTACAATCTGGAATTAATATAGGAAAATATTTTGAGTTTAAATAAAAAGTCTATAGGTTGTCATACGAAATATGAACAGCAACTAGTTTCTTAAGTGGGAAACATTTGTTTATTCAAGCAACAAGAAAAATAACATGTTAAATACTAATAAAGATATGACAGCCAAAAGAATTTAACGGTGGCCATCTCTGCTAGAACAGGACCATTAAACACAGGCCCGCCGACATGAGCTGCCTCCCGTTCCCAGTTCATGCTCTGCTCCAGTCCTGCCTGGATGAGCCCAGCCGACAACTAAAGCAGGTTTACTCATCCTCCGCATTTTGGCAGACAAAAATTAAAGTAGTCTCAAAGACAAAACTCAAAATGTTACCCTGTTGGGCAGATACAGGTTGCATCTAATTCAGAATAAAGACAAAATAACTCCAATGACTCTAGGGCCACTACTTGAGATTTATGTCAGTATTCATCTCATTTACCCTTGATAGCATCTCACCATTTTAAAAAAAAGTTGGTCCAAAATATCGATTTCCTATTTTTTTTAGGTTCTATAATCACCTAGTAGGGATTTTATTGTTTGGATTTTAAGGTTAAATTCAGCAATATTTAATACCTTTTATTCATTTTTGCCATTACTTATATTTCAAAAGAGGCCATTCATAGCCAGATGAAAAAAAAAATTAAAAATCCTCTGCATTAATAAAATAGGTATGTAAGCATCTTTTAAAGCATCTATGTATTCATGTATTTTCAATTTATTTTAATGCAACTGAAGAAAGACTGTGCAGGTAGCTCTAGATTGGAATCCCACCATAAGGTTTAGAAAAATCTAATTCATCTACCACATCACAAAAGTGCTTGAATGTCTCCAGAAAATCAGATATTCGTATAGAACTACTATATTCAGTGAACTACTGTTGCAACTAATCATACCTATACACAGAATAAAAGGAAAAAACTCTGCCTAACTTTTAGGGCAAGTAGAACTTCCAGCGTTCTTAGCATGCCTATTTCCAAATGTTGTATTTTCCTGAATTACACAATAACTGTGTGGACTTAATTATCTTATAGCTTTCCTGCTGGTGTGTCAGCATTCAACTGGTTAAGCTTTGACCCTCAGACTTCTCACCATCCTTAAAACAAAACAAATACTGCTTGCAGAACAGCAGGCTTTTCACATCTACAGGGGAGTAAATATCAATACTGAACCAATAAGCAGAAGAGCTCATGAACAATTTAGATCCTTCCCATTGTCTCAAAAAGTAATTTTCTGGAGGATAAGAAGAAACTAGCACAATATATGTGTGTATAGGTGTGCCTCCTAGTAGGCAATACCGTTTTTGCTATTGAAGTGCATCCCAGAGCTGGAGCTTTATTCTCCAGTACTGGCAGTTGCCACCGCTGGCACTGGGTGTTGCTCTGAGAAAGCCTGACTGCATCTAGCCCAGCTGTTTACACTGTGCATTTATAGACAGAAAATAACTTTCTCCCAGGATCATATCTGATTTCGACATTCAACTATTTTTCTCATGCCAGTACATGTCCAGTAAAGTGTTGAAATTTAATTTTAAACACAGCACAATACCCAACTCCCACGTACACATTATTTGTAACAACCATTCTTGTATTTGGCCTAGGAAAGAAGCACAAATGGAAAACCTACAAACTCAAAATTTGGGTGTTGAGGGAAAGTTCCTGGCAGAAGACTGAAACATAAGCTTTTAAAATGGGCATTATGCATTGCTAAACCGAAAATCTTTAAGACTCTGTAAGCATCCAGCAAAAGTACGCAGTGATAGAGAGAAAAGGAGTCAGAATATTAACGGCTTTGCTGTGATGAGGGTGAGAAGCTGCGGATGCCCCCTCCCTGGAAATGTTCAAGGCCAGGTTGGACGGGGCTTTGAGCAACCTGGTCTAGAGGAAGGTGTCCTCCCTCTGGCAGGGGGGTTGGACTAGATGATCTTCGAAGGTCCCTTCCAACCCAAACCATTCTGAGACTCTGAGGATTTCAGTAGGTTTATGACAGTCACGGTCTCCAAAGCCACAAGTGCAGAACCTACACGTGAACTAGTTTGCCTTGCCATTAGATGTGGCTCTGACTGTGGGATGTACAGCGCATATTTCTACTATGCATCATTGAGAAAACTTGTGCGTTCCATTGAGCACTCTCATTAGCTACTGAATTAAGAATAAGCTTCCTAATTGGAGGTTAATGCTGCGATGAGACAGAGGGTACAGTAAAGTCCTATGTTCTTTGTGAATTTTACTGCAGATAGGGATGGGAAAGAAGGAAAGGAGTAAAGGAATAGGAGAATAAGGAATTCACAGACTACCTAACATTTTCCATACCTTGTGTTTAAATGCAGAGCCAGAGCTTCTCTGTTTCTGTGTGATACAGGAATCACTCAGAGCAAAGTATTCAGAGGAAGAACAGCTCCCTGAGTGTGAGTCTGAGCGCCTCAACGCTTTGTACCCTGAGCCACGGTACGATGCTGCTGCTACCACCTTCTCTGAGGGAAGTGCTCGAGGCGGCAGCTCCTCATCTGACTGCTCGAGAGAGACCCAGCCCAACCCCACTGCTTCTGCAGAACTCCAGGAGAGAAGAGAGGCTGTCAGACAGGACACGAATACATGGGGACGTTGTACTGTCGTTCACAGCGTTAAATACAGAGTACAACTGCACAGGAGTTCTTGGCATCTCCTCATAGGATCCAAGCTCCACGTCAGGATCATAGGACAATCCAAGTTGGGAGGGCCGTCTGGAGGCTTCCAGGCCAACCTTCCTCTCCAGGCAGGGCCAGCTAAGACTTCACACCAACTTACTCAGGGCTTTAACTAGTCAGGCCTTGAAGACCTCCAAGGCACTGCCCAGCATCTCTGGGCAACCTATTCCCCAGCTTGTCTACCCAATGAGGAAAAGGGATTTTTTTAAATATCCATGACACCATCCACCAGGTTTGGCTTGGCTTTTGTAAATAAACAGAAGAACTAAATTGTTTTATGTTAAATTAGTTAATAGACACATCCCTGTATATATAAGAACACCACCTACGGATGCCTACAGCATATGTAACTCGCTGTAGGAAGAAGATGCATTACCATCCTCCACAATAACAAAGTAGATAAGAGCTATAAATACTTATATTTTTGTAACATATTTGGGTTTCTGCTTTTTGTAATTCAGAAGGTGGTAGAATCTAAACAAGTATGGTACAACTCAGAAAGCCAATCCATACGTAACGTGACTGAATTTGACTGCAAAATTATGCAGACATGTTCACATCTCTCCACGCTTACAAGCCTGCACAGATTTTTGCATATACATACTGTCATCCATGACCCCAGAACTGATACTATATATTTTAGTACTATATATTTTAGATACTATAAGCCAAACTGCAAAGCATTCTCTCGCTGACTCTGCTGAAAATCCAGCTTCCCGGCTGGTTACAAGCACCTTTTAATTGATGGTAAGTCCACACACAAATACGTACACTAATCTCTTCTATAAAGATAACAACCAAGAAAGTCAGTATTCTCTGAAAAGCAAAAGATACAAATCTCTGCATTTGATATTTAAAGAGTAAACTAATGATGTCAATAAGCTACCAGGAACTGTAAGCCAGATAGCAATAGAGGCTTTTATTCTTCTCTTGCAACTTCAACTCCTATCCAGAACAGGTGGTAGCTTTCCACTCCGCAGTTGATCAGCTCTTATTCACAGCTAAGTGCACATGTAAGCAGTTACTCAAAGATTCAGCTTTCCGTGTAATTCTCTCTACGCCATCCTTTAGGACAGCTCATGTTCTTTGTGGACCTGCGCTTGCTGGCATTGCACACTCCCTAAAACCTTATTCCTTCTTTTTTTTAATATATTTTAATATAGTTTCTCACACAGTTATAAGGCTAAGACAGACCAGGCCCCACACTCTGTTTAATAGAAGATTGGTTTACAAAACATTATTTTTGCTATATACGTATTTAATAAACAGTGAGAAAAAGGAGAAAAACAGCTAGTTGTTAGTGGGACTGTTATTGACAATGTTGTATGTAGTGATCACATTCCGCAACACAGAGCTCTTATAGCATCATTACACCAACCTAGCATGAAAGTACTAAAGGGTATTTTCTTCCCTAAATCCAATTAGTATTAATTGGAGCTACATTCACGTTTTGAAAGAGAAACACACACTAAGAAGTGACTTACCATAGCAGGATAACTCACCTATATCAACTACCAAAATGAAAGGATGGTGATAAATACAAGCCAATCAGTTCCACGTTGAGATCATTATTCAGGTAAACCCACTGCTGATCTCCCTGTGCATGCAACCCTTCATGATAAGAGCCATCAGAAGCTGCTTTTGCCCTTGCAATGATCCCTTTACATAAAAACTTATTTCAGTGATCATCAGATTTTCTTATAATTTCTCTAATCAGCACATGCTGCTGGAAAACTAATTTGGGGAAAAATACATATATATACACACACACATTAAAATACAGCTGCCACTATATATAGATATACTTAACATTTCAAAGCAAACGATACAGCAACATACAAGAATCTCTTCATATATTTCATATCCTGTTTGCCAATAAATCACTTATTCAGAAACTTTTTTCATGAAAAACAGAAGGGGAAGAAAATGAATCAGGTTTATTTTAGGAAATGTAAAGAAAAGTATGTAACAATGGCTCTGGAATGGCTCCCTATCTTTCAAGAAGGATGCACTTCAGTCTTTGTTGAAAAACATACCAATACACCTTGAAACAGTCAGCTGTGCTTTGTGGCAGAGTGTCCGGAATGAACATTCACTTTTTATTTTTTTAAAAAGTTGTTGGTTATTAGAAAACTATTAATAGGGCAGGCAGATGTTCAACCAAGCTACTATAACATTGGCTACTTTACTTTTAAATGTTCATAGGACAACACAGAATAAAAAAGCCACCAAAAATACCTATGTTGATATTCCTTCCTAAAACTGAGATTCAGAAACTAGCCCACAGACCTTAAGTGGTGTTAAAAAGAAAAGGAAGGTCACAGCTGAGAGTGGATCGTAACGTCAGTTAAGAGTGGTCAGCTCCTCGTAGGGTGTTGCATCCGTGTGAGCCACAGAATGAAATGAGGTCATGGTCTCATCACTGAAAATAAGCTATTCATCCTGAAAAAAAATATATTGCTATCATGTATATATATGTATGTGTATATATACATGCACACATGTATACGTAGATTACACAATACAGATAGATAAAGACATTACGAAGATGGAGAACAGAAAAACTTTGCACGAACCACAGAATAAGAATAGAAAGTCTATGAAGAAGATCTTGAACAATCAATTCAAACTACAACCTATTCGTGGGTAATTCCTGAGCAGAACAGAAAGCCAAAGTTGGCAGATACCGATTCTTTATGAATTACTTGCTCATCCTTCACAGAGGTAATCTGAAAAGGCTGTAAATGTAAGAGCTGAGTGAAATGTGTCAGCCTAAGATTACCAGGTAGTGGAATTGTAAGCGCAGTAACTAGATTTTCACACCTATTTTGAACCCCACATCCAAAGGTTATATGATAATGATGAAGCTCTATAAAATTTCCCTTCCTTCTATGTGGTGCCACAAACAGAAGAGATACGAAGGATACGATTCTGGAAAGAAGCATAACGGCATTTTTATTTCTCAAGAGAAAAGAGCATAACTGTAACTACAAACTGCTTGCATAAGCCTTGAATTTCTTCAAGGCACGGAACTCTTTCCAAAGCTATTTGTCCAGCAGTAGAATCAGTAATTATTTCTAGCAAAGAAATAATTATTCTACCAGAGATACTGTTTAAGAGGGGGTAGGAAGAGAGAGAGAGAGACATTTATTCTTTAAACTCAAACGTGATCCTAAACACAGAACATGTAGGGTATGTTTCAAATCCAGAACAGATTTTATAGCAGAGTTAAATTAAAAATTCTTGAAGTTTTATAATGGAAATGCTGACAGACCCTAAAATATAGCGACACTAGTGGGAGTCACTATAATAAAGTGGCATTTAAGATTATTTTTTTTTTTGCTAGACTTTGATTTCTGCAAAGGTCACATTTGAATAAAACTCTGTATCAGTAAACCTCATTAAAAGTATTCTCTTTGCCAGAAAGGCACTGGGTTTGGGCTTTTTTTTTTACCTAGCTTGCACGGTTTTAAAGAACAAATTAATGTCTATATCAAATCTTTTCTCACGTATCATTTTTGATAGAAGTCCTCTAAAAGGTAAAAGGAGAATGACGGACTTTGCTCTCGAGCTGAATTCCCTGCTGCCGGAGCACTGGGGCTGTGACACAGCAGCGAGGGAAACACTCTTGGCTCCTTCCCAAGCTGCTTTTCTCTTTGATTATATCCCCATGGGGTGCTTAGGAAGCTTAGATACTACACAGGATTTTAAAGCAAAAGAAGGGAGTGCAAGAGGTTCAACAACAAAAATTGAGAATTAGCTTTGCAGAAAAAGAAAGCAGACCAACCAGGTCTGCTTCAGAGCAAACCTACCTTTCATTGTATTCTAACCTGCTAGCTCTGGCTAGACCAGGCAAATCTTAGCTGTGGCAAAAAGACACTGTGAAACAGCTTTTACGCTCTTATTTATTAGCGGAAATACAGAACGAGCGCAATGTGGTAAATTTAGATACATCCCCTGGTTAGAATCTCATCCAAGGCTTAAGGAATTCTTACTGCTTCACTTCCTTTACACCAGTATTTGTTAATATACAGCTTCATGGAAAAGTTATTAAAAGTTTGTTTTAATCATATGAACAACCGACAGCACTGCCTACAACTAAGGTTGACTAGCGTTCTCCGCTGTAAAATTCAGCAAAAGGCTGAAGGCACACCCAGGCATTAGGACCCCAAGTTCCTTTTCCTAAGAGGGTTTCAACACTTAGCTGAACCACAGAGATTTAACTGTGGTGATTCGGGACTGCTAAAATGAACATCTATTTTAGGATGCCTTACTCCAGGGATGAAATCCGCAGCCCTGCATCGCAGTCCTCAGCTCCTTCACCATCTAAAGGAGAGAAACATCAGGGAATGGATGCCTGGGAGCTGGTGTGCTGAACAGGGAGCCTCACAGGGCTCATACAGCGCTTCAGAGGAGTTAAAAAAACCAAAACAAAACCAAAAAAAACCCCCACAAAACTCCACCGTATAAAACTACTACACAAATTCCGGTCGGACTCTTCGGTTTCCTCTTCTGGGGAATTTAATATCTAATACCAGTTTAGTAAAAAAATAACACTGGCCATTACTGCTGATGAACAACAGAGCATTTTATTTTTTAAAAAAAGGGGGGATAAAGAATAGAAGAAAGAAAATATTTTAAACTCAGGTCTCCTCTGCATGGAAAATACACTTTACCTTCAAAACATCCTGCACTATTCATTTAGCCAGCCTATGGCATAGATATCCAGCTGAATTAGTATAGCCAATGCAATGCAAAGTATCTTACTTGCACGCTGGAAACTCCAGACTACCTGATAAACTGCAATGGGGAAATGCACAGAAAGCGTTTCCTCTTATCACTTCTGCATGTGCCGCTCCTACAATACACTCTCGAAAGTGGCAATGCTACAGCTACATGGAAGAAGGATTCACAAATGCAAAACCAGAGTATTTATGAAGATGTGAAAAAGAAATCATATTTATGTATGTTGAATTCAAATTCACTGCATACAAAATTATTAAAAAGTGGAGTAGCATAATTTGCCATCATATAAATTACCTGAATCTAAACCCTTATGTGTGTCCTTACCTGGCTCATAACATTGCAGAGTTATCCCAGTCAGAGAAGTGTGATAAAAGATCATTTTACAATTTATCTTTGCACATGGAAGCCTCAGCTGAGTCACATTCAGATGTACAAAACCTTAGTTTTGTAAGGTGTGATGGGTTTACAAAAGCCTTTCAAAAAGAGAAATAAGAAATCCCAAGTCTCCAAGATAACTCAGAAGTCATGAGAATTATCTGTTTGATTAATAAAGGAATACATCGAAGCTATCTTCCTCCCACATTAGTAAATCCTGATGCTTTTGCAGATTTTGCACAGCACATATCCTTTTATGCTGTCCTAAAGCAGTAATTACATTGCTCTATGCTCTGCTGTTTTACTTACTGTAAACATCATCGCTCGGTTTTGATCCACCTCCTTTGCAAAACCAGGCTGCTTCTTTCCCGTGCCGCCGGGGAGTTCTGTTGACCGTACCAGAGCTACTTCATTAACTGTAAAGGGGTCAACTTCCTCGTTACTCCCTTCTCTCCCGTTTGCCCTCGCCCACAGAGATGCACGTTTGTATTCCTGGAAGCTCACTAAGGCCTAATGGTTCCTGATGGTATCAAGAACGGTCCCAGACAGCCCAACGGCCTAAGTGCCAGTAGACTTCAGTGATAATTAAGAAATCATCAGAGTCTTCTAAAATGAGTATTAGAAATCACTAACAGTCTAGAAATCCCATATGGAAAATTCTTCTCCACTATGGATATAAGTGCAAAAGGAGATTCTGCTATCTTATCCTTATCTCATCCCCTCCATTAGCAGGAGGGCAATGATCAGCTATATCCCATTTATTATTGTTCGGGGTTTTTTTATTTATGCACCCAGATATATGTTTAAGTTCAACACTATTTCCATATTTCATCTGCATGATATGTAAGTAATTTCAAAATAAAAATCATTAACAGTGCTTCCAGAACATACATCCTTTGCTTCACATATAAAATTTTCTGTGCATATTTTTCCTTTAATATCTTTGCTTAAAAGGTTCTCTTTTGCAGCTAGCTTCCATCTGTATTAGGCTATTTTTTCTCTTAATTTTTTTAAATTAATGAACGTTTTTCTACAATGGCTGAGTAACCTCATTTTATTATATCTTGCTTTTCTTTTAATTTGTACAATTTCCCACCTTATTTATATTATGTTCTCAATGTTATTAGTTGCATAGAATATCTACTGAAAAGCATTTTTCAGGGATAGTTACAGAAAGCCTGTTCCTCTCTCATATTTGCTCTGACTTTCCTAGAACTACCTACATGTGCAAAAGACAACATGAGCGAAAAGAGATTCTGCTTTCTCCTTTCCACTCACAAACCCTTTTTTCCCTAAATAATGTTGCATAGTCCAATGATTTTCTAACTCAGTGCTGAAATCACAACAATCTCATTATTCACTTACACCCCTTGCTGGAAGAAGGAATTGGAAATTGCGTCAATTAAGCAGCAACCAAATTAAAAGCAAAAGACCTGCTTCTTATGCAGCGTTATTTTGCCGTGTTGACGCAGGCCAAGTTACGGCTAAGTCGGTGCAGCCTGAAGATGTCACTTAAGCCTCTGAGCATCCGTACGGCAACCAGCCTAACGCAGAGCGATGCTTCGCGCGAGTGCATGCTAAGCAGCTTGCTGGAGGAAGCCTGCCAGCCCTCACGCCCCTGCCATTCTGCCACGTGGATGCTTTTAGCTGACAACTCAGCTAAGGAGGAGGCTAACAGCTAACAAGTAGTTTAGGAAATTGCTTGCCTCTCCTGTGCTAATTACTGGCTTACGAATGAGACCTTGTAACCAACTTTATAATTGGTTCTAGTCAGGACAAAGTCAGGCAAGTTAGCTCACACCGTTCCCAGGATCGGAGCCACTAATGACTACCTGAGAGGAGGCAGCTGATACCAGCTCTCACGGGTTGAAGATAAGGTGTTCAACATTGCACTGGGACCGTGAAGAGATGGAGAAATCCCACGATGACACACCAGGCTTCCCTCACACATGGCAACCTAACTACAATACGAAGGCCCAGCTGATGAAATGAGCTGCCAAGCTGCTGAGTGCAGAGCCAGGGCCACAGCTCACATGGTAGCCTGGGAAGAGCTTTAGGAATGAGATCTCCAGAAGCAAAGGTTTTTGTAAGGAGACCACAAGAATCGCTTGGCTAGTGTACGATGGAGGTACGGGGCACACGCGTGCCATGCCAGGAGAGAGCGCTCCTCACAGGGACACACTTCAGCACTAACCAACCCAGGGGTAGCGTATCTGGACCGTTTTCTGTACCAAAATACCAAATTTCAGCTATGCCAATATATATCCTTCCCCCTCCCCCCTCAAAATCTCTGCCACAAAGAGCCCAGGACCCATTATTTTCAATAGCACATACGCTTCGGATTTCCCTCTTTACTGAATGACCGAAGAACAACTGCAGATAATCAATGATATTCAATAATCCCTACCACTCACCCGGAGTGAAATTCAGCTATTCCATTAAAAGTGCACATCCTTGTAAATGTTTCCGGATTGCTACTGCAATAGAGCTTTTAATAAATCGACTCCCAATAGCTGTGAATGCTAATAAAAATAATCAATTCAGCACTTAACACTTCAATCACAAGACATATTTTTAGCCTATTACTGATAGCCATGTTATAAAAACAGTAGTCTGTTATGTTCGATGCTTTTCTTGTGAAACTCATGTAACAGTGCCAGAAACAAGCAAATAGTTTAAGCATTTGCTTCTTAAATACTTATTATAGCTCAGACCAAAATAATAACAAAGAATCTCAGTTAACTTTGGCTCCACTATTATCTGGGTGACTATTCAGTACGTCAGGCAGGCAACGAAGGTATATATTTAGTGATTACCTGGATTCTTCTTCAGCAGTGATACCCTCTGAATTTAATTTTTAGGGGATATTCGACTGAAATTGTTTATGTATCTTCAAATCCAGCTTTATTCTATCATGTCTCACCTTTGCTATTGTTTTTTTCCAGTTTTCCTTCTTGAAACAAATTCAAACTGACATGAGAAAGCCGCAAGAGACCAAAGATGCTTTTCTTTTCCAGAGGTTTTTTAACTTCTTTTTCCACACATAAATACACACATGAATGTCATTATAATATGTCATTCTAATTAGGAGAGCTTAATATTCAGGAAAGCTAAAGTGCCTTGCGCAAGGAAATTACTATTGCAGCAACCGTGTATACTCTCTGCAAGCCCTAGATGCATCTACATCTTGATTCTAACCGTAAGTTTAATCATAAGCATGTGACTTGTTGCACTGAAGTCAGAGAGATCTGGACAATCCATGGTTTGTCTAACTAGAGGGTTCAACTAGGGTGTTTAAGAATTTAAAACATATTCTGTGGTACCAGCAGTGCCTCGGATCAATTCCCATTGATTTTAGATTCCCTTATGCCCACACATATACTAATGGTCCCCACCTGACCAGCTCCATGCACAGCTCCTGCTGATCCACAAGGCACACTCAGGCCACAACGCGGAGCAAGCAGTCACCCTCGTTCATGAAAACCCACTCAGCAGTTCAAGGAGGAAAATTTCCTTGAGAAGAATCAATTGCTACGGTCAGAACTGCGATTCTGATGAAGTCCAGTTGTCCTTGCAAAGAGCCTTCTGAAGAAAGGCAACTTCCAATGTTTAACTCACACCTTCAGTTTGAAACTTCTCATGAGAAAAATTCAGATCAATCACGTTCGATTCGTATTGAACAGAAGCTTCGAGGCATTATCTTTCTGTCACTGACTTACAGGTTCGCTTTACATAGTGAACCTGAATCCAAACTAAAGAGCTAACCTAAGGAACAAAAGCATTACAGCAATTGAATTGCAGAGACACACACCTGACTCCCGAAGAAACCTTTCAAAACCAGTATTAATGCATGGTGTCCAAACGCCGCGAGGGCCAGCCTACCCACAGCCCACTCTCTTTGTGCCTGAAGAGGGCCGTGGGCTCTACAGCACTCTGAGAAACTCACCATCTGCTGGCCGCTTCTGACTGCTAAAGCAGCAGCAACGTGCCTCTGTGTACACCAGGATCGAGGCCGAAATCCAGAGACTCTTTTGAGAAAGAAGCGACATTAATTATTACGGGGATACTGTCTTCCTCATCTCTGATATCTTTTCATTGATTACTGTAAGCAAACAGCTAAAACCAATTCATACCGGTATTTTAACCACTAACGAATAAAACTGCAAGGGAAAAAAAAGTAAATAACCTTAAACTAGAAAAGACTTATCTTTTTTGATCTTGAGTTTGCTATTGAATGTGCTGAAGCAATGCCTGAAATAACTTTTAGTGCGCCAGAAGGCCCAAAGATTCTGAGCAGCGGAAACCTTTCCAAATTACATACATACACACATACACATGCATAAATGCATTCCCACTCTCGCTCAGTCTTGTGGCGTCAGGAGTCTGACTCACAGCCTTTAAGTGCAGTAAGGTCAATGTTCCAGCTCACTAGCATGTTTAGCCTCCATCCCAGACATTTTAATGTATCTATTCAATTTCCGTTTTATTAACCTTAGCTAAAACATATAGTAATAACACTACATCAATTAAAGCATCCTGGTTCCATAATTCCCAGACAAAATTAAAGCAAAAAAAAAAAAAAAAAAAGAAGAATGATGCATTTGCTTATTTTCTAAGCATTAATGTTATCTAAAATGAAAGAACGAGCAATCTGAGATCATGACAATGCTATGAAGACTGACAAGCTCACAGAGCTGCCTGGTGCAAAGATCTCTGAGGCACAAGCCCGAAGGTACAGAACGGAGAACAACACACACCAGCAAAGCATGCCGTGAACTCAAATGGCATTAATATTTCTACATTACAACAGTTTTATTTTGAAACAAGCTCTCATACCTTGTTACCAGTGTGAACAATTCATTATCACATTTAGTCAAGTTTTTGCCTTAGTTGGAATATGCTGGTTTCTACAGCATGACTTTTTTCAACTAATGCTGCAAAACTCTGTTCCGCGCACGGAATGGCACTGACTAAGGAGACTGGTATTGACATATCTTACATGGGATTTCCAAGGGCATCAAAGCTCCCATTGCTTTAGGAATGCAGGAATTCAAGGTTCAGTCTGCAGCTTGATATTTGCCATATCTTAGACATAGCAAATATCACATTAGGAAACAGTACGTCAGATAACATCATTTATTTTTATTACAGTTGGTTACACTTGATTGTCATAATAAACTCCTGTGGCCCACATGCACAAAGCAAATGTTCATTACATTATGATCAAATCATGGAGTGATGGACATTTTCTATGTGTTAAGCTTCTGTAAAAGTCTCACCGGCCTACAGTTTATCTAATCTTCGTTCCCTGCTGACTCTGAGAAAGATGGGCTGCTGTACAGCAGGGTTATTTGCACAAGCCTGTTATTGATCAGCAGAAATGATCTGTGCAGTTTATCTCTGCTGATTTGATTTTTACTGTTCCCTATCCTCGCATAATGAGGACCTCCAGGCTAATTCGGGTAGATTTTTATCCACTGAAGTCATCACCATGTCCTAATTCCAAATACTTTTTTTGTTGGTTGGAGTTTAAAGGCACAGCCCAGCATGATGATGCTCTGCCCCACAACTACTGCCAGCAGAACGGCTGAGTCAGGCAGAGGGCCCCACTCCCATCTCTCCTCTGGCAGCAAGCCGCTGCTAGAGGACCTAGTCTTGCCTAACCCCCTTTTACCTGCACGAAAGAAAACCTTTTACAAAGGGCGAAAAGTCAGGAAAATGTTTGCTGCACGTTTCCTTTGTCATTTACCTTGCTTTGGGCTGCCTGCAATCTCGGCCTCGGATTGAAAAATACCAGCAAAGGAGCACTAAGGAGAATCTCAGCTAATGGTGTGAGGAAACGCCCCACTCGACAAGAAAGTCTGGGGATGTATTTCTTCTCCTCTTCATTTTTTTCTGGGCAGGTATCACCTTTTGTAATTGCTAGTCCGGCTAAAATAGAATTTGGACCTGCAAACTGTTTATCAAAAGGTAGCAGGATTATATAGAATTTATACTGTCAAATTATTATGGTTATTCTTTGGGCATGAAATTTACCCCACAGAATAGTGAAAAATCACTCTTCTCCCGAGTCTTTTTTTTCCAGAAGAGCGTACGTGAAGGAAAAAAGGGGTTGGATTAAAGGACAACAGAGAAAAGAAGACAAGAGTTTGTTATGGACAATATTCTATCTATAAACTTGCACATAGGCCTTGAAATGTTGCCCTTTTAAATATAACTAGCAGTATAATATCTGTAACATCTGGAATTATTTATTTATGCATAATAATTGTTGCTGTTGCTATTTAAAGAACCTCTCTGTAAATTCAGGAAATGGTATACATATGCATGGGTCCCTAAAAAAATAAGAAAATCACTTTCTAAGTTACTGGGAACCTTTACTGCTGGTTTTCCAATCCCAGAGGTAGGCTAGATTTCTGTTTCACCCAATTCCTTTGCCAACAGTCAATATTCCATTTTCTGTAAACTGTCCAGTAATTCCAGTGCGGTTTCATAACCGATTTCCAAACTGCAACAGGCACTGCAAGGAAGATTTGATTTTACTCAGAGTTAATGCATAAGCAAGTATGAAAAATCAACAATTATTTATTATTTTCATGTAAAGAAGCTACCTCCAAGAATAATCACGAAAAATCAGAAACTTGATAGGTAATGCTATCTCTAGCTACCTCTTTCCTCTCCGAAAGAAACTATAGGGACCATTTAAATGCATATGCTTGCTGGCTAAGTACTCAAAGAAAAGAGTAAAAAAGAGTAAAAAAAGAAAATTCCTAAAGTAAATAGAAAAATAAATTATGCCCCTATGACATGAAAACTTGGCTGAAACATAACAGGCTTAATCAAAGGAGGCCCTAACCCACCCTGTTTCTCAAAGTCATGTCTCTAATCAAGGGTGCACCCTCAAGGAGTTTCAAAATTCTCCATTAAACAAGGGCTCTGCCAAAACGTTATAGACACTTTGTGGTGCTTAGGCTCCAGCCCTCCACCACTACCTCCCCCTGGAATAAACAGCCCATCAAATATACTCAAAAGTATGGTAAAGATGAAAGGCGAGCCAAATATCAAGTGCTTGTTCAAACTGCAAAATACGTACAACTTTCAAATTTAATGAAAGCTGAGAGGGACATTTCTTCATACTTCTAACGTCAAACTACTTCTCCCTCTCACATGCTGAATTTCATCATGATTTCAAACTAAGATATGGAGAATCTCAAGCTGCAATTTTTTTTTTTCTCAAAATCATTGGGAAAAAACATTCTAATTTAACAGGCAACACGGTCTCTGTGTTCCGCTTCATGATCAGCAGCAACAATCGCTCATACTCTGTGCAACAGAAAACAATTCATGACCTTCAGCGAGATGCAATAAAACCAGAATCAATAAAAAAAAATTGTAAACCCCCTCCTTTCCTCACACAGGCTGACATTTGTTATAACAAACCTACCAATTCTGGGTTTCAGTAAGTCCTTTCCTTTTAAACAGAGGCCTCACGACTCCCACAAGGAGCGAGCCGGGGAAGCGAAGCACCAAGAGCGAGCAAAGCACACGCTTGCGGGGACACCTGAGCTCCTGCCGCCGCCTCCGGCCGTGCTTCTGCGCCCCGCAGGCTGCTGCCCCGGGGGATGCCCAGCCGAACACCGAAACCCTAGTTTGAGGAGTTGTTAAAAAAAAGAAAATAAAATAAAAATCCTACATCTGATATCACTATCTACCTGAAACAAAAGTACAGATGACAAAAAAAAAAACCCCTTTTTTTTTAATTTAACAAGTGAATCAGAAACAGTCAGACTCAGCACTCTAATTTCCTCATTTCCTATAATTAACTGAGCTTTCAACACCTCTTCTAATTTACTGATGATTATCTTTTTATTCACCAATCTAGATTAGAACATAATTGACATTCTTTGCTACCCACTGGTTCAGATGTTCTCATCTTTCTGCCTCTAAAGATAAGCAGTAGTTGTTCTCTGGTGGATTTATTTTCTTTCCTTTCATCCATCGCAGACTGCCACGCATGTTATGGAGAACTAGAAATCCTTCAGAACCATCTGAGGTTGCCTTTCTCTGATCACTGCACACTACTTTTTTCAAGAAGCAGCTCCTTGTTCATTTTAATCTAAATGATATTTCATCTTGCAAAGCAAGATGTCTATTTTATCAACCTGGTTGCTCCTCTCTCCTGCACAATACATGGAGCCAATTTTTCGTGCTTTGATAAGGCAACATATGCGTGTGCTCAAAAGAATTACAGTACCAGAAACAGGAATTGTCCAGGTAATTTCCACAGCTCTTGATGATGAGACTGTATCTTAAGAATGCAAGAAGGAATAAGAACGTAAGAAATCCATATTAGAAACAGAAAACAAAATATTTCTTAGAATTATTTGGAGGTTTTGCCTTGTTTTTCAGATGGAACAGATAGTATCCGATTTTCTTTTCTCTGCTTTCAAATAATGCATAGAATCTTCTTTATCACTGTTTTTTTAAGTAACAGTATTTGGGTGACTCTTGCACAGTAACCCACCAAACTGCGAGATGTTTTCTCTAACCGCCTAGTTAGCATTTCTGCAGACATGCGCTAGCATGCAAGTATCAACCCTTAGAATTGTTTTTAATCTAACAGTATAATCAATTGTAAACCAAGAAAATCTTGTCTCACAAGATCCTGTCCCAGCCTACTCCAAAGCTGATCATTCCCACCTCTGCTTTTCTAGCTTCCCTTTGCTATTTTTATACTGCTATTCTTTTAGGATGGCTGACAAGTGTTGCTCCCCCAAATATTTTTTAGGCAACAGAAACCATCTAAGAATACTAGATGATATCCACGGGCTTCTGCAATACAGGAGATTTTCACGTGGAGTAAATTCTGAAGAGCTACAAACTGCTTTAATAGGAAATTCCTGAGAAGCAATAAGCGGATAATTTTCCACGTTTCTGAAATAATCTTCCAAGCAACCATAATCCACTTCATCGAAAACGAAGGATGAATATATGAGCACATATGACATTCACAGAGAACAAATATTCAATGCTTTTGACAAGTATCAGATTTATACTCTACATCCACAGAAGAAGTATCATATGGACTTCTGCAGTATGAACCTCCCCAAACTCCTTGTTTCACCCCAGAAATATATATCTGCAAATGGGATCACAGTTCTATCTCCAAGCCGATCTCCATGCACTTGCCTGACTTCTCATGAATCAGATCACTTACTGCTATTTCTCACCTAATTTAACCTATTCTGTTTTATAGTCCATAGTCACTGTATTATTGGAACACACATTCCCTGAAAAAATGAACATCCTATGTAAGAATTACGGACAACCAGGGTAAGAGGGCCTACGGACCCCTTCTCTTCCCTTTCTACAGTGTTTCTCTAGTTGATCTGTCTGCAAACCAAATTGATCTATAGTTGGTATATTAATGACTCCTAGATCTATTTATTTCATAGCTCCCTGATCTGAGCACTCAGTTCAGCCTCTCTCTCTCCTAAATCTCCTTGTGAATGCCTAGGAATCAACCGTCGGGTGCTTCACATAAGCGATTAACACTCCACGTTGCTCTGCACTCTCCAACCTTCTTTACCACCACAGACAATATCAACAGTTTTAATGGACGCCATCATTAACATTCATTTTTTTTTAAAGCCTGCACACCTAAGCAGTGTCTAAGTTGATCAGCTGTTTCTGCACAAAATCCATGCACTGCAGCCATTAGAGCTGTCACTACCCGGGGCTTTGCTCACCAGCCTTCCCTAGGCCATCCCTACCCAGCCCCTTGACTGCCATGTCCTGCCCACACAGTTCCTCCTGCCTTTTCCTCCAAGTTACTCAGCTTCACTCTCTCTACAAATCTACCTCTTATTCACTATACAGGACACCGACTTCCAACTCGGAGCAGCCTATAGGCCAGAATTTATCTGCCTTTCACATTTTTCAACCATGTATTTTATACTTTCTCTGTTGCTATTCCTCACGTGTGGAAATTATTTCCTGTAAACACGCAAAAGTTCCCCAGCCGCCCTCTTTCAAATCCCAGTTGAAGACCGTCCTTTGGATGTTACCTATAAAAAACTGATGTTTTGCTTAGACCACTGCCTGCCAGACGGACCCGTTTCATCACAGTGTTGCCGGGGGCTTCCCTGTTTTACTGACTTCATACTTAAATTGTCTCTTAAAAATGAATTGTCATATCTTGGGGACACTTTTAATCCAAAATCTGAACAAAACACTGCAGAGCAGACCATCTTCCATCACTTCACTCCCTAGGCACTATAGTTACACAAACACCAGTGAACAATAAAATGTGTGTGTCTGGGGTTTTTTGAATCAGCTTTCTAAGCAGAAATACAAATATAACAAGAAGTTAAATGACTTTCAGTCCCAGAAACAGATTAACAGTACGGCCACATAATGTGCCAGAGAATTCAATTCATGGCTCTTGATATTGCTCTGCTTGTGTTTCTCCTGCTTTTAACAGATGTATTCCTGGGACAGCTACAGCATCCCCCTTTTGGGCACCTGCCTTAAGGGTCTAAACCAGGAGTTGGTTGGGAGCCTACTTCTCCAATAACCTCTGGGGAGCCCCAGCTACCCACTTAGGGACGTAGATGACATACATAGAAGTAGATGGGGTGAAAACCCAACTTTCCATTGTACAATTGTGCAAATGCAGAAATGAATAATGGCCTTGCCGTGGAAACCCAAAGCCCACTCCAGTGAGATGTTTAACAGTACTTTTCTGTCTTCACTGAGAATATTTTCAGATTTGGGGAGGTGGCATTTTACACTCTCAGTTCTGAGCTGCGGGTTTTTTCTGCTTTAGGTAATCAGTAACACTGGTCCCTCAGATGTGTGTAAACTCAAGTAACAATAACAAAACAATGTATCTCAATTTATGACTAAAGGAAATTCTTGGCACTGTGAGCACACTGCTGTATTTACTGATTTTACAGTGTAAACACATATGTTGCAAGACAGATGGACCTTTCCCCCCCAGCTTTCAGCAATGGGTGTCTCATCAGGGAAGGGATTAAGAAGATCTTAAAATCTTTAAACAAGGTTTCACAGCCCTTGTCGTGGACAGCCATCTACAGAGGCGGGGATTATTAGACACAAAGGGGTGTGCTTTCGGGGCGCAGCCAGGCCACACTAAACAGATAATTCAGCAGTGTTTTAATTATATTACAGAAAAAGGGTTGACAATAGATTTTACTATCAACTGCAGCCAGGTGGCTTTACAAGACAAAATTTTGGCTTTTTAGTCCGTGGAATGCAATTCTTGAATTATCCATATTCTGAACAGCAGCGGGGTCTGTGATTTTGAACAGACTAGCTCTCAGCTGAAACTACTTTTGCAAAACAGCCACAATATCAAATTATTTTTGACACATTTTCTGTGAAAATATAGTGGATTTTATATAAACATAAACCGTGGGTTTGGAGGTAAAACAAAACTCACATCAAGGCATTTACAGATTTGCCAGAGCATAGACTTTTTACTCTTAGTCTTTGTTTGATCAAAGGTCTATTATAATATTTGTAGAATGAAAGTCCATGTTATAATAATCAACTTTCTTTTTTAACTGAGGAAAGCTCCGATGGTGCGGAATGCACTCAGTCCACAAGCCAAAGAGGCCGATACACCCCTGCGACCCTGCCTGTGTTCAGCAGCTTCAGTGAAGGATCCCTGTTTACAGTCGTACCTACCTCTGCCCTCTGGTATTCTTTCCACTATAACCACAAGTTTTTCTTTCGAAGAATTGCAGGAGCCATCATAGTTCGCATTTCTCCTAAAACTCGGTAACCAGCAAGAAGACATTTCTCCACGTTTAGCGAAGGAAGGCTCGACACAAACCTCGGCATCGCTGCCGTAGAGCTATCGGGGGCAGCACCACCAGGCCTGCTCTCTTTACTACTGGCTCCGTGAGAGAACTACACAGAGATCTTTTATTGCTGGTTTTTGTTTGATTTTGAGGTGGTTTTCTGCTCCTAGCAGACTATCTAGCTAGTTTCAGAGACAGAAGCTTTAAAATTACATACGGTAGAAACAAAAGGCCTCTGTCTTTTTATTAAGTTACGAAATTTGCCTCCAGTAGAGTACAATCTTTCGAAGGCAAAAAACCCCACGCAAAGTAAAGCTGTGCAGTAACTGGAAAGATGATAGGCATAAGACTTTTGTCTCATATTTTAGAAGTTATTAATTAATTTTCTTCTGCAAGACTGAGTAAGGGAAAGTAGTAAGGATGGATGTGTAAGTAGGTTTGAGAGAAAAGGAAACAAGGAGGCAAGGAAGAAGAGATAAGCATGAAGGGCAATACAAGGAATCTTTTTTCACAGCTAGTGAAAACTGACAAGAGTAAGAAATTAGTTATTTCCTAAAGGAAAACAAGCTGCTGTATTCAATTTAGGCTATGGATTCAGATGAAAGCTCTTTTGACAAAATAAGATGCTGTCCAGACAATACCTCATAGCTTTCTCTTGTACACTTACTGTCTCCATCCTATGACCTTGCATATAACAAAAATGTGTACAACAATCACGCTGGTTGTATCATGATGGTCTTGCATACGAGACTTCAAACTTGGTCTGAAGTGCTCTTTATAAAGGTTGGTAACCTAACAGCGTGAGATGGCTTCTTCCCCGCCATGTGCATCTTGTCTTCCTCTCTAATTTATACTGTCAGTCTGATTTTGAATACTGATTTTTTCTCATTTCACAGCAACCCTTGCCAGCAAAGTCTTCATGGAATCAAAGCTCATTTTTCAGCACAGTAACTTGCAAAACAGCAAACATTCTGTAAAAGGCAGGTGATAAGAACTGACTGGCATTCTCATATGTTATGGATGAACACACTCTAATGCTACTTAAAAGATTTAACGTCTGATATTCTCCTAATGAGATTAAGGGGACAAAGAATTGAAAACAAGGGATGTTTACAATTACTGGCACCTGAAGAGCAGTGATGTCACACGGAAAAACAAACTTTCCACCATAGATGAATCTCCTTGACAATGCAAACTTATTCATCTCTAATTTGTCTCCTCGGACCTAATATCATTTCAACACTGTAACCGAGAATAGAAATAAATGCAACAAAGCGTAATGGTCAATTATCAGCAATTAAAAGATGAGCACATTTAAGTTACGGTAAAAATCTGCTCGTAACTGAATAACTGAAAGAATGAAACTGTCATTGGAAACATCCCACTGCAAGGTGGAGGAAGTCTTACCGTTCAAACATGTCACAGATTACAGAATGACCTTTTCTTTGACTTTGGACTGAACTACTTTTACCTGGACAACACCTTTAAAGTTAGCTTTTTTTATTATTATCTTGCTATAATTTCAAGACAGTTGTAATGTTAAGGAATGTAAGCTGGAACAATGTTTGGATCGTCTTCTTTGTGAAAGATTGGTCTTACTAAAATCAGATTTAAATTTCCACCTTCCTTCAGAAAAGCAGTATTTCATTCCTTATCTTTACCACTAAAACACGGCAGAACTCTGCCCCTTCTGACATCTTTCTTCTTGTCTCTTTTTGCTTTCCCTATCGTGCTACATAGCCTGCTAATTCTTCTTGACCTGCTGCTATTTTAGGGTCTGATCCAAAGGCCTCTGAAATATAAAATAAAAATCCTGTTCTTCTCAGTGCTGAGTAATATTATTTTATCTTTATGACATATCAAAATCTCCTGTCCCTATTGTAGCCAATAAATTTGCCAATTCATAGTGTCTGCATCTCTAATCTTCCTCCTTCAAATCTCCACTCTTTTTCTGCTGTGTTATTTTCAGAAGGCAAATTCTGAAAAGGGATGAAATTTCAAATTCCCTAAGTGACAGGAAAAGGAGCAATAAAGTTAAAAAAATAGCCATTTGCCTGAATAAACATTACAAAACAACTGAAAAGTTGGATAAAATTGTTTCACTTATTTCTGTTTACTCAGTTGCGTTCTACAAATACGTATCTGAGTTTTACTCAAGTGTACAGTCCCACCAACTTTCTGAGAGAATAAAAACAGGCCCTTCATCTGTAAGCTGTACATTTATTTATTTGTTTATTTTTACATTTCAAGAGCTGGATATGCATAACATAGTAATTTGAGCTTGGATCCGAGGTTGCAAAACACGATGCCTTCTTGCACCCCGCGCCTTGGGGTGACAGCTTCCTGGCTGGGCAGCACATGGGCTGCAGCA
Source organism: Platalea leucorodia (assembly GCF_965183815.1). Taxonomy (NCBI): domain Eukaryota; kingdom Metazoa; phylum Chordata; class Aves; order Pelecaniformes; family Threskiornithidae; genus Platalea; species Platalea leucorodia. The sequence continues at coordinate 99,435,546 of NC_138827.1, forward strand.
CATTCAGCCCTCGCGGCTCTGCCCCGGGAGCATTGCCCAGGGATTTGTATTTCAGATCTGTCAGATCTTTAAGGAGGGATGGGCACTTCAACGTACCCCTTCACAGGTGAGTGCGCTGTTAGGCTCTAACCAAAAAAAAAAAATGAACTACTTCCACTGTTTTATAAAGAAGAAGAACTTCCACAGCCTTTAGTTATGAGTTTGCTAGTGATCCCAGGTGAATGGAGTCTGAGATAGGCACCAAGTTCCAGAGGAGGGTTTTCTCTTGTCTATCTCTAGAAATTTCTCTAAACCTCCCAGGTGACTTCTGACAACACCTAATTCTCCACACTGACTGCACTTGAAGCCAAAGCACCCAAGTGGGACACATGGAGTGACCTTCCCAAAGCCACACATCTGTGCTTCAGACCCTGCTATGCCTACGTAGTTGGTGCTTAAGCCAGCGCTCTTAACACCCGAGATATTTTAGCGATCTGTAACAGCTCAGCATAGAGTTTTGTTTCTGTTATGGCCATTGAAAGCTCAGATCTCACACTACTGAGCTAAAAAAAAAACAAAACCAAAACCAAATAAAACCCTTATTTACTTCTGGAGCCTTGATCCATGGAGTACTTATTCTTGAAAACCTCTTATCAGTTCTAGAAGGTAAAATACTCTGATAAGATATGCAGATCTCATTAAGGTAATTTTTAATGCTATCTATGCTTTTAAAAGAGAATCTAGGAAAAACACTGAAGGCAAGGAATCTCTCTTACTTTCTCGTAGATTTTTTTTAAGTTGGGGAGTTCTGAGGTCATATTTGGAGGCTTCTCCAGGGCTTTGTTTGCACAGCAAACACCAGTGTTTTATTCTTCAGAGGTAAGTTAGACTGCCAAAGTAAAATTTACTTTTGAACCTAGTTTTTAATAAAAATATTGAACTAGAGATATAGCGTTTGGCAAGAATGAAAAACAAAAACAAGCACACAAGAAAATGACACTTCTCCCGAAGGGACAAACTAGAATCTAATCTCCTGAAAATACAAAAACTGCTTTCAAAAGCAGTTTTCAGACTGCTTTCAAAAAAAAAAGCAGTCTTTCAACTTTTTTTTTCCAACATTTTAGCTGCTGTGTTTAAATATCTGCTTCACTGATTATATGGATATGAAACAGGTCAAACCTTTAAATTAGTCATACTAAGCTTCTACCCGTTAGTGATGCGTCATACCACTGATGTATGTCACAATTTCCTCAAATAAAAATGTTCTTTCAAAAGGCAGAGCGTTCTCAAATGCAAATATAAAATGGGAGAAGGGCTTAAAAGAAGTGTAACATTTTTAGATAGCATGCACTGTTTATTTTCTACTCCTGTACTTTTTGCTCCAGCTAAGGGAGGCTGAAAATTTTCAAGAGATGTTCTTCAAAATTCAGAACTGCCATTCTGCCACTTACCCTCCCCTTTCCCTAATCCAGTGCATTCAGGACCTCTTACTGTGTTAATGTTTTCTTTCCATAATCATTATAATGAACAACCTTTATAAATAATACATTTCCTTTGTTTCCTTCTGTTCTGTGGGGACAATCCAGTCTCATAAAGCACCGTGCATGACAGAACAGAATCTTAATTTTAAAAGATATAAAAATATTTAAGCATCAGGTTAATTTTGTCCATATAGTGACATCTTTTTTTATTTCATTTAAATACTTAGTATAACGCAATTTTGTTACAAAAAACTCAGGCTGTACATATTAAAAAATTACTGATCTCAAGCTCTTCTCTTTTATGTTCTTTCTGTCAACAACTAGACACATTTCGCCTCTTTTTTTATACAGCCATTTCAAGAAATCTCATTATTCTCTAGTCGTAACCCATAACTTCATTATAGTTGTCAGCCTGCTCCTTGAATATTTATCTCTAGGATTTTCTTTCACTTCAGTGGCATAGAGGGACTTGGAGGATGACGATGAAACACAGACTTTTTTTTCACCTTGCGTTTTATATTGTGAGGGCTCTATTCAGGAGTATATGTCTAATTTAAACAGTATGCTTAATTCTAAATACACAAACAGCCCTACTACCTTGAAAGATGCTTAAAAATATTTAAGCATGTATTTACTTACGTTTATGAATCATTATTTATTTCTGCCCCAGTTACTTGAAAAGACATCGTGCCTGTTTACATCTTGTTCGAAACATACTGATCTATATTCAAGAGTTTTTCTCAAAACTAAAAGCTAGGACTGCCTACAAATTACAGCAGCATGGATGTCCAAAGCTACAGAATAAATACACAGACACGTGGGACTATATTCACGGCAGGTAGGATCAGACAGTATCTTTCACCATCACAAATAAGGACAGTAGCCAGAAAGTGAGACAAGAAGCGTTTCCATATGCTAACACCAGTAGGCAAAACATAAAAAAAGTAAGATTCCTAGTCAGGAGGACAGAAGTGTGATCTGTTATAAAATACTGGTGAACATTTAAGTTACGTAATACTGAATTTCCACTTTCAGCCGTCCATCGGTCTTGTCTGGTACATCTAAAACATACCTGCGCTCCCACTCAGATTTTGACAGAATTAAACAAGATAAAAGCACATCTAAAAGCAAAAAATAATTAAAGATGGAACTGCAATAAATATAGATGTTCGCATGCTGGCTTCACTCTACCATGCTCAGGTTAGCAATTGCAAACCTGGCTTCAACAAAGTGACTTAATGATATATTTAGTAATTGGTAAAAAAAACCAAAAATAATTTCTAAATAAAATTATGTGTATGTTTCTAGAGCCATCTGCTATATATAAAGAGCTGGATGTTAGAAGCATTTTCCCAGAGCAATCTCATCTGTCTTGTTGTCTGTGGAGTTAAAGAGTTTGATGACTAAAATCGAAACCTATAAATAAAGATTTTGTATAGTTTTTAAATTTATACTCTGGAGCCTTTCATATAATACAGCTTTTCTGTATTCTGTAGCTTTCTACATTTTGCTTTCATACTCCATACGAATTATTTCTGTTCATACAGCTTTTCTATAATCCGGAGCCTTTGGTCTGAATCCCTTTCAGGCAGAAATGAAAAGAAGGGGAGAAGACAACTCCCTGCAGACGTTCATTACAAACCCCCTGCCCCTCCTCTCCAAGGTGCTGAGGATGTACAGCCATACAGCAGGATGATGACCTCCCGTGTCCTCACGTGTGGACTCCAGACTGGAGCCACCCCTCCGAACAGCTACGGAGCATGCACAAGGCCGGGGGTTTTCATTTTCTGTCCGAGGCACCATGTCGTCATTCAGTTTGGATCCCCCTGCAGCTGCTGGATACATAAAGCCAGTGGGTTTGCAGGGAACACTGATTTAGCGTAAAGTTGCAGATGCTGAGAGACGAGGGCAGCACCCTCCTCGTCTCATTACTAGAACAAATTCTAAAAGCAAGCGCTTGCACTGACAAGTCTCCCCACAAGATACAAAGAGCTGGATCCTTTACCACAAACAAGCCTGTATTGATTCAAACTAGCTGATAACCTAGTCCACAGCATTGGAAATGATTTCAGTAAATAGCTTGAGTATAAATGAAATAAATTATGTGGAAAATGTGTTTGTTTTCAAAAGCACAAGTGTGCTTCCATCCGAAATACATTACTGCAGTTTGTGAGAGAGTCTATCTTGGCAAGCTACAAGCTTGAAGCACTGGTTGTGTAGAATGACATTAGCTCAGCCGGCAGAGCAAATAACCAAAGGGAAACTCCGGAGCACTCTACTTGCCCTGGCTAAACAGAGCAGCAGGCCAAGCCGGCACTCCTTAGCCAGACAAGTCAGCGTTAGCTCAATGGCATCCGTTGGTGACGAGTGCCCAGCCCTGCTCGTGACGGGCTTGGTCCTGGTCTCCTCGGCTTCCGCAGAAGCAAGAGCGTGTGCTGCTTTAACTGCGTCCCTCCTGCACTCCGAGGGTGGAGATCATCCAAGAAACTCCTCCGGAATGCCTCACGTGCACAGAAATTGCTGCTTCTGCAAACGCCCAGAACCAGAACAGATCACGAGCACCAGGTGAAGGAGGCGTCGCTCTCCCAGGTGCAGCCCGTGAACAACGCAGCTTGCTAACTGCTTTTGAGCAGCAAGCTGCAGTGGGGCAAAGACCCTCCTTGCAACTTTTTTGGATGGATACAGTTCCACAGCGAACATCGTAACATTAGTAAAGGATAAACGTCCAAAATCAGATGAGCGCACATGAAAGTCACGCTTACCCTTTCAGTTGTAACGGCTAAGCAGAGAGTTATGAGCCTTTAGTTTTTTTCCTGATCCTGAGAGAAAGCTGCTGATGGAGGCAGCTATTTCTCTGCTGCAGCCCAGTTTGCTGACAAGAACGGAGGAACACCTTTTTCCCCGAGCACAGAAGGAATTAAAAATCAGAGCTGGTTTCTCTTCTCGCGGCTCCTTTCCCAGGCCGCTCGCGCTACAGAAGGTTCTGGGGCTGCAGCGCCTTTCTGCTTTCTCCCTCTCCTCCGTAAGTAACCCTCCAAACCACGCTACCCTAACTAGCCATGCCTGATGAACTCCTTCGCTCACACACTTCTCATTAGCCCTGCCTAGACTGTCTAGCAGTGACTGTATTTTAAACTATCTATCCAGTATATAAATTAGGGGTTTTTTTTAACATGAGTAAGAGGCAGGGCCCACTAATTAACTTTCACTCAAACACTGGAATCAGGGATGACTGCAGAAAAACTAATCAAAGTTATCCATCAATAGTGTATTGACACTATTAATTGTAGATAATCTATTGTATAGGAACAATGTACGGAACCAGTACAGAGCTGTGCCCATAGAATGACATAGATGTATCATCCTCAACAAAATTGGAGCGGTTATGTTTGAAGGCTTCTGGTTTCACGGCAGACGCTCTCTAGGTGAGAACATACTGGAACAACAATTTTAAAAGGTATTAATGAAGCAGCGTTACAGTCTTGGTGTAAGATATCACCATACCTTTTGGAATAAAAATGGAATTACAGGTTATAGTCCCTCAAGACGGAAACCTGTCTTCGCTTTAACTTTTCAGACAATTGTTATTTTAAACATAAACATTTATTTTATATTGGTTATTTTTATATATACTTTTTAAATTCAGATTATTGTATCAGTAACTTTAAAGGTATGCTCTCTCAAATCAAGAACTTTGCGGTCAGGTTATCAATACCTACTTAAATGCTACGATCCTACTGGGGGGCAGTGGGAATTTTATCTATTCAGTTAGTTAGTTAGTTATTATTTTAATTTCACATATTTTGGGAACATCTCTGGAGTTGATATACTATGTTATAAAATAAAGGAGTTTTTCTCTCAGGTTTCCCACACAGATTCAACCTACTTCCATAATATGCGTAAGAGCTTTTCTACTGACTTCATGTTAGATCAAAGCATAAAGACAGAATTCAGACATGGGTTTTTCTTTCCTTTTTTCAAGAGCTCTATGGAAATTGCCAAAGATATGATGATTTGGATCACAAATAACATCCCTTTTTTTTCAAGTTCTGAAATGAATCCATAAATAAAGAAATATGTCAGAATAAATGCACGGTATTTTTCTTTTTACTTAAAAAGCTGTTCTAACACGGTGTGTTTCCATTCTGTCCCTGCTAACTTCTGCTGCACTGGAAGCTCATGGAAAGATCTATTAATCTTTTTTTTATGGACTGTACTTTGCAAACTTCATTCCCACCTACAAAGTGGCTGTTTTGTGAATTACAAAGCACTAATATATGAATATTATGTTATTATAATGTTCCCATAACATACTCTGTAAAGAATAAAACCTGCTCCTACAGAATAATTGAGACACAGTATTTGCTTTTAAAGAAGCCAACTCCCGAGAAAACAAACAAGAACACCCTACCACTGTTTAGAAAGGTCATACGTGAAAATATTAACATTGCCAGAAGTAATGCTGATGCCTGGAAGTAGGAAAATTATCATCCCTTCTTTGCGTATGATTAATAATGTTTTACCTCTTTACATAAAATACAAGACTAAAGATACCGCAACAATCTCTGGAAAGCTGTTCTTGAATTCTACAGCAATGCATTTTTACTGAACTTAAAAATAATTTATAATTTTCTGTATTTCAATGTAATATGAAACAAATGTGGGCTGGCTGTTCAAAACAAGCTTTTAGTATAATGGTATAGACCTGTTCTAGGAAGTTATAGATCATTCAAAACTATCTAAAAACTAATCACTGCAAATGAAGGCAGTAAAAAGACAACCAGCAAAACTGAAGGCTGGATTGCACTTTCTATCTCACCAACATGAGTCTGACCTGGTAGTTCCTTAAAAAACTAGTTACACGTTGCAGACTTTTCCTGCTAACAGCAGAATTCAACAAATACTGACACCCACCCCCACCAGCAGGTCCCCTGGACCCGTCCCTATTTATCCAAGACACAGCGATAGAAAAGCAGCAACTGAAAACTTTGCATAGGTACTCTAAGAGTGAATTTTTCAACAGAAAACTTTTAAGTTTATAAAGTTTGTATGTCATAAAAATATAAAAAAGGAATTATTGAAATTACTTCGCTAAAAATCAATCTCTGATGTTTTGAAAACTTTCCCATGGATTATAGTCTTAAGTGATGCCTTTCCCCTGGCAGTGAAACTCTGCTAGAAAAATATCAATTATTCTGTTCTGCAGAAATGGGAATACACAGATGCTGGCAAGAAATTTTAGTTTGAACAAATTTCCTATGTTTCCTAGAAGAAAATGTAACTAAAATCTTAATCTGGGCCACCTGTCCAGTAAAGTTTTCAACATTTGAATCTGGATCTGATTTTAACATGATCCCATATCTAGCATCAATACAGTATTCAGAAAAGATTATTAAAGAAAGCATTATTTGAAAAATACAAATTCTTAATTTCCAATTGCAAACCAAATAGCACAAATAACTCCGTCATGGGTTTCTGAAACAGCCTTTAAAAATGAATGTCAAAATCATGAGTGAGACTTTTTAACCAGTAAATGTTTGTGTCAGGGATGACAATTTATAACTTCCTATCTGCTACCAAAAGAATGGGAAATTCAGTGGTAACGTGGGTTTAGCCAAAAAAAGAAACTATTCCACGTGCTGATGGGATACTCATGAGCAACTTTTCCTGAAAGCAGCTTTAAATGACTGTGTTTCAGTTTGGGGTTTTTTTTATTATTATTATTCTTGTATGTATTGCATGTGCCAATTTGATGGGTTGCGATCAATGTATTGGTTGTATTCAAAAACATCAGAAAGCCCTTGCAGCAAAATGCTTCATATATTCAATGCTGGTTGCTCGATAAATAATTTCTAGCAAAACTGATGATCTGCTTGGGCTCTGAGCAACTCTGAATTTCTTGTTGCTTCTAAAATACACCGTGACTACTCAACTATCATAAATATGTTGAGATTAAAGCCACATGAATGTCCTGAGACCCACTCTGATATTTTTAACTTTAGCCACAAAATGAACATAGTTTTAGGGCATGATTCTCATTACCAGGATATGTAGTGAACTCTAAAATGTCACTGAGAGCTTGTGCTGCTTTTATTTTGGCTCCCCAGGGAATCCACCAGGCTGAAATAATAATAAAAAAATATACATTCAACCCTACTAAGCTAACCTAACCAAATGTCCCTGTAAGCAAGAAAAATATATTAATGTTCAATGAGCTACACAGGTTAGTTTTTCTATTTGGCTCACCCAAATAGAAAAGAGCTATTTGTAAAATCAGACTCAATGCTTATAGTAATTAAATGCTATTCTAGGTCTCTCCATCATTTTGCTTCTCATATATAGTAAAACAAATGCTGCACCTAGTCTCGCTCACAAAACACCGAGTCAATACGTGACACTATCACAGGGCTCAATTTCCAGATCAAGATCACAAAGGCTGAAGATCTGAAATCACAAGGGGACTTTGTTTTTCAGGTTATGTACATGGAGTATGCGTGAACTGTATAATGCCAAGTGAGTAAGTACCTTACAAGCAATCATGTAACTTGTTAGCAGATTTTAGAATGAAGCGATAACAGAACTCGGTAAGTTCAAAGATCTGACAACAATGAATGTGGAAGCCCAAGAGAGATTTTCACACAGAAAGCTTGTGTCAAACAACGCAGTCAACTTAAGAGATCTGATAAAGTTTCAGTGCTGAAATCCAATCAAACTGGTACTTAATGTAATTAAAACTTTTCTAAAGTTCAGAACAAAATTGGTATTTTATTTAGTAAACACCATTCAGCCATGTAGATCTAATTTTGGGGATGCCAATAAACACTAGAATTGGCTAATAATAATGAGTAGAAATAATCTTTGACTGAGTCTGAACTATCAGAACACCAGTAAGGATTTTTTTTTCTTTTTTATTAGCTCATTAGGTTATGAGGAATTTAGGATTAGCTGTGGACTTTAACGTACAAGTCACCAGTTCAGATGAAACAGGTAAAGAACACACTTACACAGGTGCTGACCAAATTTCTGCCAAATCTGAATGAGGGAAAAGGGCCTCAAATAGATGAGGTTTGTAACAGTTTGCTTAAAAATCGGAAGCTGGGGTTGAGTAACCAAAGGGTAGGCAGCAAATTTCAGGCCCCCACTCGTACCGAGAAGCAGGAATGTGAACGCGCCAGGCAGCCACCTCGCACACAAATACTACAACCAAGACAAGGAACTTCGCCACGTTGCCCAAAGCGGAAAGTACGCAGATAGCTATAAGGAGAAAGAGGTAGGAAACAAGCTTCATCCATCCTCCAGCTCACTACCTAACTTACTTGCTTTTGAAACATAGACTGAAACTACAGAAAACGCTTTTCATTTTGCCAAACCAAAACCAGTAACAATGAATTTGGTTTTGATGTTTTAACGGTTGTAGAAGTGTTTTATCCACCAAATTTGGTGAATAACATTCACTCTAATTTCATAAGTGAAGTTTCAAGCCCTTTTAATTAGACAAATTCTTCTTTTTAACATTTCGCTAGACATGCACGTTTGTATCTTTTTAATGAGTTTATAGGATTTTACGGTCTTTGAGCCTGCTTCTACTTAGGTCAGTGTCAAAACTTTGGCTGAGTTCAGTGAAAGCAAATCAATCCACTAGCAAGAAAAATCATATTTCTTGTAAGGATCTGCTTTTTCACTGATTATTGGAAGAAAACACAGAAACAAGGCTAAGAAAAATTGTTCCCCTCATTGTCACTTACTTAGTACTTCATGTACAACTGTTCACAAATACTTTTTCAATTATCGTTTTTCTTCTTAATTGGACACTTTATCATCCCATTTTAGTGGCTGCCCCAGTACTGGATCCCAATTAAGGCCACAGCCATAGCAGTGGAAAGCTGCGTTTGCTGTTTAATCACAGTTATACATGCTTTAGGCTAAAACCCTTTGTAACACTGCTATGCCCGATTTACAGTCCAGACAAACTGTTTGAACAGGACCTAAGAGGATTCTGCTTTAATACTCAAAAGGAATAAGGCTCTTTAATGCAGAAAAAGCCTCCTAATGGAGTCTGCATATAAGTCTTCACTACACAAGCGTGACAGAGGTACCTGGCAATCTTTTACACCAGCACTCCTAACATGCAAATGCTAACGGCTGTGACTTCTAAATGGCTAATGCTTACGGAAATGCTGAAGTTAAACACTTTTTAATGTTTTTTTTCTTAGTGAATAATGCTTTCTCACCACACAAAGTGCTAGACGGCAATATTAAAATTGGAAGCGTTCCTTTCAAACTTCCCAGTTTCCACAATAAGTGTTGTCTCATAAAGTTTGTATTTCAAGGGAAAGGTTCAAAGACCGAGTGTTTGATCACACAAAGAAGTCTTCTGTACTGCGAGCTCACAAAATCATCCATTTTATTTAATGCCTAACTATTTGGTAATTGCTCATATTCAGTCTCACACCAGCTTGAATGATTTCAGCTTTTAATGTGCCTCATCTCATTCTGAGGCACATCAATCCATGAGTAGATCGCAGCACCTTGAAATACTAATGCTTGTCACATACTTTAATCTCCTCTAAAAGGTCTTGTTCGTTGTGTGCTTAAATCTCTTAATAGCTTTTTCTTCTCCTTAGGTTTTTACTTTTGTGGCAACTGATTCTAGTTAGGATGAAGTTTGTTTAATTTTCATTTTAGTGAAGTGGAGGAGCAATAATCTAAAAGCTTGGATTATTACTGTATTAATAGAAAGGTAAAATTGCTTTTTCTAAAAAATGACTTTTTTCCCCAAGCATGAAACTCTCTCAAAAACGTGTCTATAGTAATAAAATAAACTTTTCAGAATGTAAGAAGACACGCAAGAGCTTATACTTGATCACGTATGAGGATCACTCAGATATGCACAATTGGATATCACAGCTAAATTTCTAACGTTATTGTATAGCACAAAGTCTGGGAATGACTGCTGCCGTGCTGCTACACACCTCTTACAATAATGAGATGATTCTTTTATTCCAGACTCATTTTTATTCTATTGTCTATTTAACTAGAAACTTGTACTTGCTATTGTTTTATCTCCTTGCACGCATTCCAGCTGTGGATACCCTGCTCGTTGCCCTCCCACGCCAGCCCCTGGAGGGGACTCGCCTTCGCAGGCGCGGTGAGCTCGGCCGCACGCTGCAGGCTGACGCTGCGGCACTGTAAGATCTCGGTTGCTGCCGGGGCTCCGCCGAGAGCCGCCGCGTTCACCCCCGGGCCTGCGCAAGGCGCCGCGCAGCGCCTGCGCCGCTCCCTGCGCGCAGCCGTTCGCTTCCATCTTGTGTCAGCTCTGTGCTCAGGCTGCTGCAGGAGTGAGTCACGACCTCACATCACACCAGCCCTTTTGACAACTTCTCCTTACAAATCAAACTGCAGCGTAACTGATTTCTGTCATTTCCCTTCCAATATTCAAACAGAAATCTAAGGAAAAAGAATCGCTCAACTGAGCAAACCTGTAAGACTTTCCCCAAACCCTTTGGAGAACAGCCACGCACCTCTTGGGAGAGCATTTTAAGGCTAAATTAATACCACCTGGACAACAGCAGCAGTTCTGGAAATTACGCTCCTCTGAAAAGCTGCTGCTGTCACACACGCACATTTTTTTAATCCTTCACTCATTGCTTATTTCAAACCATGTGAAGACACGGCGTGACGTTAGCTAGTCTCCGTATTCAGTCCACGGTTTCAGACTCATCAACGCTCATTCAGCCCTTCAGCTACCTCCAGTATATACATAAAGTACTGTGCTACTCCGTATGATTAGGGACCTGCTCGGTGATAAATAAAAAACAGAAGCTACAAAAAAAAAAAATTCTATCTATCTATCTCCTCTGTGGAAACATTAAGCAATCTTCAGTGTTTGGGGCTTTTTTCACTCACTGTTATCCAGTATGCTTAATAATAATTGTCCCCAATCTTGAAGATGGCTATATTTCAGTCGTCTTTATTTTTACATGAATAATGCTTGATGATTTGAAGTGCTCTTACATTGCAGTTCCTACTTAAACAGTATTTTAGCAGTAATAGTACCAGGGATGGGGCAGGGTTAAAATATTTTCTTGTTTTAGTCTGTCAAAATACTCGTTGAAACTAACATATCTGATACATTAAAATATTTATGTGAAATCTGTCTGTTCAGCACTCAAGCACAGAACTGATAAGTATAGTCAAATTCTTACTGGATGTCAATCAACTTCCGAATGAATGGAACCATTCAATTAAAGAGCAATGATACAGAAGCAGGCACGCATTTACACCTTGCTATCCAGTAAATACTGCCCATTTCCACTTCAGTATGCGGGACAATGCTGCTCTTACCCTTCTCCACAGTTCTTCATATTTTCTTTCAAAACTATGAGGCAAAGGAGATTAAAATCAATACACGAGCTGTTTATGAAATGTCACTTGGGCAGTCTAGGAATCTCGCTCTATTCATCAAAGATGATACATAATTTCTCTGTCAAAATGTTTACCCAAAAAAGGGTCATCTGCAAAGGTGTTTAGCATAGTTCAAACTTTACTCCCATTTTGTTACAATTTCCAAACAGCTTTTCAATTGGGCGGGTGGTTTTTCTTGTTTGTTTGACCTCTATATATGACCTCTATAATTTAGGAAGAGATCACCAAACAATAAAGTGCAGGTCAACAGCCATCTTGACGACCAGACTGAGTTCAGGGAGCACCTGAACTTCCACATTCTTCTTCCAAATCCAAAGATATTCAGTTCTGGAGCAAAACCTCTATTTTCTCTCAACACTTTTCCCATTTTGTGGGAGGGGAGGGAAGTTCAGCATTTCCTGAATGTACGTTTCCCACAGCCTAAGATGCCTAGCGTTTCTCTTCTCCTCTCTCTCGCTGTTCAAAGAGCAAACAGGAGCAGGGGCAATCTCGGGGCCTTACGAGGTGGCTGTCGATGTCCACCCCACTGGCAGGGGATGAAACGCGCTGCTTATTCACCGCTGTAGGTGCGAGATTTCAGCAGAGCTGTCATGGAGCAACACACTGGGGACCAAATGAGTGTCAAGTGTGACACTTGGCAGGGCTGTCTGCCAGGATTTGAACCTGTGGTTCCAGAGAGTCTAGATGTTAGTCTAGGAAATCCAACCTGCTGCTTAGATGATGAAACCATCCCCAATTTAAAACTTGCAGCCTTATTCCTCTGGAATGTCCCTTCAGATGAATGGAATATCCCACCATGCTGGATAAGCACATTAACTGGATGCTTTTACTAAAACGATCAGAAGTAAAATAACTCTGTTGACATTTAAATCGCCATAATCTGTCTGCAAAGCTAACACTCCATTGAGATGAACAGGAACATTTATTACTTTGGTTTGTATCCATATACGGTATGATTGCACAATATCCACTTCTATTCCAGAGGTTACCTTTGCAGTCAGAGGGCAGTTAAATGAAAAAGTTGAAGGAGGTGTCTGTTGCACGTACATATGCTCATATGGTCAAGATAAACAGGAATATGAATCCACATATTCTTTAACAATGAATGAGAAATATTGCACCCACGATGAACAGAACCGCAGTGGCTGTCTGATCAGAAAATAAACAATCATCTCAAACGTTTTTTAAAAATTGTCAAGTGTTGATTTTTATGAAGACCGTTGAAGATTGCAATGATGAATCGTCAACAAAAAGATTCCACTCATTTTCCCAAATACTAAATGCTTATCTTTAAATTACTGGTGCTTAACAGCTGCAATAACTATAATTGGGTCACTACAGCTTTAATCCCCACTTTCACACTTGCATCTTGAATCTAAACAGCTGAAAATAAAATCAGAAATGAAGCAGCAAAACACACCTTAAATTTCTGAAGCAGTAGCACTGTTCTAACACTCCAGAGGTAATTATTACCCTTAATAACACCAGATATGATTGAGGCTTTTAACAAAAGGAATGCTGCCTTGAAACCGTCTGCTACGACTCAGAATTTGACTGCTATGAAAAATTGTCAGCCGAGGAATAAATGTGCATTATTAATGATAGGTACGTGGTGGGATGTGCAAACTCTCTGCCCAGAAAGGGCTGGGAAACGTTGAATTCCTTTACTGTTAGAAGGAGAAACCTGTGCAATATGCCTTAGCCAAGGCTAAAAGGAAGACCTTCTAACCATGATATCAAAACCAACAGGCGTGAAAGAAGAGGTTTAGATCAGGATGTATTTATGGGTAGGAATGGATTTCCTAAATACTGAGCACCATTGCTTCAAAACAGTTACTGTTTTAATAGTGCTTCTTTCCACAAACAGTGTTGTTGGACACTGCAATCAATGACGAAAGTATTTCTTAAGACAAAGTTTTGTTATTGAAATTAGTCAAACCAGGCACAATTTATCAGGTAAGATAATCACATTTTTCATACACTATCAATTTTAACATTTTCTGTTGAATAACTCATGAAACTATGTGCATATTTATTTCAGCACTGCGTGAAGAGGACTGCCGGTATTTGGGTTGAAGAAACCAGGGATGTTCGTATGTGCTCGAAATAACAAAGCATAGTTCTTTGCAAGCTTTCCCCAAAGGATTCTGCATACCTTGGAACCAGGCTGGTCTTCTGTTTTTAAGATATGGAGCAAACCAAAATCACGTGTTGCCTCCTGAACCACCTCCTGCAGCTCAGATTCAAAACACTCTTTCAACAAGTACTCCAAATTATGTCAGCTACAGACAGTAGGTCGTGCAAGCACAGTACATCTGTAACTATGTGATTAACACAGCGACGTCTCTCTCAAAAGTAGGAACATTGACATATTCGGGTAACAGTCTCAAAAAGAAAATACACCTGATCCTGAGACATGCTGTGTAGATTACTTTGTATTTTGAACTTCTAATGCAAAGACCAAAAAAGTGATTATGATCCTGCTATTGACTTTACCATGTATTCCTTTAAAGTGTTTAAAAAGGTAGAGGTAAAAGTTTGAGCAGATCTTTGAGAAACATTAGTTCGACTGGGATACTCTCACTTGCATTTTTAAAGACACATTTTTTAGGAGAAAGATATTAGCGAACAATAAAGACTCTGAAAATTAACCTTGCAAAAAATTCTGATGAAAATTATGCCCATTAGGATAAGTCTGTGCCAAGACCAACACTGGAGAGTGCTCTCAGGGGAGCAATCAGTTGCAAGGGCTGGAACTGTACAAGCTGCCCTTTCATTGCGATGGTGTTCAGATGTGTATAACATACATGAAAAATACAGATGGATTTATGGAGGTTGAAGGAATATTAAGCTATGCTATTACTTATTATGCTACAATGCTTTCCCCTTTCTTGTAATACTCCTGACCAGTGCTGTTCACTGGAACGAAAGATGAAGCCATGGCTTTTAACCGTTCTTGCCTTCCTTATATTTACATATTTTAAATCATTATTGCTAAATACTACAATAGGTACTATGAAAAATACCTTTATATTTCTCTCTGTTATATACTGAAACATAGACAGCCTTTTCTTAAATTAAAAAGGAAGTCTGTGACAAACTGGGAAGAGAATAGGTATTTTCTGAATCTGTCAAGCACCGACAGCATCCAGAATTTGTCCCAAATTCACATTTTCTATCTTAAAAAGCAATAAGAAGAAAGGAAAGCTGTTTGACACGCAAGATAGCTAGATCAATATCAAAAAGCATGACTCCAGAGAAAAAAATGATGATAAGAATGTGAGGACAGAAGAAAATTCAAGAACGTGGCCCAGAACATGCAGAAATACAGGCAAAGCTGTACAAGAAGTGAAAGAGAAGGACCAAGAGCCTAAATAAAGCATTGACGAAGGGAAGAAGGCCTCTGGCAAGCAGCGACCAGCACAGTAGGAAGGAAAGGCAATACTGACAGAGCGCCACTGTTCAAATTCATATTCCACCCCTGTCTACCCATTCACAGACAGGCAATATATATTGTATATACAGCAAGTATACACCAAGCATAACAGTGCAGGTCACAATGGCTGGCGTTGTTCACCAATGGAATAGGGTAAAATTCCACTAAACAAAAATTAATTTTTTATATTGAAATCAACAAAAGCCCGTAATTGTTGTGCCTGACAGTCTGAACTAACGGTCAGTATGAATTCTTAGTAATTGTCCCATTCCACCTCTTTCAACGCTCTTAGGCTCCACTACATATTGTGTGATTATAAAAAACGGTTTCAGAAGTTTTCGGTTAAGAGGGCTTTTTTACAAGAGGAAAACGCCAGCAATCACCATGCTTTTACACAAAGAATTCAGCTCAAGTCAAGATAGATTTCAACTTTGACACAAAAAGCAGAGGAACAGATTAGCTGGCAGCTTTTTAAGCAGTTGGCAGGGAATAACTATAAGTTCACTTCTCCCACTGGCTTAAAAAGAAATTTGCTATACTTATTACTGGAAAGAGACTCATGCAGGGATTGTTCCAATCAGAACGTTGTACGGTACAGCAGCATTTGAGTTCCGAGTTTCAGAAATATTTGTACTGAGATTTCGAAGTCACGTGAACACTACCTTATTTTCTAATTATTCCTTTGATACTTAGGATTGAGTTGTTTCAAAAGATATAAACTTAGCTCCCCGCCTTTACTGAGTCTCTTCAGAAGTCTCACCTTGCTCTTTGTTACTAAAATTTTTTTCACCAGGGACAAAACATTGTCTGGTACACAGACACACAAGTGTGATTTTCAGTTTCTCACTGCAAGACACGATGGCGAATTGTTTAATTTTAACTTCACAGATTGTAAGGTGCGTGAATACAACATCTATACCTCCACGGAAATAAACATGAACAGAAAGAGGCACTGAACTCCTAATCTGCCTTATACCGCCAAGGTCACGGAGGGCACACCAGGTCAGTGCATTAAGTCCTGAGTGCTAGTAATAGCTGCTCTTCCTTTAAGATGTCACTTTGCATTTGTCTAGAGAAATCAAGAAAGGAGTTAAATACGCTGTAATGTAGGTGACAGGCAGAGTATGCAGTTTTTAATCAGTAAATTGGTTTACAGAAGCAAACTTTCTGTTAAATTGGCTTTCAAAGCTAGAGCAATATACAAAAAATATACTTTTACCACAGAGTTATTCTATTCATAAAGAACTTACTTCATGTAGGACCGCCTTTTTGTTTGGTTTTTTTTTTCCTGAATTCAGATGTGTAGGTGATCCATGTTCTGGGCTTCGTCTCAGTTACAAAGTTATAAGAAAACACTACAACTGCAGTTAAGCAGTGAAGGTAAGAGACAGGCTAACACATACTGTCACATTAAGATGTCCAGACCAGGCAGCCCAACCCCTTCTGGAATTTTCAAAAGCAGACAATGGGAGAGCTGACGCTTCTTTTTCCTATGAACATTCAATATGATTTGGACATCTAAATCTCTCTTGGGCTCCTTTAAATCACGAAATTATCAGAAGGCCTCAAAATATATCTTAATAAGGTAAAGGGTTTTTGTGCTTGGTTGGGTTTTTTGTAAATCATCGTTGTTGTGCAATGTGGCAAAATGTCAGAATTCCCAGCATTTCTTTCAAAGTGTTTTCTTCATGAGAATGTACATAAGAGGTGAAAGAATGGAAAGAACTGTAGCATCTCTGGTCATTGTATAATCTAAAGGCCTCAGTAGTGGACATTTTGACTATAACCAGATGGCTGCAGGCTGCCAAACTATTAACATCTTCAGCATGAATAGTATTTTAGTAACCCTCATTTTTCTCAGCAGCGTTACACGGATTAGTCTGTGCCCCCTACTTTTGTCAAGTGTCTAAAACAGGGCTGCACAGTCACTTCCAACCTTTTATAAGGTTTTATAATGACCTTAAAGTCATTACCTTCTGCCCTTCATACCTCATCCCCGCTTCCAGACCACCGCCTCTTCACTATTTCAAGCCTTTTGCCCACTTGATTACAAACCTTAGGATGGACACAATTTTACTAGCAGAAAAGTACTTAATTAAGTCATCATCTTTGCTTGTGTGGAAATACAGCACAGCAATGTAAGGCCTGAAAAAAGAGCTGTACAGCTTTAAAACCACAGAATCTTTTTTATTAACTCAGACCACAGCATGGGCATTTTATGACAGTTAAAACAGCCTACTAAATAATACTGTAAGATATGAAAAGTTTGTGGTGTCTAACATGTGCAGGCAGACCTACGAAGAAGTCAAGGCTCTAACGTCCTAACGCCCTGTCCCTTCTGGTGCACGCTGCAGCGCTGGGTTACGTGCTATCAACAGCTCTGCAGTGTTTCACAACTCCCCGACTCGCTGCCCGAGAGCTGCTGCCTCACCAGAGCCGTAACTCCTCCGCTATCTGCTGCTCCCTCCCACGCTCCAAGCCATGCGGAATCATCAACTGCTGTTCCTGTCCAACAAACACACAGCGCTCGGGTTTGGGTTTGGGCACGATTCGTTGGTTCTGCGCTGCAGTTGATCACTGCTCCCTTCTTGTTATGCCTGCACTCCAGGCTTCTCCATTGCACCCCGATTCCTGCTTCCCACACCCTCCACCGCCCCGTGCACCCCTTTCGTCCAGCCCCACACCTCTCCACCACCTCTTCCATAAGCCCCGAGGCTCCTTGAGAACCTTTGGGTCCGCGTCCTCAACTCCCTCTGGTTCTCCTGCTCCCACTTCCCCACTCTCCCATATTTTTCAAACTCTTTCCATGTTTCCAGAATCTACACTGGCCAGAACTCGCCTGCGAGTTTGGTCTCTTTTGGAGTAAAATTATATTCGTAAACATAACTGTTTGCAAGGTCAGATCAGTTCGTAATATCCTGGCTAGTACAACTATTCATTGTAGAAGACAAATTCTGTATGAAAGCCTTGGTTATCAAATACTATAAATAATATTATAAATATTATAATATTATAAAGTATCAATATTTCCATGTTGTAGAAGCCAGGCTGTAAATCATCCCACTTCAACAGCTAGTTGAGAGGGACTGAATCATTTTTCTGATTGCCTGCATGTCTCCCACAGAAAATACTGGGGAGAAAAGGTGATTAGCATTCCAGTTAATAGAGCCCAAAGCTATTAATAATAAATCCATTAAAGCCCTGAAACTAGTCAGACAAAATACACCCCATATAATAAAATAAATCTATAGTATCAGTAATAATTAGCAACGTATCCTGTAGGATTAAAAATAATTAAAATAATTACATTTTGAAGTATTTTTAAATAGGTAATAGACTGCTTCAAAGAAGCTAATAAAATTACATTCAGAAGCTGTAGGCTACCGTCCTGGCAGGATATACTTTGAGTATAGTCTAAAACAATGAATTTACAAGTAATTAAAAAGTATCAGGCACTGGATAATTATTTTTAATGATCTCGCCTTCCTTCTTGAAGATAACAAAGATTTGGGGCCCCTTTTAGCAAAATTCTGTAACAGTCAAAGTTCACGTGTTGCCCACTGTTCACAACATCCAACAAGCAAAGAGGTATCAATGTATTCCACGACAGCTAACCACCGTGATTGCAGGGGTATACGACAGCAAACGCCAAGTATGAAGCCCAAAATTCTTATGGAGGCACCAAAATCAATAACCAGTTGTCGGGGTGACAGGAACAGGCTTTACTGGCAATGGGCAAAATAATAATCTGGAGATTTTTTTCTGGGGCAGCTTATGTGAAAAAGGGCGGTGAGTCAAGAAGAGCAAAGCAGTTAAGAAGCCAGCGCAGACCAAACAGGACAAACTGTGTGTGCCACTATAAGCTAAGGGAAATTTAGAGTGGACATAAGTAGAGGGGAAAAAAAAAACCAACAAAAAAATGCTATTTGCATTGCATTACATAAAGACTCAACGGACTTGGTCAAAATTTGACCAAAGAAGGCATCCTCCAAAGCGCTACAGGGAAAATCACTCTGCAGTATAAATTCATTAGTTGATTGGAAGTTTAAGTGATCCTACTTGTCGGAGGTTTTCTGCTTACAGGCACTACAGAATTTTTGCAGAGAATATGCAAAAGCATGAAGAACATGGGAGAAAGGGAAAGAGAATTATACAGTTTCCATGAAGCCTGACAAGTTTAGGCATACAGCTTAAGATTTAAAAAAGCAGTTCTACTATACATAATTGGCTCTTACCCAACAATTTAGCTAAGTAAGATTTATGTAAACTCCTATTTCTCAAGACAGATATCTAAATTGCACTCCACCCATACTGAATCTGCCAAACTTTTTTGTTCATAAACAACCCCATTTAGAGATGTATGAAGCTTAGGGAAGGAGAAAAGGAAAGCTCCATGCTAAAAATCCCCCCGTAGGAAATATCTTCCTGGAAAAATGATCAGATGCAGAGGAGTTTAAGTAGCTTACCAAAATTACAAATGTGTATGAAGAACAGACCAGCACTACATGGACAAACTGAGTTCCCATACTATAAGCCTAGATGAAATTATCACCATTACAAAACAACCTCTTTGTATAGCACAAAACCTCAAAACCCAGAAGCAATGCATTTCTTTGCCCAAAATAAAGATTTGTTTCAAAATTAAATTTGTTTTTAAAAGAGGTCTAGAACTATTAACTTCTAAATTTCAATTTAAAATGACAGAATAACATAATAGCACTGACAAAGCAAGCCAAACAAAAGCTGTGGTAGATTAAATTTCAGGCACCTATACACTGAAGACTCAAAATCTAAATTTCCCTGTACACAAAACTTCTGGTTATTCCGCTTTAAACTGTAAAGTGAATTTTCAACCTTTGTTGCTACATCCCTCAGGTAAAAGGATCAATCTTCAGAGAAGAGATAACTAGCGCATGGTTTTGGGGTTGGGGCTTTTTAAGTTATTAGCTTAGCTCTTAAGCCATAAATAGTAAATACGTTGAAAGGATATGAATGAAAATATGGGGGAATGAATTAGAAGCAGAAAGCATTTTATGAGAGAAGGTGATTCAGAAGGCAAGAGCAGAAAAAGCAAATAATTGAAGCATCAAATTTAATATCATATCTTATTATTATGAATAATAAGAGAAATTTCCATGTTAGACGATAAAGTATTTAATCATATAGTCAAGAAGTTTTCCTTTAAATCTACTATTCCACAGCTATTAAGTCCAGACTACAGTTCTGGAGTCTACAGTTCCCTTCCTCTCAAGTAATGATGAATCATAGAATCATAGAATCATAGAATCGTTAAGGTTGGAAAAGACCCTTAAGATCGAGCCCAACCGTTAACCCAGCACTGCCAAGCCCACCACTAAACCATGTCCTTGAGCATCATGTCTACTTTTCTTCTAAATCCCTCCAGGGATGGGGACTCAGCCCCTGCCCTGGGCAGCCTGGGCCAGGGCCTGACAGCCCTTTGGGGGAAGAAGTTTTTCCTAATATCCAACCTAAACTTGCCCTGGCGCAGCTCGAGGCCGTGGTGGTTCAAGAGGGTGGTGGTTCAAGAGAAAAGTTGCACGAGAATCCTGATGTCTACAGATGGCCAAAAAAATCCACTGAGTTATAGTTTTCCAAACAGGCTACTGTATCTTCCTCTCGCTCCCTTCTCTCCTAGGTCAGCTTCCAGAGTATGAGATACACTGGTGAAGCCCCCCCTCACACGTATGTGCTAGAGAGGCCACAGATGATATTCAATAAAACTTAATGCTGCATCAGCTCATTTTGAAATAAAAATTCTGTTGGGTGCTAAGGGATCCACAGAAACAAGGATGATCTATCACTTGAAGTTCAACCAAGGTCTTGTGCAAAAGCTATCCAAGGGATCGCAGAGAGAGGGCCTAAAGACAAGTCAGCAGTTGCAATGAAGTGTTTTCTGTCTTTTTAAATACATACCGATGGCATAAAGCATAGTTTTATGGATTTGCCTGCACTGCCACAGGACAGACCATAAGCACAAGCACTGTACCTTGCTTGTCCACATTGCTTAATTCTCCTCTAGATTTGTTTTTGAAGCGATCCAACTAGATTTCTCCAAGACAAACCCAGGCCACAACTCTGGGCACAGTTCTCCTTGGTAACTGTTCTAAGAGTCAGTAAGGAAAACACTACATCAGCGCTGGCTCCCTGCACTCACAACAGTCTGCCTGCACAGTCCTCGAATATTTTGTGTCCTCCATCTCCCCTAGATGCCTTGATACCACAAACAGAAAATGTAACTGGTGGCATGTAATTAAAGCACCATTCTGGTGTACTGCAGCAAAGATGGCATACTTTCAGACTGAACTGAACCCTGCCCCCTCCTCAAAACTGAATCTTAGGTGTGCAGAGCTGCCACGTGCTGCTCAGGGACAGATGTGATGGGATGGATGTGACCAACCTGTTTTAGAGGTAGCCATCCAAAGTCTTTGCACCATTTGGATTTGAGGCCAGGGACTGCTGCCAAACTTTCTCTAATTCAGCAGCATAGGTGTGCCCCATCAGTCCACTCTCAAGGCATGTTTGCTATTCCTTTTGAAGCCCTTTCAATTCACTGAAGGTCGCTCTCAAAATCGGAACAGGAAACAGGACCAAGAGAAGAACCAGAACTTTGTTTTGTCTGGCAGCTCTATACAGAGGCGTGAGTTCACTTTCATGAACCGCATTTTTGTAACCGAGAGCTACATCGCTGAGCGTGGTTAAGCATTCTCATATGTTTATGAAAATAGCTACGTTCACTTTCTCATTTAGATTATACCCAACCAGAACATTAGGTGAGATTGTCAGATGTTATGGACTAACGTGCTGACAACATGTCAGGAATGCACAGCCAGTTTTCTTCTCATCAGAAGTACATAATGCTGTCATTTAGCTAACCAAGCACCTGAAAGACATGAGCAGCTGGCTCCTACTTACCTGTTTAAGACACTAGCAGAGAACAGAAAGCCATTTGATAAATGGGCACTTGCCTGTTCCTGTTACTGAAGACATTTATCTCTAAGCAGTGAGCAGACTGGAAACTTCCCTGACATCATCTTTGCTTGATACCAAATCATCAAAGATGTCAAGAATTAAAATTTTCCAGTGACGAATAGAAAGTCTCACAGACATATCATCTTTGCTAACTTTATAACCACAATGCAACAATCCTTCTATACCCTGGCATGGAAACGAATGCCGTGTAAGAGCTCTCCAATGCCACACAGTTCAACAACCTCAAGTGCATTAGAGAAACCCCATCCGACTGGGCTTTCCTGGATATCCATCCAATACCAAGTTCATAGTCTGCACATCCTCACAAAGTCCACAAGTACATACACATAGAGACTGAAAATAAATACACAGTGCTAATAAATAGAATGCAAAAATGCAGTAATTAAAAGCAAATGTAATGAACTGTTACGCCGAGACTATTCCACCAAGACTGGCAATAGGCTGGATAAAAGAGCTAAAAGCTCTTTTATTATGTGTCCTAGAATAAAAAGTAACCAACATGAAAACGAACACAGAAAAAAATCCCTCAGAAGATGTTGCAGTTTTAAGGAAGAATGATAAAAACATTTTAAAAAGGAATCAGAGGGAAGGCAAACTGATAGAACAGGATGAAAAAAAACTTCAGCTTAGAAAATTTGTAAAAAGTCAAAAGCAGAGAAAATTGTCTGAAATGCTTTTGCAGCAGAAAAAAAATTAAATAAAAACCATTTAGCAAGGTAACAGCAAATAGCAGCTCTATGAGTTGGCAATTGAGCTTGGCAGTAAAAATAAAAGCTGAAGTGATACACACTTGCATACGCTGAGACTCAACTGAGGTTTTTCATTACCAGAAAGATTTAAATTAATGACAGGAGATTCATGGAAGAATAATAAAAATTATAAGTGAACAGAGACAAATGAAAAATCATTAGAACTTTGAAAAAACCCTTAGATCTAGACACCATAGTTTAACACAATTATGAATAAATTGGGGGGAAATGAGTACTGCCTACACATTTTCAAATGGTATAAATATTACTGCTGAAATCCCGTATTTAACTCAATGGGAGTTTTGTCATTGTCTTTATGGGGCCAATGAGTTGACGTTGAAGTAGGAAGGGAGAAATATAAGATAGAATCAGAAACTAGCTTCAAGTTAGGCTTGTTAAATTTGTTGAAAGTAGAGTATTTTGAACTGAGAAAGGTACGTAAAAGAAATGATGGAAGCTTCAGCACTTGCAGTACTTAAAATAGCCGAAAAACTGCCTGGAAAACACATAGCAGGTATAGTCCTATGCTGTCAACTGAATTAAATGTTCTCAGCAAATTTCTGTGGCTTGCAAATTCACCAATACTGCTGCAATAATTTAAAAAGTCAATAGAGAGACGGTTCAGAGACCAAGAAAGTTCGTATCCACCAGCACTAATTCTAATAATAATCAGTCCCATAATAGGCTCCGTGCTTGTGTCAGTCCCTATTCTATATTCCTCTGAGTCACCATCAGATTCTGTTTCTATATCCTCCTGCTTAACTCGGATGTAGATTGAGCTGGTGTTAGACAGCAACACATGGTACAACCTGATGGAAACTCTTAAATGCTTGTTAGTTCTGCAACAGACTTCTATAAGATCTTAGTCTTTTATTAGGACATGTCTACACATCACAAAAAAGCATGATGCATAGGTCTTCAAGTTAATATTGACCAAACTACCGTCACAGCTTGAGTTTGGGCCCCTAAAGCAACACAACTGCATCCTCAAGAGGGCTGTGTTCAAGCTAACATGCTCTGCAAGAAGCTCTTGCTGCAAAGGCATGAAGGCATAGCTACCTTGCTTCCAACGCTGGAGCTAACTCAAGTGGGACTGAAGTCCTCATCATACCCTACTCTTCAGAACAGATGTGCTCTAATTACTCTTTTTCAACAGAGAAACAAAATTAGAATCTGAGATATCTATGATGATGTTTGGTATCACTGCGCTTTCACCCTAAAATTAGCAACAAGAAACTCATAAAATAGCAGTCCATAAGCTCTATGCAAATAATTTACCAGTCTCCCCCTCCCACCCGAAAGAGGATGTGTCAGTGTGAGTGGAAGGGAAACAAGCTATCTGCAGAAGCAAACTTGAGGAAAGCGGGAGGTTTTAAGAAGTCTAATGCACTTAACAGAACACAGAACAAAAGCTGTAACAATTACACTTACAAACATACACAGAGCTAAATTCACAAGAAGTTAAGCCCTGCAGAGCTATGTTGTTATTTTCATAGGTAAAGGATGCCAATGTCCTTTCTAAGATGCACAACAATTCATGCTTCATGTCACTACTGTCATTGGACCAAGTCTGGACATTTCAAGGACTGCAGAAAAACAGACAGTAATTGAGCTCAATGCGGGATTTTTATACTTAAAGTAGAATTACATGTACTTACATCACCTCTTCACCTGAGCCAGGCTCATATTTACAATCATGGTGTGAAAGACACCCTGCCATCTGTGATTTTTATTGAAAGAAAATACCAAGCCATAAGAAGCAGCTAATACTAACTGCAGCAGCTGTGCACTGTCTCCAAAGAGAATTATGGGACATGCATTGAATGCATGGCATTGCTTTGTAAGGATTTGATTAGATACAGTTTGGTAAGAAAAAATGTTATCCATCAAATAAACAGTCTGCTATTTTAGAAGTTAACTTCTGTATGTACAGCCTAACACATTTTCTTTCCTGTATTTCAAATGTAGGGTAATTCCAAAAACTGCTTCACTAGTTATAGAAGTAATTAATTCTGTCTATAGAATAGGGAGTGAAGCTAATTACAGATAAAAAGTATCTATAAAATGAATTAAAATTCACAAGAAAACATTACTAAAGGCAGTTGACCATTTATTTTTAATGCTTTTAGGAGCATCTACTCTTGAAATGAAGAGCACAATAGCATCTAGCAAAAATTTCTCTTTTGAAGAATATAATTTTTAAAAGGGAAGTACGCAGTGTAACTGCATTTAAGATGTTATCCTACAAGTTCTCAAGCTACTACTGACACATATGGTACAAATTCTGCTGTCTTTGAAGTCATAAGCTGACTATAACACAGTGGAAGTATACAGAGGATTTAATTACGTTTTAGCTCTACCTACATAAAATACTAGAAAATACTGGTTACTTCTGACTTTTGTTAATTATTTATATCTTTTTAAGGTGTTTTAATGGAAAATAAATAAATAATTGTGCCACTGGAATAAGATTCTTATCTACTATAAGCACTACACTTAACTCCTACACAACTGTTGCAACTGTATATTAGGAAAAATTATGTTACACCCCTTATGATGTAGTTGAAAACTCAGCCCCATTTATTTAAGAGCTGTCAGTGACACAATCTACACGTTCTGACTTTCCACAATCTACAAATGTCACGTTTCGTGCACCTGTAAAACTTAATGAATGCATACATATGAATGCATACTTAATGAATGCATACATTTTCATTGCTTTCATTGAGTTCTACCTTCCTCTTTTTTTTCTGTTAATAAAGGGAGAAGATTATTCTGTGAGACTGATTCTGCAAGTTTTTGAGAACTGTCCTGTTCTAATGGACAGATCACAACTTGGAAGAATCAAGGATGCAGAGCTTTGTTGTTTTGTTTAATCACAATATAGAAGGGAAGAATAACAGTCATTCTCATTTACGCACACAGCCATAATTTTTTGGTACGTGCGAATGCATGATGCTTATGAATTATCTTGAATGGTAATTTTTGTTCACGTGACAATTTTCTAAAATTTAAGAATAAACCAATGTGAGAAAACAACATGCAATAAACAAGTGGCCGTTCTTTTATTACAAAGATTTTATACATCAGTGGCTTGAAATAATATGGATGCTATTTCCATCCACTTAAAAATAACTCATAGTGCAGTATTTTCTTGTTACTATTGGGGGTGGGAGCAAAAATAACTTTCCAAAAGAATATTTGGCATAGGAACAGCGTGCTATATTTTTTTAAATAAAAGATCTCATGACACCCAGGCATTTGCAACTCAAGAACATGAAAAATCAGCTGGAACTCTCACACCAGTGAACATAACAAAATGCACCTTATATTCCCCAAAATTCTTGATATGCAAAGAAGCACATTATAATGATGTGGGATTATAAATATTAAATATACTGAAACAAGTTGATTTATAGTAGCAAAGAAAAACATACTATCAGGCAATTAACATTCTATTAAGTGTAGTGTTTACTACAATGAGGCATCCATCAGTGTAAATAAACTTCTTCCATCAGCTCTTTAGTGGGGCCTGCCAGTATACTTCTACTTCAAGCTCTCTTAACTGAAGGATATTGTTTAGATCCTCACCTGGTGCAAAATAAAAGAACTCACCCACCTTATTTCTTTATGGCAAACTCATAGCACTAGAAGGAAAACACCCTGTACTGGCATTAGTTTATTAGCTGATGATCAGTCCTGACTGAAGTGCTTTCTGCCACACTTCATTCTTATCCCAGTACTGGATTCTTCCCAAGTATGCGAGCAAATCACTGTTGAACCCTCTGATACACCATAAAGCTAAAAATGTTGTCTTAGGTTATCAAAATGACTCAAACTAGCACAGTGAAGCACAGTAAACAGCTGGTCACATGGTCACACACAGCAACCCAGAAGGGCATTCTGTAAGGACAGTGAGAGCTTAAAAAAGATCTAGAAAGAAATAGGAAACTGAACCAATAACCAAAACGCTACTATGATCTCATCCTTCATTTTAAGAGATACTGTAGTAGCAGTAAAGAGAATATTAGGACTATTTTGGCTTCAGCTATGCACGGATGATTGGTTAGCTGTCTACAGGGAAATACTGTTCTTTAAAAATGGCCACACGGCTTTTGAAGTGAAACTGTATCGTGGTAAGCAAATAACAGCACTCATTCAGGACCCCACCTTCACACAGTTGAGATGATCATCCACTGACGATCTTACCTGGAACTCACTGCAATGAAAACACAAAAAGATTTCCAAAAATGTAAAAAAGCAGCTATGTTCGTAGTTCCTCAGTCTCCTCCGTACACACACAGACTATTTGTCATTTAAAAAGATCATTAGCTAAAATTTTTCATTGAAGCGGTGTATTCGCTGGCTCCATTTTATTACAAAAACTGTTAAGTATTTTACTCGTGCCTATGCTGTGAACTGTATTTTAAGCTGGGCTTGGTGTAGCTCAGCAGTACGGAGCTAGGAAAGGGAACTTGCCCCTCCATTACTGCATCTCCCTTACTCTGGTCAAGGCGAATCCCAGCGTAACACTGATTGAGGTGTACTGTAATGTACGCGAGCTACACGAAGTATTTATTACACTGAGATGCAGGGATCCATGCAATATGGACCCTCTATCTTCCTTTCATTATTCTGCATCCAGGATGGATGGAGGTATGGAATCTGGGTCTGCGCCTCTCGCTCAGGAACGCCTTTCACACTTTGACAAATCATCCCTCAAAGACGACTCAAATAGCACAGCATCAGTAAAGTATTATTTTTATTGTCATATTATCTGTTCCCAAGTTCTCTCTATAACCTCAGAAAGGACTCACCAATTCTAAAATGAAATAAAACAAACCATCCACAATATCAAATGTTTTATAAGAAGCCTAGACTTGGGAATTGCAGCAATGTTGTTCAGGCGGTTTCTCGCATTTATGTCAATACTCAAGAATGCAAGGGAACAACACCTGCATTTTAATGATTTCATATTCCTCCTCCTACGCTAGATTTCTGTAGGGCAACAGTTTCCACTTCTCAATTACTCATATAAATGTCTTCTCACTTTGTTCCATACCTCTATTGCTACAGATAAAATACCTCACTTGTAACCTGAAAGCCCTTTTTTCTTCAAATTTTCCCTTAAAACCCACTTCTATCTATGACGCCCACAAGAAACTGCCAGCTGATAATGTTTAGATAGCTCAGAGGATGGGGGCTTTTTGTCTCCACTGACTTAATGGAATTTTTGTACTACACAAAGGAAAATTGCCAGTATCGTGATCTAGTTTTGCATGAGGAAGTGTAGCAAAATGAAATATCCCAATGGATCTCAGAGAATCCTGCTTCTGGCAACCCATCACTTTTTTTTGTTGTTGTTTAGCATACTGCCAACAGATTATGGATACTATCAATTATAGAACAGGGTCCATATGGCAAAAGTTTGCCTTATTTTGTAATTGACACCTCAGAAAATACCCATAGCTGCATGGCCATGACTAGAGTTTCTGTTGACTATAATGGGATTTCCACACTCTACACATTTAGGCAATCTAAATGTGAGTACCTGCCATACTGCTACTAACTCAACACGTTATAAGGAATGTCACAACAATAGGCACATTTTCCTTAAATCTGCAAATCCTAGACTCATGGGGTTACGAGAGAATTTGAGGTGAAAAGAGAGTTTGTGTTTCCAAAGCAATTTTTTTCCAAAGTAAATAGCTCGGGGAAAAAATAAAAATAAATAAATAAATAAATAAATAAAAGATTAAAATACTTGTTCATTAATACAAGGTAAATTTCCTTCAGCCACACTCAATGCATGGCAGATTGGCATGCACTACACATCACGAGCGCTGCTCCTCTCCACCGACGTCTCCTGTGCCAACAGTGGCAATGTTTCCTGGTGGAAAAGGTACAGGACAGCCTGATCCGCTGTGAGACCCTGACATAACCTTTTTTCTTTTTTTCCCCCTTGTTTAATCTGTGAACTCTCTCTACAGACATAGCCTTCCAAATGTCTGTGATATCTAACAGAAAATGAAAGCCAAGATCAAATGATGCTTTTGTAAAGTACTCAACAGGCAGCAGCTTCTGTACAAGCACTTCAGTTTTCCCTTTGCAGAACTTTCTTTCCAAACGAAGGTGGAATACCGATTAATTTCCACAGTAACTACAACGGTGTATAGTGGACTCATGAAAAATGTTCTTATGGAAGGTTAGCTCTATAAAAACAGAAAAAGCCACGCTAAAGAGAAAAGCTTTGTCACATGGTTGCAGCAGAATTTACCTGCCATTTTCTAAGCATTACTGGCAGATGTAGAGTTGTACAGTACTCTTATTTAAATCTAATGGAAGAAAAAAAATGATGCTGTGGGCTTAAATGTTCTTCCTATAAGACAGTCCTGACTTCATATTCTATTCTTAACCCTTATTTAATAATTCAAAGTAATTATATTATTAAATAATAATTCAGAATAATATGCTAATTCTCAATGATTCTAAGACATTTTCTTATTTAACTATTTGCATCCTGTATCTAGGAAGTACCAATTTTAGTGACCCTAAATTCCACATTAAAAAAAGATAGACAGAATTTGCAAGGAAGAGAATATATGTTACATCAACTGACATAATTCAGACAAAAAAGACAGATTTTTGGGCACAAAGCCCTTCCTCAGGTCAGGAGAAAACCTGCCATAGAACTTTTTATGTAGCTAAAAGTGTATTTTTGTGATTTATGGCATTTAAGATGAGATTTTTAAGTCTGAAATAATTAACAATTTGAAAGTTGACAAATTCTGACTAATTGCTTACCAGGTATCACACTATATGTTGTAAAATGATAAAAGTGGAGGACTAAACTAATACCTTATCCTGATTGATTAGTAAAGTACTGCACGTATGCAAACCACTAACAAGTATGCGTTACAGGCAGACCTAACAGTTCCTGTGCTAAGATGTTTGCAAGTAAAGAAAAACATGGACAGCTAGTAAAAGTGAAATTCAGGTCTCCCACCTCTTAATTCAAAACTGTATCAGTGGAACTGTATGAATTAGGTAGGTGCAGCAGCCAAAAATACTTAGCAGGGAACAGCAGAATCTACTGCAGTCCTGCTTATAGCAATGTTCCTGGACCAGCTCTTGGAATCCGTTCTCCACAGACCAACGAAACTTCCCATCTCAAGACCTCATGAGAAAGACAGTGGACGGCTAGTCCAACTATAGGATCAGGAGTTTTCTTCATAGTTTTAGAATAATGAAACTTAATTTCTTGCCTAGAAGCAAAGAAAGGACATTTTTAGTCTGGCTAGTTATTTGATGCAAATCTGTCTAAAAAAACCAGCAGGCTATTCA
Source organism: Platalea leucorodia (assembly GCF_965183815.1). NCBI lineage: Eukaryota > Metazoa > Chordata > Aves > Pelecaniformes > Threskiornithidae > Platalea > Platalea leucorodia. Next base: position 99,465,971 of record NC_138827.1, read on the forward strand.
ATTAGTTAGGATTGGCAGCAAAAGCTGTAGCGCAAGCCTAAAGATATATCAAAACCTCAGCTCAAAAGCAGGCTTTTTAATCCTGATTTATAGGATTTCTTGAGGCACAACGCTTTGATCATTTTTTTAATATCACAAAAAATTGAGAGGTCTTGTGAAATATATGGAATAGATTATGTGGGCTGTATATCAACACAGCGAACACAAGTTCAGCCACCACCCCTAACCTACAAGACTGCTTGCTCTCACGCTCAGACACAAGAAAGAAATCGGTGCATACACGAACACCATGCGAGTGTTTCCACCAGTCCATCGTTAGCCTGAAGGATGTCAATCTCAACGACAGAGGCACTATCAAAACCAACATAAAAATACTAAATTTTCCACAATTTTTAAAACAAATACTGACAAACTTTATATAATATTTAGGCATAATACCCTTTGAATAGTTATCGGGGCCTCTAGAGATCTTATGAATTACTAAATTCTCACCAGCTAAGCAATAGCAAACTTCAGCATGAATATACGTATGGAGAAAGTACCCCAATGATTTCAAGTACAGCAAAACCTCAGTTTGAACTGTCATGGCCTGTTACACAACTGCTGCGCTCCATGCCAAAGGTGGCTGCATTTCAGCAACGAGAGAGTGAGTCATAGCTTGCACAATCGGAAAAACTCTTGGGATGAAAAGTACTGTACAAGTCATTCATAGTATCACTGGTGTTCCAGTACTGAAATTGGCTACATGCATGAAAACACTCCCCCTTACTGAAAAAACAAAGCATGACTGTCAAGTGTTTGGCTATACATCCTGTATCTACTTACACCTGTTATCTTTGTTATTTTTGGCAACAGTGGCGTAGGAGTCCAGTTGAAGTGTGGATTTCACTACAGCTACAGCATACTATTCAACCTGTTGGCAAATTCAATCAAGCGGGGTTCTCCAGGCTTGCTGTCACAGACAGTGAAGCGCAATACGAAAGAAAACATGAAAATTGGAGGTGTGAGCCCCTGGTATGATGCTCCCTCCCCGGATGATGTGCAACTGTAAAGGAAGTAAACACCAGGATGGATTCTGCAGCGCACCCGAGCTCCGTGTGTTCTCTGATCTCTCCCAATTCTGCTGCTATCTGGAGTCGTTTCCCTTCGGCTATGTTTAAGCAGGCAATGAACAGCTTAAATGGAGAATAAAAACACTGAGCTGACGACCAAGGACTTTGGGTAGATTTTTACAATATGGACTGAAATCAACAAAATTCAATTTTTTTAATGGTTCTAGCAATCCAAGCAAAGATAAACCATAAAATTATTATGTCCCTGACAGACAACCATTTGGGTCTGAATAACGTTCATCTAACACATTATCCTGTCTCTGGGTGTCACCAAGGCCCATAACACCTCTGTCTCCTGCAATAAGCCGTTTAGGAGCTTCCTGAACAGGAGTTTGTACCCTGAAGAGTTGTTTTGTGTGTGTTTTTAGGGTTTTTGTTTCACTTCAATAGCCACTGATGGTGATTTAAAAATCTATTCATGCTTTTGGCCTCCACAATCTCCTGTAGTAGCGCATTCCAAAATTTAATTCTGTGCTATTTAAGAACACTTCACGTTTGTATACTGCCTATTTCTTGTATTATGAAAAATGATGAAAAACCATGTTCTGTGCACCTTTCCCACACTATTCATGAATTCATAGGCCCCCTCCGTAACTCTCCATTTAGTAGTCTCTTTGCAAAGTGGAAAAATCCTAAACAATTCAATCTCTCTTCACAGAGCAGTTGCTTCGCAATTTTGATCGCTACATCTCCTCACCATACCTTCTCAAGTTACTGTATAATCTTTGTCAGATCCCGGTGCTGTTTTAAATAAACCATTGTTTTGCTAGTCACAGTTAAAAATCACAGTTACAGTTAAAAAATCAAATCATAATCACCAGTCAAAAACAGTTAGAAGTTAACAGTTAAAGTTAACAGTTAAAAATCACAGTTACAGTTAAAAACCAAATCATAATCACCATTCAAAAACACCGTTAGAAGTTCTCTCATTCATAAATAGAGGGGAAAAATGAGCACTCGCAAGTGACTAACAGCATTATGTCACTTACGTGTGATATGTTGGTCCAAAGACCTCTCACATAAAAATTTTAGACCTTGGGACACTGCCTTAAAATGAAAAAGCATAATTAACGTTGAACAGAAAACGTTTCCTAACCTATACAAAGATTTCAACTTTAAATTTGCGGGAGTCAATCTTGCCATGAGACTTCCCCATCAGCCCCCAGTCAGCATTGCAGTATTGCGACTGGAAGCTGATGATTTCTTTGTAGCTACCAAATAGATTTCCTACTCCATGATGGAGAGAAAGTAAAAATACTGTTCTGGCTGCCTCCTCATTCTCTCCTCTAGTCCCCACGGAGTACCCAAGTGGAGCAGAATGACAACTCTTACCACCACCACCACAGAGGAGTGGAGAATCTAACGGTTATAAAAAACCAGATTCTATCTATCACACAGAGAGCACATGAGAATGATGCTGACCGTATCTGTAATTAGAGAAAAGCAGCAGCTATATACAGGTAAACCCTCAGCAGTATAAGGTTGTCAATCTGGGGAGATACACACTGCAGAGAAATACCAACGAGAGCATATGGGGCAGTAAATCAGCCATTGTGCCTAAGAAGATCTCAGACAGGCAAAAAACCACAGCAAGCTGAAACAGCTGTGCCCCAGGAAACAGCAGAACGAATGGATTTACTGCCTCCTGACTACAGCGATACCAATACCTCTGTAGAGAGAACAGCAGGGCGAGTAAGGGAAACTGAAAACTGTAAGTTAATTTACTTGATAAACAAGTTATAAATATCTGAAATGCTGCTTCATTTCAGTATGTAACATTGTGTTTTGCTCAGAAAGGAAGATGTAGATGACTAACGTTAAGAGGGTAACTCTGATATCAGACACTGAAAATTGGGTGCTGTTTCACACAAGCTTATGTTGCAGAGTACTGACCAGTTCCAGCAAGACAAAAGTATCTGCCTTTCTGTAGTTCTGGTTACGCTAAACAATGCAGTGCAACGCTGAGATATACGACTCTTAAACTTTGAATGAGGTGGTATATTTACATGGCAAAGAGCATTGCTGTGCACAGATACCAGGGCAGGTCTTTAACGTAGTACAGCTGCTTCGGTGTAACCCAAGCTAGCTCATGAGAAACAAGATAATCCTAATGCAGCTATACTGCTTCCAGTTCTGGCGAGGACTTTAACGTTGATCTGGGTAGCTCAGCTTGGCACTGCCTTGCACAATGTGAGCGTACCACAAGAGATTCTCTGTTCTTAGTAATTTCTGTACTATAAAATAGCCAGGATGGCCGCCCTTTATCATGGAATTTGGAGGTGAGAGGAGCTGAGGCAGAATGACTCTCCACCAGAATGATTAACTGAACATGGCCCGTGCACATCCCATAACACTCTCAGCAAATTCAATGTGGAACTGTGCAATAAGCAGAACTGGGGTCTTAATTCAGACCAGTCGTACAAACCCCCAGCCTATAATAAGATACATTTTGGATTCAGCTGACTGCGTTAAAAGATCACTGTCTCTGGCTGGAGGCATCTACATTACCATCTTTATTCTCCCTAAAGGAGGTTACCATTTTCTCCCATCACTTACATAACTGCAGAGGCAAATGTCCCCTGACCCACCTGCATCAAAAAGATTCCACCTACCATATAGTAAGTACACTGCATGTTAATAGTTCGCTTCAATTTAACCTCAGCCATTTTGACAGAACTGGATTAAGAAACTACTATATGTGCAGTTTTGTCAGCAGCTTTGCTAGCTTCTGGCATAAATGGAGGGATGAAGAAGTGTGGAAGTACCTTTTAATAAGCCTCAGCTGCAGCTTGAACTGTACATCTGGCCACAGCAGTACATTTTTGCTGCTCTTACAAAAGTAAAAGAAAATTAAGTAGAGCTTGATTTACAGTTTATCCACCTAAATTCATTACTGTATTCTATTTTTCTGTACGCTGTAGGATAGGTATTTCATTCTAGGCATCACCTTGTTACCCTGGACATTCGGTGAAGACATCTGACCAGGTTTTCACTAATTCTTCCAGACTTTTTGACAAAGGCCTGGCCTACGGAATAATTATAATACTGAGCCTTGTTGGTATGAGGTGAGATTATTTATACTATTTTATTTCTGTAGGAGGAAATAAAGTAACATTAATTTTAGCTTTTAAAAATATACATGAAAGCCCTAAAAAATGGAGAAGGGAACCAGAGAGGTAAGTATCAAAACCCATAATGATCTAAAGCTGCTTACTACAAAAATAGCCAAGATGCTATATGGTATATTTCAAAAACCTGTAATTAACTGTGCAATTTTCACTTGCTAATGGCATTGGGTTACTGTGTCCCTACATACAACTCAAGGCCCAAACTGTCATTTTTTTTGCCAAGTTAGAACTTCTTTTCATTCCAAAGAAGATTTTTCCTGAAAAACTACTGAGAAAGAAAAGCTTTCTTACAGTTGGAAGAACAAAAAATGGTTATTTTAAATCATGACACGAAAGACTCAAAAGACCCTGAACAAACAGTTCAAATTAATAAACCAAACTAAATTTTGACAATGCACGTAGGAATTTATTCCAGATTGGCACATACATTACAGGAAATTAAGATTTATTTATAATAATGAAATTCATACGACAAGCATTTCTTCTGAAAAAATAAGCTAAAGGAAAAAAAAAGGAAAATTAGTACTAAGGACTAAGTTTACTAACATATGAGAATTCCGTGGCACATGAAAAGAAAATTGCATCTCCCATGCATTTCGTTCCCAGAATTGTTTATTAACAACAAACAAAGAAATTCAAGTTAGAAAGGAATGCTATCTTCTCTGTCACCATCTGCAGTGGGAAACCATCCACCAAAAATATTCCCTTGAAAAATATCTAACTGGTATTGGATATCATTCTCAGAAAATTCCAAATACTGCTGAACACCATCAAACACTCTCTTTTTCATTAGCTGAATTAGTAATGCTACACAAATCCTTCAACCGGCCCATAACAAGTCAAACCCAAATCAGACCTACAGTCTTCAAGAGCCATTACCATCCAATTTAATGCCTCACGGCCTGTGTGAAATAAGGCAGGTGTCCTAACAAAACCTGGTAACACAACTGGTTTATGACCATTCTTTCTCAAAAAGGAGGCAGAAACTGAACTGAGGTGAACACTGCAATTGTCTCACCTCTACAATTCAAGGCAGAAACGCACTCACCACTTTATATATTTTTTCTCCACTAAAGATGTTTCCTGTTAGGAGGTATAGCTACACAGTAAAGCAGTTGATATTCAATAGATCATCTATGCTTGGTAAGGCTTGGGATGTGGTCAAACAAGGTTTGATCAGCAACATGAGCAAGTGTGCCGTGGAACTAGGAAAGAACAAGAACAGATAGTAATGTGGATGGCATTAATGTTAACGTGGTTTTAAAGTGCTTAGTTTTACCCTCAAAAGAATAAACTGCCACCTATTCTGTTAATCCTCATCTAGAACGGACATACTGATCCTTTATTTAGCATTATCCTAATATCTAAGGCAAAAAATAGCCATTATTTAATCTATTGAACATTTTCTAACAGAGGGCATCAAGTTTCAATCAGTTACACTGGAACTGATCTCATGAAGGATATTTGATGAATGTAACTACATTTAGATACAAAAAATTGGTTTTTTTTCCAAGAGAGTGTGTAGAGTCAGTTAAACATTAAAATTGATCATAAAATGTTTAAAAAAAAGTTTAGTCATTTGCAGCTATAATTGGGAAAGGGGATTCAGATGAATCAGCTTAAATAAATTCCAAAATCTTCTCTAACCCAGCTGTTAAAAAGATGTTTTAATGCATCTAAAAGACTGTAAGTATTAAGATATAGCAAAAAAAAATTAAAACTGAGTATTTCTGTATACCAGCACTACATATTTCAGAACTGAGATTTTCCTCTGTTGTTCTATTAACCTATTTTAACCAGAAAACACAACTGAAAATACCTAAGTCAAATATAAGAAATGATCCTCCATGTATATTTTATTTGGTCTGCAAAGTGTTTTTGAAGGCTTAACTGAATGTTCATAATAAAGTACCATGTAATTAGACTTCTGAATTTCAAGTTGACTTTTCAATATTTATGTGAATCACATGACATTATCTTTTATATCAGGTGCTAACTATCAAAAATGACTGAGAAAGATTAGCAACACAGCAAGGTTCCTTGTTGCTGTGTCTTTTGAGTTCAGGTGAAGTTGAATCCTTAAATGTTATCAAAGCTCTCCCAGTTTACTTTGAAATCTAAGCAACTAAAAAATGAGCTGAAAGAATTTCCCTAAGAAGAAAAGTGTATAGTAAACTTGTTTCAAAGCAGAAACATCATAGCAGAACAACTAATCTCTTAGGCATGAGATGATGGATGTGAAAAAGGATGATCTGCCATTAGAAAAGCTCTATTTTATAATAAAGTATGTATCTTTTAAAAATACGTAAAAATATCTTTTTTTTTCTAATTTAAAAGAAACAGGGATCAAAAATAATCTGTTCTGCCAATGATAACCTATTTTTAAACTAAATTCTGTTTACTTCCTGTATATGCTATCATTGTTTACTTAACATGGCTTATAAAGATGCATAACAAAAAAATAGCATTATAATATTAAATTAGTCACTGCTCAGTAGATGCAGTGCATTTTCTTTTCCTCAAATTACCATTGACTTTTAACAAGATAGAGTTGTACTACTGGATTTATTACAGGAAGGATTGTGGGAACGTTGAGGTCCCAGCAGCCTTCCAAAATGATGGGAGAGGAGGGAAGAGCGGAGTTCTGTGTCACCGTGTACCAGAAGCAGCTGGGTGCAGAAGAGGAAGACCTGAAGTGCTTTGTGTTTCTGAAGGATGCATTCTCCTCCACGCATCTTCATTCAATGGGAGCCTGAGATGACTACTTCTGTGGCACCATCCTATTAATTTCACTAGCTGTTTTCTCATTTCTTGGGGTGAGGATTATTGCTATGCTTTCCCAGTTAGTGATAATAGTCCCTTCCTAAATAATACCACAGAGGCAGGCGAAGAAAAGAGAAGCAGCATTAATAAGAGTGTTTGAGATGAAATGAGTAGAATTAGCACAAAATAGTCCAAAATAGAAAAGCAGTAGACCACCAGATGAGACTTGTTTCATTATCTATAAGTAGCACGATGTGTAGGAGCATATAAAGTGTGGCTACATTTCAAATATAAAAATATTACCATGAGGCTTCTCCCTCCCACTCTATTATACTCTCCAAGAGAAAAGAGAGTAGGTAGACAATGAAATTCTTAGTTCACTGCCAAGAATTCCAGTGCAAACAAATTATCAAGAGAATCAGATAAGAATAATGATGTGATATTGATAGAGAAAGCAGAAGCTCGGTATAAATTAAAGTTTAAAATAAACTGTAGGAGTGACAGAAGGAAAAGGTAAAAAGGCAGGCAGAGAAAAAGATCTGTATTTTGATAGAGAAAAGGGTATGTACATCCTGTACACACTACTGGTAACAGCATGAACAAACAGATCTCTCATTGTAGGCAGTCTCCTCCTTAGATAACAAGAGCATCAGCAATGCAAGACACTGGTTATGTAGAAAAACAGTATGTTCAGCAGAAAATAGTTCCTGATTGCCGAAGTTACAAGAGTCGCTTGGAAAATAACCTGCACTAGACTGTACTTGTATCTGTACTAAACAATGAAGAGCAAATAGGTTTACTGTTTCAAAGTAAGTTTAAGATTTTAGTAGCTCAGTCCATTTTGCTTAGCTTGTGCGAATATTACCATAGTCTCCTGAATTGCAACGCACAAGTGAAAATATTTTTATCCTGCCTGGCTTACTTTCCAAGGTTATCTAGTCTGAAGTGATCAGGTATGAAATCAGAATTCTCCTTCACGGGCCTTCTTGAACAGTCTCAGTGATCATTTCAATTGACCTAGTTTTCCTCCTTCTAGATACTCATGCTTCATGGTATCTTACTCTGATGTATTTGATATAATTCTGCAGGGAATTCCCAGAAAGAGCCATCCCCACTCAAGGACACAGATTTACTTCGTCTGCTGTAAACGTACGTACGAAGAAATGTCGATCATTCCAACAGAGGCAGAGATAAAGAAACAGTATATGGAAATCTGCAAAATTATAAATTATGATAAGATGATTTTGTTTGGTTGCAAGTCAAATTTAATCAGTTCAATGAATTGGCAATAGTGTTGTACGGAATCAAAGAATCAGCATTAACTGACAATTGCATCAGAAGACCTAAGGGAATTCAGATGAATGATCTTTGAAAGGTGGAGTAGCTTTAAGAAAATGAAAAAATTAAGGTAGAACAGGAAAATATGCCAACATATGGAAACGCCTGAAAACTTGCAAAATAGAAACACTATAAAAGGCAAAAGAGGTGACAGGCAGCCCGTCATGCAGCCACCACCAAGGCAATCAAATGCTCATTCAGCTGACTATTGACTAGAGCTCTGACCATACAGATGCTCGGTTTTAAAAATGAACAAATCACACATAGCAAAGAACATCTATATCGAACTTGCTCCCCCTTAAAGTAAAGATGCTCTAAGATGAAAAGTCAAAGAGTTAAATAAAATAGATATCACCCAAACTCCTGAAGATATGAACAGAACTGATTAAAACATTTTAAATTTTTTTTCCGCACAAAAGAAATTCTGCGTATAGAAATTACACGGTTTCCAGCTCTACAATTGGTTCATTATATGGAGAAAAGCAAAATTGCAGTATATGCTCTGTCATTCATTTTTAACCAAGATAAATGATTGGAACTGAAATTAAGCCATTAACATGGATACTTTTGAATGTTATCTTAAAACAAAAAGGGGCAAATTAAAAAAAAATTATTGCTTTGTATATAGCATTGAATCACATCTAACCTAAAGAAAAAATCCATTATAATCAGAGGAAAAAAATATTTTAAAATGCTGATAACTCTTTCACATTTTATTCACCCTAACCTAAAAAAAGCATACTATGTAAAAATTAGTAACTCACAAAAGCAAAATTTCTGTTACTCAAAGAAGAGGTGAACTAGATTTCATAAAGCCAGGAAGGTCTTCGCTATCATTTATTTCTCTATGTTTTATTTTATATACACTATTTTATTGCATATGAGGGGCAGTGTATGCTTTGAGATACAATGATAAGGTGCACATATGCATACAGGTTGAAGTGTACTGCAGAATTACGTATTTCCACAAAAAGAAACCTTAGAAAGTGAATTGTCCAGCTCCGCAGCCTTCCTAAAGGCTGAGAATATATACACCACCTTTCATGCTTCCTCCTCCTCCTTGCTAGAGCGCCTGTAATGCTCACACATTGAAACAAGTACTGGGCCTTACTACTAGCTGGGCTGATTCTCAGTGCTTACTGAACACCGAAAGTTAGACTTTTTTTTATCTTTAATGGCCAATAGACGCATGATACTTCTGAACAGGACACTGCTTCTTAGGCCCAAACAATATAACAATATTCACAAAAGTATTTGTTTTTAAATCACCTGGATTGCTACCATTGCAAACTCATGCTTATGCTTCTCGTACCATATCATCACAGCCACTCATCTTTGTCTCATTTGCAACTTCTCATTAATACGAAGAATTGTAAGCTACCCTCGAATAAACCCCAAGGAACGCATTTGTTGATACTTTCATCGAAAGTGTATTGATTTTCCCCGTCTACATCAAATAGTACAAAATGAGTGAGCATAGTCACCATTCTCCACCCACAGCACAAGTCAATCGTAGAGTGGTTGAATCTTTACCACGATCACAGCTATAAATAAAACCTTACTGAAAATATTAAATATATATGCTCTAATTTTCTGTGCATGTGCTTGTGTTTCATACACAACAATAGACAAAAAAGGACAACAGGAATGATGTTGAAGCATTTTACAGTTTTCGGTTCTCCTATGCTACCTTGATCTGACTCGAAATCTAATGATTTAATAGGTATAATGGTGGAGAACTACACAGGGAAACATTAACCCTCTTATTTATTTTGATAAGCAGGTCTACTGGGGTCTTTCCGGGAAACACCTGCATAAAGGATGTGTGCACGGGGTAGGTCACAGTTTGGCTTCTGACTTCATACAGAGGAATCTTATTTTATAAAACCTGCTTACTTCTTAATATAGCTACAGATGCTCAACAAAACTTGAAATTAAGGGAATAGTAGATCTACAAATCAGTCACAGATTATTTTCTTTAAAGAAGTAATAACTGTAAGATCAGAAAACATTACTCTTAGCATCAGGGTAAGAGCAAATCCAAAGATCTTTGAAGCAAAGCCTCATGTCACAGATCCAGTGGGTGAAGAACATGGCTAACAGTCAGAAGTCCTCAGATGTGCCAGTAATGACATAGTTACAATGGTTTTCTATGAGTCAGTCCACAGAAAGAACACAGTGAAAAGCACCTTATTTATATAAAGTATTTGTCATTATTGTATACATAGAATTTCTTGGAGCTATACGAGTTGGGTGTCAACTCCTATTCTATTTCAACAGGTTTGCTCTGCAAGTACCACAGGACAGGGTACCTCCATGAAAGTTGATGCAATTTCACATGTCTATCTTGGCCCATGCTCGGGTCTAGTTTTATCTGAGGTATTCAGCAATTGCCTTTACCCACATAATGCAATTAAATCTGAATAACCTAGGTACAGTCAAATGGCCACAGAAGGTAGAGATTTTATTAGCTGTTTCTCAAAAAAAACCCCAAACCAAACCAAAACAAAAAAGACTAAAAGGTCAGAATCAACTGTGTCAGCCATCAACCATATCAATAAGATTTGACATAAATGTCTTGGAACTCAGGGAAACTAATGCTATAAACAGTCTTACTAAGAGCTATAGACTCTGCATACTATGAATGTTACATGTATTTGTAAAAATAAAGTAATTTTTTAGTACTTAAAAAACCACTAGTACACTTTTAAAAAATAAGTAACATACTACTAATGTTTTACACCTATATACTACTTAAATGCAAAAGTTACTATACAATTAGAGAGTAGTACTGTAAGTAGTACAGTAGTAAAAGACTTTGACTCTTTCTATTTAACGACACCAGAAATTTGAATTGTTTTTCGGAAGTGTCTGTATTACATTAAAAGATGTTTAGGCAAAGTTTCTAAGCATTGTGTTTATTACATGATTTGTTTTGAAGGAGTTATACTTTTCTGATTCTTTAAGCTCTTTATAACTCCCTCATCTCATTTGCACTGCTGGAGATCTTTAAACCCACTCTCTTCATAGTTAAAAACAACGTAACAAGATTAGGCTGAGAGCCAACAAAATCAACTGTGTGCCAACCAGTCTTCTGCATTCTAATTAGAACATCATTTGTATTAACCTCCATTTTCTAACATAAGGACAATGCTATTATTTCTATGATTATATCAGTGAAGTAATTATCTATTCCAGGCGTATATTGCAAGATAGAAACAATAAAATGTAATACTAATAGGACAACTTGTAGGAAGTTATTAATAGGCAATTATTCCAGAAAAGCATATATTAATCTACAAATGTTTAATAGAAATGCAATAAGGAAATAGCCATTCATAGTCAAGAAGGATTTGATAAAGAAGCGTACATACAAGAGTATTTATGTCCTAATCTAGTGAAAAATCTTTCTAGCTGGGCAAGGAATTACTATGCTTTCACCTTTTCTGACTAGCTTTACCATCTGTATCGTTACTTACTCTAAATAAAGAACAGCTTTTTCAGTCAGCCTTGAAAAATATTTTATTTTCAGCCTCTGACTTAAGAATGACAAGCATTGCTCTTTAATTCAATTGTTAGTACAAATCAGATTACCTAGTTTGCATGTGCTTACTATATGCGCATATTACTAAAATCAATGATCATGACTATTCTATATGTAAAATAAAGATGTATAGTCTCCTATTATTTTTGTTTAAATAAGTCATTAAATATCTTCCATTAATAAAATAAAAGAAAAAAAATTCATTAAAAGCACTCATACATAGATTGGAAATGCGGTCTAGAAATGGAATGAAGCGCTTGTTAGATATATGTTGTATATAAATCTTCTAAAACCCAAAAATCTGTTTAGCCACCGACTAAACACATTTAATGCTAAAAAACGCTTTCCTTTCGTTAGATCAAGTATGCAATCTCTGTTCCAAATGCTGGTAATGCTGCTCTCTCCTGTCACTTTGCATGTCATTCCATGAAGTATTCCTTTTCTAATATTTCATGATCAATCTAGGTGTCAGATGTCTGCTCGACTCTAACCTCTGTCTCCCTTCCACAGGGAAGATCTCCAGAGGCCCCTTCCAACCTCAACCATTCTGCACAATTCTGTGATTCCCTTATACCCTACCTCTCCAAATTCCTCCTGTGTTTTTGCTATTGTACTTTTTGGGTTAATCTTATAAGCTGTATTGAGACTGCTTACCCAATACATTTGTGATGAATTTGGCTTGGAACAGACTGATTTGGCATTTGGTCAAATTTTAGGATATTTCATATTACCATGTGATCCGTAACACTGAGATGTTAAGTAAAGAGTTTTTAGTACAAGGTTAATTTTGTAGAAGGATATTATTTGGTGAGCGATCTCTTCAAAATCCAACAAAGGCCCCTAGAACACCAGCCAGAACACTTTTTTCATATAAAAGAATAAATTTTAAAACGAAAACCAAAGCATAGATTTTAATGCAAAAACTGCATTAATGAACTTAGAAGAAAATATTGTGACTTAAATCACAGATAGTATACTATTATCAGTCTCTTGTACTGAAGAGAGCTAGAAAAGCATGCATTGAAATAAATATTAAAAATACACTTACAGCAATAATTTACCTAACTACAAGATTAAAATAACATTCATATTTTAAACAGAAAATTACCTAAATATGTGGATTATCAATGGGTATATATACTCACTGAAATCTATGGCACTCTTTGTGCAAAATAAACCTAACACAGAACCAAGAAAAACTGGGGATATATGGAATGCATGTGTTTATCATAATACATTTACCACAGTAGTATCATATATTAAGATGAATCTCAAAGTGTGAAAACACTTATGGTGCATGTTTTAGCAGTTGTTTTTCAATGAAGATGCTATTTTTGCATCTATATAAAGACACACAAAGAATATGAAATTATAAAAATCCTTTCACGTCCACCATCTTATAACAAATCAGCTAAACTTCTAACAAGACAGGTCAAAACTTTCAAGAGAGTATTAATTGTGCCTCACGATACGGGTGTACAATTTGATTCAAACTTCCACACAGCAGTGATCAATACTGCCTGAAAAAAGAATTATATTCCTCATAGGACATCTCAAGCTGAGCACCAAATCATCTATGAGAATTTAAGTACACATCTTCTTTGCAGACAGAGCAGATTAAAGTATTTTGCGCAAGGAAAGACACTTCCTTCCTGTAAAACCAGTCATGAAAATATCTTTGAGTATTATATAAACTCATTTCTCTACCATAAAATTTATTATATCACATAAAACTCATTTATGTAACATAAACTCATTTATATAACAATACCAATTGCGCTATGCAATTGTTTATACAAAAGTATAAGGCCATAATGCCTGAAAAACTAAAATACAAAAATTGGTTTCAAAATCTCTATGCCTGATCTGCCAATAAAACTATTACATGTTTAATGATTTTGATCTAGGATATTGAAACTATTCCTCATTTATTTTCAAGGTAACATTCTATGTTTATTCTCTGAAGCGATATCAGCTCTATTCAGAGATAGCATGAACAGAAGCAATGACAGCAAAAGAATGGCACATTTTTACTTTAAAAACCAAACAGAAATTTACCGTCAGCAAAGCAAGGCTGAAATACAGTTCCTTTATTCTAATACCATGAAAGACACGATTACCAAATATCATTACAGAATCACCTCTTTATCCTTAAGATTGGCAGGGGTACCATTACCTTACGTTCAACATTATAGCCCTATGCTTTAAAAAGTGACTTTGTTGTCTTTGGAAATGAGTACTGCAAGACAAGGAGTACTGTAATAAACACGCAGAGACAGGTATTGAAACCATTCTCTCCCAGCGCTGGTCCTCATACATTTCAGTGAGAAATAAGAAGTCACAGAGTAAGGAGCAGCCACCTGCAGTACTACGAGTAAATCAAAGCAACTTCAGGATTTCCAGTGGGCCTCTTAGCTAAAGGCCTGTCTCTTACATTTACACATAGCGTGAGAGGTCCAGAAGCAACAACTACCTCTGATATAGCTAAGTCTCTCAGAGACTAGTTTGGGAATCAATCTAAAAAGTCACAGTTTCTTTACCTTGCTCCTACTTTTTGCAGAACATTTTCTTTCCTCAGGAATTTTTCACAGGAGTTAGGAGAACAAAGACATTGGAGAGACATGATCGGGAAGGAAAGAAGGATAGGAAAAAGAAATGTTAGGAAAACAAAGAGCGCAAGTTGCGGGTGTAATAAGACTGAGAGAAGAGGCTGCAAAGAAGAAAAGTGGGAGGATGCCATAGCAGACGAACCAACCCTGTTCTACAGATTGCTGTGGAGAACTTTGTAGATTGTCAGCCAAGTGGTAAATGCATATGGGAACTTGTTGCTTCAGGCTTAATCAAGCTCAGCTGTAACAAAAACTTTTTCAATTATTTTTAAAGCCTTTCAGAATTTAGAATACTTTGGTTGGTGTTTTACAAGTCACTGGGCTCAATTTCATTTAAGAAGTTAATTTCTATTTTCGAATAGTCTTAAAGACAAGCATAAGACTGGAACTTCCACTCGATTCTCCCCGAAAGTATATGGCCTCTGCAGCTCACTTTAACACTGAGCAGAGCGATCTTACATTTTAATGCATTCAGAACTAGGTAAAGTTTCTTCCACAAGAAAATATGATTGATTGTTACAATGACAGTAATTGCATTTTAGTAAAAGTAACCATTATGGTAATTTTCCTCTGGAAAGAGACATTTAACTAACTTAAGTAACTTGTTACTTTTCAACACATTAACTTTGGCAAATTTAACATTACAAACGTATAGAGTTCACAGACACAACAACATGCATCACTTCGGGAGTGTGCGCGCTTTTTTCCTTCTATATATCAAGTAGTGTTTCCAAATAGTATATGCTAAAAAAATGTGCATACATAACACAGCATTAATTAAACTGTTAAGAGCAGCTACAGTACATCTATTGCCAAGTCTCCTGTTTAAAAATTCTGACTTCAAAGTAGCAAACTTCAGATCATTATGAGACATTAATTCCTAAGCATCTACAAAGATAAAATGCCAACTCTGAGAAAACCATAATAAAAGATCCTGGTAAAGCAAAGCAGATCAACAGTAACTCATGACACACCACTAAGAGAGGGAGGCGGGTGAATGACAGACACAGAAAAGCATTCATAGGACAAAAAACTGTACAGAAGCCTATAGCTCTAGATCGCAACACGGGGGAGAGCGAGCGAGCAAGCCATTTCTGTGATAGACTACCTGTTACAGTAATATCTGTAAGTTATAAAAAACAATATTAGCATTTAATTTCATGAATTGCTTCCAAACACCGCTTCGACACTAGTTAGAAACTAACCACTAAGAAGTCTGTAGCACTGCACATATGGAAGAGGTGCATTATTTTTTCCAACCTGCTATTTATAAACATCCAATGCAACATAGGTAGTAGTAACTTCTTATTAAAAGTGTAGTTTCTGATAATTAAGAACTACATCACAAAATAATTTAAGCATCCAGGTTTTGTTTCATACTACTTCACATGAGTTAAAATAAAAAAACTCCACCTTTACTTTAAAGTTGTTTAAGATAATAATCATTCCTTATGCTTTAAAGGGATTCTAAGCTGGAGCTGGTTGAATTTCCATACCACTGAACATTTTTACACTAGAAAAGAACTGAAATTAGTCTGGATTGAAATTTTAAGAAATTTCCTTTAAATGGAAATATTAAAAATCTGAATTTCAATAAATCAGATTTTAAATTTTCAATTCAACTTTCCTACTTTCTCAGAAGAAACAGTTTTTGTATCTCTGGCTCCTTCTGCCTCCTGTACCCTTTTTGAATTGCATATAATGTTTACAGTGCAGAATTGTGTGTTTACAACTCAGGCTTTCATATATGATGCTGCATTTTTTTTTCCCCCTAGTCAAAGGATTATTATTACAGAGGAAGCTATGCTTCCACGCTCTTAGTATCTTGCCTGGCAGGTCCAGACTAACAGGTTTCGTCCTCCATATCATCAGTAGTAGTACACACTCCTCCCTTCTGAAAAGTGCTGACCTTTCAGGTATGTTAATTCAACTATTTCAATGTGAAATACTCTATTCTGTATTTTAAGAAGATTTTTTTTTAATTGATTTAGATTAAAGAGCCTCAGTTTAAACTGTGATTTAAGTATTTAGCTGGAATGGTCAATGGTTTTTACCCTCCTCTTATTTCAAGATCCCAGCTACACTTTTGAGATAAAATAATATAGATGCTATAAAGTGGAGGAGAGACTAGAGAAAATTACAGAGGGCTAAGAAATAAAAAGTTAGAATATTAATCTGCATTATTTCAAAGTCTGTTGAACTGCTTTTTCAGTAGCAGCCTTCCAGATAATTTTAGATAAACCCTTAATTTTTCTTTTTTCTTTTAAGAAATTACACCTGTAAATTGGTCAATGATTTTTTTCTTTTTTTTTTTTTGCTTTTATAATAGAAAGCAACTATTAGGTTGCAAACTCTTAGTGAAAAAAAAGCCAAAACTCTTGAATAATCAGAATTAATTGGAAATTCATATAGCTCGAGAAATCTTTCTTTCAAATATTTTCAAGATTAAAACCTTTCCACTACTGTTCATCTTCTACTACTTTATAATGGAAGAATTTTTAAGAAAATTTCAAAAATAGTTTGGTTGTTCAAAGATAAAGTGAAATTAGAAATAAATCAGTGACTGACACACAAACAGCAATAACCCAAGGCACATGTTAAGAGCTTACTAACACCCATTCTGCCATGGAATTTTGTGAGACTATTTTTATAATGCAGTGCCCTAGTTACTTTTGAGAAGAGGAGGAAACTTACAGTTTAAACAGAATTGGCAGTCGACCTCTATAATTAGTCCTTTATCTTTTCCGTATCCTCTAAATTTCACGTGGCAAACTACATTCCTGAATCTTGCTTTGCAGAGTGTAGGAGTTAATTCTTCAACAGTAGCTGAAGAAATAAATGGTTTTGTAGTGTCTTTGCAGTTCCAGCACCGATGTGCTTTACTCCATGCAACTCAGAATAATGTATGGATCTTTGACCAGATGTTGAGGTTAACTGTGGAAAAAAAAACATAAACAAAACCACCAATCAGGGGTGTAGTGCAACTTTTCCCTGCCCATGCCCACACGCTGCCTGTGACAGGACCACTACCCGATTCCTATAAAGAAAGGTCCTGCCAGGACCTCCAAAGAGAGAATGCAACTGGGAAGAGAAGACCTTCCAGTGGGGCTCTGCTGAGCAAAGGGACACCTTTTACAACCACACTAAACTGCCATGCAGCATCCCGGCCTCTTTCCATCCTTTGCTTCAAGCATCTGAGGTCAGAGAGAAGCAGCAGCTGTGGTGCAGGCTCGCAATGGATTAGATAAAAGTGCCAAGCAGGCAAGTACAAATTGGGACTTATATGAATAACTCTTGCACATAATGCATTAAATTTGGCAGGCTTATAGTGGAAAGATGGGAAAAAAATAACATAACTAGTATTTGCATTGTACTAAAAGATTACTTAAATTAAGGAGAATTTCTCTCAAAAAAGGCATTTAATTTTTATTGAACTAGCTGTAATTGTCTCAGAAATTCCAAGCAATATAGAAGTATGCATAAGTACTATGTAAGACCTGTAAGACTAACGAAAGGAGTTGATGCAACTAACCATGATCCACAATTTTATTCTGATGTCCAACAATGTAATAAATGAGACATGAATGCGTTTTCTAGTATGTAATTTGGGATGAGTGAAACTCTGTAATTCTTTGTAATCCAAAGATAAAACACTTATGAAACGCATAAATTATCTTAGCACAGTTTTGGAGAAAAGGAATGAGCTACTTAAACTGTCAGATTGTAATACTGACAAGCACAATTCATCTAAGCCCTGTATTTTTCTCCAATTGTTTTGTTGCATAAATACTAAATGGAACTACCTAATACAGAAAATACCTCTTGTGAGAGGTTGTTAGAGGGTAGAACAATATTTTGGTGGGTGT
The DNA here is from genome assembly GCF_965183815.1 of Platalea leucorodia. Taxonomy (NCBI): domain Eukaryota; kingdom Metazoa; phylum Chordata; class Aves; order Pelecaniformes; family Threskiornithidae; genus Platalea; species Platalea leucorodia. Next base: position 99,484,331 of record NC_138827.1, read on the forward strand.
GGAAATGTGTTTTGGTTAGACACAGTTTGGATCACAGAAGATACAACTTGAAGTTCTTAAGAGAAAAATGGTTAAAGGCAGGCAGGTGATACAGACAGAATTAGTCCAAGGCACACCCTGGGCTCTATCCAAGGTGTGTCTGACATAACTTGGGAGCCAGGGCATAAAAAGATGACAATTAAGCCTCTTTTACAATATCTGGCTGTTTAGCGAGGAGCCACAATTTAAACTGCAATTCCACAAGCCCTTTAAACCAGCCCTTGCATCAAAAAAGTGGCTCCTGGTTTTCTTCACACACTTCTTGTGGTCTTAACACCAGGAAGGTGAAGACCTTCAAGCCAACATAAATATTTGTGAGGCTAGGAATGAAGTGAGTTCAGAAACTAGTTTAAAGCTAATGTTTTGGTTTGGTTTGTTTGCTGGGCTAGTTTGAACCTAAATCAGTTCCCCAATCAATTAAGTGTGCAGCTGCAAGAACATTTGTGCAGGGCTGGGCAGCATCTCTTGGCTTATGCTGGCTTAAAGTGTTTGTGGAAGTACAGCATGAATGTAACTAAAGATCTGCTATAGTCTAACACTGCTAATAATCCACAAATGCCATTCCAGAACACAGGAATAGTTAAAGCATATAAATGGCCTTGCCATCTGCCTTGCATAGGGGCCTAACAGAGGAGAGCTTAGAAATTGGTATAACAGCTTGAAAAATACGTAAGTTTTGAGGTAACTGTATGTTCCAACAGCAAGGACAAAAATCTGATTCCCAAGTCACTTCCATCAAACTACAGTATGACTGATGATAACACGATAAATGTACCTACCAGACCTCTCACAGTGCAGCTTCTGTGAGAAAGCTGATGACACACATAGTGCATCCTTCCCACCCCTCTAACCCTAACCTGTCCTGCCACCATTTGATCCTCTTTGAACCTGTCTGTAGCCTGCAACTTCCCTTCTCTATAATAAGGCCACTTCTAAGCCAGTCGCTACTTAAAATTTCCAGTAATGCTCCAAAGGTAACAGAGAACGAAACTGAAGTAACAGCAGAAATACCAGAAGAATCAAGATGGAAATGACACTCCAATTTTCCTATTACTACTTCATTGTAATATAAACGCTAGCCACAGACGATCTGAATGCTCTTATTGTACGATTTCACAAAAAGCTGGACTGGGCATGTGCATATTCATAAGCGTTGTCTTTACTTGGAACCACAAGCTTAGCACATCAGTATATTCTAAAGTGTCTAGTCTGAATGGTTTATCTTCATTGCTATATTGACATCGCATTTCCACTAAAAGTATTAGCTATTCCAAGTACTAGGAGCTATCTGTTAGAATTTGCATTAAAAAATTATTTCATGCTGACTGATTTGCCACCTGTTTTACATAATATTTTCATTTTCTCATTTTCTCTACCTATTTTTAAGAAACTTTTCATAAAAAGGTTGTAATTACATTCTAGTTAAATGAAAAAAATCTTCACCAAAAAAGCATGTCGTCATCTGGTACAAATCTTAAGTAGAATTTAAGCAAAGCAATACTGTACAAGAATAATCACCTGCTAACATATGTACACAGACATACATTATATATTGTGCGTATCCGACTAAGTTTTTCTCAAGTGAGAATCAGCTAATAGGGCTTAAAGATAACAGCACGCTATTATTTAAAAATAATAGTTAAAAACAAGCTTCTTTCAATATTTTGAACCTTGTTTGCTAAATATTTGACAGTAAGTCTCCACTACAGTCAGCACTCTAGAAAGCAAATCTTGTGTAGAAGAACAGTTTTTCTTCAACTGTCATATACAACTGATATTAGGCTGCTAGACGATGCAGTGTAATGCTGATGATCCTAAGAAGATCCACCAGTAAAGCAGTTATTTATACAATTCCTAAATATACTTGGATAATTTCCATTATGAAATTATGAAAAAGCACAGCAAATGATCAACTGACAGCATACTATATGCTATACACTGAGATGAAAAATGCTGCACAGTTGCACGAAGCTACTGCAGTTCAGTTGTATTAACTTCATTAAACCTGCTTCAGAAACTATGATTAACTGAATGCTTCCATATTATTTAGTTGGAAAATGAGAGGGAGAGAGTCTGTTCTTACATTCTAATTTGGTTTCTCCCATCACTGCTACAAGCGGCAACACGGTTCTATAAAATTCTTCCATGCTAGCTAACACAGATGAAACATCCAGCCACATCTTAGCCCTTCCCTCCAATAGCACAGCTATTTACATGACTCAGTGAATCCCCTGATATTTTAATGACAATAGAACTTGTAAACCAATACAGATTGGGACTATTAGTTGTGACAGATCATTAAAAGATCATTAAAAGAAAAACATGAACCAAACAAGAAAAAACCCTGCCTCTTTCCTTTCACTTGCCTTAGCCAGTGCCTGAAAACCTCCATGGCAATGTCCATTAAACTTGGCAAGAAGTGTTGTCTGAGCTTTCTCAAATGTGAAGCACTCAGCATGACCTGAACATTCAACCTCTGAGTATGTTTAATTAAAAAAAGTAAAACTAGGTAGTGCCATGCACAATTCCAGGAGAAAAAACCCTGATCTTTCAACCCAAACTGCAGCCAAGCACCTGTGCCAGTGGAATAAGCCTTCAAAACCATGGGAATCTCTCTCCTGAGAGCTGTTTAAGCTTCCTTAATGCTCATAATCCACCTTGATATGGAAACGCTAGACACACTGGCAGCCACCTTCCGACTTCCAAATAGCTGGTCAAGTGTCTCAGAGTTTCTTTTCTCTCAGTGTAGATCCTGACAGGCTTTAGGACACAGCCTAACTGAAGTTTTCCACAACTGTGCTTGTGGCCTTCAAGAAACACCTTACTGGAAGTGAAAACCTCCCACGAACTTTGAGAAAAAACAGACTATAATAATGGTCAAAAAACTAAATAAACCTCTCTGGAAAAGAAAGACATTATTTAGGAAACGGCACAGGAAGAGAGACCTCTAAACTACACTGCCAGCTCTACGGGCTGTGCCATTAATTAGTTCATCAGTGTTCATGGTAAAAAGAGGAATGATGGTCTTCTGGCTGAGGCAATCCCTCTCTGTGTATGAATCCGAGGCCAAAAAGGCCCCGCTTTCATCTTTAGAAACTTCATTGTCCTGCCAACAAATGTTTAATAACCACTAAACCACCAAAACACCCGTTATCAGAAGTGACTAATAGCTTCAAAATGGTGGTGTTCCAATGGAATCATTCACATGTTTTGGGGCAAGTATGCAAAAAAAATCTAGTATCCATCTGCGTCTACTTCAGCTTCCCTACCTCTCCGTATAAAACAAAAATACTTTCCTCTCTGCAGTTTTATGAAAGTTAATTACTTGATGTTCCTAAAACAGGGTGCATGCACTGTGTATCACTAAAAAACAATCTTAGAAGTATGCTTTCATTGCCTAAAGAATTTGAAGGCAAAAAAATGAGCCTTTATATTAGAAAGGTCGACTGCTATGTAGAAAACTTTCTAGTTAAATAGAAAAAAGGTTACCTTTTGTTCATTTTAAAATAGCCTGAACTGAAAGAAATTCTCACTATAGGAAGTAAATGGAATTTTGCCATCTCAGACATTAAAATACTGTTTGTTCAATGTCTAAGTTGAAATTATTATAAAATAATTTGTAGATGAATCTACCCCAAAACTATTCAGCACTAGAAGCCGGAGAAGGATTTAGCTACCCGGTGAGCTGGACAACGATGAAGCACATGTAACAGGAGTAGGCTGGGATCTTCTGCTGGTTGCAGAAGCAAGATTATAGGTTTTAACTTACAGAACTTCAAATGGCCTTGGATTGGCTCACCCCATCCATCTTGCCAAAGGCACAACCATCAGAAAGAAATTGTTACAGCTGGATGCTCTTTGTTATAAAAAAGAAGTGGACAGCTGGTAGGTGTTCCTTGAGAGACTTCTAAGACTAAACTTGCTCCGTCCTTCTTTAGATCTGAAATAGGTCAAATTTGGGAATCTTCCATGCTCTTTACAAGGAAACCTGTAATGTGCCAAATTTCCAGGAATTACAGCGCTTGGGGAGAGGTATGCTTTTTATAACAGTGAACAGAAACAAAGGGGTGTCTGCAGGCTGAGCTGCTGTTGGCAGGATTATTTTAGTGCTACTTAAATTCTGTGCAGAAATTATGAAATCCCTAAATCACTGATTACGGGCTGAAACCAAAACACATTAACTTAGACCAATATTAGGCAACACTGTCCCAGAGTCACACTTCTGACTTCCTCAGGGTTCCTGCTACATTTCTACATAACTACCTTTAATAAAAAGATCAGAGAAGTGAGACACTGTCATGGGCCTGAGGAAGATGCAGTTTAAGATCTCATTGCTCAGGCACGGATGTAACAGATTTTTCTGCCACCCATCATTTAGAAATATTTCACTGTGCTACAAAAAATATAACCCACAACAAATACAACAGAAGCTCTGGAAGCTCCCTTTCCCTTTGTAATTTTACTCCGTATCAGTATTTATTAGATGTAGCTGCTCCTCTTTCACAATGGGAATTCTAACAGTCACTATTCGCTACTTGGAGTCAAGCATTCAGATAACAGCAGGAGCATCAGTAGCTAAGTCCTTCAAAGGAAGTGGGTCTCAAATCATATTCCAACCACTGTCCTTTGCAGGAAGGCTTTATTAGCCTATAACTGCTGCCTCTAGAAGCAGGACAACTTCTGCCACATAATATATTTGTAAGGGTTAATTCTACATTCTACAGCTGTTAGCTGCAATAAAACACAAAATTATTAGTAGCTTGTTCATTACCATGGATCTTCACATTTCTTTTCTAAAATTCCAAATGACCAATTTTGAAACCACAGATTTTTTGGTAGATACTTGACTCCCGGTTGCCATCTCTTTCTGAAACCGATTGGTTACATCTTGGACCTCCAATTTCTTAGCATTTTAGCAAAAACAGAAACTAATGTTTTGAGCTTCAGTATCCTCCAATCCATCTGAATCTTCAAAAAGTCCACCTCCCATTATTGTTCTTTAACAATACCATTGGGAACTTTATTATTAAGTTATCTGTTGAACCAGAACCTGGCACTCCATCGTCTTCCCCAGCGCTCATCTTGACTATGACATTGAACTGAATCAAATAATAATGTTATACTTACTGAGGTTTTAAATTGCTAAAGTGGGACAACAGGACCTCTCTGATGGACAGACTCAGAAACAACTGTACACATGCAGTCTCACCCAAGGCCTCTCACTCCTCCTCTTCCTCCAGGCAGCCGACTTCCATTCGGACCTGCAAACCTTTGATTCACTTCTCAAAGCCTTTCCTCAGCTAACTATCACTACTCATCTCTGCTAGCAAACTCTAAAATCCACAAATACATATCTCGAGTTTCCTCTATTTCCTGAAAACCTGGCCTGTGACAATTTGGCTACTTGTAAGCTGGCTGCCTCATCTGATCATTCCCAACTGCGATTACCACAATGGAATTTACAAACCTATCAACACCTTCTAATTCGCTGTTCCAAGAGAGACTTCCAGAAGCCATATTTTTAAGGTTTCCAGCTCAATCTTTGCAACTTTTTTCTTCTTTTTAATTTAGGTTGGTTGACTATTAACATCCTACAATCTTCCCTGCTACAAAAGAACTTACGTTTTAGGATTCAGGGCTGAAATGAAAACTCAAAGGACAAGCTCTGTTGTCAGTTCTTTTAAAAAATACTGCGCGTGTATGCAGTCTGTTGCTAAACCTTGAATCCAAACCGCACATCACAGCTCTGACAACTAGCCCGCTCTCTTCAAGTTCTCCACCCCCACCCCTCGGGGCACTTTTCTATGTGTTTCATTTTGATTCAATGAGCAAAACAGATATAATTTTCTCTAGAACCTAGGCTGTATAGCTGACACTAGTACTATGCTTTACATCAAGCTCCCATAAATTGTTTCTGCTACTAAGAAACAGATGAAGACTTCGGGTACACTTTTGATAAAATGCCTTTGGCTTATGAAAAACATATATGCATTACCCATGACAGGGTATTTGACTTTCTTGTGCTCCTCTAATACTGTTTAACAAAAGTAATATATATATACAATTCGCGATTAAACTCTGAAGTTACACCACACATGACAGCTTGGAAAATTAGCCAACTCTCCTGATCCTACCCTTCAGTCATTACAGAAAGCTTCTAGTATATTTTGAATGACATCATAAGTAATTGCATCTATTCAACTTTTTTCCTTGTTTCAAAAGAACCAAAAGTCATATTAACAAAATAATTCTAAAGACCACACAATTTAATACTCTCAGTATCTGACAATCTCTCCCTACTCAGCCACTTTGCCCTCCTATTTCTTATGACTACTTAGTTATAAATTGTCAGTCTAAAATATGTAATTCTTTACCAACCAATATATATACATACAAAGACTTTCTAAGAAGTGAGAAAGATACGTTCTTTAAAATCTAGTATCATTGTCAGGACACCGTAGCAAAAGAAAACACTTGTCACACATTTTAAGAATTCATCGAAAATAATGGTGAAAACATTACAATGTTGTAGCACTTTTGCTTTCCGTGATGAACACAGTTTGTTTTCAAGGGGTATATATTAAGTATCATACTATATTCTGAGTAGGAAGATCTCTACACAGACCTGAGGAACCTTGTTTTCGTAATACAGATTAGGGTTTTAAGAATTCATCTCGGACTCTTCACGGCACTTCAAAAAAAGGATTGTAAAGTGTACATGAGGACTATAGTACAATAGCTGGAAAATTTAATTGTATAAATGTGAAATCATACATGATAAATGCCAGAGTAATAAAAAACTGTGACACAACAAACCGCCTCTAAGAGACAATGTAGTGTCTGAAAGCAACAGGAAGCTCTAGTCGGATGATCTTTTCTGACAAGACAGTGCAAATCCTAGAAGGAAACATCACTCTGTCCTCCAAGAAAATAGGTTAGATATTTTTTCATCTCTGCACAAGTATTTTAAGGAAACAAAAGTCTGGATAGCAGATCGAAAAAGAAAAAATAATCATTGGTACAAATGCAGCCTTTAATGAAAATGACTTGATGGAGATTGTATTTAAGTGTTAATTTCTGCAAAATTTTTTAGCTATGTGTTTGTTTTCAAACCTGAAGGAGGGAAATATTCACCTTAGTGTGGGTCTACAGGCTCCATCTGATTACATTAAAAAGGAATTTTTCACACACAAAAAGCTTGCTATAGAAATAGCTTTACATAACACGATACAGGGCAAATCCTATTCATTTGTAGTTATTAGTACTGCTCACATGAATAAAACGAGCATACTTTAGCCAAACACCAAAATACCTGAATCCAAAATAGGGCTATGATTGCAGCATGTATTTTACTTTGTCTTTGTGGATATCAGCTGGATTCAACAACTGCATGTAAAATTTATAACTTTGATTACAAGCGTAAAAGGAGAAAATTTTGGTGGGCATATATGCTGACCCAATCGAAAAGCATACCAGAGGCAAGCTTTTGATTTAATTTGAGTTCATCAACATTTAAAGGGTTGATTAATTCTACATTTTCTCATGCTTTAAAGCTGTGTTATCCATATAACTGTAAAGTATCCCAATAGTTTTGGAACAGAGTAAAAAATGCAATATAATGAAAAATTTGTAGCAATTTCGTTATCTGTCCACTGCACTAAACCTGAAACTTTGTATTAAAACTTTTTAAAAATATTACGAGTTTCACATAAGTTATGTATACTTACACAAAATTAAAAATAACTTCAGGGCAGTTATTCATCCATTTTTTTTTTTTTTTAATTAGGCTGTCCTCCAATATCTGCACTTTTTCTCACAGCATGGAAAGTTAAGCCGGCTGGTAAGGAGGAGATCCCTGAGAGAGATTAATTTCTTGCTGTTTTGATCATTTTTGTTTTGGTTATGTAAAGACAGTGTCTGAACGTGGTCCTCTCTTCCTTCAGAGTTTCAAGGGGAGAATTACTTAGACCATGAGGGAAGATTAATGAGATAATGACAAGGGTTATATCTGTTGATGTTACTCCTGATATTATAAACGCCACTGTTGTGGTTTAACCCTAGTCCCCAGCTAAGCACCACACAGCCGCTTGCTCACTCTCCCCCGCAATGGGATGAGGGAGAGAATTGGAAGATTAAAAGTGAGAAAACTTGTGGGTTGAGATAAAGACAATTTAATAATTGAAATAAAATAAAGTAAAATAGTAATAATAGTAATAGTAAGAGTAATAGTAATAAAAAGAATATACAAAGCAAGTGATGCACAGTGCAACTGCTCACCACCCGCTGATCGATGCCCAGCCTGTCCCCGAGCAGTGGTCCCTGCCCCCTGGCCAGCTCCCCCAGTTTCTATACTGGGCATGACGCCATACGGTATGGCATAGCCCTCTGGCCAGTCTGGGCCAGCTGTCCTGGCTGTGCCCCCTCCCAGCTCCTTGTGCGCTGGGCAGAGCATGGGAAGCTGCAAAGTCCTTGACTCAGTGTAAGCACTGCTCAGCAACAACTAAAACATCAGTGTGTTATCAACATTATTCTCATCCTAAATCCAAAACACAGCATTATACCAGCTACTAGGAAGAAAATTAACTCTATCCCAGCCAAAAACAGGACACCCATGTTTCCCACTCTACATTTTAAAAATGCTTGTACAGATACTATGAATGAGCCTTGCACACTAGCTTCTTGCCTTTAATGCTGTTTCTGCATAAACAGTAGTGATTCAGTGGTAAGTGTGGAAATAGCAAAGGCACAGCTGAAATCCTCTATTCCTAGCAGCGCTCTGAAGAGAAAAAGAGACATTGCTGGTTTTTAATTCTTCTCATTATTCCCTAGAAGGAAAGTTATATTTGTGCTGCCTCTAGGCAAAGTACCATCCCACATGAACAAAAGAATGAAACTAAGATCGCATCCATTTCATCTTGCTGCTGCTACTCCTGCACAGAAGCTCTCCGCAGACGCTTAAGTCCCTGACACTGTATCTTCAGTGCTCATATGTCACAGTAAATGATTCATTAAAAATGCATAGACAGACTCATCTTAGAAGAGGGGAAAAAAGACCTGGAGTTCAAGGCGAAAGGAAAATAGAAATGAAAAGCCAAAAGGAAGAAGAGGGAAAGACCCCCAAAATTCACATGAGAAAGGCATGCAAAAAGACATTTAAAATGAAAGAGGAGACAGCAACTGTGTTGACATTTAATATGTCTACTTGGGGTAAAACTCATCCTTTTACTAGCAATAAAAGCAACAGCCTAGAGAAAGCCCTTAAAGCATTTTGCGTCAAGTACCTCACAAAAATGGCAGGCAATTTCTGCTAAGGTCTGTACGATATTTGCACCAAACTACCTAATTTTTTTTTTTTAATGCAATTAAATGGGAGCAAATCCCTAATGCAGATATAGATAGCTCTATAGATACTGTGCCTATAATGACATAACTGAAACAACATTATGGTGCTGCAATCATGCAACAAAACTGGTTTTTATTGTTTGCATACCAAAAATGAGCATATTTGTACCTCTCCTTATTTGTTTCTTTTCATATGCTACATTAGGTAGGCCTTCAAAGGATGCAAGGCTGATGTGCAGCACCACTGGGGCTGAAAACAGAGTGATGCTTCTGGAGTGGTACGAACATCTGAGCGGGCTCCCTGATCCTAGTTCCCAGTAGTCATCCTAGTTCATATACCATTTGCCATCGTCCCCTTAGGCCTCAAAACTGGGAAGGAAAATAGAGAAAGATACGCTTCATTCGTGATTCCTGTGGTCCTGATAAACATGTGATTGACAAGACTAACCCTATACTATTACTGCTTTTGTAATATTTACTGGATGGCCAGAAGGCTGTATTCTGTTTAAGGGATCCTGCAAGCAAAAAAACACCCATGCTTAAGAATAATAAGCTACTTGAGTAAGAGGCACCTCCTTACTATGACATTCATGCAAATGGTGTTATATAGATGACATATTTATTCTATTTGTACTAAAAATAATCGGTAAAATACAAATATGGACCATAATTTACATTCTGTCAGGGAAAAAAAAAGCCAAATACCTACAATGGGAAGTATATATATATATATATATTCACACACACACGTACAATAGCAATATTTTTAGCTATAATTTCCTACTCATGTGGCAACATGACGAGCATTTTGAAGAAGCTGAGCCAAGTGAAAATACAACCTGCAGAACAGGTCATGTTTAAATATTCTGCTATTGAAGAATATTAAAAACTACAGATTAAGTAGGAGTGTTGTAATACTTACATTAATTAACGCTTGTAAATCATTCTGAAATACTTGGATAAAAGATGGCATAAAAAGTGTTGCCACATGTCTTGATGCTTCTAGATGTACACAATCCCATACATCTTGTTTTGCTTTTTGGATGTTTCAAATCATCAAAAACATGGTCAGTGGATGAATTTAGCGTTGGTAAGTGTTTGAACACGACAGAGAAACACCAAGGATGCCCGAATCCTGATTAAGAACTCCAGCAGACACCTCAATATAAATAGACTGAAATATCTACGTTTCTTCATGGCTGAATCCAAGTGCTAGTGGTGGCTCACCAGGTCTAGTTACTGAACGCCTCTGTCGATCAGTGAATTAGCACAGCTCAGAGAGCTTGGCAATGTTACTCAGCCTTGACTTGGCTGTATATCCACATATGTGAAATATCTTATACATAACATGCCTTCCAATCTAGTACCCCCGAGTATTTCCATCACCAAAAAACTTAGACCATGTCAGCATGAGAAGGAAGGTATCTGAAATCACTCAATCCACATCTACGGTTACTGAACAGCATACCACTTTTCAGAGAAGTTGGCACTACTTGCTTATACAAACACTGCCCTTTACAGAAATACAGAAATGAAAGGCCAGCATTAAGGCCGTTATGCTTTCCCGCCTTGATCTCTAAATCTAAGAGACATGTATTCCTTTTTACTCAGAGGCAAGTAACATATTTTATGGTATCCATTTAAAAAAAAAAAAAAAAACGGGGTAGGGAGTCTCACCAAACTGATGAAGGAGGAGAACCACTGTCCTCAAGAGGGATTAATTTACTGCAAGAGTGTTTTATCTCCAGTGACAAAAAGTACCGCCAATATATACATCTTCCCCAAAAGGTGAGAACACTAGAAATTATTCATCCTTCCTCCTCTCTCCCTCCTCTGTTCCAAACCCAGCACATGTGCTGCTTTATACCCACGTTCTGGAGCACAGACTGTTTGTTCTGCTCTTGCACAGCACGTAAAACAATGTAGTGTTGTGCCCGTCTCAGGAACTTCTAAAGGCTATCTCACTTCAAATAAATACTGCAAGCCGCTAGACTGCGGCAGCCAAAGGACAAACAATGATAGGAAACAGAAGTTTGTTGTGATTCGGAGGGAGGCTAAGCAAGCTGCCAGAGCAGGAAGCGCAGCCACCATGTGAGCAGAGCACCCTGTTCTTCTGGGTGACCAGCGTAATTAATTGCACGTGATACGCTCTGCAGGAACAACCACCTAATAACGTAGTGTCTTGGCGTGACAGCGGCTGAAAGCAAGGCTGTAGAACACGCTCGGGGTGTCGTGGCAGCAGCGGTTACCCTGAGGAACATGCCCGCCGTGGGGACCACCGCAGGCCCCGTCGCCTGCCAGGGCTCCCTCTCAGGGCATCGCAGCGGCACTTGGGGCCAGGGGAGCGAAGCGGAGGGCCGGGAAAGCAGCGCTTGACGCCCCTGGTAGCCCCTCACAGCCTTACACCGGGTCTCACAGCGTTTTTTACCGTAGATTTTTTTTTTTTTCTCCCTAGAGCGCTCCGTCACCTGAAAAGGGCCTCGGTCAGGGAGAAAGGCTCCCGAAGACCAAGAACAAGCCCCGCGAAGGTGAATTAATAATAACGGGGGGTGGGACCGGGAGGCGCCAGCTCTCCTCCTTCGGCGCCGGCAGGGCCGGGCGCAGCGAGCAGGTGCCGACGGGCGGCGCAGCCGGGCCCGTCCCTCACACCTGCCGGCCCGGCCCGGCGGCCTCCTTCTCCTCAGGGGCGGGCGCCAGCAGCCCCTCACCCTGCGCTCCCGAGGCGAGAGGAACCGGCCCCCACCGACCTTCGCTCTGCAGAGCGGGCAGGACACCGCGGGCCGGGGCGGGGCGGCGGCCGGGCGCGGCGCGGCGCGGAGCGACGAGGCGGGCGGGCGGGCGGGCGGGCGGACGGCGCCCGACGGCCGCGGCGCGAGGGCCGCGCCCAGGGGCGGGCGGGGGCGCGCGCCCGCGGACGCGGGCGTGTGCGCGCGGGCAGGTAGGGGCGGGGCCTCGCGGCGGCGTCCCGAGCTCCGCCCCGCCGGGAGGAGGGAGGAGGGAGGAGGAGGCGGGGCCAGGCGGCGGCCCGCTGGGTCGTGAGTGGGCAGGGCGGTTGTCAATCCGGGGCGGCGCGCGGCCGGCCGGCGTCGCGCGAGGGGCTGCCGTGATTGTGGGAAAGGAGGGGAGGGTGGGGGAGGGGGAGGCGGAGAGGAAACAAAAACAATCGCCCGGGCGCCGCCATCTTGGGTCCGTTCTCCACGCCAGGCAAGTGAATGGGTAGATATGAAATTACCACAGGGGAGCAGCAGCAGCAGCAGGGTACGGAGGGCTGCTCCCAGCTGCCGGCCGGACTCGGGAGACTCTAGAGACGGCTCCTGCCGCCGCCGCCGCCCTGAGAAAACCCCCGGGCTCGGCCTTTTCTCCTCGCCAACCCCTAAACTGCACTCCTGGAGGGACAAAGTTGGTCTCAGCCGCGCTGCCTCCGCCGCCCGGGAGACGAGAGAGTTGCGTTCGGCAGCGGCTTCCTCGGAGCCGGGAGTGAGCCGGGGTCAGAGTTAGGGGAGAGGGTGCCGAGGGGATTCCTGCCCCCGCCGCCCTCCGGCCGGGGCTCGCCCGGTGCGCGGTGCGGGAGGCAGGAGGGACAGCCAGCCCCAGCCCGGCGGGCTCTTCCTTTCCACCCCTGCCGCTTCTTATTCCTTTCTCCTACGAGGAAAAAGAAAAAGAAAAAGAAAAAAAAAAGGCAAGAACTGGACCGAGAGCGGGGCGGGGGGACGACACACGGTCTCGGGTCGGCGTGTGAGGAGCAGCGGGGCGGCGAGGCAGAAATGCGCCGGTGAGGAGTCGGAGCCGCCCGCCCGCCTGGCCGGGAAGGGAAGGGACCCGCCGGGCAGGGACCCGCCGGGCCGCCCGCCGCAGCCTCCCCTCCGCCCGCGGCTTCCGAGGAAGCCGAGCCCTCCTGGAAGCACGGCACTCAAGGAAGGATTTGCCACAAAGAATATATCACCCTCCTCCCCAGCGGCTGGATACTGCTTTTTTTTTTTTTTTTTTTTTTCCCCCCAATCACTCTTCTGTGTTTAAATACCAAATATAGCCTCTTGGGGGGGAGGGGATGGAAATCTCTTAGAAGAATTTGACATCTTGCTGGGGTTCGGGAGCGCGGGTGTCGCCGGGCCCGGGCGGAGGATCGCGGAGAAGGGGCGATGCGCGGCTCCGGCTGACGGGCGGACTCCAGATTTGCCACTTTTCGCAAGCCCGAAGGTTGGTTTGTTACCAGACTCTTGTTTCTCCCCTTCTCCTCTTGTGGGTCAGGCTAAATCCCTCAGCATTAAAGACAACCGAAGCGTTGCCCACGTGTAGCTGGTGGCTTTCTCTTTTTTTAAGGTAGTTTTCGTCAAGAAACTGACAAAACTTCCTCCCTTCACCCGGAGGCTTTTGAGGTTTGAAACTGAAATGGAGCTACTTTTCTCCCAAACACTACATGTTGTATAAGGGGAGCCAGGACGAAGACGTCGTGTTTACTGGTTCCGACCCCGCTCCCTGGCACTCGGCACCCGCGAGGGATGCTTCGCGGAGCTTGATGTGGACAAGCAAAGTTGGAGTGTGCTCAGAGACTTCGTCGTGTCCAGCGGCTTAATTGTTGACTTTTCTTTTTTTTTTTTAACGTGGATTCGTAGCATACTTTTATGAATTAAAGTTTGCCACCGTTTGTACAGAAGCCAAATGACCCGTGTGTTTTGAAACACGGTTCCAAATATATCCATCCCTCAACCGGGATTCTCGCTAGAAAGAGCCGGAGGGAGATAGTGTCTAAAGAAATCTGATTTTACTGTTTTATGAACATTTTCTGCTGCAGAAATGTTGCTATAGATTGCTCTATAACGGTTCAGCAAGAAGGGAGATTTTCCAGCTTGCAGGACCCAGGAAACTGGATACTTAAAGTCACTTAAATGTTTTAACAGCATTGGAAAATGGGAGCTGCTACTAAGTTGGCGTTCGCTGTTTTTCTTATCTCTTGTTCTTCAGGTAAGTGAATGTTCTTGGTTTTGTTGCTTTCCACGTAAGGCTTTGGGGTCAGCACTTGGAAGCTTGAGGGAACTTTGTCGATTAGCTTGAAGGGGGAGAAACCTCTCTTTGTTCAGATGACAAATGTTTGGGGATGGCAGAAGCTGTTTTCATCGTTATTCTTAAAAATGTATATAACACGAGCGCTTCAAATGTGGGCAGCACTTGGGTTTCAGATCAATTGTGTGGAACAAATGTGGAGACATAACCACCTAGTGTCACATAGAGTCATCTGGCAGTGCAGTTCCTAGTGTTTCATAGTGTTTTTTTAAATCAGAATAACCCAGCCGAAATACCCTTGACTTCAATTGGATCTATTAATCCGGACCATTCACTGGTGAATGGCCACCTTCATTAATGCTTCATTAATTTAGAATAGGTACTGCTCTGAAAGCAGTAGCTCGTCCTTTCATGATAGCGAGGGGTGTGTGCATGTATAGATGCATGCACAGAATTAGGCTGAAAAGGCAGACTTTCAGTTTCTAAACAATAATTTGTAACGATTTCTATTTTGCTACTCAATATGTCGCTGCCTTGCAGTGCAAAAAAAGCTACTACTTCTCTCTTTGAAACAGCAGAAGTTGGGTTTCAAACGCCAGCTCTGAGTCCTGAGAAGCCAGCGGGGTGTGAGGACTTCCCCACGCCTCTACAGGAGGAAAATGGTTATGGTAGCAACCAGTGGTTGGGGGAATTGTTGGTGCACTTCGGCTTGAAGCTCCATCAGTTTCACGAAAAAACCTGTTATGAAATGTGTAAAGGATGTAATATTTGTTTACGTGGCAAGCCTGGCACTTCCTGCTTACTCTTTGAATGTGAATATAGTCCTCTGTGTAGGTTTAGATACACTTTTTGGCATTCTTGCAGGGCGTGCGAAGGTATACTTCTTTATCAGTCTGAAAGCTAGCAGACAAGTGCTGAGCTTTTCAGTGTAACCAGTGTAAGGGAGTAATGAGATCCATATAACAATGCCTTTTAAAATTTCAGTGTTATAATGTACAGGATTTTGCTGAACAGGACATTTTCTTGTGGTTAGTAAATGGATAGTCTAGTCTTATGTCTGTAGCGGTATTGATCAATTCCTTGTGCGCTAAATGTGCTGTGAAATGGTGAGCGCTGCCAGAAATAAACCAAAAAAAAATCCTTTCTGTTTTAACCAGATAAATAACAGAGCAGGTTAAAGACAGACAGAGGCTTGTTTTTTTTTTGTTTTTTTTTTTTTTTAATTAGGGTATACCATTTATTCATCTCTTGAAACAAAGCACGATTTCTTCTGACAGTTTTGTCTTGCAGTAGGAGACATGTCTTTCATCTTTTCCTAATAGCTTATTTTTAAGTTACTCGAGCAACATTCCTCTTAATTCGGCAATATTTTCTGTAGGGAAACTTCCACACCCCCCTGACAGTTTCTGAAAGGCTTGGTGCCATCTGCCCTTCATGTCTGCCTCTCCCTTCCCCGTCCTTCTATTAAGATCTTTTTGCCTAGAGCACAGAATAGTGATCTTGTTGACATTACCCATCTTACTTATTAAAAAGAACGGTTTGGCAACAAAAGCCTTCTTTTCTTTAGCATTTCTTGCTCAGGTTGTTCTCGTTAAGGTAAAATGAATGGTTCTCTTGCCTGTGAAGGTGGAATTAATCTTTGCTAAACGAGCAGGAAGCTGGCTGCAGTTTGGACTGCTTCTCATGTTAATGACATTGTTTTGGTGGTTATTCCAGTAGTACACATTGAGTGTTCCAGTATTTAACAATTAATAAACTATTTTCTCCTAACCTAAAATTTTAGAGTATCTGCAGTCCTGGTGTAGGTCTAAAAATAAATTCAACAGTAGGCTTTTGTTTTTATGATCAAAATTATAAGATTATGTAAGCTTTTAGCACGAAGTACAGGCATTTTGATAAGTAGTGTTTCATCTCTTTACTGTAACTTGTTTCAGTTTAAAATCTTACCTGATCAATTGGTTCTAACATCATCGTCAGAAGAAGTTTCTTTTCCAGTCTTTAGTCTGAAAAAGTCTGCCCAGGCTATATATTTAAGAATATTGGCAATGGTTGAAGAAATCCTAGAATTCAGGTGTGAAGATGTCTGGTTTGTCTTTCTCCGGTGTGCAGTCCCCAGCTGCTCTGAGTGTGTGTTTCGGGGAGTGGGGGTGTTGGTTTTCTTTATTTATGAATTTATTTTTGTATGCAACTATTTTTTGCAGTTGTTTACATAGCCAATTAATACTAGTGGTCTTTAAATAGGTGAAAATGTTGTGGGATTTTTTTTCTACGTGATGGGTGTGGAAGCGGTCTTTAGGTTGAAGGTGTTTTATTTTGCTATCTATAAACTGCTGTATGAAACCTTGTAAATGTGCTTCAAATGGATAGGAGTTTCCAGTGAATGAAAATAATAATCTAATAATCTTTGCTAAGGGAGTGAAAATATTTCCCTTGTCTGACTAAGATATTTGAAAAAGAGCATCTGTGTTATGTATTCTGCTTAAAAATATTTGTAGATGTTTGCATAAAAGTGGGTGTAGGTTTGCACCCATTTGTACTAATTCAAGAGAATGAGATGAATGCGGATTAACTAAACATCAAAACAAAGTGCCCAGGTCAAGGTTTTCCATGTGCCCACTAAGAATTTTTTTTATATAAACCCATCTGTATTTTTGATTCAATAAAGAACAGAAGATCCTGAAGTAATAACAAAATACTTATGAACAATTGAATATGCTTCCTGTGCCTCTTTTGGAGGTGAGGCAGGATTGTAGGTGAGCTTAAAAAAGAAAAATAGTAAATAAAATAGCTTGTTCATCAAAGAACGCTTCTCTTTAGATATTCTTTATGTTCTCCCATCCCCCAAGGAAGTGTGTTTCTGTGTCCTCCAATTTTCATGATTGCTGAGTTATACTTTATGAACTTTCAGGAACAGAGAATGTATACTTCCATAATTTTCTGTGATGTTTCAGAATATATGCCCTATGCCGCTGAAAATGTGGGAGGTGTTGAAGTAGTGGATTGTCTTTTAACCAGAATCTTCTGTGGAGGGTGCTATAGTTTTTAACATCTCATGGTCCTTTTGTGACTCTTATGCTTCATATCTCCTAAACTATCACCTCTTCTGAGCTGCCTGCTCTGTCTTTGGTACCCGGGCAGTCCGTCATCAAAGTAGTTCTGCAGCTTTAAGTCTCTTACAGGGCACAAGACCCATATTTGTTAAAACTCACTTAAGCTTGATTCATGAATCACCTAAGCAAAAGGAAACGCATCAGAAAAGTCTCGGTCCTCTTTTTTTTTTTTTTTTTTTCTCTCCTTCCTAATGCTAGATCATTCTCAAGCCACTCGGAAGGTCTTGAGTAATTTTGCTGAAGGAAGTGGCATGTCAAAGATAACTTTGTAGTTGAAGTAGCATTTTCACTGCATGGGGAATGTTTTAATCTTTGATTTTTATTTTATTCTTCTGTCTCACACTGATTATTCTCAGGGGAAATGATTTTTTTAATTTATTCTCCCCCACCCCCCCAAAATCTAGATAGAACTGTAAAGCCAAAGATACTGGTACAGCGTGAGAAGCTGAATCGTTAGGTGTTCTGAAGGAATTAAGGGGTGGGAGGTGAGACTTTTTTTCTTTAATTTTACTAGTGTAACTTTTTTTTTTTTTGACTCTCCTTTCATTATTGATTTGGTAGCACTTGAAAATCCTGCCAAAGGTTTAGGAGTATTGTTTGTGAAATAGTCTCTGCTGGTATGTTCTCTGCGAGCTGTCCATGATTATGGTTGAACTCTAATCGCTTTATTGCACAGGCAGAGCAATAAAACACTTCAGACTTAGTACTGCTCTTAAAGTAAAATCCTGCTCAAGATTCCTGTTTTATAAGAGTGTACACTTTTTTGTACGACATGTGTTATCATTGGGCAGTACCCCAGCACTCTTGATGTTGCTGTTGAGAGCAGGACTGGTAAACCTACTTAATACTGTTTTCAAGCACAGAGGTGTTTACATAGATGTAAATGTTATGTACCTTACGTAGTTTCAGGTTGATGTTAGAACTTTGATTACAGATCAAAATTGTTAGTAGTTCTATCTGATCAGTTAATACTCAACAAAAGTTGCAAGCCTTAAATCTTCTGGGTTATGAAAAATAGCTGTACTTGTGCTGATGCAGTATTAGAACATGTAAACGTAGTTCTAGTAGAACTCTGCTTGACAAATGTTTTCGGAGAGATGCTGCTGGCATGGGTTTATTTGCATGTCTACCCTTCAGACGCAAGTCTTTTTTTGGAGAAAAAGCTTAAATAAGTTTGTCTTCAAATGCTGGATGCTATGTAAGTTGGCGGGGTGAGGGGTGTTCTGTGTGAGGGGAAAGCTGTTTTCTGCTGTATGGGGGTGCAAGATGATAATTACTGCTATCATGAATAATAGTTTTCAGCTGGTTTTAATGGAGAGTATTTGAATGGCATTTCTTTTTTCCCCCCACCTTTCTGGAATTTGGGGGCGAAAGTCCTTAGGTGATGGGTTTGGATGACTTGCAAATGAGGATAGACAAATAATTTTTTTTTTTCACTTCCATCTGTTTAACTATAGAGGTTCATTTTTGTCATATCAGTTTTAGGTAGGGGAAAAAAATAACAGTAACTCCAATGTTTTTTCATTCTTGCTGATTCTACCTTCTCTTCCAACTCCCATAGCTTATTTCTCTTTGAAATTGGAATACAGTTCTATTTCAAATCATCATTACGAAGTTTATATGTGTAGTGTCTGGATCTCTTAAAAGATGGTAGTAACATTTTCACGGACAAATGTGGTGGACAAAAATATGCGAAAGTAGTCTTTTGGAGACCTATGTGATTTGGAGCTAAGATGTAGCAAGTCCTGGGTACTTATCCTTGGGAAATCATCTGGAGAATAATCATTATAACATGGGCTGTAAAAAGATAGAGGTTGACAAGGAATCTGATTGTGGAAGAGATTTCTTGGTGAAGGGGAAATGCATTTCCACCGCTTAATTAACAGAAAGCAGATTAATGCAAATGTCTGCTTTAGCTGGTTGGTAGAATACATGGTCTGTTAGCTATCTGATGTTCTTGAAAATGAGAACTCTTTAAAAAGATCAAGAAAATTACGAATTTTACAGCCAAGTTCTTGTGTGATGAAATCTTAATGTGTTTTTGTTGCCTTGGTGCTTAAAATTCAGCATATCTTATTTCCTGTTATTTCCATATGGAAATTGAAGTGTTATTGGATGCCAGTGACTTTATGTGGCATCTCTTATCTTCTCTCCCCTACACTGTCTGTGTGGTGGTGGAGGCTTTTTTTCTTAGAAACAGTTTGTGACTACAGTGCCAAACAGCAGAGCATATTTAGGCTTAATCCCACAGAAAATGAATATTTACTGCAATATTGTTTACATTGCATATCTCTGTGGCTAAGAATCCCAAACGTACGTTAGATGCATCAAAAACTTCAGTTGTTGGTGGAAAGAGAGCAGAAAGGGGTTTGTCCGCTGCAGTAGTTATTGCTAAGGCACCATTCCTTAATAGTTCCATAGTAAAGTAACCCTTGGAAGAGAAAGGTCAACATTCATGGATTTCTTCTGAATTTCCCAGTTAAAGCCGTAACTGGAAGCAAGTAGTCTGGCTAGGAAAAAAAGATTAGACAATTCACTTCCTAACTGGAGGCATAAATCTTTGGTTATGTGGTTAGAGGTATTTGAAAAACCCTTGGAAATAAGGGAAGCGTTTGTGGGAAGACTACCCGTTCCTGCAGCCAGGAGCAGCTGGAGGTAGCGCTGGTATTGCTGCTAGGAGGGCATCTACTGAGGCTGGGTATTGGAGGCGTGAAGTACTTCTCTGTACCCACCTCTAGATAGGTGCTGTCACAAAAAACTGTGTTACTTTAGATAGTTCAGGGAAAGAATGTACCTTCTCTCGTTATCTTTTCCTCTTTAACTTCTGTTCCACGGTTCTCCCAAATTAATCCCATTTTGAGACTCGCAGTCAAAGAAGGATGAGCCGAATGGTAGCCTTTACCTCTCTGTCTTTGGACCTTTCTTTGTGATGGTCCTCCTAATGAACCGTGCTGCTCTCGCTTTCAGGCAGAAACTTCGTTATGGAGAAAATGAGCAAGTGACATACTTAGAATTGTATTGGTGCCAGCAAAGGTCCAAGTGACGGCTGTGTAACCTAAATTCTGGGTGACTTTACAATGTAGCAGTGGAAGAACAGGAACGCTTCTGTATATTGCCAATTCAATGTTTCACTGATTTTTTTTTTTTTTGAGGGTAAATTAAGTATTGCTGAATTCTAAAAACTTTCCTTGTAAAAATACTGGTGGTATTGTATTCTGCTGGTATTCCTGGTTAAATTGGTGCAAGGTAATCTGTTTCAATCAGGATGCAGAGTCAGTCCAAAATTGTAATTAATTTCAGTGTTGTTCTTAAGTTATTCACTAAGAAGGCTTGTTAGTAACTATTAAACTGCATTGACTTGGCCTTCATTTGATGTTGAGTACCTTTAGTTGGCAAGAAGGCTACGTGTCATTGAAGTAATGTAAATGGCTAGGTATCACCTTTTGAGATTCCTTATTTTGTTAAGGTATAACTTCTGTTTTTAAGGTTTTATATGAAGTTGTAATTAGGTGGTAATTCAATTAAAAATGCTGAAACCAGAATGTAATTAAAAGCAAAGCCCTGTATACTCCTAACTGCGATGGGCATGTAAGAAATGCCAAAATACATTTTTTTGCTTTTATAACTCTTATTAATGAGGGAAACATTGCCTACAGTTGGTGAATTGAACTGACCGAAAGGCAAGATACTCGGGAAGAATCACCGTTTTGTAAGTGCTGGATCTCAGCTAAAATGAAAAAGAAGAATATTTCTCAAATTGTTTTGTTTTCTGAACTTTGAGGTAGTTATCAACTAAGCTGAAATTAAGGAAATGAACATCGTATTTTGCATTTACAAACAGTGAGTATTGCTTTCTAATTTAGTTTTGTTGTGCACCTAAGTGAGGCTCTTCTCACAGTTGGGAAGACTCCACTGTCTCTGTAATGACAACAGCAAATGAGTTAAGTTTTACTTTTTTAATTGTTAACATTGACACAGTTTAAAGGTAATACCTGAAAGGTTACTTAATAATCCAGTTTTATTTAAAAGTTTTGTTTTCAGAAAGTGTCTGTATAATTATTTTTAAAACTGGGAATAAGAATCTGTATTGCTTAGAATTTTGTTGCTTTTCTATAGCTTTAACTCTGTGTCTTCCATTCCTAAATGAGATGTGTTCAATGTATTGTTATTTCACCAGAAGAGAGTTTTTAGAACCGAAGTTGCAAAGTTTCTTGCGGCAGATTGACTTTTGAAGTTGGATGGTACATGCATCCATTTTAGAAATGGAGAAGGGAGGATGTGGTCAAAAATGTTTAGGTTATTGTTTCTGTATTTTCTGAAAGGTACCAAACTTTTTATGAGGGTAAGGTGACATGCAGGTTTTGTTCTGGAAAATAATGGGGAGGGGTAAGGCAACTCCATGTTGGTTTTTTTTCTTGTTTTAATGTTATTGACTGTAGATGTGATGAATGTTTTAGAGATGATCTGTGGCTTGTCTCTTTTGACTGTTTCGAAACTTCTTAGTGAAATGAGGCTGCAGAGTGAACACAAATACCGTTTAACTACTAATGCAGTCCTGATAGCTGTTCTAGCTTGTGCCAACTGGTGTCTAATGAGATGACACGCAAGCACAGTTCGAGGGATAGTGCAGGCAGGGGGCCAGTGCCAGGAGGCAGCACAGTGAAGACTGTACCAGAATTCCTGCAGCTTCAGCACTTCAGTATGCCCACATCTTGTATCTGAGAGGATGGAGTATATACCATCAGTATGCTGTGAAAACTTTATGATGATTTACACTGGGTTACAGCTTAGCTTTTGCATTATTTTGGATGTTCAAACTGAAAAACTGTCCCACTTGCAACAAAACCAACCAAACAAACAAAACCCCCAAAAAAACCCAAAACAAGCAACAAAAAACCCAAACAAATCAAGACAGCAAACCAACCCATAAGCTGCTTTGGGGCCAGAAGAACATCTCATGGAGCCACCAGGAGGAGGTCCATGGTCAAGCACTGTGTGGAATGGGCATGCTCAGTCTGTGACACGTTGCCTAAGGGCCAGTGAAAAGTCCCTGGACCTGTTGTGATCTGCAGTACAGATACATGCTTTGAAGAAAAAATGCCTGCTTTGTGTTTGAAGATTTTAGATTTTTCATCTATTTTATATGAGTATTGAAAGTTTTGATGCAAAAACAGTGCAGTTGGTGGTTACTGTAATGTTGCAGTCTACCTGTTTCTTAATGTCATTTCATAATAATGGCTCTGAATAGAAATGGTAGTTTCCTGTTTGAAATTACTTTTTAAAAACATAGGAGCATAGATTCTATTTGGGTCATCAGGCGATCTTCTCCAGCATCGTGCTCAAAGCAGTGTATTGCCCACCAAACCTCCAGGTTCTCTTTGGCAGAGCTGCTACCTGACAGTCGCCACTTGTGCTGATGCAGAGGATGCTCTGTTCCTAGGCGCAGGACTTCACGTTTGTCCTTGTTGCATTTCGTGAGGTTCCTGTTGGCCCACCCCTCTACTCTGGCTAGGTCCTCCTAAGTGGCATCCCTGCTGTCAAGCACCTCACCCTCTGGCCTTGGCTGCCAGCTCATTGAGGCGCCTTACACCACCTCCTCCAGCCATTGATAAAGGTATGAAACAGGATGGGTCCTAGGGCAGGCCCTTGGGGGACCCTGCGTGTGATATTTCACATCCCACTATGGACGTGTTCCTTACATGAGTGGTTCTATTCCAGTCACATGCTGGCTGTATTTGAGCTTGCTAGCTCGCATACATGATTTTAACTCCGTTTCAGCAGCTTCCTTCCTTTTGGTGGCATACAAACTTATGATTCGGAGGTGATTTTTTTTTTTTGTAACTGAAACTGTAATGGCATGACCTTATTTTTTCAGATTCAGAGTCCTTATCTCATCTAGATAATGCTAATCTCTAGTCTTTAAATACTGCCTAAACGATCATAGTGATCTTTATTCTGTCAGCTGTCTTTTGAATCCTTGGATTTCAATATCAACATGTAAGTTGAAATTTAATCTGTTTTTAAAAGCTATTTTTAAATATAACCAATCATTTTATCAAGCCTTCTAACATGAAAAACTGTTTTCTTCTAGGAATTTTGGGGAAGATCCACATAAACAGGGAAGTGGTTTAATTTTGTTGTTCAGTTATAGTGTTAAGTGTATGAGACAAAATTAAACTTTGCAGTAAGTAACTTAATTTTAGAAATTTTTGGTAGTGTTTGTCAGTAGAGGGTACAGATAGTTCTCTTTAGCTCATAGCAATTACACGGTGGAAGAGTTTTTTCTTTAAATATTTCAGGGTTGAAAAACATTTAGGCTGTGAAAGTTGCAAAAATTTTAAATTGTGCACAATTGTTTGAATTACTGTACTTTGCATAATAAATTAGATTGTCTATTTTTCATCATTTTAAAGCTACTTTAAAAGTAGCAGAGAGAAGACCACTGGTTAAATATTTTCATTTTAACTCTCTGATCTTTAATTTTGGAAAGGGTCTGTTTTGCAAGTTAGACCTAGGCATGATTATATTTCATTAAATTTAACACAAAGCCTGCCAAAACGGTTGTCTTAAAGGGCTCTTAAAAATGTTATGGTTTGATTATGTTTTGTTTTAATTTCAGGTTGTGGCACGTATTGGGGGGGGACAGACCCCAACACATTAAGCCTCATCTTACCTTGCCCATTTAGAATAACAAATCAGCAGTGAAGCTTAATTAGTTTTTATGTGCCATATATGTACTAAGAGCAAGATTTGGAACCATGAATAATCTGTGAGAAGGTTATTTAAAACCACAAGATGGTTTTGCTCCCATTCCTGGCCTGAAATGAATTCCCCCCTCCCCAAATGAAGTACCAACACGAAACTCAGTAGTAAGGAGTGACCTACCAGCACTCCGGAAAACACCCTATGAAAAAAAAAAATTGACAGTTTGGTGAAAGTCTTCTGTTTCTGTTCGCTTGAAAAAATAATGAATCACATCCTGTTGGGTCAGAGGCTTTCAAAGAAACCAAGAGTGCTCAGGTCCCACTTCTTATTCCTTTGGAAATGGAGTGGATCCCTCATGAAAAGTCTTGATGCTTCAGTGTGCAGCTCTACTTTTCCAGTGGCTTAAAAACATTCTGATGGATGGCAAATAAAGCAAAATTCATTTCAGTTGGCTTTTGTCCCCTCTAAACGAGGGAGCTGTACTTCTGACAAGTTGAACTTAAATCCCCCTTTTGTCTCCCCCAAATCATGTGTAATTATTTCTGTAGAGTATTACTTTTTTAAAACATTTTGCAATCTTTAATTACAAGATTTACAATTTTTAATTGTCAATAAGACAATTGGAATAATTCAGAAAATACATTTGAATGCTGTTTGGACCTATGGTGACAGGTGCTCTGGAGTTTTTGTTTGAGGAAGGGACAAATTTTCTCCTATCCCTTACCCTGTTGTGTGACAGCAGAAACTTCTGTTCTTTTGTACATCCCTTAATATACTGACTATGCGCTTTTGAAAACGCCTACACAGAGGCTATATGGTAGATAATATGCAAAAAAACCATCAGTAATCCAGCGCTTCAAATTAGGAAGTAGTATGATTGGAAGGAGAATCATCTATGGCATGTCCTAAGGAGAACCATCTTCTAACGACCTGTTGTGAGGATTCAGCCATAAAATAAAATCAGTTTTTAGTTTTGTTTTGTTGTTTTTTTGTTTTGGTTTTTTTGTTTTTTTGTTTTTTTTTTTTAAATCTTGAGTCTAAAGAGTGATAAGAATACATACCAAAAGTGAATGTATTAATTGTATTAATTATTGTATTAATACTACTTTAACGATGTATGAGAACAGAAATGGAATAATCCTTGGATTTTATGTAATCAATGATGAGTAAATTTTAGAATTTGGTGAAACATCTTCTCTTACAATTTTGGAAGGAGAATGTCACCTGATAGTTTGAGCCTTTTAGTCGGCAACTGATGAAGATTTTCTAGAACCTTGCTTTGCCAAAATATTTCTTCTGAAATTTAGTAATCCCGGAAGTTTTTTCTCTCACCATTATTATAAATTTTTTGGTGTTGGAAGCTCTTTCATTCAAAGTGAAGATGAGGAATCGTATCTGCGTAGAAAACCTATTGGCATTTTTCTACCTCAGCATAATCACCTTGGTCAAAGTATGAAGCTTCTTTCAACAAGTAATGTATAGCACATCAACTCAGGCAGTTAAAATCTTACCAGCTGAGTGCTAGCAGACTTCAGTATGTGAGAGAAGAGGTAAATGACACGTTCCCATTTCTACATATGTAAGAGTAAAAATGTGTGTTTGAACTTGGTTTTGATAGACTTTTGGGATATTTACATGCTGACGAAGTATCTTCTGGGGGAGCTTCAGTTGACCTCTGAACTTTTCTCCCCTCTGTCTTTCTCCTAGCCAAAGTCGGTCTAACATTTTTCTAAGACAGAAGCTTGTTTGCAACATCAAACAAATGTTTGAGAAATCCAATATTCAAGCATGGACTGACCACATTCACCATGCAGTAGGTCATAGACTTTGATAGGAACTCTTGGAACGTTACTAATAAACTGCAAAATCCTTGTTGTGCATAACAAACAAGTTGAGTGTCTAGCATGTGTCAGATTTTGCTTGGTCGATGGTATCATTGGACAGGATGTTCAAACAGGAAAAGTCATTTTGAAACAGAGGTTCAGTAATAAAATAAAGTTTTAGAAGTAAGCCAACAAAGTGCATGCATTTTAGTTGTTCCTCCAGTAGTTCAGCCAGCTTCATAGAATAGCCAGTTAGCTTCTGCTTGTCCAGAAGGGTTGGTTCAGTTGCAACCTACTGTTAAAGGTGACAGCCGGTATCTCTTACTGTAGCCACTTAGGGCAGCTTGTACTTCTTTAATCAAAATCAGGAGGGTTTCCAAACAGGGGGTTTCCTTCTGTTGAGAAGTCCCTGGTTGTCTGTGTGGTAGAAAGTTGTGTGGTAAGAAGTTAAGTCTTTCCTTTCCTGAGGCACCTTTGAAGTGTCATTACTTAAAATTTCTATTGTATGGCACTTTTAGATTACATTTCTAGCTTTAAGCTAGCTTCTCTGTTTGACATAGTGTGAAGAAGACTTTAAAAATTATACATAAAGAAAAATACTACATCGTAGAGTCCTTTCAGTGTTGGTGTCTTGCAGTACTGTCAGCTTTATGTAGGGTATTTAAGAAAAACTGATTGGAGAACTGGGAGACTGACAGGTCCTCTTTTCTGTATGCTCTTCCTCATACCCACTTCATGGCAAAGTTGCACTTCGCTGTTGGTTCAACCCTCTCATACACCAGCCCTCGTGGCTGTCTGGCATTGTGCTGGGCCGATTCAATTTGCTAAACCAGCAAAAGTGACTTGAAAAAACAGCAAGTAGCTTTCTGCAAGCAGTATCAAATGAGGACAAGAGTTGGGGTAGAATGACTGGAGCAAGGGAAAATGACACATCAGAGTTGGTGAATAGGGCTGTTCTGTAGACATATTGGGTAAGAAAGGAAAAAGGACAAAGTTAATTATTTTTAATAAACTCCATCTTTAAAAAGAACTTGCTTCTCTTTTTCAGAGTGCTTCTGAGGATGTCGGTGCATGCCTGTTGTCGCAGGACTTTTTTCTCTTCCCTTGCTTTATAAATATCTCCATGTCACATTATTCTCTAGGGGCCCTAGGTTGAACGTTTCCAGGCAGAACGGCAGGCCACTGCCTGTTGCAATATTGCTGTAGACAGTACCTTTGCTCACTGGTACAGAACTACTGGTTTGTTGTTTGTTTTTTTTTTGTATGGACATATGAGAAAGAGCAGGAATCTGGTAGTAAAAAGTTTTCATTGTCATCATTCTCTTAAGCGGCATCCTCTTCTGTTGCACTTGCAGCTGTTTCACAGGTAGCAGAAGGCAAAGTTCCCATACTTGGGGAGAGCATGGCACAAACTGGTAGAGCTGGAACCTGCATCTGTGGAACCTGATTCGAAGGAATAGGTGATCACATTCACTTCTGTCTCCCAGGTTTGCTGTTAACTGTGAGGTGGGAACTAAATAGGAGGTTCAGACTGATACAGTGGGCTGTAAAAGCCCATTACATCCCAAGTTTAAGAAAACAATTTGGAAAGACTGTTTGCAACATAATCTTACTAGTGTCTGATTTGTGGTAATCAAATTCTAACTGCAAGTTGTCCTAGAAACTTATGCTGAGCAGGGAGCAATAAAACTTTATGGAAAAACTCTGGCAAAAAATTCAGATCCAAGCAGAGAATAGACAGCACTCACGCATCTACAAGTGATGGGGGAAGAATGTAGGAGAGGTCTTTAAAATAACAAACCTCATTTGGTAATGCCTTAAGTACTGAATTCAAAACACTAAGCACAGCATCAATAATCATGTTTACAGAAAACAGCTGATCTGGTGATTTTTACGTATCAGCTAAACAGCCATGTAGAGATTACATCCAGGATCCCCATCTCCCCAGTCTGAGAGGACTCCCATCTTGTGAGTGTCTTCCAGTTCCCAGGGGAGCATGTAAGAACCAGGCTGCTTGTCAGGGGCTTGTCATGTTGTTACCATTACGAATATGAGTGTCTCTAAGCCAGATGAGCAAGCCGGTGGAACCAGGGCAGTCAGGAGTGCAGAACGGTTATAAAGTGTCATTGAATTGACAAAAGCCATAAACCAGGGAAATCTTCCAGACAGCAGGGCACGCTTCACGAGAGAAAAGGTGTGGCGCTCTGGCAAGTCGGGATAAGATTGTGGTACTTGTAGTTCAGCTGCTCACCAAGTCTTTGGGGCACCTACCTAAACTCATCAGCCTTTTGTTACTCTCTAGTGTGAGGTAAGCCTCAGGCTTTTCTTAGGCTTTGTTCAGACATCATGTTGCTTTTAACGTTCCCTGAAACTACATGAGGACTTCTTCTGTAATAAAATCTAAGCATGGGCAGCAAAAGTGAGAGAGATCTTAGTCTCCGGTAGCAGTGTTCTGAAATTCTGAATAAAACATGACTAGAAGTCCAGATCGGCTTCAAAAGCATGGAGGAATCTCACCTTCGGTGTTATGTGAAACCTGTCATCTTTCTATTTCTTCCCAGCCATGGTCTTCTCCAGCTGAGCCCAAAACCTGCCTCCCTTTTAGGGAAGAAAGAAGCTAATGTTCCAAGGCCCAGGCTGCTATTTCCACCATCCTGTTCCTTTGGCTGCTTCCAATTAACTGTGATGTTTAACTTGCTTTCTGCTTAAACAAAGCAGAATTTTTAAACCCTTGCTTCCCTGAAGTGATGGCTTCTGCTGAGGGCATCAAGGTTAACGCAATGACTTAGTGCCACCAGAAGGTAGAGGCCTAAATTTATATTGTTTTTCCTTTCTGTCCACCTTTCCTCTAGTGAGGCTGTTCGTTCTTCTCCTGGGAGCATATTGTTCCTTTCTTATTTACCTTTGCCAGCACACCTTTCTATTCAATTCAACAAAATCTCCACCCTATCCGCCAGTCCCCCAAAAGTGTTTATTTGTTGCTGGAGTAGTTTTCGGGAATTTTAGGAACTGAAATGTCTTATGGAGAAGTGTGGTAAGTTCTGAAGGAAGGACAAGATAATGGCAGTGGAAGCAGAGAGGCAGATGAAGTGCTAGTGAGACCTCTGGCTCTCACACTCTTCATGTTCTTTTCCAAGCAGACTGAGAACGTTACACGCAGAAAGCGCATTACGTCTTTTTGTTAGACTAGTCTTCAGCTGGCTTGGCGCATTGGAACAGCTTATCTGTACAAGAGAGGAGGCAGAGCCCCAGTGGGATTGATGTGGGCTGCCGTAGATTGCAGCCGCCGGGAGGCTGAGGCAAATGGAAGTGAACGACCATAATATTCCCTGGTCAGATGATCTTCAGCCCGTTGTGGAATCTAACTGCTCTGAGGCTGGCAAGGTGATTGAAGCCTGGGCCCCCTCTTCCAAACTGCTGAGCTTTTACACAAAAAGCTTTTATGTGGAATTTCCAGTAGCTGCCTTTTACTGGGGAGTGAGCTCTTCTCTAGTATGTGTGTTCCTAATTGGGGGAAAAAAAAAAAAAAGGTAATCCAAGTGGATGGCCTCAAGCCTGGGCAGGATGGACTGGATGGAGGCATCAAGCCTAGAAATTTAACTTCTGTGGGCAGGAACTTCTCTTCGTGCTCTGGGTTCCCTACTGATTTGCTTAGGGCAACTCTCCGCTCTATGGTTAGGAGTCCCACATTTTTCCACTGACTGTATAGGGAACGTGGGTACCTAAATTCATGGCGTCACCAATCTTGGTGTCTCTGCATAAATAATACTATAGTTAAATAAACAATGTAAGAGAAGAAACAAAGGCAGTTTGAATGTTACAACCACCTTAACCGTAGAACATTATTGTTAAGTATATTCAAGGTGAAGTTAGGTGTCAGTTTCTTGTTTGATTTGTTTTTCAAGGAAGCTTTTGTTACAAGGAAGGTATTTCAGAAAGGCCTAGGATTCCCTGTATTGTCTCTAAAACACTGGTCTCACTGCTCCTAATAGGATGGAATAAACCACTCCTAGGAGTGCTACACAAGTTGAGTCACTGGTACTGTTCAGCCACTGATTTACCAAATTATCTGTTGACTGTGTTGATTACCTGTAGGTAATCATTGTCCTGGAAGGAAAAAAAAAAAAAAAAAAACCACCAATTTTTCTTCTCATTTTAAAAGGCTGTTCTCCTGTTGATCTTAGTGATACAGCTTTTTATGTACTCATTTAAAGACTCATTGACTACTGCAGAAGAAACACCTTGTACAGGCAAGGCTTGAGAATTCTCCCATAACTTTTTTTTTTTTTTAATTGTGAAGCTTTGGTGTCCTTCTGGACTGCTGGGAGAATTTATTGCTGAATGAATTCCTCACTTGTGACAAGAGAAACACCTGTTTCTGCCTGAGCAGAAGCACTGCTCCATCAAAGACAACGTCTGGCAGGATAAGCCCTTAAACTTCTGTTTATGGCTTCCCTTTCTGTGTAAGATACTCCAAATACAACTTTGGAAGTTCTCTTGAGAAAGTAAGCATCGGTATAATAATGAGGATTGCTGGCTACCTCAAAGAAAATACCGTGCTAGAAATACATCATCATTCTGTCCATTACCTTGATACCTGAAGAGGCTTTATTTTAGTATTAAAGAAACGCGTTCTCTTGGATGTTGAACTTTTTTTAATAACTAGGAATAGAAAGTTACATATGAGCATATATATAACTTAATCTAAATGTAAACAACTTGAAATCTGTTTAGTTGTTTTCTGTTCTCTTAGAAGTGTCCTAAGAATTCCAAGCATCAGACTGGAGGACTCAGCTTTTAAGCATCATTCTCTTTTAAAAATCAGGTTGGGAATTGGAAGTTAATACCCTAGATACAAGTACTTAGCTGTAATTTCTCCATCCCAGTCCACGCCAATGTACTACCTCTGTCTGATAACTATGGAAATGCATTTAGGGATGCTTTTGGGGCCAAGTACCTTGTCTTTTCTTCCTGTTCAGCCTGCTGGCCAGCTGCTTCGCATCAAATCCAGTGAAGTGGTTGATGAAGGTATTTTAAGCAGACAAAGTACATTTACTAATGACGGGTAATTAAACTGTAGAACTCACTGTTTCAGAACATGTGGAAATAAAAAATGGTTTCACAGATGGACAAATTCAAGGAGGATAGTTTGTGCAGAGGTGCTTAAACTTGGTCTGGATGGAACCTCTAGATCAAATAATTCCTGATTGCTAAATATTCCTGCCAAAAACCTTTAGTTAAACCTGCAGTTAATGTTCTCTGCTTCTGAAATATTCTCCTCCAAAGGATATTTCTGATGAAAATTAGGCAAGCCTGCTGTTTTTTCCTGCATGTGTTCTTATACCGAGCTGGTGCCTTAATACCAAAATGCTTTACGGCAGTTCATGAAAGAGAACTATTTTTTGAATGCATTTGTTTTCTCGTCTCTTCCAAACAGGAGAAAAGTTCTAGCCTCAGTGATTGCATTTAGGAATTTTTGTATGTATATGTCTTTGAGAGGGCAACATTAAAGAAGTATTCTTTGCACTCGAGATTCCCTTTCACTTCACGCCTGATCTCGTGTAACTACTGACTTCTGCTGAACAGGGAGTGGTCCTTCCCCTCCCTAGGACAGGTTTCCGCAGCCCACCTTGTGCCGGACCCAGCAATCGTGCGGCAGGAGGGAGGGAGTTGAGTCAGCAGTTATAATCTTGTGCAAAGTTCACTTTGCTGCCATTTACCCTATGTTTTTGAAAAGTTAAGTTGTAGCTCACGTTGTAGTTGTGATTCTGTAGTTGTTTCTCTTGCATAGTCCTGCAAGAGTATTCTTTAGGGCATGAAGGGGATCAGAGGGTGCAAGTAAGGCAGGTTCTGAACAGTGAAGTCTGTGAGGGTAGGTTCGTAGGAGGTGCTGGGACATCAGTCTGCCTCTGAGAGTTTGTACTATCGATCCTAGGCAGGGTTAATGTCTTGAATTCTCTTCAGATTCCGCATGTTTGAAGCATACGGTGTCAGCATATTCAATATAACATGCTGCTTGCTTTAAACTTGGCTATTCCGGGTGACTTTAGTCATAGTGGCAATGAAGACATTACTGGAGCAAAATAGATCAAAACTAGTTTATGTATAATAATACAGTCTGTGACTTGTACTCCTGATTCAAGTATAGGTACCTTTTCCCTGGTCCTAAGAATCATGCATTTCGGAATTTCTGGTTAAAAATTCTGGTTTTCTAGTTACCTCTCCTAGATCGTTGATGGTCTGAAAAGATTCTTCGTCCTTTGTACTGTGTGCAGCTATCGAGGTGGATATTCAAAGAGTTCAGTTGCCAGCTTTGTCAAAGCCTTCATTGACACAGAGTAGTCTGGGCTAATCTTATTTTTGAAAATGCTGTGAAACCAGAAACTCGGGATAATTACTTAGTATTAGCCCATGGTACAGTCCATGAAGAGAGGTTTCTTTGCCTCTTACTTACCTGCCTTCATGTGCAGTGGGTGGAATGCTATTTCTAAGGAATCCTGTGAAGAACTGGCATTATTGTAAGCAACCATGTCCCTTCTACCATGGCTTAAGGTATAGATTGGGAAGTTCTGGTGAATTTGTGCTTATTAGAGACAACTGGCAGAATTATAACTTAAACTTCTTTTTTGTAATATTTTGTGCAGCGTAACTGAAAAATGTCTTTTTCCTCTCCTACTGAAGGTGTCTGGTATTCTGCTAATTTCTTAGGAGCGTTGTTGAAGACATCTAAGCAGATAACCTGGCTGGCAGCTGCTCTCAGAAATAAACTAGTGGAGTACACCTACAGTCATCTTTGTCCTCTTACCTTTGATAGGCAGGAGAGATTGGTACCATTGCCTCTGGGCAGGGGGAGTAGGCGTGGAAAACATGTTTAAGGAACCCTGCTTGAGACTTTCATTAGCGTGGAACTTGGAGTTTCAATCATCAAATTTAAGACTGTTACTTTGTCAAAGTGTGGAGAAGCTTATTAATGTAGTAACAACATTCATGTTCTGGCTTTCACTGTGTTCTTGAATAAGAAGAATAAGGTCAAAATCGTATCCTAAAGTGCCTTCAGGATTTCAGGTCAATAGATGTCGTTTTCTTAATTGTTATCTAAATTTAGAAGACAAATTAACTTCTAGTAGCAAGTGCAGTACTTTCACCTGAAAGCTTTTGTTGGTGTTGTTGTTTTCTTCCATCGCACACATCCCTGGTTCATCCATGAACTTCTGGATTTCTTTTTTCTAATCACAGCATGATGAGAAGTGTCAAAACCAGAGTTGTCTTTATATAGCCACAGTGTTATTTCATCTAGGCTACATGGTTAATTCCTTATTCCACAAAAAAAAGCAGAATCGTAATTCTAACCTGCGAGTGAGCCTAGCTTTGCTAGGTGAACTCGTAATACAAAATATGCATCCGTGAGATTCTTATAGTGAACTGTAGTTCTTTCATGTCAAGCTCCTTAGACGGAAGGGGCACGTGCTCCACGTCTGCAGTCTGTTAGAGTTTCCAAACAGCAAAGCGTGTCTTCTGAAGGGAACAGCAATTCCAGCAGCAAAGAGGTCACGTAGGTCTGGGGGAAGAAGCCCGAGTGACAGCCTTGGACACGATATGGCCAAGGGAGCAGATACCTGTACGTTACATAGGCTGGCTGGTTGGTGGCGGTGATGGGCTGTTGGGTAGAATTACTACCAAATATGCTTCAGTTGTTCAATACTTTACAGAAGTAGATCACTATGCAGTTGCACTCTGAAACAGTGAGTTTTTCCTTCTTTTCAGAAACTTTCAAAAGTTCTGGAGATTTCCGGGGATACATATTAGTGGCATAGCCATATATTTATTCTGAGATTAAAAAAAAAAAAAAAAGACCAGATAAAAAATGACATTTATATAGCTGCAGTATGCTAGAAACTAAATTTTGTTTGCTAGGTACAAACCAAAAGTAGTCTGTCTAGTTTTACTTATTCTATCAGATTTACCTAATTAACATTAAACACAGTAAAAACTTTTGCAGCCAAAACCAACCCCATGTTTTTGAAGATAAACAGCCAAGCTCTGAGAAAGTCTCTGTGTGACTTTCAGTACTTTCAAATTTCCTACTCTACTTAAATCCTTTTTTTTTTTTTTTTTTTGAAACTTATGATGTTGTGGTGGAATAAATCAGATAAGGAGATTGAACAATTGGCCAGAAAATAGATTGCCTTGGTGTGGCACTACGAGGTGGCCCAGTTAAATAACAAAATAACACCATGCTTTATATTCTTGTACACTCATTGCATATGTCAGTCTAATCTGCTTTTATTTGATGCTTTTTGCCACCAGCCTGCTCCCTTGGCAGCTTTGCAGAACTCTGCTGCTAACTCTGTCTTCTTGGGGAAGTGATGAACTTAAACCATAGTGTATTAGGATATTTCACAGAGCACTCTGTTTTCCACAGGTGTAGGAGTCTCAAAAGGTGTGCAGAATATCCCTTTGTTAAACTGCATTTTTTTAGGAGGTTAAAGTTAGCATTAAAAAAAAGGAAAAAAAAAAATCTGTTGTCAGTAGGACTAAAGATAGGTAATTCTTTAAATAGATCATAGGCAAATGAACTACAGCACTACAGAAATACTGCAGAGCTTTAGGATGCTACTGCTCCTGCATGTGCAAGAAGAATAAAACACAGGCGCTTGCCGTATTCACTTCAGTGAAATGCAGACTACTTTATTGCAAGGTAATATTACTGTGGCATTGGTGAAATTATTGCTGAAAAATGTCTATTTTGAGGATTCAACCTTAAAAGTGAAGTCGACAAATTGGGAAGGATTCAGAAAAAGGCCTTCAAGAATAATCTTTTTGTCTACAAATCTTGTGTTACTGAGGGGCTAAGAAATCTCAATCAATGTAGTTTAAGAAACAGCATGATGACTGGCAATTATCTACAATGAGAAGGGATTTCTGACCTTAAAGGTGTTATACAGTATAAATATTAAAAATCAGTATTTTCAGTGAATCCTGATGAAAGTGAGATTATGTACAGTGTCCACTTTTAACTGAGTAATTAAACACTGAATAAGAATCATAAATTTTGAATTGGCTGCTGCATTTCATTAGTTTTCCTGCGAGATGAGGCACTGCTTAAAAAGTTGTGTGCTTCAGGCAGAAGTTACCGGTTGCCGTTCTTTGCTCCTGTGGGTTTAAAATGTGGTAAATTTTCACAGCCATTGCCTCAGGTTTATAAGATGATGGATTTTTTTTTTTGTGGATATGTCTCTCCCAGGCTTTTGTTGAAGGGTAAATCATATGAAAATTTTGGCAGAAGGGAAAACTTTAATGCAAGACACTTTTATTAAAAGAAATTAAATGATTGCTATTGAGCATACAAAATAATAAATGAGAAGAGATCAGAACATAAGCAGAATAAACAAATGTAGACAAGGAATATATATCCTTTAATACAAAAATCATCTATTAAATCACATAAATATTCTATATGTGTATCTGCACCACTTCTCCAATTTTTAATTCCCCTTAAAAATGTAGGACCCAGATAAGGTTTTGTTATTGAAAAAAACCCATCAGAAGGAAGCTGATTATTTATATTCTCAAGTCATTTCCCAAAGCTAGTTTAAGAAAACTGTGCATAGAAAATATCTTGCACTTTATTGCTGCCTGCTGAGTTACAGTCCTAAATGAAGAAGAGCAAATCGGAACTGAATTCAATATATAGAGAATTCCCATTTTATACCAGCAGTGCAAAAATAATTCTGTTGCTGTTCAGTAGGCTTCCTTACCAGTGCTGCTTTTCTGTCCTGTACATCCCCAAATCCTTCATCCGGGGAACTCTGCAAGTGTATTTAAAATTACCTTAGCATATTTCAAAGTCAATATAATAGCTTTGTAATCAGTGATAAATATCTAATTTAAAGATAATTAAAAATGCTTATCATATATAAGCATATGATTTTTAAGTAAAAGTTGTTTCTGCTTGCTGAGGAGGTGATAAGATTGTAGACTAAATGTGATTAATGTTCTTTGCAGATGTTGCTTTATATGCTTAGGCTTTCAGAAGTAAAGCAGTCTAGACTGTCTGTCTGCATTCTCCTACAGCTTTGATCTTGATTAAAACTCGTTGTATTACATTTATCATGTTCCTTTCTTGAATGCCAGAAAGTATCTTAACTGGTTTTTCAGTATGTATGTATGTTTATATAGAAAGATACTAAGTATCTTCTATGAGTACTGTAAAAATTACACGTTTGGATATGTTCAGCAAGTAGCAAAAATCAGTATTTTGTATCCTGAAAGCCTTACAACTATCATTTGGCTTATTTCAGATACAGCTGATGCTATTCAAAATGTTAGTCAAATTCGTAGGGAGTGAATCAGGTTAACATTTTTAAGTGGTTTTTTCCCTCCTGTTGGATATACATCTAAAGATAGGTGGTGGCTTCTTTGATCTTCTTGCTGCAGTCATTTGTATTTCTGTCAGGTCTGATATCAGTGATCTGTTAATATCTGTTTCATTCTACTAAACCAAGATTTTTCTTCCTGACCACCACCCTCGCAACTCAGGGTGATCGAACAGGGCTGCTTCAAGCTGTGCAAAGGGATCCAACACAGCAGTGACACATATAGTACCTGAACGGAACAAAATCTATCAGGGACTGGTATGTGCCCACTATATGGCGGAGCAAAAGATTTGAAAGCAGTGAGTTTCTCGAATCTTTGTCTTGGTATTAAATCTTTCACTGCTTTGGGAGATGATCAGTTCCTCACTTGTGTGCACTAAGTGCAACTGGAATGATTTGCCAAGATTTTGAATAATCAAATTTTCTGTTCATTTGCTTGCTTATCAATCGAAGATTATATAGGACTGATTCCAGAACTTGATATATTTTATGGGGAATTTTTAAGTGAAGGGAATCCTTTTGATACTAAGAAACTATTTGATCGTCAGTCAGTAAAACATTTTGGGTAGTTCTGTTAAATATTAAAGTAGATGGGGTTTATTTTCTATTATAACTTTTATTGTTGGTGCCACTGAATGCTTTAGGTAAGTCTGTTGGTTAGAGTTCTTTATGAAATGTTTGTAGTTTCTGCACCACAGTGGTGTCTTAAATCCAAGTTTGGGAACATGACTCCGTGTACTCATCAAGCATACAAAACGGATGGAGAACTAACTAGATAATGAGTTCAATACTTAGCTCTCATAAAACACTTGTAAATCCATTGTAGGAGGCAGTGAATTGTGTGTTGCTCTGTGCTTTCCCACTACCTAATTTTTTTCCAATCCTTAACTATACAATACTAAAATTGTTCAGGTTTTGTTGTGTCTTGGCAATGATGTGTGGGTTTTTATTACTATTTTTTTTTTAAATCTGTAACAAAATTTAATATTTTTATATTAGGGCATGGCTATCATTATGGAAATCTGTAATCTTGCCTGAATGTTGACATAGCTATCGGGGAAAATTAATTAAAATAAAATATTTGAATACAAGTCTCACACAGCAAATTTGGATTCCCCCTGTTTTAAAAGCATTACCGAGTACATAATTGATGTACTGGCTGAACCGGAGTTGCTGTTCTAAATGTAGATAGTTAAGTAGTTGAGAACTGTGTAGGGCTCTCTTATATAGACCTGGGCTTCCTGAGAGTAATTTCTTAATAAAATTCTGGTAAATTATCTTAATATCTTAATTATCTTTGAATGAGCATATTGAAAAGTTAACACTAAAAATTTTATACAACATTTTGTAACAAATAGATTTTTAAGGTTTTCTTGCAAAGTTAAATGAAGCAAAACTGGCTTAATTCAACACTTCAAGGCAATTTTTTTCATTGATTTGCATGCTATAAACATCTTTAAGTAGTTTAGGATTATTGTACTATGTCAGATGTGGGCTATACGATCAGGGTATGTAGTACCAAAATTCAACTTCATCATGTATTACTAACCATGTGATTTGCTAAAACCAAAAAATCCAGTAGCAGTAGGTTTTTTGTGTGGTTTTGAATACTTTTCATAACAAACATACAGTGAAGCACGGTCCTGTTGACTTCAGTTTTACTAAGCATATGTGCATGGTTCTTAAATGAGAATTTAATTTGATATCTTAATTATTAAATGTTTAGATGTTTAAAGCCTTTAAAACATGCCCTCAGTATCTTCATACTTAGAGATAATTCCAGCAATAATCTTGAGTTTCTAAAATGTATTTTGTACTTTTTTTTTTTTAAGTGAGACATGGCAGATTGACATCAAATTTTTGTTATTTGTACATAACCACAAATAAGAATATTTTGGTCTCTTTTTCCTTAGCGAGGAAATTTTCCAAATTACTTGATGTTGGTATATTATATATATAATCTTTCAAATGTTTTTATTTGTGCATTTCAGGGAATACAGAGATGATTTACAGATTGCTAGAATTGAACTGGTATTCACTCTAATAAGGGAAAAGAGGGGTGATTCCGTACTGTTCTTCTGCATTTTCCAGTGTATAGGTTAAATCACAGCAATTCAGAAGCACTTTTCTGGTGGAAGAATAACAGACAGTTTCATCCACTTCAAAATTTCTTTTGAGAAGACTTTCTGGAGAGGTTAATATTTCTTTTGCCACTTTATGAGGGCCAAACTTTAGAAGCATGTGCATAGTTATGTTTTTGTATACAAGGAACTGTTGTAGTGTGTACTTGGAGTTAGCTCATGTCTCGTAGCACTCTGATATTTCCAAATGTCTGTTTGCCTTGCTTCATACTGAACATCAAACAGCCTTAGAAAAGGCTTTTTTTTTTTTTTTTTTCCTTTTTTCCTTAAGACAGACACTGAACATGAAAACATAGACTATTTGTAAGTGCTTGTAGGCAGGTAAGAGAAATAAAAGCTACTATCTTGGGTTACTTTAGGATTGATTAGATTCTCATGTTAGATCAGTGCTCATTTATTGAAGTCAGCTATTGCAGCAGTTGCTGCATTTAGCTGTTCTAATGACAATGAATGTGCTGGTTGTCCAATATGTAGCATATTCTTAAAGTCACTACTACAGAGTTACGTTCTAGAACACCATTAAGAGTTTTATGAAAGTACTTTAAAATTGTTCCCTTTTCCAGTCAGTTGTTCTTAAAGCTTTGACAAGAAATACAAAATAATGAGTGAAGTTTTAGTATGTAGTATCCTGACTTTAATAACCTCCTTTTGGTTTTGAAATACTCCCTTTTTGGATTTGTTCTCCTAGTTGTGGATCTTGCTTTTCTGCATACAATTAGTAATAGTATCAAGAAATGACTATCAATGATATCAATGATAGCAAGATCTTCTTCGTGAAGAATCCACAAAGCTTAAAAAAAAATGGAGCAGAAGAACAGACTAACATGGAAGTACGCTAGGGAATTGCTTTGTTGTTCCATTGCTTTTTTCATCTTATTGTGAATCTTAAATACTTGATGTTTTTGACAGTTTACCAGTCACTTATATCAGAATTTATTCTACATAAAAACTGGTGTAATAATGATTTCTAGTGAAATTCTATCAGTTCTCATTTCCTGAGGGAAAGCTCACTTTGATGTGTAGTATCTTTAGAGCATGGGAAGGTGATGATGGGTCTGAAAAGTAATAAGAGTAAATTGTGAGCATTACATATGGTGAAAATGTTTACTTAATGAAGACTCTGTAAGATAGCTGGACTCTGGATTTCCCTGATCTTCTCTAGAAAACGAGTCCAGAACTAGGTACTTCAAACAAAAAATCTTGGTTCTCTGCTCGTCCGTCCTTCAGTCAGTACCCAGACCATCTTTGTTGAAGATGAGTATTGTGGTTGACAAAGAGTTGAGCTGCACTGAGGTTTTCTCTAGCTGGAACGGCCTGTGGTGGTGTGTTTGGAGCTTGAGACAGAGTTGACTTAGAAGCCTGAAAGCAAGGAGAGTATGTGCTTGCCATATCAACAGTGTTCATGTCCATAAAAATATGTGTGGTTTCAAGCTATGTGAATGGGAATTTTTACATAATCTTCAGATTTGCAGTCTGATACGGCAAGGAAAACAAGGCAGCCTGAGAGGGGACGAATAGAAAATCCATTTCAAGTGACAGCCAGTTTAGCTAGAGGTAGAGGGGCAGTTTTGCTGGAATTTTTAATGTAATCAGTACCGATTTCAGAACATAAAGACACAAATTTTAAAATTCTTTCAACGTAGAAAAGGTTTGGAATTTTATATAAATAGGACTGGACAGCAGAAATGGAATTAAACAGATACAGCAAAGTTTGAGGTTATGCAGATTTTTTTGCTTTAGGAAGAGGGTTCAGCAGTCAAACATTAGCATTTTTATGATGATAGGTATTTACTCAGATGTGTAATGCTGCAGTCTGACATTTATTTAAGTTTACTGGCTGAAGGAAGGAGTTACTTCCACTCATTTGTGCCAGTTCAGCTGTTTGTGAGGCTGTACAGCAGAGTCTGCTTTTTTGATTGCACTACAACTTAAAAATGTATTTCAAGCTGTGGTCTTGCATTATAACAGATACCATGAGCTACTAATGTGATTTGGCTGTGATGCATGCGATCCTAAAATGCTTCCAAAGGAGTATTTCCTAGCAAACAAAACTAATATTGATACCAGACAAGTCTTTGGAAACGTCTGAAGTACTGAATGTGGTTCTGGCCAACCTGTGTAAGAAAGATGAACTTGGAAAGGCCTGCTGTTGTGGTGAGGTAGTGAAATGAAAAGGAGAATGAAAATACAAAAAAGCCCCTGGAACCTCCACATGGACTGTGTGGAATCAAGACTGAAGCTAAGCTTGATGATTCCCCATAAATATGT
Source organism: Platalea leucorodia (assembly GCF_965183815.1). Lineage (NCBI taxonomy): Eukaryota > Metazoa > Chordata > Aves > Pelecaniformes > Threskiornithidae > Platalea > Platalea leucorodia. The sequence goes on from NC_138827.1 coordinate 99,525,136, forward strand.
TGGAGAGTTGAAATAAGGGAAGGGTGAAGAAGGGTTTCCAGTGCAGTTGAATGGTTGAAACTTTAAAGGCTTCAATTTTTCAGTACTGGGTCCTGCCTTTTCCCCACCATGTTATTCTGTTTGCACACATGTCCAAGGTAATCCCTCTCTCTGTTTACACAAATCTGGAACCTGTCTTTCATACTGTTTAGCTACCATCTGGACAAGGGCAGCTGTAGCTTGTCTGGATCTGCTGGTCAGTGTATGTGTACTCATCAGCCAGCCAGCTAGCCACTGCCAGTCAGCTGCTGGCTGAGCCAGGCCAGACAAATAGCTTAGCAGTTTATAAGATTTCTGGGCCAGTTTTAAGCAAAAGAATACAGCTGATGCTTTAAAAGAAAAAAAAAAAAAAAAGGTGAAAACTGGTTGTAAGTATGTTTAGGCTGGGATCTTGGTTGTAACCACAGAAAAAAGGGAAGTATAGTGATGGCAAAAGAATTGTAATTTAAATAAGGAGCTTGATCAGCATATGAAGGGTAACCGTGTAGTGTTTTTGCTTGCAATAGCACAGAGTGGGACACAACACCCACAGAGAGACTCGTTTGAGATCTGAGTTTAAGACAGAATCACACTGGTCCTGTTGTCTTCTAAATAGTTATATAAGGTCCTGAAAGACAGAAAAAGAAGTGGGGGTAGGATGCATCACATGGAGGAAACATCAAATGTGAAGTTGGACGCTTGCCTCATAGATGTCTTAACTGTGTTTTTGTTTGACTTGGTGTGTGGTTCTGTTTTCTTTGTAGTCAAACTGTTAAAAAATTTGCATTGAATTTGACTGATTTGGATGGCGAAAGGTATAACGATTTTTTGTAATTAGCCTGACTTAGCTCTTCTGTGCGCATTGTTGAGGGGTCAGAAAGGATTCTCCTTGTGGGGAAGAGGAGACACTCCTTATTTCTCATTATCTATGCTGGTGAATTGCTGATGCTGATCGTATTCAACAGGATTCTGGAAGATGCAGGGAATAAACAGTATAGCAAGAGTTGGAGAAAACTCCATTTATGGATCTTGTCCATCTTATAGTCTAACCAGATAAGGAAATTTAAAGACAAATAGAATTGCTGTGAAGCTTTTTTTGTGCTTTTTCATTAAGTGATTAATGAGTTAGAATTTCCCATCTCTATGAGGTTGCAGGAATTTCAAGCTTTCATTTTAGAAGGTTCTTAAAAATGTTTCATAGTTTGCAGTTGGGAAGTTCTTACAAAGTTTCATAGCTCAGAGAAGAATTTCTACAAATACCAACCCTGAGAAAGGATCATTTTGATCAGAAATACCATAGAGATTCACAACCAGGTGATATTCAGGTATTGCTTGGATCCAGATGGGAAGCGGACTAAAACCAGTGGGCACTGGCAGTAGAGGCAGGATGCCATCCGTGAGAAGTCCCCGCTTTTTTTACAGCTATCTGCAGACTGATTCCCTCGTGCTGTATGCAGAGTTTAGGTTGTTCACTGCAGTCTGTAGAGAGGGAGGAAGTTTGCTTATATCTCTAAGCTGTCAAGATAGCATTTATTTAAAAGTAAATCTTTTTTTTGTGGTTAGACTTCTCTGTGGCCCCTATTTTATCTTCGGAAAATCTAGTGTGATAGAGAAGTGTAGGAAGAAAAGCCAAATGTTACCTCCTGAGCCACCGTCTGCATGAGATCAATGCTTGTGTAGAGGCTTTGAATGCATGTTGCAGGCCCTTACAACGAAAGGAGCCTACGCTGAGACTTCTCCTATCTGGTGTGCTGCAGCACATGCACTGGCAGCCAAGCACTACGGCATTCCACTTGCTTGGGACTCTCAAATCAGACGAACAGCTATGACACGTATCTGAGATCATTGCTGGGAAACTTGCTGTCAGGCCTCAAAATAGAAATTCTGCTAGTTGCTACCACCAGCATGATAGTCATCCTTCAAAACGATTCATATCTTCCTAATCTGGTTTTGATATCCTTAGGTGGTTTATTTAGGCTTTAGTCTGAGAGTATGCCTACCAGTGAAGCGCCTTGCTTTTTTAGTTTAATAACAGCATTCTAAGACCCTGTGTGGAAATGGTGTTACTCGCATGTGTGCAACGGGAAAGCATCCCTAGCTGCTTCATGAGCAGCGGCCTTACCTGAGCTTCATCTGGAGGCAGTTGTAGGTGATACCACCTAGATGGTCAGGGTACAGCAGAAGCCCAGTTTCCAAGTTTTTAGTCTCAAAAACTGAATGGAGTTTTTCTTTGAGTTTTGTTGATACATTCAAACCTGCATACAGTATTGAGGGATAGTATTCTTGGGCGGAGCGGTGGGAAGGGACCCGTTAAGGCAAGCGTTGTCCCTTTCATCTGTGCCATGTCCCTTTTTCTTGCTTCCTTTTAAATCTTGGCTGACTTGAAACAGCTTTTCCTTTGAGGTCAGCTACTGTGATTATTTTCTATAGTGCTTGATTTTGTTCTGTTTGTGTTTGGGGTTTTTTGCTGGGGAGAGGAAGGTAATCCTAATTGGAAACTGTGTGTATTTCTAGTGTTAGTGCCTGTTTGGCCCTGGTCTATTTTTTTCAGCCTCTGAATCTTGTAGAATTTAAACTTTTCTGGTGAGTGTTGAGCCCTGTGTTACTTGTTGTGGTAGATTTTTATCATCTCGTAATACCTTCTCTGTTGTGTTGGGGAGAGGATGTTTGACCAGTAACATCTACAAAAGCTACCAGCATGTATGAGGCGAGTGTAGTCCCAAGGCTGTGCTTCAAAAAACCAAACAATTTACAGAATCTTTCAAGCTTTTTTTCCCCTACAAAATCATTAGACGGTAGATGAGAAAGTTTTTCTGTTTTGTGCTGCTCACACCTTGCAGTGACAGGAATGGCATGTTTGAACTTGAAAACATCAGCCTGTGTTTTAGTGTGTTTCCTTGAAGTCAAGAAGTGTGAAAAATAGCACTTATCTTAACTTGAAATTTCTAGAGATTCCCAGAGGATTACAATCTTTATTTCAGAGGTAGCCAGCTGATGGTATAGATACCAGTTGTGCCGTGACTGGCACCTTATTTTCTACCTAAAGAACATAGATGTCGCCTGACCCTTTTTCTCCATTTTCTGGCACATGGTTTGCTCTGAAATGATTTTGGAAAACTTGGACACCAGAGGTTCGGGTTTTTCCCACTTCCTTAAATCCAGTCTTAAATAAGATATTCGGAAGTACAAGGCAGAAAATGGAAGTTCTCTACAGAATCCTATTATGACATTATTAATTTCTTCTAACAATAGGACCGACCGCTTGGAGGGACTGCAGGGAGGAACACATATTGCAAAAGTAATTTCAGCTTCTATTTTTTCCTTGAGCAAGAGTTCAGCAAGATTGAGATGCCACTGTTATGCCTCCTGCAGTGGCCTCTTTCTGAGTACTCCACGTATCACGATTGCCCCCTTAATCTCATCTTCTTTAGTTACTCAGATGGAGACTTCACTTTGGATGGTACCATGGAGTCTCTCAAATTAATGATCGAACTAAGAGGTTTCTCATCTTTACTTGCATCCTTTTCCTTGAATTGTGGCCTGAGCCTTTAAAGATGCTTACCATTAGTTCTGCCACCACCACTTCTAAAATCTCAGGTCTCCGAAAACTGTAGCTCTTTGTTTAAATTAATAAAAAGTTTAATAGCCTCTCTTAAATATTATTCTGGAGAAGTCATCAGACTGAGCTCAGTTTTATAGATGCACAGGTTTTTTCAACGTGGCTAATTACTGAAGCTTGAACTTCAAAAGATCAAGTGGCCACTTTTGCATAGGGATTCACAGGTAGAGAGTGTCTTCTGTCTTGGATGTTCAGCATGTTTTATGGGCATCTCTTCTACAGACTCCAAAATCCTAGTTCTTTCAGTTGATTGTATCTAATTTTGTGTTGCAGGTCATGTATGAATAGTGGTTTTTAGTCTGTGCAAAAAAAATGTGTAAGTTGCATGATAACATAAGTCTGCCAAATCTGTCTTATTAGAACTACAATATCGCAGTGCCTCTAAATATTAAGTGAACTTAACTGTAAAAATGAAGTGTTGATGAGATTAAGAATATCAGAGTGTTTTGGCCCATTGCTTGCACCCTGAAGAGAAACGGTGATGTACTCAAGCCGTGCACAGAGTTCTTTGAGTATGCATTAATTCTGTAAAATTACAAGCCTTTTAGAACATCAGGTCAATTTTTAAATTTTTAAGATTAACCTTTTAGCATTTTAAAAGATCTTGAGTCTCGCAGACTTCTGTGCAGAGATGCAGCGCTTTGGTGGCATTTCTCCATTCTTCCCCAATGACTTTTTGATTAACTACAATGCAGGCTTAGTGGAACATGCTGAAAAGGAGAATGATAATGAGAAATTCTAGTCTGAAAAGATATGCATCTTCTGTATAAGGCAGTGTGACAACAGTTCGGGTGATTTGTTACTTTGCTGTCTTGTTTATCTTTTTCCTGATTCTTGCATTGCTTAAGTTAATTGCTGTTGTGTTTGGATTTAATTAATGTGCTCTGGCTCAGTTTATATGAAGTACAGTCCTTGTTTGACCTGTGAGTATTGAGAACAATGATAATAGCACTAATACTTGTCTAAAGATCAACAAAATATGTTGGTATGTATGGTATTGGTATGTATGAGGAGGACAGAACAGGTCCTTTCTGTTCTAACTCAGTTTGCTTTATTAAGTTGAAAATAACCTCTTTATTTTTCCTTTTGAGAAACATTCCCCTGGGTGTTATCAGGAAAAAATACAGAATGATAAAAACTTGCTTCCTGCTTGCGGAAACATCAAAGCTGGGCGTTTGTAGTATGTATTTGTAGTCTGTTCTTAGATATATTTGTGGGTCTAGAAAGTGTATGAGATCACTGTGGAAACAAATAGAATAATATATATAGGCAAGTACTTGAAATAGATACCTGTACAGTAACTGAAGTTTTTTCAAGATGCTATTTCTATCTGTGCTACGTTTTCTGTCCTTTTTGTTCCCCTACAACAGTGCGTTACAATTCAGATCTTTTAGCGAATGGGCCGATCTGTCTGCTGAGCAACTCGGTGTCCAGCCCCTGTGGTGCTTCAGGCCATTCTGCTCAATTAGTTTATTCTAATAAACTACTCCATTCCTTATATGTTTGTGGATCTCAGTGCTCAGAATGAGTTCAAATTAATCTCAAACATAATACAGTTTAAGTAGCCTTTGTACAATAAGTTCAGGTAGCTGCCAGACTGAACTTCACCGTTTCATTCCTTTATATACTAGGTTTTCTAGGAAATAGCAAAAAGTCCTTTTCTATCACGTGAGTATTCCTGCATATAAATCCTTACCAGTACTGTCATTGGTGCTTATAACAGAATCAAGTTCAAGTACAGTGTAAGGGACTCGTCTGGGTAGGTTGTGCAGCCATGAAATACAGATGTGATTACTCTTCACAGACTTCAGTGTTGCCGTTTGCATCTCAGGCTTGAGTAAGTACATGTCAGAAACATACTAGGTGGAAAAGAAGTCTGTAGTTCTGTCTAGTGCTGGAAGACATGCAGAAATATGTTTGAAATTTTATTTTTAGTTCCCTTCTAGTTAAGGATGTGTTAGGTAAGCACTGGGAGCACCCATCAGAGCAATCTACATACGTAGACTGGCTTTCAGAAGACTTGGGGTTTTTTTTCCATGCTGATGTTTTAGATCTCAGTGCCATCAAACTAATCTTTGTAGTCTTTTCACGAGTTTTCATGACTTCAGCTTAAAAATTTTGCTAGATTTCATAGACCAGCAAGGAATCACAGATTCATCTTGCCTTTGACTGGAAGCCTCTGTGTCTTTACGTGGTGTCACCAACCAAGTATGCTGCAAAAGCAGTGTTTGGGGATAGGAGTAGGACACGGCGGAATGGTGTGTCTGTTTTGAAGTCTTCTCAGGAAATGAGGGAGAAGATCATGATCACATATCAGACTTTTTATTAAAACTGTCATGAAACCATTCGTGCATTACAGACCAATATGGTTGTGTTGCTTGGTTTCAGGTTTACTAAATAAAGCTAGATGATAAACTCCCAGAAGCTGGTATCTCTCTTTTTTCCCCTCTGCGTGTAATGTAGTGGTATCTGTAATAGAGAATTCATATTTCATCCAGTGTCTTTTTCCAGTAATCCCCTTCTAAATTAGGGCTATGTTAGTATAGTCCTTCTTATTAGCTATGCATAGATTTCATTGTTGGCCCCTTTTTTTAATTAAAAAAAAACTGGCTAGAATTTTTTTTCAGGCATTCATGTAGTCTTTCTGCTTCAAAAAATGGTAGCCAGTTCTTTGGATTCCTACTAAGGTGAGGTTTTCCAGACTGCACATGTACACTCTAATAAAATTGCTTTCTGTACTGCTAACAATTACAGTGTATCCTGTATTAACAGCAGTTCAGAAGTTCACTAGCAAATGTTGGGTTTCTTTTCTTACTGCAGCTGTTGTGGATGAACGCAGATGTATAGTGATACAGCAGCACACTGACTGCAATATGATAACAGCATATATTAAATGTGATCTGTCTTAACATGCCGAAACTAAACTCTATTATATACTTGAATATTCTTTGCTTTTACAATGTGATTCCCTCTCAGAAGCTTTCAGACTTCTAAGTTCAGTCCAAAGGATGCTGCTGGTGCTTTACTCATGGCTTCTTTCAACAGCAGCATTTTGCCTTTTGAGATTCAGTAATAAATTTCCCGAAGACCTGACAATTTCCTATGAAAACAATGTCATCGCTCAAAATGGGCATAGGAGTTGCGTTATAGACATGCTATGCCTAAACAGGGACCCAAATAAATTTGCTTTTGTTGTAAATGCCAGCTGCCCTTCTCCTTTAAGAGTTCGATTCCTGTGGAGGGGGTGGCAGAGCTGGTTGCAAGCAGATGCTTCCTTTGTGCAGTGGGCTCAGGGCTGCCTTCCTTGTGTTGTTCCCCTTCCCTTCTTCCCTTGCTTCCACCATGTTCCCGCCTTTCTACTTGGAAAGGTTAAGCCAAGATTGTCCTGGTATGTCCATACGTAAGTTTAGTCTGGCCAGACTTACTGCAAATGTCCGCTCAGCCCCTAGAGAAGGTGTTACGGTTAGATGCTCCAGTCAGATCCAAAGTCATTAAACCAGCAGTGTGATTGCTGGCCAGCTGGATAGGTCGAACTGATTCAGAGCGTTAATGGATAAGAAACCCTGACTACAGAGAAGACATACGTAAGGAAAATATTTGTGCAAAGTTAATTTTACTGTAGTTTCTGAATTTTATCAAATTCAGCTTGTCTATGGTCCTTCAAAGCTAGGCTTGGCAGCAGCAGAAGAGGAATGGCACGTATGAGATAAATCCAGGACTTCTGCTTTATTGCACTGACAGAACCAAATTGTTCAATCTGTTGCCTCATCTGTTTCTTGCCATAGCTGGGAGTTGTAAAGGTCAGGCCATCGCAGCACAAAGAATATAATAGTTAACATGCTGCATCTCGCAGTGTTACCAGCTGGCTAGCGCATTTCTCCCATTGAACATCCAGGCTCTTTCCCAAAAAGCGTAAGCAGCATCCTCTGCCTATTTTGGGAATGCGTCAAAGTCAAAAGTTTCTGAAGGTGGTAACGTGGGATGCCCGGTATGGTCAGCGCTGCGTTCGGCTGATGTCCTGTGCTGCACGTCGAGGGCTGCGGCAATTCTCAGTTTGAAATAATTCTTATCACCCTGAGAGGTGCAACTTTTCTGGTCCCTGTACAGTCAGGTCTGTTTACTGAGAACAATTACCTTACTGTCAGTGGTGTGTGTTTGAGGGGGTGTTATGTGATGGAAACCTCTACCAGCGTCCCAGTCACCCCGACCCCCACCTCCTACCGCCGTTGGGTGGAGAGCCTGGGTGACAAAGATTTCATCCCACAAAAGAAGTCAGGGTTATAACTGCTCTGCTTGTTACACCCTCGTGGAGGAGAATGAGAAGTATGGCTATGGCTACAAGGCAATAGCTAGTGTATCAAAATTAGTGTGAATATATGTGAGTAAAGGAGGTAATGAGTGATACAAATAAATCCATATGAAACTGACTGCTATGGAAGCAGTTTTCTGTTTAAATCTTATCTTCAGCATGATGTCTAATGTACCTGTCTCCCTTGAAAATATCAGATGGGTGCACAGGCAAAGTAAACATGCTTTGTCATCCTCCTGACCCTCCCGAAGTGAGTCCTCTGACTCTTTAGCTCTTCTTTCGCCCCCTCTGTTTTTTCCATGTTTTTAATACATGTTAAATGATGAAGATTAATGACATGCTCTTGGCAGTATTTGACAAGATAAAAACAGAAGTAAAAGCCAGTTATTACTCCCTTCCAGTATTCTGGTAATGGTTTTGCATCCTAACAACCCTTTACCTTTGCAGAAAGCAGATTGGTCATTCATATCACATTAAAACCATGAAGTTAGCTCCACTTGGAGGTGCCTCAGTCTTAATATGTGCTTGGTTTTGCTGTAGGTTGTCAGTAGACATTGACGAATCAATTACATTTGTTATTTAACAGACAGAATTAAAATCAAAAGTTCAGAAAATTTTATTTTTAAGAATACTGGGATAACAAAAAAAAAAAAAAATCCCATGCTATCAGGATAGGTTAAGCCAGCCTGCTAGTCCGTTATGGTCCACCAGCACGTTTAATACAGACTGCATCAGTGCTTTGGCCTCCAAACACCGCTTGGCTTTTGTTGCCTGAAGCTGGCACATCAGCCATCGTGGCTGATCCCACTGCGTATGTTGGGCACGCAGCGTGGGAAGGGGAGACGTGCCCCTGGGCCTTCTGAGAGGGGAGGCACTCGGCTATTGAGTTACGACAAAGGGCTAAGGTCTTTTACCTTGCAGCTGATTGACTGGGTGGGACCACACAGCAAAAAACCAGCACTGCCCTTGGAGATTAGGGACCATTGCCTCACACCTATTGCTCTCAATTCCAGTTGCTCACTTGGCAAATCAGAGTGACATAAAATATACTATTTTAGCATAGCGTGTCTTATACTTCAGTGCTTTGTGTCAAGAAACTATGTCACAGATGAAAGAGAGGGGAAAAGATGTTGGTGGTTTAAAACTGAATTTATTAGTTGGGTTTAGGTTTCTAACATGTACAAACTGCTTTTATGGCACGTTGTCATGGTTTAACCCCAGCCGGCAACTAAGCACCACCCAACTGCTCGCTCACTCCCCCCTGGTGGGATGGGGGAGAGAATTAAAAGGGTAGAAGTGAGGAAACTCATGGGTTGAGATAAAGGCAGTTTAACAGGTAAAGCAGAAGCAGCGCACACAAGCAAAGCAAAACAAGGAATTCATTCACTCCTTCCCATCGGCAGGCGGGTGCTCAGCCATCCCCAGGAAGGCAGGGCTCCATCACGCGTAACGGTGACTTGGGAAGACAAACGCCATCGCTCCAAACATTTTTCGCTTTCTTCTTCTTCCCCCAGCTTTCTGTGCTGAGCATGGCGTCCTGTGGTGTGGGGTAGCCCTTGGGCAGTTGGGGTCAGCGGTCCCAGCCGTGTCCCCTCCCAGCTTCTTGTGCAAGCACTGCTCAGCAGTAAGGAAAACATCCCTGGGTTATCAACACTGTTTCCAGCACGAATCCAAGGCATAACCCCACACTAGCTACTATGGAGAAAATTAACTCTACCCCAGCCAAAACCAGTACACATGTGTAACAACATAAGAGACAAAAATGCCTTTTGGTAACTTCTACTAGCTAAAACTTCTTGTTTGGCTAATGTTGTAACTAAACCTTTATTGTTCAGTGTTTGAAATTTTCTCTGCTATTGCTATTCAGGGAAAAGTATTGCCATAACTTGTTCTTTGTTTCATCAAATCTTGATAAGTTATCTAAGTCACTGTTTGACTTAACAGAAGAGCTTTGTTTTATGTTTCAACACTTACTTGGAATGCTTGTGAACTTTAAATTTTTTCTTTCTTTATGGAAAAAATGGGGAGAAGGTGTATTGATGCAAATGGTGTATGATATTTTAGTACATCCTGGTTTTGACTGCTCATGTGTCTCAGTCCTTCAGAATGCCAGTTAATTGTGATTTATTTTTCCTTCCTAAAAGGTGCCATACTTGGCAGATCAGAAACACAGGAGTGTATCTACTACAACGCTAATTGGGAAAAAGATAAAACAAATCGCAGTGGTATTGAACCTTGTTATGGTGATAAAGATAAAAGACGACACTGTTTTGCTACATGGAAGAATATTTCTGGATCAATTGAAATTGTGAAGCAAGGTTGCTGGCTAGATGACATCAATTGTTATGACAGGTAAGTGAGTTTTCCTATAAATTTGTAATTATTTGTAATTTTAAACCATTTTGCCTGTCCATAATTTAGACAACCTCCCCTTTGCAAACAGTACTTGAGACAAGCGATAATACAGTAGTCTATGAATAGTTAGCTTGTTTTTAGATGGGCAGACGCATACATACATGCTTTTTTTTTCTCCACATACCTGTATTTAGGGACCTGACTTCATCTAAGTACTTTGTCTTGTTTGCAGAATAGCATGTTTTACCTTCTCTTATTTACTTACTATATATTAAAAAACAGGTGTTTAGTTTATTCTTTTTTAGGCCATTAATAATAGATTTTCTAGTGACTTGTTATTGCCAAACAATGCAAATATAGTTATTGAAACCAGAATGCGAAATTCTGTGGTTCACTTTTCCAAAGTCTTTGGAGTAGGAAAGTCAGGACATTGTGTCTGCTCTTTAATTGAACATGGAAGTATTTTGTCAATTTTTTAAAAAGCTCACCTCAGTGACAGCTCTAAGAGACATCAAATATTCTAAAATTCCAGTCATTTTTTTATAACAGATGGTCTAGCAAGTACCCGTGAGCAGTAACAGCAGGACTTGGGTTTTGTTAGATACTGGCTGAATAAAGGTCATGACTCTCTTAAGAAATGGTATTATAGTTCTTTGAAGTACTGTACTAAGTTTTATTTGACCAAAACAGTTATTGTTTGGAAAAGGAGAGAATTAAGAAAATAAATGCATAATAGCTCTTCATTAAAATGTATTTAGAAATTATTTTTAGCAATATTTTAGAAAATTTTCCTTTTGTGTTTCTGAAATGTTGAATGAGTAGAAGAAATCATTATAGTAATTTCTACCAAACAAAGTTTCGCCACACACTAGGACGTTTTCCCCTTTAATGACAGTTTAAAGCTAAGTTGAACACTAGTTCTGATTTATCTGTTTCTCAGAGAAGTAGCAAAGCATCTGCGCGCTTGCTTGCACAGCATGATTGAAATTTGGCTATGCTAGAAGGCAAAGGACAATTTTAAAGAAATCATATTTGTTGCTACTAGTGTCTAGTAGCTCTAAGTCTCTCAGGATGGGAAAGTACTTTGGGGTGTTTTGGGTTTTTTGTAATCTGTTCTTAGTTGTAGCTTTGCAGAAGAAGTGGGGGTATTTACAATTTCTGAACTAAGTTTATTTCTGCTAAATGTTAAACTTTTAGGATGGAAATAAAATTTTTCAGTTTGGAAATGGAACTGGGTCCGGTAGCATTGTTATCCCTCTAGTTACATGTGTATCTTTGAACAGTCTAAAAAAATTGGTGTTAAATTCTTCCTTGAGCAAAGAAAAGAAATGGGAAGAAGAAATAAAATGCAGGAAGGACGTTAAGGAAATAGTTGAAAACTGAGTAAAAGTTTGTCTGGCTCTAAGACCTCATTAACTGTAACTTGTCATAAGAATGCATGCTGCGTGTTTGTCTAAAATATTCATTAAACAAAATCTTATCTCTGGGAGTGAAGAGTGGTTTACTGAACGGGGAGTTACAGTATGATGAACTCCCAACAACAGCAGATTAAGAACACCAAAGCATAAATGTTTTATGGAAGTCACAGTACAGTGTAATTGTAATAGCTGGTTCTAGAAAATAACCTAATTTTTCAGCATGAACCCAAAACTCTTTTGACAATCTTCAGCTGTATTTAAAGTCCTCAACTATTTCTGCAGGATTTTCAGATTCTTCTCTTTCTGCTGTCAAGTTGTCTCCTGCATGACTCCTGTTTTTCTTTCCTGACTTGAATAGTTTCAGCTTATTTGTTAATAGAACTCCTTTCCTGCAGTTAATGCATTGAGTGAAATAAGCCCTGTCCATGAGCATAATGTGGGCAGGGGAAATTGCAGAAGTTTTATCTTTTTTTCTAAAAATAAAGTAAAATTTTAAAAGTCTCCTTCCCACTTATCTGCAACCCTGTACTGTGAGTTTATGGTTAAACACTAGCCATTTGATCATTTGTTTGTCCTGTTTAAATCTAGATTGTGAACTGTTGTTCAGTATTTTTGTCAGCTTTTGAAATGCATCCTGTTAGTGGTTCTCTTTAACTTTGTCTTAAAAATAGCAAAAATGTGCTGTTTCAGTTTTGGTATCCATGATATTTCATTGCAATATAAAATAATGAAAAAAATTTTAATTTGTTTCTTCAGATTTAACTCTTATTTGGGTCGTATGTTATCCTGGATGATTTAATGAAGTTCAATTTAAATTTGGAATATGAGCATATGTTTTCTCTTGAACAAAAAAAAAAAAAAAACCACACAACTTAAGATTAATGATCTTTTTTAATTATCTTTCTTATTATTATCTTTTATAGGAATGATTGCATAGAGAAGAAAGACAGCCCTGAAGTGTTTTTCTGTTGTTGTGAAGGCAACATGTGTAATGAACGCTTTTTCTATTTTCCAGAAATGGAAGTCACGCAACGTAAGTTAGTCTAAGACATTTATGAACGAACTGCTTAGCAGAGTTCAGAAATACTTAATATTGTGCATGTTCAGGAGATAAGACTTTTCAAAATGCTGTGGTCTGTTTCTCCTGCCAGAAGGTTTCTGATTCCCGGATGATAGAGCACTGTGTGCATTCACATAAAGAGCCGAGAAAATTGCCAGTTCATTTCTTCGATTTTGAAAGGTCTCTATACTAGGAGTAATTTAAATTGATAAAAGGTACTTCAACTCTTTTCTAAGGGTGAGAAGGAAGGATAATCTGAAATAATTGGCTGTTTTAAGATACAGAAGTTAGTGTCAAATCTTACCTTAATTGTATAGTTAAGCTTCTGTAAGTGTCTATACATCATTGGGCTAAAAGCCATATCATCCTTCTATGTGTGTACCAGCCTATGAATGCTCCTCTTCTTGAAACAATGCTCCTGCTGTTTCTTTAAGCTAATTGGACCTTTGAGTTTCTCTGTAAATTGACCCAGTAACCTTTAAAAAGGGGGAAAAAATTTCCTCCCAGGTTACAAAGAAAATCAGATATCCAGACTTAACAAATAATTGTTTTAAAAAACAATAACTAAAAGATTATTTGATTATTCCTGCATATCTTCTTCCAGTCAAGAATCTAATCTTTGTTGGAAAACTAAATAATGTTAATAACTGAACTGAAAACAGCAAATGTCTTGTGTACCAAATAGCCCGAGGAAGTTGTTTATGAAATTAAATAACATTTTCTATGAGATTAAAATAGCCTTTGTTGACCCAAGAAATATTCTTGTCATTTTTGTCAGTGATACTGCTAAGGCAATAGTGGACATTCTTCTTCACTCTCATGAAACCTCTCTTGCCCCGGGGGTCTGTGGCTGCCCCGGCACCCGCTGCCTCAGAAGCAGGGCTTCTCCGGAGCCGTTCCGGAGGTCCTATGGAAGCGCCTTCAGCTAGGGAGCCTTTACCTTCAGCAAATCAACAGTGCATAGACGTGTTGGCAGATTATTTCTGGCCTGTTCTACTTCTTAATGACATCCTATTGTATACGTCCCAAAGACTAAACCTCTGCATTGGTTCTTTTTTTCATTCATTAGGTGATGGCATTCTTGCAATCTTTTTAAAATACAAACACGTCTTATGTGCTGTAGATAGGCGGAGCTCAGAAGCACAAAAAAGTTAGATGTGCTGATGTGTAAGTCTGGGGATCTCGGTTATTTCTGCACTTTCCAAAATGCTGCCTTTTTAAATATGTGTCTCTTTCTATTAGAGTATGCTATTTAATCAGGTATTGTTAGCCTGTTTTGCTGATTCCAAGAATTTTTAGAAAATCAGGATGCTAGACATTTCAAAAACTGGGTGATTTTTGTTTCTTAAAAGCTGTGTCCTTTTTTTTTTTTTTTTTTCTTCAGCAACTTCCAATCCTGTTACACCTAAGCCACCTCTGTTCAATACCTTGCTTTATTCCTTGTTGCCTATAATGGGAATTGCAGTGATTGTGCTCTTTTCGTTCTGGATGTACAGACATCACAAGCTAGCGTATCCTCCAGTACTCGTTCCAACCCAAGTAAGTCGCTGCGTTATGATCTTGATTTTTTTGAATGGTAAAACAATCTTCTGGAGAGGAAAGAAAGGGGTGTGCATCTGTCACATGGCTGAAGTCTTCTGTTACTTTCCTGGTTTAGGGGTGCTAATGCTTGCTAGCCGCAAAAGCAGAAAATTAAGCTTTACTTAAATAGCCTTATCTCCTGTCATTAATTGGTATTTGATGAATGTATGAGCAACTACTTGATGTTTTTACACATCTGTGTGTTTGGGAGGAGAAAAACTAAACACAAAACTTCAGATGGCAAAGGCGCAGTATTGCTGGACAGCCGTGGGAGGTTTGTACTCCCGCGTAGTTAAAAGGATTGCTTGTCCGAAAGTTGTGTACAGCTGCGCTCAGGTACTTGGGGTTGAGCTTTATGTAGTGCTTAGCTTAAAGCAAAAATGAAGGAGACGTGCTCATTCATAATGGCAATTTGCAGTGAATAGAAAATAGTAACTAGTAGAAGCTTCTGGTTTTGAAAAAGCATGGAACTGGGATACAGGTATCGGTTAAAGGGAATGTAAAGAAAATCTTTAGTTGAAGCACAGTTCCAGGGCTTAGCTCAGCTTGTGGCCTTACCGTGATTCCTGTAATCTTCTTCCTCTTATTTGTTTATGCATTTTGTGTTTTGTCTTAAAATGTTGCAGTTTTAGCAGTGTTTGTGTTTTACTTAGAAAATACTATGAGATTGTGGTCTCCAAATGTGAACCCTAAACTGGCAGTGTGGCATCCAAATAAACCTTTTCTGGCTGCATGGGCATAGTTCCTACTGCTGTCATGCTCCACCTCATTCTGCAGGTGTAATTAGTATTAATGCTAGAACTCCTCTTCCTTCATCTATGTCTAGAGATTCAGCTGAGATTAGAACGCCTTTATGAAAAAAGTTAAGACAGCAAACTCTTCAGACCAAAGTAGGAAAGATGGACAAAATGTGGTAGTGGAAATGGAGACATAAACGACTTGCCCGGGGTCCCACAGCTCTTGGGTTTTTGCAGGAAGAAGTGAACTTCAGCTTCCTAACTCAGTGCAGCGAGCGCTCAGAATACATTGCCTCTCACACAGTGATGATGTGATGATGCTATTTAGGATTAAATAAAATTAAAACACTTGTTGTTTTTGGTAGGATTGCGTTTAAAAAGGATTTACATGTATTTGCTCTGTACTGCCAGCTTCTGTGATATTTTTGGTGTTACTGCTTGACTTGAGGGTGTTCCAGGAAGCATTATTGCCTGTGGTTGATAAATAAAATTGGTTTGGTTTCAGTTTCATAGTAATAGATAAGAAAAATTTGGGGGGAGGCAGCGGGCATATGTTCTTGCCAAATGAAAAGAACATAATTTAGAGGAAAAAAGTATGTTTCCTGTCCTTGCAGAAAGTATTGCAGATCCTCAAACTTCATGCAATCTGTTAGCATAATTATTTCATCCATCTCAATTTTGGGGACTTTACATCAACCTAGTAGTCTTCACTATAAGATCAAATTCATAACTGCTAGCTGTGTGAATAATTTCAGCATGTAATTTCCTTTCTCGACTTAAAGAAATTAAATAAGTAATGCATAAAGTGATAGAAAAGGAAGCAAAAGTTAAATACGTGCAAGATACCAAGAACTTGAATTTTTATATTCTTCCTCCTTTTTATTGCAGTTCTTCTCCTGCATGATTTGTGTTTGATGCAGGAGTGGACACGTCATAATTTTTAATAAATAGGGTAATAACCTGTTTTGTTAATGCTCAGATTGTATCTGTTGGGATAAGTATATGTTGGTGCTTGAGCCAGTTATGGTGTAATAACATTTTCTTATCTTGTGGTGAATAGGCATTAAGGTTTGATGTGGAAAGTCAGGAAAAGCTACTTCTGCCTGAAAAACTAAATGAAATTATTATGGAAATAGCATGTGTAAATGTTCTCCCATATGCAGCAGAGCAGTATTTCCCACTTTAAATTTGATTAGAGCTGATTTGAACGGAGGCAGAGGAAGCAGGAAGAGAGGGAAAAGTATTAGTAATTTTATAACCACGAAACAAACATTTAAATATTTATGCAATTACTATAGTAAACATTAATATTATATTTAATAAGTAGGGCATGAGTAGAGTTTGTAGGCGAATGGATTCTTTTCTAAATCTTTCTGTAGCAAATGGTAGAATGGATAGATCACATGTAGAGCAGATACTCACTGGAAAAGAGGGATTTCTGTATGAGAGACAGATGAAGGTTATCTTATTTTACTCTGTTCATTCCCAGAAGGCAATGGGAGTACTTAGGTGCAGTATGCCCTGGTACTAATCTTTCTTTCAGTAGAAGTTAAGGATAGATGAGGAATAAGCAAAAGATAAAATTGAGGAAACACTGAAGAATGAGAAATTTTGGAACAATTAGGAGAAGAAGGGATAAGTAAATAAAAAATCAGAGGGC
This sequence comes from Platalea leucorodia, assembly GCF_965183815.1. Taxonomy (NCBI): domain Eukaryota; kingdom Metazoa; phylum Chordata; class Aves; order Pelecaniformes; family Threskiornithidae; genus Platalea; species Platalea leucorodia. Next base: position 99,541,893 of record NC_138827.1, read on the forward strand.
AAAAGGGAAAGAAATTGTTTGGAATATTTCAAAAAAAGAAAGAAATATGCTAGAAGAGATTTTTGAACCTGTAGTGAAATATAAAGGGCAAACATCTGAGAAATTGCAAATAACTCCATTTTCTTTTGAAAGGAAAATTGTAGTGAAACTGGCAGTTCCTACACAAACTGAGCTTGGTTCACAGCTATGTGGATTAACTTAACTTTGTATTCCCTTTGAATGTACAGATAATTTTAAAATTTCACATGGTAGAATTAGCTTATATGTTTGGTTTAAGATTGGAAAGCAGTAGATATTTTTGTTTGCCCCTTCCATGTTTCAGTCTTGCTTTCTCTCAGGTTTGGGTAGAGAGGTCGGTCAAGGGGGTCGCTAGAGTAGGGAACTGCTGAGAGGCTCCTTGCCGGTCCCGAGGCGCCTGTCCGGGACGGCCGCGGCAGAGCGCTCTGCTCCGAGGTGCCGGTACAGGGACCTGTCGTTGCTCCTGCCGCTGCCATTAGTCTTGGCTTACGTATTCTTGGTCTCTCATTTGTGCTGTTAACTGTGTGCCTTGCTTTATTGTGTGGGGTGCTATCTAGTTAAAGCTGACTGTCAAATTTTATAAAATCTGTCACTCTTTAAATTCGTAAATGAGTTATTAACAAATGTGAGTTTGCTAAATACGAATGTGCATGAGTAAAACAGTTTGAAAGAACTATTTCATTTTCTTATTTATACTTGATTTAATCATGCAGCGAACATCTATTCATATGTCTGATCAAATTTACCAAAAAATGGGTTAGTATTTTAAATATTTGAATCTGTATTTTTATATAGAAAGAGTTGCTCTCACCTGGTTAGTTTTCACTCATGAGCACCAGGTACACTGAAAACGAAACACGACCGTCTTTGCGGACAAAGGCTTTCACTCTCGAATTAGGTGTTGTTTCGATTTCCCCCCAGTGTCCTACTAATATTCCTGGTAGAAATACGAATGCGGATGGCAAGGAGTTGATTTGTTATGCTCATTTATTTTTTACATTTCTTGAGCTTGGGCCAGAGTTGTCAGTCAATGCTAATTACAACTGTGGTGTTACCACTCTGTCATCTGATAGATAGGACCATAACCTATTTTATAGCATAACTGACACAAGTAACACTTTTGTTTTTTATCAGTTCACAAAGCTGTGGCTCCCAACATTTTACATCCATACTGTGCAAAAAGGGAATTAACCTCTTGTACTTTTTGTTGAGTGCCCAAGTTATGAATATCTAATTGGATCACAGAGTTGCTTTTTTTGTTTTGTGTTGTTTTTAAAATAAGAGTCATATGTTGAGAGGGTTGAAAAAAAGCTTTACAGATTCACATAAGTGTCTTCTTAACCTATTTTTGTGCTTTCTTCTGAAACATTTGAAATAACTTGGGTCAAAGATGCGTCATGTTTTTAATCACTAAGCACAAGAAGGCCCTGATCTAGGCCTGTTTGGTGTTACCAGAAATTTAAAAACTTGGAATGGACAGATCCTGTCTATTAGAGTGTCCATAAAAGCAAGCTTAATTAAAAACTCGGAATGGACAGATCCTGTCTGTTAGAGTGTCCATAAAAGCAAGCTTAGTTGCTAGGAATTACCATTGCTTTCTCTCCTCAGAGAGGAGGATTACGTCGTTGAAAAATGTGACTACATCTTCTGCTTTTAACCTCCTATATATCGCTTGTTCTAAGCTTTTCACTCAGTATTCCCTATATTGAGCACAATAATCTTTTATGTGCTTAATTTTTCTTTTTTCTTTTTTTTTTTTTTTAAACCCCATATGAATGAACCTCACTGGTCTCATATATATCTGGAGAACATCCCTTGTCTTCAAAGTCATGTGCTATGTGAACCAAGAACTAAGAATAATTGAAGCACATGTATCAGCTATGAAGAGATATTGATCTTAGCCCTCTGGTCTCAAAAGCTTTTTTGAGCATAAAAAAATACTCTGTGATTTTGGTTGATGGCAATTTTGGTATGGCTCCCTTCACTACCATACCATTGTAGTCTTTCCTCAATGTATCTTTTCCTGAAGACACCCAAGTATGAATAGATTTTTGTAGCTATGTCATGGGTTTGATATTTCAGTTTCAGCTCTAAGAAATTAGAACTGAAAACAGTATCACATAATGGGAGGTGAATAACGATGAAGGAGAAGAATCTCTAACAGTGGCAGATGCAAGACGTATTCTGAACTACTGGCTGCAGGTCCAACTGCATGTGTAGCAGTGGAAAAACAAATGCTGTGTTGGAAACGAATAGGAAAAGAACATAAAACAAATCAAGCACTGCTCTTTGCGGCAGTCTTTTGACCTCAGATGTCTGGCCTAAGCTACCAGACTGGTGCCAAGGAGTTTGGCGAGGGCGTGTGTCACTTGAATGGTTTGTTTTCAAAAAATAGTTAGTAATGGGAAATTTTTTATGGTTTGCATTGGAAAAGATTTTCATTTTTTGGTTTTATTCTCTAAATTAACTTGTAGCACATGAAATAATCTACCTGGTGCACTTGCAATTTCTGGGATAATCTTTATCCCTTTGCCTCACTAGGGAAATTGCAGTTGGCTGCTGAAGAAGAAAGTAGAAATTAAATCAAGTGTTCAGGTTTTTGCCGTTTTTGTCTTCCAGACACATTTTTTTTCTTGTTGTTGTTATAGATACTATAACACTTGAAAAATGAAGAATAAAAGGAGAGATGTTTTTACAAGGACTTATTCCAAACCTAGGAAGATTAATAGCTACTTGAAAAATACATGGAGGAGAATCCAGGTGCTTATATGAAATGGGAAAAGAGATTGATCAGCAAAGAAAAGCTGGAGCTCAGAAAGAGGAAGAATTTAAAAAAAAAAAAAATAGCTAAAGACTGAGTTAGAGCTTGTGGCTAGCTAGGAAGGAGTTAAGGTTGGGTATGTATCAGTGGTTAATGAATGATTAACATATAATGAGTGGCAGTGTTGATAATAAAAAGGAATGGCTGAACAATCTCAAGATTTGGATTGCTAGATGTGTGCATGAATTCACATACTGCATTTCATATCATCAGGACTAATACAAATTCCTTCTATAATTGATTCCAGTCAATAGCTGGAATGACACAGCAGGAAGATCTGGTGCTGTCCTTTGATTGTGGTACTGTGTGGCACAACTATGATATGGTTGTTTAAAGGGGAAAAAAAAAAAAAAAAACAAACCACAAATACAGGGATACTGTGAGAAAGTAGTAGGAAAGTTGTTATAGATAAGGAGTTCTTAATGTGTATTAGGTAAATAGGTTGTAGCTATGTCTTTTTTTAGAATTCATGGGCTATTACAATAAAAGTAGTTCCTTATAAATCTTTAACAGAGGGAAGAATTTGTATGACAAGTAATTGAAAACCAAATACATGAAGTGATGCATGCTTTTTCAATGGTCACTATAAAACCAGACGTCCAAAACTTTGGTTCTGAATCTTGATAGCTTTTAAAATTTTTTTTTTTGAAAGTACTTTCTTGAATTCTCAACTTGCTTTTCAGAATGAGCTATCTACATTTAAATAAATCATAAACGCAGTCGTATTTTTTTAAATCTTCAAGAGGTAAGAAAATAAAAATCCAGACTTATGGTATGCTATCCTGAATGGCAGCCTAAAGAGAAGTTTATGATTAAAGTACAATTAAAATTTTTAAAAAATTTTAAATTTACTTCTGTAGTGAACTTCAAGTTACTTTGTGCTTTTGCATTGATTCAAGCAGAGCATTGTCTTATTGTCTTATTGCTTTCAATGCTGTACCTTATTCCTACCTTATTAAAAAGTTGATTTAGTTTTAGGAGTAGGTTTGTACAGGGTGGCTCTGAGAGGCTGATGCAAGAAGGTGTGTATCCGCCCGATAGGCTGGACGTAGGCAGTACTTTGTGTCTTATTCTCATAAGTGTTCACTTGGTGTATACACATTTAACGACTGACGAGACACTGCAGGCTTTTACAGCACTATATTTAATTTACCTTGAAGAATTTCTCTCTGTTGTTCATTCATTGTAAACAGTAATATTCAAAATAATCTACATTATCAAGACCACATTTAGATTATAGTCTTAGTGCTTTGGAAGAGTCGTAGGAAGGCTGAAATACTGATCCCCGTGAAGTCTGCAATCGGGTACTGCACCTTCAGGAGCTTTTTAATGATTTTTCCATAATAAAGTCCAGTTTGCTGCATATCCTCAGGTATGCTCTCCTGAATGTTTTAGGTTGACATGTTTCAAGTAATCTTTTATATCACTAAATGGATGAGAATTACACATTTCACAAAGTATACAAAAGTAATTCGTCTTACCTTATGTCCTCCGAAGAGACTGAGGGACTGCGGATGAATACGCAGATGTCCTATTTAGGGTATTAGTTAGGAACAAATGAAGAAATCGGCACAATTAACTTGTGATACAATAATTTGCATTTATTTTGAACACCGTGTTTATAAAGACTTTTGTGACATGTTTGAAGGTCAGCATATGATTGGGGATAGCCCAAGTTTTGGAAAAGACCACGCTGCTTGTTTTTGTTTGTCTAATTGGTTACAAATATTAAAATCATTTCCCTAATCCCTGATAAAACATTTAGAAGTAGTTTTCAGGCAATATAAATAGGAATTTACTGTGTTTATATACATTTGTGTAGATGATAGCTGGGGGGGGGTAATTGCTCCCAGTTTTTATTTATAAGAGTTGTATTAATTCCTGACAGAAGAAAGCATGTATTTGCATTTATGTAGTAGCCTGATACTGCTAAAACTTGTGATACTTGCATTTCTAATGAAAAGTCTGAGGTGGTGGTGGTCTGTAATCTGAAGGGAAGGACAATGATTTTAAAATCAGAAGGTCTATAAATCTCTGTCTGAAATTTTCATGCATGTCTAATTTATTAGTGTTTGGGGGAAGCTGATCCCCGTAAGAGAGTAGTGAGAGGCATGGGAGAGGACTCTTACTTCTCAGAGTTTCATATTTGCAGTTTCTCATTATGGTAAGAGCAAAAAGGTTGGATTCATGTACCTTTTTCCTTGTTTCTGAGGAATTTACATAATTCTCAGGAGCTGGAGAATTTTAATAGCAAATAGGCCTCTGAAAAAATGACTAATAAGTTTTTTACAGCCACAGGAAAGACGTTTGTTGAACAACTATTTCATACAAGCAATGCTTTTTAATTTTTTAAACGGTTATTATCTGTTCTTTGACTACTTGAGTCAGTAGAAAAATGAGTACCCAGAGATATTTCTATTACTCTGTTCAGTAGCCGTTCCCTATCAGATTCCCAGATTGAGTAATACTTTTATTTTGCTTCACTGCTGTTTCTGGCAAGGAAATATGGGGGGCTTGGAGGAGGAACTTCTTTCAGTAACTGTGCTTGTGGTTTGTGGAGTTTGTGCTGCAGAATCTTACTTGTCGTTTTTCTAAGTCTATGTGGAATAGCTGTCATTCTACTGGAACCACCAGCTCACAGTGATTGGAAGGTGAAGATGATCAGCTACTCCGAAAACCAGTTGAAGGGTTTGGGTTTTTTGTTTAGTGGGGGGGGGGTTTGTTCCCCCCTTATGAAGTGCCCCCAAAATATTTGCAGGCTGTACAGGTCCTGCAAGAATCTGCTTCAGACTCTTGGTGCGGGTGTTCTCCTCCTGTCCGGTGGTCTGCGGACCCGACGGCGAGAGGAGTGATCCTGTTGGGCTCCAGTGTTCTTTAGTGCTCTGTCAGTGGCAGCAAGCTCTACTACAGTATTTATAAATCTGACTCCCAGCTAATCTGGCCTTCAAGAAATACTTCAGCCCTTCTATTATTAATTATTTAGATAATCCTAAGTGTGTGCTAGACAGTTTTCAAGCGCAGAGAAAAGCCTCTTGTTGGCCCTAAGTTCTGTAGCATCCTAAGAATGTAAAGACAAAGGGTGAAGAAAGGGATGATGGCTGTTATGTGGCAGCTGAATACTTCAAGTGTTTGAATTTCATGCCCTTGCAACATCTATCTGATCAAATTATAAAGGCCAAAGAAAATGGCTGAGGCAAAAGTACAAGAGGAGAAACGAAGGTGTCTCAGCGCTTCTTTGCTTGGGTGGCAATGAGATTGTTCAATAAATAAGAGATGAAAGTAGCGCAAACAAGCTCGTGTCATTAAAATGTGTTTTCAGTTTCAGTAACAGTGCTCTGGGACTTAGGTTTCTAGAATGGATTTCATTCCACAGTCTGTAAACTCATGTGACTTGCTTGCAAGAATCTTGACTATTGTAATCTCCCTTTATATATGCTGGATATAGTGTTTTCAAGTTCACTGGTTCTAGTTACGCCTCTAGCATGCCAGACGTATTGATTAAATTTAGTAAAATAGACCTAATATATGATGACCTATTTGTTTATAAAGTTGAGCTGTAACTTAGACATTAAAAAGTTTTCATTTTCCACAGCTAGCTACTAATTACAGGGAATTTTAAAAAATACAACGCTGCCCTCTACTGTGCAGTTGTGAGCATAACAAGAAATAAGTTTGCATAACTTGTGTTTGTATGTATGTTTACTTTTCTGCATGTGTTTATGTACTGTTTTGTAGTAACATGACTGTTTATACCCCTCTAATGGACAATTCCGGTTTTAATTGTAAGATCAATTCAGCTAACGGTCTGTATAATAATCTTTATTTTCGTCCATTTTTCTTTGCTAACATAGTAATGATGGACTTTTTTATTGTAAATGATCTGTTATTAGTACGAGAAAGTATTGCTATCCCCATGAATTTTTTTTGTTGTTAATTCACAAACTACTTTGTCTCTTCTCTTATAAGCTGTTTTTTCATCCCATTCTTGGTATAAATAGTAATTTCTTTTGCCTGTGTTTTTTCCCCTCTCTACAAGCACGCCTTTCATATAATGATTGAGGTAAGATGCATTGATGTTTGTTCATGGTTACGGAACTTTCTGTGGATATGTAAGAAGTTGTTTTGGTATGAATTACATTTTTTTCAGTATTTTGGACAAGAAATTTGTAAGCATGCGTGGTTTAAAAATACCAATTTAGTCTGCTGTTCATAGGTTTCTTAAAATGTACTATAACTTCTTAGGCTATGGATTGATAATGAGATACACCAGGCATGGTCAGTTTGTGGTTCTTCACCTACAGACTAGCTCGTTTGTGTCACATCCACCCTAGTGCCACGTCGTATGAGCGGTGGTAAGGGCTCTGCTGGTACCACGTTTGCTGGTAACCCCAGTCTCTGGCTGCGGGAGCAGTCCAGCCGGCAGGGACTCCCAGTCTCACTGTACTGGGTTGCCTGGGAAGTAACCGGCGTGTCCTGCCCACTTCTGTCCTGTCTTTGGTGTCTGCTGTCATCTGCCACCCGTGAACCGCCTGTAACTGTTGGAGTGAGGTGTGTGGTCTTCATGTTGTGATTCTGGGTGATGTGATGTTCTTCTGTGTGATTCAGGTGCTCGGAGAAATAGGTTACGTGAAGAAAAATATTCTTTCACTGTTAAGTCTCTACTTTGATTTTTTTTTTTCACTGGCTAGAAGTTGTTTTTACTTCTGTTAAACAACTGATACTTCATGTGAAACTACAAGTAATTGAAAACTGTTAATTCAGAAACTTGGTCATTATTGCTAGGCTTTTAAATTGAATACTGAAAAAGTCAAGATTTGAGTTGTAATATGAATGCTTAATTTCTGTTGTCTCTGTAGGTCGATAATGAATAGCTGAAATGCCTTGTAAATGTAATTTAGAAGAAAATAGAATGGTGCTATTTAAATATCTTCCTGAATATCTTGCATCTGTAAAGAGTTATCGGAGTTCCTTCTATTTGTATTACTGTTTTGCTGCAAATGACGTAGTTTCAGTTGGGGAAGAAGCTGAAGTATCCTGCCTCCAAGTAACTACTTTGTTGACATTACTTTAGGGAATATGTTTGCAATGTACGATAAAATAGAGGATTTTGTGGGGTGAAAAAGAGAAAAATTTCCGCCATTTAAAAAATTGTTGTTTGATATAAATCATAGCGTCAATTTTAGAATAATGACAACATTTAAGAATTCTGACTCCTTTGACCATATTTGGATCTTAACTTCACAGGTCATCTGTTTGAAAATGAACCAGTCCCAAATTAGAAAGGGAGGAAACAACCAAGATTAGTCATCAGACGCCTTCAATGAGAACTTGTCAAACATACTCACAATACAAGCTGTAGAATAAATGTAACCCAGGGGAGATATTGCACCATTTAACAAGGAAAACTTGCATGTGCTCTGGAAGTTTGAGTACTTGTTTATATTTTGGAGTCAGGAAGGAGAAATGCGTCTATGTACAACCCCGTTTGGATAATTGGTCTTTTTTTCCCTTTGTTGTACATGATGAATCACCTGATTCAGTTGCCGTATGAGAGACGTGACTGGAGATAAACTCAAGTACTGACGGGCTGTGGTGGGGCAGGTCTTTAAACAAACTGATCAGTTGGTCGTATTTTTAAAAGATGTGTAGTTTGTTAAGCTTCCCTCTGATCGTGAGAACCATTCTTGAATGCACTTAGGGAAACCTGTTTCTGGAAGTTACCATTCTTTAATGAGTATTTTTCCCTCTGTTCTTTTTCTGGTATGACTAGGATGCGCTACCTGACAGCTGACTGCAACTCCAGCTATAAAAATGAGAACCACAAAGCCCTGCTTGGGATTTAAAAATATGACAGGGTACAACGTAACTAGATGCCCATGATTTTGAGATCACCATGCAACTCGAACTTAGGTTTTAATGATCAATGGCTTTGAGCTATAGGAAGAGTACAGCCTAGTTGTCTGAGTATTAGGCATCGCATGACCCAGTCAGTTCAAGGACTTTTTGCCGGCATAGCTGCTTCTGCTTTTTATCTGACAGTAGATGGTTGTGCAGCAGGAGAGATCCTGCTGCCTCTGCTAACTGCGCCGGCGTTAGGACGGAGCACGCCTTTGAGAAGGTGGAGTACTTGGGATGAAGTTACGTGGGCCAGCGGCTCACCGCTCCCGAGAGAGCGAGCCCTGCTTCCCTCTGCCGTGCCGTGCTTCTTGTGTTGACCTGGGCTGTGTTGCAGGCTGATTCAATTTGCTAAGCTATCAGAAAATTAACCCGATTTTAAAAATAAAGAAATAAATATCAGCTTTCTGTCAATATAGCGTATTGCCTTGATTTGCTGTGTGGTCAGACAAGTACCAGAATCAGCCCAAGGGAAGGGACAGGGAAAGCTCGGGAAATTGGGCCCTTATTTTTTGACAGCTGTGGCAAGCTGTTAGACTAATAGATCCACATTATATCTTTGCTCACGTTGTATCATCATCCTTGGCGCCACAGAGATGATTTTAAAAAGCCATACAAAAATAATTATGCCTGTGGCACGTTAAACATTTTTGCTTAGAAGTAGAGCAAGTTGAAAATATTTTCAAGGAATGTTTTGATATAAAAATAGTACCTGTAGTTTTAGAGTAAATGCCTGTTGATTTTTAACAAAGATGTTTAGGAAAAAAAAAAAATCAGAAGCAGCATGGAAAACTATTCTTTTTAGTTATGTTAACAGAAGGCAATTATACTTCCCATTTTAAATCAGATTTGTTTTGATTTGTGCGTGTGGGTGTGTGTTGCTGCTTCATAAGAACGCCGGAAGTTTTGACTTCATAAGGCTGTTTCAACACGAAAGGGAAATGTGCAGAGAACCGCAGGAGGTTGCTATGTAAGGTAGTGGGAAAATACTTTGAAATGCCAGGATTTTCTAGGAAATGTGAAATTCAGGTATATGAAAATTGTCATGGTCTAATGTGAAAGTAAGAAGCACCAGTTTCCTCTGGCCACTCTTTGCGGAGGAGTTATTGCCTTCTCTCATGTGATAGATGCTGTAATTTTTTTCATCAAATCTCTGAGAAGGATTAAGTGGTCATTTGCTTGATTGCTTGAAAAAATTCACATAGTGCGCTTCAAAATGCCGAAATGTATGGAAAGGAAAGGGAGTCGTTCCAGCCACTAACGCAAAGTGAGATTTGGGTTTACTTCCCACAAACTGTTCTCTAAATTTAGGCAAGTCACTAGGTTCAAAACTTTAAAAGTTGTCTGATTGCCTGGTGTTAAATCCCCAGATGCTGCACAGTGCTCAGGATTCTTAAAAACAGCAGGTTTTTTTTACAAATTAAAGTAGGCTTTTGTGAGTAAATTTGGGCATCTTGTTTCTAGTTTTGTTTGTAGCTGTAACTATTACAAATTAAGGACAGGGATTTCCCTGGTGCTCGAAGTATTCATAAAGGGCTTTGGCATTGCATGAGAGGCAGGACGGGAGGGAAAAGTTAACTCTTAAACTTCATTTTCTGTATTGTTTGTCCACTTTAAACCCAGCAATTTTGATGAAACAACTTTAAGCATCTGTTGCTGTCATATTTGCGAATGGATTTCATACTTTTCTGAGGCTAGTATTGTAATGTGTCTCTAATTTGAATTTCAAACATTATATTTTCTTGTAGTTATTAATTTGTGGAATTAGGTTACAGTTTCCTTAAATTGCTATGAATCTATCTGCCTCTGAAACTTGTGCTTTTTGAAGGATGTATTTGTTGCTTAATAAGAAACAAGAGAATGGTTATATATTCCTACGTTTAAACTACTCGAAACTTGTGTTGGATACAGAAGCACTTGTCTCCATTCTCACAGTAGTAAAGTATACTTAAAACCCCAGTTGTTCAGAAAATGTCTTTAACGTGCACAAGACTTCTATGTTGCTAACTGAAGTGCTCAAATACTTAACTATTGAGTACTCTCATTTGAAGCAACGACTCCAGTAGAAGACGACTGTAGAGAAGCCAAGTGAATGTTTTGAAGATTTTTTTTTTTTTTTTAACAGTAGACTTTAGGGTTTTTTTTGTTACATTCTGCAGTGTGGATATAATTTCAAAGCAATACCTAACTTTCTGTTTGTTTCTTTCATACGCAGTATTGAGACTTGTGGTACAATTTTGTGGTCTCCGTAGACCCGCACTGCCACTAAAAGCAGCCGCTCACCCTCTTCCCATCTGTGGTCGAGCAGCCTGCCCCCGTGCATCGCTGCTGGCATTGGCGTTTGCAGGTCTCTGTAGTAATTTGGACTGAGGAACAAGTCATGGTTTAAACTAACTGGGGGGAGTGGAAGGAAGGTGGAGCTGTTTCTCGTGGTGATAGTATTGGTAATTCTGCTTAGTGACCGCTACACACCAGAACTTGACTTATTTTCCTGCAGAAAGCAGGGATCAGACAGAAGAGGTCATGTTTCTCTGGCTCTGTGCATAGGGTAATATTATTTGATGCAGAGGCATACGTAAATGGGTCCGATGCATTTGTTCGTGGTAGGGAAGAAGCTTGCATAGGTACAAGCTAATCTCACATGGTAGACTGGAGAGAAAAGGACAGCCCAGAAAGAAGCACATCTTTGGCAATAAAGTTGAAAATCTGCTTGTTATATTCGGATGACGTGTATGATACAGAACATGTAAGAGATGTATAAAAGACAAGATATTCAATAAGCTGTCACATTTTCTTTCCCAGAAGGGGAAGTTGTTCAAATCTGTAGTAAGATCGGTGGTTATATGGATAGCTGTACGGAAGCTCTATCTCAGTTGCAGTTGTACTTCCCAGCTTGTGCTGTCATATTTGAAAATTGTTGGGCTAGCCCCTCAGTAAAGTATAAACGCTGCAAGATATGACAAGATAATCTCTTAAATTTAATTCCAGTTCTGTTTCTGGGGTACCGCCAAGTACTCACATTTCAGTAACGTATTGGCCATCTACCTTAGCAAAAGTTGGGAGCAATAGCAGTGGATTGGTACGGTGAGGCTTCGGTGCTGTGGTTCCTCCCACCGCCGTTCGAGTGGCTTGGAGATGGTGATGTTTGGTTTCCTGTGCCAAATGCCTGCACTGCGCCTGTGGTTCAATGGTTTCTGAATCAAAAAAGATCAGTTACGTCCTGGAAGACCTTGTGGTGGCATGGTCTGCCTGCATATTGGTTTGCAACCTGATGTCCCCAGTAAGCAGTGGAGCTTTTGAAGCAGAGCTGTGCTGGTACCAGCTCGACAGCTCGGGGGAGCTGCAGGCAGTGAGGGGATTCGCTTCAGCTCTGCGCCGCTGTCGCCAACCAAATTGCTCATGTAGACACCTTCTGCTTCCCGGCTGATGGCTGAGGTCGGTCACACGGAGCGGGCTTGGTGGCTGCGTACAGTCAAGTCACCAGGCCATTGAAGTAAAGGATTAAACAGGTCACATATATGTCAAACAAACAAACAAACCAACCTTAAATGTATCAAAGGTGCTCATTTCAATTCTATTACTTGAAAAAAAAATAACAAGTAAAGCTTGATTATCTTTATTCCTTAATTTCTGCTGTGCTTTTACGCCTGGTTAGACAGATTTATACTGTAACTGTTGTTATGCTGTCGCTTGCATATTAATTCTGAGCATGTTTTATAATTTCTTTTTTCTTTCCTGTGGAGAAGGGTTGCTGTTTTGTTTCTGGTTTGTTTGGGGGAATTTGTTGCAAGGGGGTTGGGTATATGGTACCAAGTCTCTTTCCTTTACAAGCCTTTATTTTAAGTGCTGTCATCGTAGATAGCACACACAGTAGCAAAATTAATTAATGGTTTTAACCTGATTTCAGGATCCTGGACCACCACCGCCTTCACCGTTGATGGGTTTGAAGCCGTTGCAGTTACTAGAGATCAAAGCTAGGGGAAGATTTGGATGTGTATGGAAAGCTCAACTACTAAATGAGTATGTTGCAGTCAAAATATTCCCTATTCAGGTAAGCAGAAGTTCTTAGGGTCCTGTGTTGCCTGTAATATCGTCATGTTAAACCAGCTTTTCTAGTCACAAGAAGAGGCTTTTATTTTAGATAGTTCAAAGAAATTCTTAAATGCAGAAGTGTTGCCAGCTGAAAAATGTGCAGGTAGAGTTTTATTGAATTAAAGTAAGTATTTTAATGGAGCAAACATACATTCTTGAAACATAAACTCTGTGAAAGCTATGTATGTTTCTAGCCATAAAAATACATATTTAGCATGAATAGTTCTAAGTGGCTCTGACACATCTCTCAATCAGTTGAGAAGAATTAATTCAAGTACAAATTAAATTGTACTTGGAAGGACTGTCCTGAAATGCAAGCCCATAGGGTGATTGTTCCAGTTAAATTTGCCTCAATTAAGTGAAATAATATTTACTTCCCAACAAGTACCCTCTGAAAGCCAGGTTTTAGAATAGATTGTACTCATAATTTTAAGATCCAGTCTAGTTAAAGAATACAAAGTGATCATACACATTGATATTAGGATAGAGTTTACATGATTTAAAAACACCCACTGCTACTTGAGGTGAGATGTGCTTGTGTTTTCTGATGATTAAGCAAGTGTTGACTTGCTGAATAAATACATCCGCGTGTTCTTATTCTTCTAGGAGAAATGGCAGGTATTTATGCTGGTTTCAGCCATCAGCCCAGCATAAATTAAATCTGAGGCTTTGTTCATTATTTTTTAATGAAGGAAAACCTATTTCTAATTCTTTATAGGGCTGTTGTAGATGAATAAAATATAAAAATTGAACCATGCTCTTCAGACTAAAGCAATCGTAATGATTTGCAGTATGTAGACTTCAATCCTAACCTACAGCTTTGTGTTTCCATGGTTCTTACCTGTGATAGTTGATGTTGTTTTCAACAGTTGATGTCTATTTACAACGAATTTAAGTTTTTCAGACAATTTTCCACTTTATGTGAATACGTAATATAAGTGAAGACAGACGTTTTTTCATATTTTTGTATATGTTAGGTCAGTGGTTTGTAGCACAAATATTGTTATTAGTCTAAACACTTGTAATTTTTAAATTATCAGCCTCATAATGTTAATTGCATACACTATGATCTAGGTAGTAAATCTGTCTTAAAAAAAAAAAAAGGTTTTAGCAGTTTTGACAGATCATTTACAAATGGACAGTAAATTATAGGAAGAAACTTCTGTCAGGGAAAGTACCTCTTATTCTCATGAATATGGTGTTAACTTGGTTTGATGTGTTCTTTTGTTTAAAGGACAAACAGTCATGGCAGAACGAATATGAAATTTACAGTTTACCTGGAATGAAGCATGACAATATCCTGCAGTTCATTGGTGCAGAGAAACGAGGCACTAGCATTGATGTCGATCTCTGGTTGATTACAGCATTTCATGAAAAGGTATGTTTAGTTCTCAGTGTAGTTCCTGGGTTTTTATGATTATGGTAGAGGAAGAACAGCCTTAGGTATCTGTCACAAATGTGAACTTTAGACAGTTACGAAATAAAATTTAAAATAGTCGTTGCTTATTCTTAGCTTGTCTCTTTTCAGTGGATATGAATTTATTTAAATTTATTGTCAGCCAGCTGAGAAAGTTGTCATCATCCTTTACTTAACAGAGGAGTTGTTTCAGAAAACAAACAAAAACTTATTCTACTTTTTTGCTTTTTAGAATGAGTTTTTTTGAATATCCCTCATCTAAATCTGCCTAAATTAAATAAACTCCATCCAAGATTGTGGCGTTTTATTTGTGTTTTACTTGTGTTAGCGGATTTGTGTCTATAAGAATGAAGTAATATGTATCAGTTGTATTGCGATAACCACAAGAAGAAACACATGTGGTTAGGAATATGTTCACGGTTTTATTTTGTCCGCTTAGATTGTATTTTTTTTTAATGCATGTAACTGTCACAGATGTAAGCACAAAGAGCAGAAAAAGCCCCGGACTTAAATTTAGCACTGGCACAGGCAAAGAGGTGTTAAGAAGATGCTACCTGAAGCAGATTTGAGAAAATATAGATCTGTATAGTATGGATAGACTAATAGCTTAAGGCTAGGTCATAGATCATATTTCTAGTATTGAGTATTACGTTCCTCATTCTGGCATTTTTGTCCCATTTATGCCTGTGCTTTAATCATTTAGAAGACTAAAACTGTCCAACTGTTTAAAATTTTTGATAGATCTTCATGATCAAGTAGATAATATAAACTAATATGCCTTTCTGAAAAGTTATTGCCATTTTTTTGTTTGTTTTTTGTCTAAGAGTTTTAAAAATCTTGTTCCTGTTGGAAAGATGGCATCCGGGATGACTCTGATGGAAAATGCGCATTTTTTTATTTTATTTTTAAAGTCTAGCCTCTACACTTTGACAGCACTTTGCTCATTTTTCCCTTTTGGGTTGGCTTTTCACACAGCAACATGTGACACGGTGGCATCTCACCAACCGGATCACATGCAAATCCATGAAAATGTGTGTATAGAGTGGGCTATAGAAGTGAGTTTGAAGAGGAGTGCTTTATGTTGACTAGATTTTTACTTCATCTCTCTATATTTATTCAGAGTATGTATTTCACTCTGAAACTATATTGTGAAACTGGAGTTCACTGTTGCTGGTCTGTAAGAAAAGAAAGACTTAGACTATCAGTTAAAGGTCTTCGAGAACAGCAGGATTCTGGAAGGTGAACCTAACCTGTAATTTCCTGTGCCTGGAAGATTATAAATCACCCTTGCAAAAGCAGGGTTGTCTTTATAAAGACCTTCAATATCCTAAGTCTAGCTCCTGTTTCTGACACTGAGAGTTAAGCGCAGCTCATTGGCAAGCGTGCCACTGAACCCGAGTTCATTGCGCTGTTTGCTTGGTGAGGTGATGCGTCTTGATGCTATTCGTGGCCCAGAGATGATGCAAAGGTAATTTTTTTGTTGTTTAAACTAGCAGTTGATTGCATATATGTGTGGATAATTACATGGTCTATCAGAAAACAAGAGAGAGGCAGACAGGCATATCGTGTTCTGTAATGATGGAGGCCATCTAGAAGTTTGCTTTATGAGTAGCTGAGAATGAAATTGATCCTGTAATTGTTTTTCTTTTTTGCTCTGCAGGGTTCATTAACGGACTTTCTGAAGGCTAATGTGGTCTCTTGGAATGAGCTATGTCACATCGCTCAAACTATGGCTAGAGGCTTGGCTTATCTTCACGAGGATATACCAGGGCTAAAAGATGGACATAAACCTGCCATCTCACATAGGTACAGTATATCTAAAATATTTTCAGGTGATGGTTATGTTTAACTTTGAGTTAAAGGATAAGAAATGTGGATAGAGAGGAAGTATTCAAATAATTACTCTGTGCTATCTTCCTTCCAGAATTGTCAAGAGCCTTGTAAGAAAAATCTGCTCAGCCTAAGCAAAAGTCTAGCTGATGGTTTATAGAACTTGGTGTGGTGATTGTGGTTAATGTCATAAATTCTTTTTTTTTAATACAGTTAATTATTTAAGGACCCTCTGCAGTATATGAAATAATTGGCATTATGGCTATTTGAAACAAGCGAAACACTTATGTATGTAACTTTAAGTAATACTGAATGCCTTCAGAGAGAAACTTACTGTAAGTGGTGTTATGCCTATTGTTGAGTGTGGTGCTGGTTTTTTAAATGAGGTAGGTATAGAGAGCTGTTGATAGAAGTAGGGAGCTGAAATGATAGTGGTAACCAAAATAAAAGATAGGCATATAGAGTAAGAGACATACAGGTCCTGCAGAACTTGGAATTTCATGAGCAAAACGGCTTGGCTGATGGTGACATGGGGGAGGGGGAGAGGTACACACCGGACAGATGGGAGTCCCTGGCTCCAGGCCAGCATCCTTTGTTTCTGCAGGAAATCATGTATCTCCTTGTTAGAAACAACCAAGGTTCATTTTTCAAAGTGTTTTGTTTCCTAGTATTTAAACAAACAAAATGTAGTTGTAGCTACAGTATGGAGTAGCTACATTTTTCTTCTATTTCTGTATCATACATGCTTATAAATCTGTATGTATTTTAAAGCTAAGCATAAAATGATAGTTCCAATTGTGGTCTCATATATTTCCGTAAGAATAAAGGTGTGCAAGTGTGCTCCTAGGTTTTATTATTATTCTTTTGTTGTTTGAATGGACTGCTTCTTCATGATTTTCTTGCCTTTCGTATTATCATGTTCTTTGTTTTATTATATTACTGTTTCCTTAGAACTTTATATGGTATTTCATGTTCTAGACTTCTAATTTTTTCCCTTAACTTCAAAGGGACATCAAAAGCAAGAACGTGCTGCTGAAAAATAATCTTACAGCTTGTATTGCTGATTTCGGTCTAGCTTTAAAGTTTGAGGCTGGAAAGTCTGCAGGGGATACACATGGACAGGTAAATACCAATTTATTTGCATAAATGATACAACTGTTAACTGCACGGGAATGGAAATCGATAGTTTAGGTATTTTTCATGCAGAGGATCCTAATCATCAACCCTATTTTTGATGACCCTTAATGAGGATGGCAATTTGTGCTTTCTTCTCACAGGCTAAAAATGAAACAATTCTTTAGATAATTACAGATCCCAGCCTTCCCCCCCCTCATTACACGGCCCTTCCCCCCCCCCCCCCCCTTATTTTCATTCTTACCGGAGGATTTGGATAAGAAGGAGTGGTCTTGCTATATTTTATTAATTGTTCTGAGATACTGTGCAGAAATTGAGGGCTGATGCTGGCAGCGAGTTTCTAACTTTCTGACCTAGCAACAGTCGCTTTCCTGAAATGACAACAGTACTCATCAAGCACTTGTCATACAACAGGGAACTGTTTTAGTACCATGTACTTTTAAAATAACAAGCTTGAGCTTAGAGCATTACAGTTTCTGGAAAACTAAATATATTTAATTTTAGGCAGAACTTCACAGTTTATGATTGAGCGACAAAAATAAAATCCTTACAATAAGATTATAAAACCTCAGTAACACTGCTTAAGAGAAACATAGCTATTACCACCAAGGTTCAAATAGTGGAGTAGATCTTGTTCAGACATGGTGTAAGTTCTGATTTGGTCAGATGGCATCATTTCATAATTGACTGTGGCCAAAAAGAAGGGGTATCCCCGAAGTTTCACTTAGTGGCCAGTTTTGTATAAGTGGTTTCATAGAACTTTCTTGGTATAAATTTTACTTTGGGTAGCTACTTTTCCTTTGGTATTTTTATTACTGCTCCTGTCATGGGAAGAGACATAAGCAAGTTTCACATCCTTATGCAAAACTTTAATATTCTTTTGACATGGAAGACTAAGAATAATGGCCTTCCTGTAATCTGGAAGAAAGTAAGGAATGGGAGTGACAAATATGTTGAATTGTCATGCAAATATGTTATTTTAAAATATATTCAGGTTTTCCTGCTTCATAAGTATCCTTTATAGGGCCCAGTCTATACGATTGTTTCTAATTCCTCTTACCTGCTATTGGCTATAAGACTACAAGAAACTTCCAAGACTTAGTCCTAAAACCATGGCTATTTTTAATCTTTGACAAAAAATAGTACAGGTCTACAGTATTATTATAATCAGCACCAGCTGGAGTGGTAATTGTGGTCGTGTCGATTCTTAGCATGCAAATGTTTATGCTTTCCTGTCTTTCAAGGTTGGTACACGAAGGTATATGGCTCCTGAGGTACTAGAAGGTGCTATAAACTTCCAAAGGGATGCGTTTTTGCGGATAGATATGTATGCCATGGGATTAGTCCTCTGGGAATTGGCGTCACGCTGTACTGCCTCAGATGGTAAGCAACATACGTGATCTATGGAAATATTTGATGTAACTTGTGAGAGGTGTGGAAGGTAGATTATACGTATGTAATAAAATTTAATACGGGTGGTAGTCTTGTGGGGAAATGAACGAAACACCAACATCACGTCGTCGCTTTATAATTTAGTCTCTTCAGGGTTTGGCATCCCAGGTAAAAGTTTTCTGGTACACGGGTACCTGTTGCATTTCTTCGCCTGGTCTTGGTAAGGACGAGAGAGAATTACTGTGGAGCTCCTAACCTAATAGGTGCGATGTCCTCTGCGTCAGCCTGACAGTGTCGGTGCCAATCAGTTCATCTTAAAGATTTTGCTGCTTTCAATAAACAAAAGCTCAGATTGGATTAACCTTGGTAACAAAGATAGCCCACAGCACCCGCTGAGAAATGGGTGGCTCCTGCTGCACACCGTAGCATCCGGACACCGACCTGCCTTTTCGTGCTGCCTGTGGAAGCTGTTCATGTCAGAGATCTGTTCCCAGTATAGTGAGGCTAAAAGACATGACGAATTTTCATAGGTCGACGTATATTTTATTATAAAGAGCATTGATGGAGTCAGTAATTTTCTAGCTGCTTACAAGCACGTGCAGGATACGGTACCGCCTTGGCCCTTCCCGAAGGACGGTGAGCTGCTCCTCGGTGCCTCAGGAAGCCGGCTGTCTGCAGTGAGCCATGAGACGTCTGCTTCTGGTTTATAGCCACAGGTGCCAGAGTGAGACTCCGCCATGTACCTGCAGTCCTTCCCTGCCCTGTCTTCCTCTTCGTTGTCACTAGTGCAGCGTTAGTTCAGCACGTGTAGATGTCAGAACCTCTGAGGAATTTCTAATTAATTGTTGATAGCTCGGAGACTGAAAATACAGTAACGCCTGAGAAATCTGCAGCTGATACTTTGTCAGCTATGGGTCCATCACCGTTGTTTTCCTCAAAGCAAACCATTGGATCCCGTTCTTAAGCTATCAAGATATCAGATACCCTGTTTCAAGTATGAATGCTATTCTTAAATTTTGTAAAGAGAGATCTTTTTTGGGTGTCCAGGATAAGTCAGGATTAATCAAGAACAAGACAAAAGACAAGGCTCAAAAATGTGTGGGAGAAAGTTGCATTTTCAGTACAGTCTTTAGAGCAGCTAAATTCAACTAAATAAATCTGATGGTTTCGCTTGGGCTGGTGATGCTGTTTGTCACGGAGCCCTCCTGCGAGGGCCCAGTGCAGCTGCCAGATACCCGTATGAAAAGCCAAGCTGAACTGGAGATCTCAGCAGATCGGCGCATGGCCACAGCACTCTCCTGCTCCGCGCCGTGCTCTTCTGCTTCAAACATTCCTCGCGGAGCAGAAGCCACGGGGGAGATTTTTACCCTTTTGAAAATGTTAAGCTGTTTACTAGCAGGATCGACACGATCTTGCACAAGTCTCTGAGGCAGCCCCGCATTCTCTGTCGATTTTTCGTGCCTCGGTGTACTGCAAAACCGACACACATCTTACTGGAAGCGTGTCGTAGGCCTCTCTGGCCGGTGTGGTCGTTACTCCAGAAGGTAAAGGAGACATCAGTGAAGGGAAGCAGCCCTCCTGAATCACAGCTTTGTGGGGCTCTACAGTCGTGGCTGCTGTTTTTCTTTCTGCAAATCCGTGGGGGGGTTTTTTGGGGTTGGGTTTTTTCCCCAGAAGGTACCCAGTCCGTTTCACTAAGTCTCATCAGCCTCATCCGTACCATACCGCTCGTTTCTTCCGTGGTCCCCTTCCTCCTGGTTTCAGACTTTTGATCTGAGAGCACAAAGTATACATTACAATCACGTAATTATATAATCTATAGCTACGTAATCTATAGTTCAGCATACAAACCTTGTCCCTCTGATTGTGTTACGGACAAGCATTACGCTTAGCCTTCAACGTAAGTACTTTTGTCCTGGGCTGTATGGATCGGAG
Source organism: Platalea leucorodia (assembly GCF_965183815.1). Taxonomy (NCBI): domain Eukaryota; kingdom Metazoa; phylum Chordata; class Aves; order Pelecaniformes; family Threskiornithidae; genus Platalea; species Platalea leucorodia. The sequence goes on from NC_138827.1 coordinate 99,562,427, forward strand.
GGGGAGACGCATTGCGTTCTCAGAGGGACGCAGCAGTTGCTGTTGCAAGCGCGTTTTTCGCAGTGTGTGTGGTATTGAAAACATTCACAAGTGGCTCCGGGGCGCCTGCTTGGTAATCAGATACCAAGAGAGCCAGCAAACTTGAAAGGAGGAGGAGGATTTATCTTACCACCACTGGGATTTGCTGGAGGAGGCGGGGGAGAAGCTGTGGCTCCCGCCCCTGCGTTTCGAAGCTTGCGATCGCAGGGGAGCTGGGCCGGGAGCTGCGCTTGGCTGCCGCGCCGGGGAGCAAAGCCCTGTAGCTCCTGGAGAGGCTGCTGCTGCTTAATTAAAGTCTTAGTCACCGCTTGCTGCTAACCTGTCATAGGGTGAGCTTGTAACGGCAACAGAAAGTAAACTGCTCCCTAAGGTGCTGATCAGGGGCTACATTTCTAAGACACCAGTCTTATTTTTTCTTCCCCTTTTTTAAAGCAAAATCGGTGGTTTAACTTTTTTTTTTTTTATCTATAGGCCCGGTCGATGAGTACATGTTGCCATTTGAAGAAGAAATTGGCCAGCACCCCTCCCTTGAAGACATGCAGGAGGTTGTCGTTCATAAAAAGAAGAGACCCGTTTTAAGAGAGTGTTGGCAAAAACATTCTGTGAGTCCTCATGCAACCAAGTTCTTCAAAGTTCCGTTGTGATTTGAATTTCAAATTTTGTTAATCCTGTGTTGTGTTCATAATGCTGTCTTTTAGGAAGAATTTAATAATTTAGTAAAATGAAATGGACTGTAAACTAGTATGTTCTTAAAGTGCTCTCTCTCATCTCGGCTGATTTGAAAGCGAGTGATTTTTTCACTTTGTTGGTGAAAGAACAGATTCTTGAGAGTTACTTTTGAATGCGCATGTTAAAAATATATTTACGAAATAATAGTCTTGATTTACTACAGGAATGCTGCAAACCAAACGTAATAACATAGGGTAAGCTGTGTCGTACGAGACATTTCTGGGATCGGTTAGGGAGGATCTGCTTTATGGCTAGAGGCTCGCAGGAACGCCACGGCCTAGTCCTGGCACTGGTTTTTTTCCCAAAAAATGGGTTGTTAGAAACCATAGATGACACTGGCCGGCTGCAAGAGAAACGAGGGTATGTTACCGTCTGCTCCGTGCGATGAGCGTATCTCCAAAGTGTCACTTTGGAGAAAAGTTAACTGCTGTCAGGTAGAAATCCCCGTTTGTACCGGTGGGTTTCTTCATGAAGAACTCAGCCTCTTTTAGCGTGAGATCTTTTAGAATACCCCGATGGCTTCATCAGCAGACTACAACATTGTATGGTGAAAAGGACTCGCTCGCTGTCACGCATCTTGTTTAAATAGTGCAAAACAAACGAGACGCAAGGCCCCACGCGACATGCTGGGTTTCAAAACAAATACGGCGTGGCTTCTGGTGGGCAGAAGGGTTAAATTTTGGCAGGCGGACCTGAAAACGCAATTTGCTGTAAGAATTGCTGGGCGCCCCCACCTTGATAAAACTTGCGGCTAACTCTGCCCGCCGTTAGTTTTGACTTCGCTTTGTTTGCTCGCAGGGAATGGCGATGCTTTGCGAAACGATAGAGGAATGCTGGGATCACGATGCGGAAGCCAGGTTGTCAGCGGGCTGCGTAGAAGAACGGATTATTCAGATGCAAAAACTAACTAACATTATAACGACAGAGGACATTGTGACGGTGGTCACAATGGTGACAAACGTGGACTTTCCTCCCAAAGAATCCAGTCTATGATAGTTGCACTGGTCATGTGAGTGACCACCGGGACTCTTCACTGGAGCTGCTAAAGCGAGCGGACTGCTTACGTCGTTACTGTTTTCTGTGTGAAAAGACTGGTAAGTCTCTCCGGAGCACCACCGCGAGGTGTTTGCCCTTTATTTTCCCCTTCCTCCTCCCAAACATGGATCCTGCTACACCCGAAGGACAAGGACATGTGACTGAGAAGCGATAACGTGCTGTTAAGGAGCTTAGATGAAGAATACGGACCTGTACTGGCTAATCAAGCGTTTTAAAAACTGGCATCAGATTTCTTAATACCTGTCAGAAGACACTAATTCCTTAAACGAACTACTGTTATTTTTTTTTAAATCAAACATTTCATTTCAGATTTAAAAAAAGGGTAACTTGTTTTTATTGCATTTGCTGTTGTTTATAAAAATGACTATTGTAATGCCAATATGACACAGCTTGTGAATGTTTAGTGTGCTGCTGTTCAGTGTACATAAACAAAAGTAATCAAGTGGGATCTAGCAAAGAGGCTTCCAAGTATTACTTAACCTCCCTCAACAAGGTATACCTCAGTTCCACCTCTGCTAAATTATGAGATTGACAACACTAACAAAATTGGAATAATAAATCGATCCATGTTTTTGTAAATGATGTATTTCAAATTCACTGTGTTATTTAAAAAGGGTAAGCTATGCTTCATGCCAACAGTAAATGGCCATTCCTAAAGCAGTGTTTTTAGCCTTTTCTTGTACTAGCTTGTTGTGTATAAAAAACCCCAGTGCTGTTTATTGAAACAAAATTTTCCTTCCTGCTTTTCTCTTACCTCCATTTCCCAGAGTATCTCATACATTTATTTAACTGAATACTATTTAGGTTTGCTGTGTCTGAGGAATATTTGAAAACTTAAGCATGACTTTTTTTAATTTTCTGTGAGCTGTGACACTGGAAAGCTCTGAATTCTTGTTCTTTTTTTAAAAAAAGTCTTTTTTTTTCCTATTTATGTTTGTGAAAAGGTCTGCCTAGCGTGCGCTCTGTTCACCCAACAGTGTGCAGAGGGTTCTGTGTCACTGTTCAGGATCACCTCAGGAAGCTCAGTTATCCCCAGGTCCTTGCTCTCGGCGCGGGGCCCCGCAGCTCCGCTCGACGGAAGGCTCGGTGCCACCTCGCCGCAGTACTGCTTCGTGCCCGCGACACACAGGTTTATCCCAGGATCGGGCGAAAAACTCCAGCCACAGATTTCAGATTAGAAACGCTTACAGATTTCAGGGATGATTTAGTTACGCTGACGACTTAAAATACGCAGTGACCGCTTAGAGGTAACGAATGCCGGTGTCCGTAGCACAGACTGGCAAAACGAGAGGAAAAGGGTTGAAGCTGCGCTCACAACTCCAGCGTTCTTTTCGAGGTCAGGAAGTCACGCCTTCGCTCCGGTTACAAAGTGACCGGTAGGTAGGTGCCAAAGCGCTTCTCACAAGTGCTGTTTCACTCCGTTTATTCGATCCTTTACCCAAATTTCCAAGTAAAATGAATTTTACAGACCTTTGGAGTACAGAACCGCCGAGAGCCAGTAGCACGCTGTGTGTTTCGTCGCTCTTTCCGCTGGTTTTACACCATGCGTTCAGCGCCTTTCGGAAGGAGCTTTCCGTGTT